>NC_140123.1:51172509-51809296 GCF_964035555.1 Netta rufina
AACAATAAAATTAACCTTTTTTTTTAAAAAAAAAAAAAAGAATAATTTTGTAACATAAATTTTAAATAAACTGTTTAATTTCTCTACACGCTGAACAAGCCAGAAAAAAAATAAAATATTAAAATGAGAAATAGGAAAGCACAAAGATTTTCTTTTTCCTCACAAATGGTCTGGTGATTCTTCAATTAAGGAAAAAAAAAAAAAAAAGGGGGGAGAGAAGGCGAGGAAGAGCTGAGCTTCTTCATCCCATCAAGCTTATACATAGATTTGCATATCTGGGAAGTATTTCTCAAGATTTCAAAGATTACAAGGAATAGAAACTCCCTAAACAATTTATTACACTATTTACCAGTTTTCTCATTTAACATTTAGATTGTTCCTACTGTTCCCTATTGTTCCCAGTGCCTACTATATTTTTTTTTTTCTCCAGCCTAAGCCCATTTCAATCAATTGCTTCATGCAAGCAGTTTAAAAATAAATAAATAAATAAATAAAAATATAAAAGTACTATACCCTAAAATCAATACATGTGTACGTTATAACTTCTCACTTAATGGTTATGGTAATGTTATTATTTCTTCCTGATGCCACTGAGGTTTACATGTAGTTAAATACATGTAGATATCATAAAAGCTTTTCAGTGGGTTGACTAAACAAAACACATTCTTTTCATTCTCATTCCTAATCTTACTTGTCATTCTTCCATATTTGATTTTTTTTTATTTCATTAAAACCTATACATTACTTCATTAGATATCTACCATAGGCAATCAAATCAATTATTTTCTTCATAGTTCAAAGAAATGTCTCTTGTTTGGTTAGCTTTTTTTCCTTGACAGAGATATGCTAAAATTTTTGCCAAATTTAATTTTGTTGAATTAGAATATTATAGAAAAGTAAAAACACATGTGAAGAGAAAGAGAAGTGAATAAACTAAACTAAATTGTACTCTTGCCACTGCAGTGCAATGGAAATATGAAGTGTCAGGCTATATGTCAGGTGTTGTATTTAATGTCTTTCAAACAATGTGAAAATTTAAAAACCTATCAAGACGCTTTTTTTTCTTCTTCTTCTTATTATTATTATTATTTTTCTCCCCTGTTTGATTGTTTAAGTAAAGGTTGCATTAAGAATGTGTTTTTCTGTCAGCATTTATTTCCTTATTTATTTACCTGTTGCATATCCACAAAATCAAGAGCTTTTCAATGCTTTTACAGGAGAATGAGACTATTAATTGACATACAGATTCAAGGTTCTGTGTTGAAATTCTTCAAACCAATGCTCTAAATAATAGATTACTGGACACTTCACACATCTTTTCTTTAAAAAAGTGTTCATTGATTCATAAAATATAACATTTTTGCTGAAAATATCACTGAAATATAATGAATACAATTAATATTAAGAATAATATGTTGTGTTTTATTTTTTTTTTAATTAAAAAATGCTCTAATGGATTTTGTTTGCTTGCTTTTCTTTGCTTGTTTCTAAAATAATTTATGTCAATTTCTAATTTATAAACATTCAGCCTTTGTTCACGTTCACATTGTGTTTTAGAATCTGGTAGAGAAAGCCATATAAACTTCAGTACAATGTGGTACTCAATTTGGAGCCTAAGTACCTATTGGAAAAGTACTGCTGTTTCTTGTAATAAGTGTGTTTAAAGTTGAAATTAATCTATAAGTTGTATTGTTGTTTGTTGTTTTTGTTTGTTTGTTTGTTTTGTTTCTAAAGAATATTTTTATTCATACTTGTCTGGAACTTTTAAAGGGTATTGAAACAGATCATGGAAACAATGAGGCTTTATAAGATATCTGTATCTTTTCAAGGTCTTTTAAGAGAGCTGAATCTGAGGTAATCATGAACTTTTTCACTTCAGGAAGAATGGTAAATTATAGGTACTTTCTGAAACTGAAAAGTCTTTCAAGTTGTTAATGTAGTCTTCCATTATGCAAACTGTTACACAGTGTCAAAAAAAAAAAAAAAAAAAGAAGTCTTATTCATCCTCTTTTCCTCCCTCCCACATATATGATAACATTTTTAAGAATAGTTTTCACCGCCAAGGAAACACATCAGAGGCTTTCACTTATTCTAGCTGAAGTAAAATATGTTCTAAAGGAATAGAAACACTTTCCCAATCTAGAAATTGTATTTCTTCCATTCTCTGTTTTGTTTCTTTTCTTTTTTCCTTCTCCATGTAGCGACTTAAATTTAGCTGGCTGCAGGGCCCCTAACCAGCTCTCTTGCTCCCCCCCCTCAGAAGAATGCGGAGAGAAAATAACATAGTAAGGCAAGTGTACCAAGGTAAAGGAAGACAGATACTGATTACCACCACTGGCAAAGCAACCTCAAATTGGGAAAAAAAAAAAAATATATATATATATAAAAATAGATAAATCATATTTATTGCCCCACACGAGTTAGGTAGTCAGAAACAAAGATGAAAAATAAAACACCTTTCCATTCCCACCACTTTTTCCCAATCTAAGCTTTACTCCTTCATTCTGAAGTGTATCTCCTGTCCCCGTAGTAATGGGATTACGGTCAGCTCTTAACTATTCCCCTCTGCCACTCTTTCCTCCTCACATATTTCTTGTGCTCCAGCACAGCTCCTCTGCAAGTTCCTATCAGGAGAACCTGCTCTAGAGTGGGATCTCCATATGCTCCTGTCCTGGTTTCAGTTAGAACAGAGTTAATTTTCTTCCTAGTAGCTGGTAGAATGCTATGTTTTGGCTTAGGATGAGAAAAGTGCTGATAACGTGCTGATGTTTTAATTATTGTAGAGTAGTGCTTACACCAAGCCAAGAATGTTTCAGCTTCTCGCTCTGTCCTGCCAATGGGTAGGCTGGGGGTACAGCAATAGCTGGGAGGGGACCGGCCCAGAACACCTGACCCAAACTGGCCAAAAGGGGTATTCCAGACCATTTGATGCCATGCTAAACAATATATAGGAGTGGCTAGCCAGGGGGAGGAGGGCTGGACTCCTTGGGGTTAGGCTGGGCATTGGTCAGTGGGTGGTGAGCAATTGTATTGTGCATCATTTGTTTTGTACACATTATTATTAGTAGTATTATTATCATCATCATTGTTATTATTATTATTGTTATTATTATTTTCCTGTCTTAATAAACTGTCCTTATCTCAACTCACGGGCTTCACTTTGCAGTTTCTCTCCCCCATCCCAGAGAGGGAGGGGGGAGGATGAGCGAGGGTGTGGTGTTTAGCTGCTGACCAGGTTAAACCACAACAGTCCTTTTTGGCACCCAACGTGGGGCTTGAAGGGTTGAGATATCAACAGATCTGACCAGAGTGTGTTAAACTAAAATTGGTATAAGTATTAGACCTGCTTAATAGTTGCTAGTCATAATGCTGATTGCTTTAATCTCAAGACTGCTGCGCCTGTTTTCTAAATTGAGTATTATAACACGTTACTTTCTGTATGTGCTCTCTGTCATGTTGTTTATCCTTTCCGGGCCCGGGTTTAAGATCATTATGGTTCTGTGCACTGCAACAGTAGCTTATGATACAATGAAATTTCTGGTCATGACTCTAACTTGGTATTTGTACTCAACACTGTTGTCGACTCTATACTTTCAAAACCATATCTCGGAAACTATTAACAATTACACTTATTGCCTTTTTTCATCAGGAAGACAATCTGTGGAGGGGAAAGGGGAAGATATTTTTTCTTACTTGTTCACTCTCTCTTTCTCCTTCACCACCCTCTTATCCTCTGAGCTTGTTACGATAGTTCTCCAAGATATTGAATATCTTTGGGATACTCTGACCAGCATGTTCTTGTTGTTATGTCTCCTGAATGCATTTAAGGCTTTGTTTAGGGTTAAACAACTACTTACATGTAGGAATCTCATCCAGAGATCTGTCCTGAGGCAGGATAGTTGTGAGTGGCAGGGAGTGTGGGAGGTTATGGGCAGGTTTCTAGGGCAGTGGGCACCTCCAGTGTTTTGGAAGTTCACTCCTGAACAACTGCAAAATCCTAAGAAACTGGTAGAATGCTTGAAAAAATGGTATAATGACTCTGGCAGTTCCAAAGTGACACAAATCACTGTAACATGCTGGGGTTTGGCCCGTGCCTATTGAGCTGCAATTAATACTACTATCAACTTAGTGACACACCCAGTGGCCACTCCAAGTCCTGTAAAAGACCCAATGGCCACTCCAACTCCTACGATGGACCCTGCAGCTGCTCCAGCTCCTGTGACTGGGTCAGAGAAACGAACTGTAGCAGTGCAAGTTGCCCCTGTAGAGAAGGTGAAAAAAAACGGTACAGAGTTTTAGGTCATTAAGAACACAGAGAGTCTTCTGCTAAGTCTAGGTGTAGAGAAGATGATGCTGGGCCATCAGGGATTCAGGAGGAGGAAGATGAGGATGCCAAAAAATTAACAATAACTGCCCGAAACCTATAACAACATGAGCTATGAGATGTGTGAAAAGATTTTGGTCACTGCATAGGTGAGCAGCTTGTCACCTGGCTGCTCCAGTGCTGGGACACCAGAGCCAATTGTGTGGAATTAGAGGGCAAGAAAGCCAGGTGGCTGGGATCCCTTGCTAGAGACGCAGGCATTGACAAAGCAATTGCAGATGGAGCACAATCTCACAGCCTCTGGAGGTGTCTCCTGCCAGCTGTGAGGCAAAGGTATCCCTACAAAGAAGAACTTGTATGTCTACCAGACAAGTGGACCACTATGGAGAAGGGAATCCAGTACCCGAGGGAATTAGCTGTACAGAAGGTGATTTATGAGGACCCAGACCTTGGACAAACATCCACAGATCCAGATGAAATCAGGTGTACACGAACCATGTGGCGGAAGTTTGTATGGAGTGCACCATCATCATATGCCAGCTCATTGGCAGTAATGGCCTGGAAAGACGATGAGGAACCCACAGTGGATGAAGTTGCTAAACAACTCCGGCAGTACAAAGAAAGTCTCTCCTCTTCCTTACAGGCCTGCGTCTCAGCTGTGGAGAAACTTTCTGAAGAGTTCCACCAAGCTAAAGAGAATTTATCTTCCTCGCCACCTGAACAAACCAGTGTCCACCAACTAAAAGATAATGCTTTGGAGAAACTGTCTGAATAGTTCCACCAACTTTAAGAGAGATTATTTTCCTCACCACCTGTACAAACCACTGTCTCAGCTATCGGGGTAAGCATGCATCCGCACAAGGAAGACAATATGGTGGGTACACACCCTATGCCACCCTGTGATTTTACCTACAAGACCATGGAGAAGATATGAGAAAATGGGATGGAAAATCTACCACAACCCTAGAGGCATGGGTACGTGAGTTGCAAATTAAAACAATCGGGAAAAAGAGATTTTCTGAAAAGTTTGCTGCTCCCACTTCCAGCAGACAGTCCTTCAAACACAGAAACGAAGAAGATTCTGACCAGGATTAGGGGGGCCCTGCCTCCAGCCAGGGGGAGGAAAGGGACAATCGAGTTTATTGGACTGTGTGGATTTGATGGCCTGGCACTTCAGACACACAGAAGTATAAGGCTTTAATAGACACCAGTGCACAATGTACTCTAATGCCATCAAGCTACAAAGGGCCAGAGCCCATCTGTATTTATGGAGTGACAGGGGGATCTCAGCAGTTAACTAACAGTATTGGAGGCTGAAGTGAGTCTGACTGGGAAAGAGTGGGAAAAGCACCGTATTGTGACTGGCCCAGATGCTCTGTGTAATCTTGGCATAGACTATCTTAGAAGAGGATATTTCAAGGACCCAAAAGGGTTCTGGTGGGCTTTTGGCATATCTGCCTTAGAGACAGAGGGCATTAAACAATTATCTACCTTGCCTGGTCTCTCAGAGGACCCCTCTGTTGTGGGGTTGCTGAGGGTCAAAGAACAGCAAGTGCCAATCGCTACCACAACTGTGCACCAGCGGCAATATTGCACCAACCAAGACTCCCTGATTCCCATTCATAAGCTAATTCATCAATTGGAGAGCCAAGGAGTGATCAGCAAGACTCATTCACCTTTTAATAGTCCCATATGGCCAGTGCGAAAGTCTAATGGTGAGTGGAGACTAACAGTGGACTATCATGACCTGAACGAAGTCACGCCACCACTGAGTGCTGCAGTGCCAGACATACTGGAACTCCAGTATGAAATGGAATTGAAGGCAGCCAAGTGGTACGCCACAATTGATATCGCTAATGCATTTTTCTCCATCCCTCTAGCAGCAGAGTGCAGGCCACAGTTTGCTGTAACTTGGAGGGGAGTCCAATATACTTGGAATCGGCTGCCCCAGGGGTGGAAACACAACCCTACTATTGGCCATGGATTGATCCAGTCTGTGCTGGAGCAGGGAGAAGCTCCTGAACACCTGCAGTACATCGATGACATTATTGTGTAGGGTGACACAGCAGAGGAGGTTTTTGAGAAAGGGAAGAAAATAGTCCAAATCCTTCTGAAGGCCAGTTTTGCCATAAAACAAAATAAAGTCAAAGGATCTGCACGAGAGATCCAGGTTTTAGGAATAAAATGACAAGATGGATGCCATCAGATCCCAATGGATGTGATCAATAAAATAAGAGCTATGTCTCCACCAGCTAACAAAAAATGAAACACAAACTTTCCTAGGTGTTGTGGAGTTTTGGAGAATGCATATTCCAAATTACAGTCTTGTCATGGTTTAACCCAGCCGGCAGCTAAACATCACGCAGCCGTTCGCTCACCCTCCCCCCTCCCTCTCTGGGACGGGGGAGAGAAATGGAAAGTGAAGCCCGTGAGTTGAGATAAAGACAGTTTAATAAGAAAGGAAAATAATAATAACAATAACAATAATAATAATACAATGATGATAATATAATAATACAATGATGATAATAGTACTACTAATAATAATATGTACAAACAAGTGATGCACAATGCAATTGCTCACCACCTGCTGACCGATGCCCAGCCTAACCCCAAGCAGTCCGGCGCCCTCCCCCGGCTAGCCACCCCTATATATTGTTTAGCATGATGTCAGATGGTATGGAATACCCCTTTGGCTAGTTTGGGTCACCTGTCCTGGGTCTGTCCCCTCCCAGCTCTTACTGCACCCCCAGCCTGCCTGTTGGCAGGACAGAGCAAAAGGCTGAGGTGTCCTTGGCTTGGTATAAGCACTGCTCTGCAACAATTAAAACATCGGGGTGTTATCAGCACTCTTCTCATCCTAAGCCAAAACGTAGTATTCTACCAGCTACTAGGAAGAAAATGAACTCTGTTCTAACTGAAACCAGGACAAGTCTGATTGTAAACCCACTCTACCAAGTAACCCATAAGAAGAATGATTTTGAATGGGGCCCTGAGCAACAACAAGCCTTTGAACAAATCAAGCAGGAAAAGTTCATGCAGTAGCCCTTGGACCAGTCCGAACAGGACCAGATGTAAAGAATGTGCTCTACACCACAGCCTGGGAGAATGGCCCCACCTGGAGCCTCTGGCAGAAAGAACCTGGGGAAACTCAAGGTCGACCCCTGGGGTTTTGGAGTCGGTGATACAGAGGATCTGAGGCCCGCTACACTCAAACCGAAAAGAAGATATTGGCAGCATATGAAGGAGTTTGATCTGAGTTTTTTCTGCTTTTTTTTTTTTTTTTTTTTTTTTTTTTTTCAATCAGGGCAAATGCCCTGTGAGGGTGGTTACAGCAATGGAAGCAAAACAATTGGCAGCACAGGGGCAAACCCATCTGGGCTGCTGCAATGTGGCAAGATATTGCTGCTCGGGTGGAGAGCCTGGTTGTAAAGGTACACCACATAGATGCTCACGTGCCCAAGAATCTGAAGAATGTCAAAACAACCAGCAGGTGGGTCAGGCTGCTAAGATTGAAGTGGCTCAGGTGGACCTGGACTGGCAACATAAAGGTGAACTATTTATAGCCCGATGGGCCCTGTGTATAGCCCTGTGTGGTGTTTAGCTGCTGGTCAGGTTAAACTACAACAGCTCCATTGTGTTCCTCTCCATGGGCTTCTCCATTATGGTCTTCTCCAGTAACTGAAGCACCTCTTCTCCCTCTTTCCTCTCTGACTTTGGTGGTCACAAGGTTATTTCTCATGCTATTTTTTTCCTCGCTTAGCACTGTCTGTGCAATATTTTGCCCTTTAAATATAGTTTTACAAGGGCACAACACACATGGCAGAGGAGTTCAACTTTTCAATCAGGAGTAGGTCTGATTTGGAGCCAGTTGGAACCAGTTGTGTCTGAAATGGAGCAGACCTGGTTTCTTCTCACAGAGGCCACCACTGCTGTTCTCCCACTACCAAATCTTGGACAATATACAAAACTAATCCAAATATTGTCAAATAATTTTATAGCCCACAAGGAAGTTCTGTCAACCTGATTTCAAATATGTACTGGAACAGCATTCTGTGCTAGCAAATATGGTATATAGAAAAGCTAATCTTAGATTTTAATATTCATAAAATCATAGAAAGTGGGACCTACTAAATCAGATTGCCCAAAGCCCCATCCAACCTAGCCTTGAACACTTCACAGTGTGAAGATGGAGCATTCACAATTCTTGGCAACCTGTGCCTGTCTCACCACCTTCACCTAGTGCAGAATTCCTTCCTAATGTTTTATCTAAATCTACCTTCTTTTAGTTTAAACCATTACCCCTTGTCCTATCACTACACTGCCTGGCAAAGAGTCTTTTTCCAGCTTTCCTGGAGAGCCTCTTTAGGTAATGGAAGTTTATTATAAGGTCTCCCTGAAGCCTTCTCTTCTTCAGGCTGAACAACCCCAACTTTATTCAAAGGAGAGGTGATCCAGCCCCTCGATCATCTTAGTGGCCTTTCTGGACTTAGTCTATTACTTCTATGTCCTTCTTGTGCTGGGGGTCCCAGAGCTGAATGCAGTACTCCAGGTGGGATCTCACAGGAGCAGAGTAGAGGGGGAAAATCCCCTCCCTCAACCTGCTGGCCACACTTTTGATGCAGCCCAGGGTATGGTTGATTTTCTGGACTGCAAGTGCACATTACCGGCTCATGTTGAGCTTCTCATCAACCAACACCCCGAGGTCCTTCTCATCAGGGCTGCCCTTAATCCATTCTCCACACCATCTGTATTTGTGCATGTGTCTTGTTTTTGGCTGCACAGAGTTAATTCTCTTTATAGTAGCTAGTATGGTGCTGTGTTTTGGATTTAGGATGAGAATAATGATGATATCACACCATGGTTTTTTGTTGTTGCAAAGCAGTGCTTACACAGAGGCAAGGACTTTTCTACTTGTGCTGCCCTGCTAGCAAGGAGGTTGGGGGTGCACAAGGAGCTGTGAGGAGACACATCTAGGATAGCTGACCCAAATGGACCAAAAAGATATCCCATGTCATATGATGTCATAAAAAGAAAATAAAGGAAAAAAGGAAAGAAAAAGAATATGGAACATTCCAAGTGATGGCATTTGCCTTCCCAAGTAACCATTACTCTTGATGGGCCCTGTTTTCCCGGAAATGGCCAAACATCTGTCTGCCTATGGGAAGTAGTGAATTATTTTTTTTAATCATACGGAGAGAACCTGGTGTGCTGACTCTAAGGAATAGTACAGAGTGTAGAGCAGAATAGAGACACTGCAGCTAGGCTCCATGATAAGATGTGAACTTGATTGTTCTTGTGTACCCTGAGACCAAAAAGCTGAATATTTGCTACCCTGAGCCAATGGCCTGTCATATTTTTGACAAAATGATGTATTTCAGTGATTTTTGCTCATTATTCTATCATTGTAATACCAAAAGCTACCTGCCTTCAAGGTGTGACCACCCCTCACTGAGCACACGCTCTGAATTTCTCTGTGCCTACACCTTTAAACAGAAAACTTTGCACCAACTGTAACCAAGGTACGCATGATTAGAATCACTCTAGCTCCACCTAAAATATTAAAAAAAATAATATAAATTGTCTTAAGAGAGAAGGGATGTTAGGGAAAATACCATTGTGACTTCTGGGATGAGTGTATGTGCTGAGCCTCTCTTCACCCCACATTGGGAAGCCTTTGGGTGAGATTTGAACACTTGGTTATACCAGGTGTCGCTGCAAAAACTTAGAAATCTCTATAGAAACTTTATACCTTTTAATGCATTTATGGCCAGGCTGTGTTACTCATACTTTTGATACTTGAATGTGCTTTGCAGACAGTGAATATATCACTGGCAATCCATAGGATCTGTGTACCTGTTGATTTAATAAATTGCACTACTCATTAAACCTAGCCATGATAGCTCTCACTGAATGCAACCAAACTCTTTAAGTGTGGCTGTGGTAGTTCATAGAGCGTGACTAGACTGAGGGTGTTTTACATTATCTGTGAATCCATAATAGTGATTCATTACCTTGAATGTGACTGGACTTAAAATGCTTAATTGGGTATACCCTTTATGCATCAGACAGTTTAGTCAAGACTATTCTAGACATCCAATTCCTATATTAAATGTTTCAGCCAATGTCCTCAAGCAAATAATAGAATACAGAATTGGAAGATGAGATTAAATAACTAGATTTTACATAGATGAAACCATAATCTTATCTGCTTGTCCCTATTTTCAGCCCCACTGAAAAATTACCTGCAGATTTTAAACAACTAAACTACTAAACTAAATGGATTTCTTAGCTTGACTTGTATTAGAATATAATTCATGAAGTGATGTGAAGGGGGAATAAAAAGCTTTTGCTTTCTATCTGATACAAAAGAGATGTGGATGGCCTCTTACAAAAGTAAAATTCACATGCTATAAATTTCATGTAGAAGACCTTTTTCCATTTTTGTACAGACAAAATTTTATTTTGTGCCAATAGAGACATTTGATTATGAGCAAATACAGAGATAAAAATTCATTGTTAATACAATTAATGATTTAATAGTTTAGATGGTTGCTACCACTATGGAACAAGCAATAAGCCAATCAGGCCAAGGTAGGCCCAGGCTTATTCTGAGACCCAGAGCAAAGTATATGGCCTTGTACTCGATGGGAAATATCTTATTCAATTATGCTTTCCAATACTGCTTTATATATATATCTAAGCAGACTTCATTCTTTTTGATATGAAGAGAAATATTCAGACCTAAACACTATAGTCACAAGGGCTTTTCTGAATAAGTTGTTAGTTCTATGAGTTATAAAACTTTTTTTTTATTCCTGGTCTTTCATCATGAGAATCTTTATAGACCTGAAGGCCTCCATATTTCAGGCTATCAGCTGGACTCCAGAAATATTTGTTAAAGATTTACTGTTCACTACATAAAATAAAAGTGTCCCAGGTTCCATAAATACATTTTTTTTAATGACTATTTCACTGAAATCTCCATGACTTTAAAAGAAATTAAGGTAAATATTTTTTCATGAGTTTTGGTAGACTTGAATCTTTGACAGTGTACAGAGCAGTAATATGGAGCTTAGAAGGCCTGCCCACATGCTCAGATGGATGCATTTCAGAAATGCAAAAATTTACCAATTGGGAAAATGTAAACAAACAAGCAAACAAAGAAGCAAGATTTTTTTTTCCTGGTTTGCTAAATATGGCTAAGTAACCAAAAAAAATGTTAAATACTGCCACGTTTTTTTTGTTTGTTTGTTTGTTTGTTTGTTTTTGTGTGTGTGTGTGTGTTTGTTTTTATTTATTTTATTTTATTTTATTTTATTTTATTTTATTTTATTTTATTTTATTTTATTTTATTTTATTTTATTTTATTTTATTTTTTGACTATTAAATCTGTAGGCAAAATTGGAGAAACCTGTCTTATATTATTTATAGATGCATATAATTCTAGTGAGGAAACAATGTGAAACAGAGAATTACAAATACCAGGAATGCATTGAGACATACAAATGTATATATTCATTTTTTATGACTTGAGGAAACAGCCTTACAAATGTGATGTGATTCATGTCGTTTTCAAAAGTCTTGCAGATGACACCTATAAGTGAGTTATTCATGAGTCACTAAGCAATCCATAGTGTTATTGTTCATGCCTTATATTTCAGGAGTGCTACACTAGTACATTTCTAATATGAGACTAAAGAATCTGCCTAGATCCTTTAGTAACTTTTAGTTTGTTATTAAGTAATCTATGTTGCGTACCAACCCAGTAAGCAACCTGATTTATACAAGGTTTATTTAATAGCTCTTAATACTATTTCTCTTAATTCTGATTAATCTACAAGAAGACCATAGATATTTTAATACTATTCTGCAATAATATTCAGGGAATATTATCCCCCTTCTGCAGCTGTCATGATTAATTAGATACTGTCTTCTATATAAATAATTTAAACATCTAAAAGCTGTATCTTAGGCAACTAAATTTAAACTTGTGACGCTAGCGACCCAAACTCAGCTGTCATTTAAACTACGAGATGGGAAAGGTTTGGATATGCTATCAGCTTCTTGCTTTTAAAGTATGAAGAGTCTTCTATTAAATGTAAGATACATTCTTAGTGTAGAAACAAGGTGAATTACTGCCTTATTATTACTATAATAATGCCTTATTATTACTATAGTCAGTGTCTATGCCTTATAAATGCACATTCCAGGCTGTACTCATGATTCCAATGAATTTGCACTCTTTTTCTCATTTAGTGACCAAGACTGAACATGAGACACTCTTTCTGCCAGCATGCACATCTTTGCTAAGTGCAAAAAATGAATACAAATCCACACTGACAGGAATAAATTCATTTATTTTTTTTCAGTACCTTCCAGGTTTGTCTTTTTTTTCCCCCCCTAATTTAATTATTAGATTATTAATGATCCACTCCACTGCCCTTTACAAAGAAGTTCAGGGAGTCCATTGTCTATATCCAAAATCATTTTAAAATCCTTGGTCTGATAAATAGTTTTAGCTTTTGAATCATAGATTCAAAGACTTTCACCTCTTTAGAGCTACTGATGTACAGTAACACTGGAGGATTTCAGCCATTCCCACCTATTCTAATTTCTTCTGGTTCAACAGTTCTTACTGTCTAGCCCTGGCATCACAATTGCAAATCACATTCTGATCATATTCTTCAAATATTAACAGAACTCTCGTCAGTTCTGCATTCAGGACTGAGTGAGTGAGTGTCATCATAGCTCTCTTTTGCATATGGGTTCAACTGCCTGAAAGGTATAGTTGTTTAGTTGAATGCTCATTTTCATGGACATGTGATGTTAAAATCCAGTGTGGACTTCTGCATGAATATGCAGAATTATGAATTTCATAAGTGTCTACTTCAATAATTCCATTATATGTCAAATATAATTACATATATTTTGTTGTGTGTCCCCTGCCTCACATTTACATTCAAAATTATGAAATAAATAAACTTACAAATAACATGTAACTTTTATTTATTTATTTATTTATGACATTTACAGAAGGGCAGTTGGAAAAGTGTCTCCACCTTCTAAATTAATGTATAATGTTTATTATGAACACTGGTACAAGACAGCACATGCAAAAGAATAAATTGTATGAAAAATATTACAGAAATTTGTTACAAAGAACATGTAGCAACATGTAGCAATATGTAGAATGATTGCAGCTTGCAAATATTGATTAAATAAATAAATAAATAAATAATGTTTGTACAATTGCGTAACATCCTGCAGGTGCATAAACCAAAACAGGCTATCTTAATGAAATGGGAATTTAATATGAATTTTAAAAGAATATCATTACATTTTTAAAGATCTTGATTTTATTAATGGTGGGAAGTCTGCATGCATATTTGGAAAAAAAAATAAATAAATAAAAGCAATAACATATCTTGTCAGTATGCTTATTGCGTGACAAAATCTGCAAAATTCATGTTTTTTTCCCAGAATTAGATCCTCACAGACAAAATTCACACTGAGCTGCAGAATTTCTGTAGGAAATAAACAGAATGATTAGAAGTCCCAATTCCTTTTTTTTTTTTTTCTTGTTGAATAGCCTCAATCTTGAAAACCATATTTCAGAACCTATTTAGATACTTTTGACAATTCTTCAACTAATAGAAAATATATTACTAGTTGGTCATTGATTTTCCGTAGATATCATGATATTTATGATATTTCCATGATATCAATAGTTTCAAAAAGACGAAATAAGACATCTGCTCTGAAAAACACAGTTGTGAAAGTGAACAGATGAAACTGCAGGAAGATGGTAGAAATGATAGGTTGCTAAATTTCCCTTTACAATAAAAGGGACATTTTCCTTTTCCCTTTCCAATGAGACACTTCACCTTTCAGCATTCTTTTCTTTCTGCCAGACTAATGTCAGAATGTATATGTAACATCCTGAACCCAACTTATTTAGAAGTAACATTAATATAATAAATAAGTACTTTCAATGAGGTCAGCTGACTAATTTCTTTCTTACTAGGAAATGTGGAAGAACACCTTGTATCTTGAATTTTACAAGAGAATTAAGAATTTAGCTCAGCACTGAAAAAAAAAAAATATATATATATAATGCTGTGAACAATACATTTCCGGATTGAAAAAGTAATATGATTTTTTAAGGAAAAGAAATGAGAAATTTGTAATATACTTAAATTACAGTGGTAAGCGGTATATGGTAATTCCAGAAGAAATTGCAAATTGCAGTGGTATTTCACAGTCAAAGTACTTCAAAAGTCAAAAACTAAAAAAAAAAAAAATAAAAAATCCACCCACAAAATATATAAAAGAGTATTATATAGATACTGGCAATATCAGTATGGAGAATACAACTATATTTAGAAATATGGAGAATACAACTATATTTAGAAAGCAAAAATTTCAACAACCTGCATGAGTTTACACTGAAAAGGTAATATTTTTGAGTAAAAAAAAAAAATGTAGAAAGAGTGATGGTAAGCTCAAGAATGAGAAACCAGAGACAACAGAATACTCTGAAGGCATAATGACTGCAGTGTATGCTCTCTGCAAAGAGAGCATACACTGCAGTCACAGGTTGAATTAACAAGATCCTTGTCAACCAATAGTCAATTATAAGGCATTGGTTAAACCCAGTCTAATGTAGACATATATGAGTTTAGATGTACCTCTGTTCCTGTGCTTATTATAAAGACTCTAACCTGATGAGATCAGACACATGTCTATACTGTATATTATCAAGAGGGCATCACCCACGCTGTCGGATACAGTCTACAAACATCACAGACAAACAAGGATGAAAAGTTGCAGTGGAACAATGCAAGAACAAGGAAGTATAGCTGTTTAACCACAAGCATGTGCTTATGTCAGCATGAAAGAGGAAACTAGGATGTTCGAAAGTAACCTATCCTAAGTTAGCATGATAAAATACAGACCCTGGGTGGAGATCTGAGATGATAATGAATGACCACTTGAGGTTAATGATCTGGCACTGAGCTTGAGCATGCATGTTACTAAATTATGTGACCAAAAACAACTAATGAGTTGTTAATGGGTTGTTCTTCTTGAGCTATATAAAAGGCCTGGCACCCAACTCTCAGTGTGCTTGCTTTGTGAATTATTACCTGGTACCCAGTTCTTCTTGGTCTTGAAATAAAGATTAATCATTGGACCTCATCTCAGTGTGCTTATTAGCTCTAGCACACTGGGCATAAACCCAACTTTTGTTGAGGGCCAACACCACAAGAGCTGGAATATCATGGGCTGCAGCATGGAAACCTGTTCTGACGTGGTTCACCATGGGCTGCAGGGAGAAAGTCTGCTCCACCATGGTTCTCTCCACGGGTTGATGGGTAATTTCTGCTCTGGCAGCTGGAGCAACTCTTCCCCTCCTTCACTGACCTTAGTGTCTGCAAAGATGTTTCACAATTTTTAGCCTTTCTTAAATATGTTATCACAGAGGCATCACCATCTTGGCTGCTGGGCACAGCCATGTCTTGCTGGAGCTGCCTGGAACCAGATGTTTCTGGTCTGGAGCAGTCCTGGAAGGTCATGGAGGCCACCCCTATAGCCCCCAGCTGCCAACACCTTACCACAGTCATCCAGTATACTACATATCTGTCTTGACTGTGTGTTTAATATAGACCTCAGAAACTCATCAATGTCCCCATTAAGTACATAGTTTTTGTCTGAGCTAACACTTCTATTTAGGTCAAAACTGAGTGTTGATTTAAACTTCTAGTAATGGAGAAATGATAATATTATTTCTTTTTTATTATTCTGTAGTGGCAAATTATGTATATCAGTCAGTGTTCTAGTAGGGTAGAAGGATAAAGCATACTTTTCAACAAAAAATAGACATAATCATTTACAGGAAGTAAATCTGCATGAATCCTTACTTGGGAACACCTACGTATCAGTCTTTTTACTGTCATTTACTGTAAAGAATAAACAATGTAAAATATTTTAAATACAAATTTCTGGATTTTTTTTTCCCTTTGGCAGTAGTTCCTGAATAAATTAGGAGGCTTTCTGTCCTCAGTACTTAGATAAGTTCACCGATTCAAGTAATGCTTGAATTAATTATTTCTTGGGTTGATTTCTTCTGTGCCTACATGGTTCTCTGGTCTACACATAACAACATTCTTCTCTGTATTGATTTCCAAATTTTCCAGTGGAAGAAAGAAGAATATATAATATATTCATCCACTTGTCTAGCACTTATGGTCTCACCTGAATACAAATGAAGTCAGAGAAAGAAAGGATTATAGTTTTTATTTTCTGCCACCAATCTTTGGTTTTATTAATTTCTGTTTTTCTTTCATCTAAGGTTGTAGAAATGTCACATATGAGAAGTACTGAAATATAATGCTCATTTCACTTAAGTCATTTAAAAGTAAGGGCTCTAGTATAAATTTGCCATTTGATTCTTCCATGCAATCAATGAAGAAATGTTGGCATCTCCGAGGATGAGTCATTACACCTTTTCAGATGCTTATCTTCATTCCAGATGAGTCATCTTCTGGAGCTGCATGTTTCTGTTCCAAACTACAGAGATTTCTGTTCCAACTTCATGTTTCTTTCAGAAATATGTTTTAAAACCATAAAGCACCATCCAATGAAGGAAATTCAGCACAGAGAATATTTTTAATATTTTAGTTACGTACTTTTGTGCTTTGCTTATTTAAAAGTTACATGGATTAGGTAATCTGTATATTTTTATTATGCAGAGTAAGTTTAAGTATATAGAACAATATACTATTTAATATTCATATACAATAATTGACTTCATTTTATTTCAGCAAAAATCTTATGAAACAACAGGAGACAAGATTGATAAGAAATAAGTGATCACTGCAAACACAATTTACTTTTGCACTGAGGATACAATGTATCTCTTCAAATATAGCCCCACATTTTCAGTAATATAAAAAAATTCACAGAATATGGTTACATTTCTAAGGATTCACCTGTCCTTTTGTTAATGTCTACTAATAAAACAATTCATTAACATATTAAACAATTGTTTATAGAAATGGAAATTCAGTAAGTAACAAAAAAGTAATGTTTTTGACATATTACACATTAATGGTTTAAAGATGAAATGATTCCAGTCATTTTTGAAATATTACGAACTTCAGTGCTGAGAAAATGTTTGAAGTAATATAAAAGGAAATAGCATTAATATGCATAAAAATTAATAAATCTTTAATTTGAATAAACTTCCTCTGCAATAAATAAAACTGGTCTAGATTTCTTAGTGTCTTCCTTTCCTGATGCTAAGACTTTGTATTATGCTTGTATTACCAAATGACCCATCTTGCTCTAATTTGGAGTCACTTGAAAATTTTTTGATCTAGCTCTCCATTGCCTCTTCCAAGAGGCAGACCTTAAATAGGATAGTTTTCAGGATAGATACCTACGATTCTCCTCTTACTACAGTAACTCAAGTACAACATGTTAACCAATACCCTTTAAGCCTGAGTTTTTTAGCTATCTGCCTGGAGCATTCAGATAGTAACTTACTTAACATTGCAAAAGACAGTGTCAAAAATATTTCTAAAGTTGAAGTAAATTCAAAAAACAAACAAAAAAAGCACACAGAAAAAAAAAAAAAAAAAAAACACAAAACAAAACAAAACACTTTTTTTTTTTTCCTCACTCACACACTTAGAAATTTTATCATACAATGCAGCAATCATGTTAGGGATGAGGGCAATGGCTCAACTGAATTGCATCTACACTAACACATTCAGCATGGGCAAAAAACAGGCGGAGCTGGAAGCCATTGTGTGGCAGGCAAACTACGACCTAATCGCCACCACTGAAACATGGTGAGACCCACTCCCATGACTGCAGTGCTCCAATGGATGGCTATAAGCCCTTCAAAACAGCCAGCCAACAAGGGAGAGGCAGTGGTGTGGTTCTATTTTAGAGAGTGTTTCAGTGTTGTAGAGCTTGGGGCTGGGAGTTGAGTCCCTGTGGGTAAAGGATCAGAGGGAAAGTCAACAAGGCAGACATCCTGGTGCAGGTCCATTATAGCTTCATATATGGGGGTCCAAAACGGGATAAAAAGGCAGATGAGGGATTCTACAAGCAGCTGGCAGAAATCACGCAATTGCCTGCACTTGTTCTCATGAGGGACTTCAACTTCATGGACACATGCTGGAAATACAATACACCCCTGAGGAAGCAGTCTAGAAGTTGCCTAGAATGCATGGAAGACAGCTTCTTGACTCAGCCGGTTAGTGATCCTACCAGGGGGGTGCCCTGCTAGACCTGTTGTTCACAAACAGAGAAGGAATGGTGGGGGATCTGGGGGTCGGGAGCTGTCTTGGGTAGAGTGACCATGACTTGGTAGAATTCTCTATTCTTGGTGAAGTCAGGAGGGGCATCAGTAAAACTGCTACCTTGGATTTCTGGAGGGCAGACTTTGAATTGTTCAGAACACTAGTAGGGAGGGTCTCTTGGGAGTCAGTCCTCAAGGGCAGAGGGGTCCAGGAAGGCTGGATGCTCCTCATGAAGTCTTAAGGGCGCAGCACCAGGTTGTCTCTGTGTGTCACAAGATGAGCTGGTGTGTGTCGTGGTTTAACCCGGCCGGCAGCTAAACACCACGCAGCCGTTCACTCACCCTCCCCCCTCCCTCTCTGGGACGGGGGAGAGAAATGGAAAGTGAAGCCCGTGAGTTGAGATAAAGACAGTTTAATAAGAAAGGAAAATAATAATAACAATAACAATAATAATAATACAATGATGATAATATAATAATACAATGATGATAATAGTACTACTACTAATAATATGTACAAACAAGTGATGCACAATGCAATTGCTCACCACCCGCTGACCGATGCCCAGCCTAACCCCGAGCAGTCCGGCGCCCTCCCCCCGGCTAGCCACCCCTATATATTGTTTAGCATGATGTCAGATGGTATGGAATACCCCTTTGGCTAGTTTGGGTCACCTGTCCTGGGTCTGTCCCCTCCCAGCTCTTACTGCACCCCCAGCCTGCCTGTTGGCAGGACAGAGTGAAAGGCTGAGATGTCCTTGGCTTGGTATAAGCACTGCTCTGCAACAATTAAAACATCGGGGTGTTATCAGCACTCTTCTCATCCTAAGCCAAAACACAGCATTCCACCAGCTACTAGGAAGCAGATTAATTCTGTTCTAACTGAAACCAGGACAGTGTGGAAGAAGACCAGTACGGCTGAACAGGGTACTTTTGCTGAGTGTCTAGGAGAAAAGACAGAGTTTGTGTCTGGTGGAAGAATGGACTGGCAACTCAGGGATAGTACAAGGAATTTGATAGCACATTCAGGGAAAAAAAACAGGAAGGCCAAAACCCAGTATGAGCTCAACCTCGTCACTGTGGTAAAATCAAATTATTATTTTAATCAAATAATGTTTTTACAAATGTATTAACAGCAAGAGGAGGGCCAAGGAGCATCCTTTACTGGATGCAGTGGGGAACATGATTTCTGAGGAAAGGAAAATAAATTCTCAATGCCTTCTTTACATCTCTCTTTAATAGTCAGACCTGTTATCCTCAGGATACTCAGCCTTCTGACCTGGAAGTCTGGTATGTGGAGCAGAAGAAACACCCCACAGTTGAAGTGGAAACAGGGACCTGCTGTTCCACATGGACAGTCACATGTCCATAGGGCCAGACAGGATCCACCCGAGGGTGCTGAGGGAGTTGGTGGATGTGATTGCTGAGCCACTTTCCATCATCTATCAGTGGTCACAGTCATCTGAAGAGATCCCAGATGACTGGAAACTTGGTAATGTGATGCCTATCTATAAGAAGAGTTGTAAGGAGGACCCAGGGAACTACAGGTTTGTCAGCCTGACCTCGGTGCTGTGGAAGGTTACAGAACAAATCATCTTGAGTGCAATCAAATAGAATGTGCAAGACAACTTGTGGATAAGGCCCAGCCAGCATGGGTTCATGAAGGGCAAGTCCTGCCTGACCAAACTCATCTCCTCCTACAACCAGGCAACCCACCTGGTAGATGAGGGAAAGGATGCTGACGTAGTCAACCTAGACTTCATCAAAGCCTTTGACATGGTCTCTCATAGTATTCTCCTGAAGAAGCTGTAAGTCCATAGCTTGGACAGGCACACTCTTTTCTGGGTTAAAAACTGTCTGGATGGCTGCATCCAAAGAGTAGTGGTGAACTGAGTGAAATCCAGCTAGTGATTGGGCATCAGTGGTGTTCCCCAGCAGTCAGTATCATGGCCCATCCTCCTTAATATCTTTATTGATGATTTGCATGAGGGAATTGAGTGCACCCTCAGTAAATTTGCAGATGAAACCAATTTGGGGGGAAGTGTCGATCTGCCAGATGGTAGAACAGCCCTGCAGGGGAACCTGGATAGGTTGGATTGATAGTCAGAGGCCAATGGAATGATGTTCACCATGGCTAAGTGTTGGGTCCTGCACTTTGGCCACAACAACCCCATTCATTGCTAAAGGCTTGGGGGAGAATGGCTGGAAAGTTGTGCTGAGGAAATGTTCTGGGGGTGTTGGTCAGCGCTCTCCTGAACATGAGACTGCAGTATGTCCAGGTGTAGTGGGTTTATGTGGCAAGGTTTTGGTAGCAGGGCATACAGTAATAGCTTCTGTGAGAAGAATCCAGAAGCTGTCTCATTTTAGATAAGTGTCAGTTTCAGACAGCTCCAAAGGGACCTGCAACTGCTCAGAGACAGGCCAATAGGAGATGTTTGCACCTCTGGGAGAGCAGATTTAAGAAAGGGAAACAAAACAAAACAAAATGCTGTAAAACAGGAGCAGGGAGAATGAGGAGTAAGAAACAGCCCTGCACATCCCAGTGTCAGTGCAGAAGGAGGGCAAGAGGTGCTTCAGGTGCCAGAGCAGAAGTTCCCTTGTGGCCTATGGAGAGGAGAAAGGCCCATGGTGGAGCAGGCTGTCCCCCTGCAGCCCATGGGTCCTACACCAGAGCAGATCTCCATGCTGCAGTCTGCGGAGGAGCCCTCAGTGGAGCAGGTAGATCTGACCTGAAGGAAGCTTTGTCCTGTGGAGGACACCTGCTGGAGCAGATTCCAGGCCAGAGCTGCAGCCTGTGGAGAAGAGACCACACAGGAGTAGGGGATCTGGGGGAGCTGCTGCCTGTGGGGAACCCATGTTGGAGCAGTTTGCTCCTGATGGATGGACTCTGTGGTGCAGACCCATACTTGGAGCAGTTCTTGAAGATCTGCTTCCTGTGGGAAGACCACGCAGGATCAGTTCAGGAAGGATGGCATCCCATGGGAGGAACCCCATTCTAGAGCACGGGAAGAGAGTGACTGAGAAGGAACAGCAGAGATGAAGTGCTATAGACTGACCACAACCCCCATTCCCCTGTTTACCTCTGCCACCTGAGGGGAGGAGGTGTAAGAGGGTGGATGGAGGGAAAAGTGTTTTTGGTTTCTTTCCTTTGTTTCTCACTTCTCTAGCTTGCTAGTAATAGGCAATAAATTTTACTAATCTGCCTAATCTGAGTCTGTTTTGACTGTGACAATAACTGTTGAGTGATCTTCCTGCCCTTATCTCAGTCCTTGAGCCTTTTGCATTATATTTTCTTCCCCTTTCCCTTTGAGGAGGGGGAGTGACAGAGAGGCTATGGTGGAGCTCAGCTGCCCACCTGAGTGAAGCCAACACACCAAGCGACCACAAAGGCCAATGGCATCTTGGCTTGTACCAGGAATAGTACAGACAGAAGGACCAGAAAGGTGATCATTCCCCTGCACTCTGCTCTGGTGAGGACACACCTTGAGTACTGTGTTCGGTTTTGGGTCCCTCATAGAAGGATATTATGTTGCTCAGGTGTGTGCAATTAAGAACAGGTTTAAACAGGTTTAAGGGACTAGGAAGCAAGACATATGAGGAACCACTGAGGGAACTGGGGTATTTTAGTCTGGAGAAAAGGAGGCTGAGGGCAAAAGGAGGTCGCAGTGTGGATGGTGCCAGTCTGTTTTCTCAGGTGACAACTGTTAAGACATGAGGAAACACCTTCAGATTGTGACAGGAGAAGTCTATATTGGATATTAGAATTTCTTTATGGAGCTTTTGGTGAACATGGAAGTGGCTGCCTGGGAAGTGGTGGAGTCCCCATTCTGGAAGTATTTAAGAGACGTGTGGACATGACATTGCAGGACATGGTTTAGTGATGAGACTAAGTTGCCTTTCTTTGCCGTGCCTTGCCTTTCTTTGCCGTGCCTTGCCTTGCCTTCCAATCCTATCCTGTCCTTTCAATTTGGTGGATTTGATTTTATTCCACCAAATATCATTTCTCTATAGATATATAATTTTTTTTTTTTTACAGCTACTAACTATTTATAAGAGCAAAATGTGATACAGAGTTGATCCAACAGACAAGTAAGACTAAGTATTTCTCCATCTCCTCTAGATGTGTTTGATCTAGTTATGGATTGGGTTATGGATTCATTTGTTTCAATTATTGCTAAATAAACTTCTAATTCTGCTTGTAACATTCAGGCACCCTGATACATGCTTGCTGTATCACCCTATTTCCAGCATAACACATATCAATAGGTTGTTGAATAAAAAGGTGGCTATTATTATTGTTATTAATAATTATTAATAATAATAGCCAAATTATTATTATTATTATTATTAATCATCATCATCATCATCATCATCATCATCATCATCATCATAATTGTTGTTGTTGTTGTTAGTATTATTAATAATAATAGGGTTTTTTTAATATTGTACCTAACTTCTGTTGCATGCTATGATAATATGAGCTACACATTACAGCAAGAAGCAAAGAAACAGAGCCAGGTAAGAAAAAGGATAGATTACTGACAATTATAATAATTTCCATGACCTGAAACTACTCGATATAATGACTCAGGAACTCAACAAGGCAGATCTCAAGCTTTCTTGATGTTGAGGTAATCATGTGTTTATGCAATATTCAACAGTTATAAAGTCAAATAGGTACATTTCAAATATGTTTCAGGCAAGATATTCCTTTTAAATAATTATAATTTGAGAGTTCGTATTCTTAAGTATCAGTTCTGCCAGAAGTAACAATAAATGTTATTTAAAAGTACTTTTAGAACATGTCCCAGGAAAGACTAATTTATCTTTTAATTTATCTTGATAACTGATGCATACGATAGCTCATCTGGTAGCATGTAATAAATGATAAAAATATGGAACACCAGTTAGCATCACCTTCTGCAGTAAAAGGCAGAATCTAGAAAATAAATAGTTTGATTAGATTGTACAATATTCTCATTACTGTTTTGTGTGTGTGTGTTTTTTTTTTTTTCTTGAAAAAAATGTATTACTATCATTATGATAGATATTAGAAATAAACAAGAAAATGCTGTAATAGCTGGAGACAAATTTAAATGACCCTCCTTCCTCTTTAATTTTGTAGATTTTAGCATTCTTGTCTTTCTGTTCATTTACTATTCTCTGTTCTTCTAAGTCCATTGTCACTAGCTTTCATTTAATAGTTCTGAATAGACAACTCAAATCATTAAATCTGTTTTAACAGTGACTCAAATAGTCCACTTTAATTAATGCAATCCCATCATTATTAATAAAGTCTAAAAAATCCAGTGAAAGACTCTAATGTTATTTTAAAGGTAAGAATTCTAAAGTTGTATTTTTCTTTTTTTTTTTTTTTTTTTTTAGTAGCAGATTTATGTGATTGTCTTTTAATCTCATGAACGACTTACAAGTATTACAAAAGGGCTTAGACAATTATTTCAGATTTCAGTGCACTCTTAGATACATACATGCATTCATATTTTAGAAAATGAGATATTATATTTGGTTGTCATTGACAGCTAGATGAGATACCTGCTAAAACTTTGGGCAAAGCAATTCACAACCCATCACCCTGACCAGTGGTCAAAAAATGCAGAACAATTTCTCTTATGCCAACGGGCTCCTCTGAGTTACATCTGCAGTTGACAATGCTTAGAGAGTAAGACAGCATCTGGGGATTCATGTAGAACAAAAATGGTTAGTTCATATTTTTTTCCTGGTCATGCTCTTTTTCTAAGCAAACTGTCAGAAAAGTGCCTGCTGAGGACCTGTACTGAGTCTGGCTGGGATGTTAACTTTCCCTGCAGCAGCCCATTCAGCGCTGTGCTCTGCACTTGTAGCTGGAACAGCAGTGTTATTACACCAGTGTTGAGTCTACAGCTGAGCAGTTCTGGCACAGCATCAGGTCTCTCTCTAACACTCCTAGGGGGTGGGCAAAAAAAAGTGAGAAGAGAAACATCACCAGGGCAGCTGACCTAAGAGCTTCCATACCATATGATGTCACACAGCAATGAAAGGTAGAAACAGGAAGAAGTGGGGAGGGGTGGGCTCTCATGAAAACGTCAGTCCTCCTCCCGAACACCGGCTACGTGTGTTGAGGCCCTGCTTCAAGGACATAGTCAAGCACCGCTCATTTGTGGGGAGTAGAGAGTAATTTCTTTCCTCTGCACTTCCACATAGCCTTTATTTATTTTGTTTGTTCATTTGTTTGTTTGTTTCTTTTTTTCCCTTTCCCCCTCCCTTTTCCCCTTTCCCTCTTTTGCCTTTAGTTAAATTGTTTATTTAATAATAATCTTTCCTTAATAATAATTATTATTATTTCCCTTTAATTAAATTATCCTTATCTCAACCTGCGAGTTGTTCTTTACTTTACTTCTTTCCCTCCTCATCTAAGGAGGGGGAGTGAGAGAGCAGTTGTGGTGTTTAGCTGCCTAGCACGGTAAAACCACCACAGGACCTAGGAAGCTCAGCTCAGTTTTAGAGCCACCAGCAGCAATTCACATAAAGTAATTCTCTAATTTTTCAAACCACCAGATTTGTTTGGAAGATGCTGTGAAAAGAATTTGCCACAAAATCAGCCCTGAATTTCACCTTTTTAATTATATAACATAGCTTTTTCTCACACTAGGTTTTGATGGCATTCTCATCTCATCTTGTCAGTCCTCTGAATCTGACTTCACTAGATACACAAAGAGCTAGTATTAGTTTCCTGACTCGATATCGTTTTTGGTCAGCAATGAAAATAAATTCAGACATTAACTATTTCAATCTGGACCGGAGTTACAGACCTCTAAACCCTAGGGATATTTTTAATCACTGACCTATTTACTAGTAAATATAATTTCCACACTTCAGATTATAAAATACATAACTGGATCAAAATTAATCAGACATACATATGAAATCTTTATCTAGTCCTGTGAAATCCTTACAATAGAGAGAATGAATAATTCTAGGGGATTACACCATTTGAGAAAGAATCACTTAATTCAGACAGAGGAGAAGTAATGTCATTCAATGCAAAAATGAGAACAAAACACATGCTCTTTCCTCTAGTGCCATATATTTCCCATCTGGTTTACTTAAAAATGTGATAAATAGGTGGAAAAGAGAGGAATATTACTACTGTGTTTGTCTATCTCTCTTACACAGTGTATCTGTATCTGATACAGAACCACTATTGCCTTTAAAGCTTCAGACTGGACAATAAAATATTTTCCTTTAGGGAAAAAGTGAGAAATTAGTCTCTCATAGTTCTGCTTGGTCATATAGCGCTAATGGCCATCACTGTGTCAACACCTGCTGCTATAAACTTCCAGGCTTCCCTGGAAGTTTCTTTGACTCTTCAGCCTATGAGCCAGTGGGAACCCAGTTTAGCTCTGCTCTGGTCTGCTGCCTGAAAAATCAAGCCATGAGGACTTGATTTTTTTTTTTTTTCTTTCTCTAGAAAGAGAGAGATCTCAAATCAAGATGTGAAGTCAGGATTCAAGATGTGGCAAGTATATTTATACTCCATAGTCTTGACAATGCCGTACATGACATACTGGAAAATCAGTTTGAACAGGACAGGTTTAATCTCTCAGAAGTAATTACAAGAGATAACCTGATTTACTTAGAAATATTGCAATCGTTTGCTGATCTTGAAAATTAAGTGGAAAGTCCCTGTAAAAATTTGTCCATTGGAGAATGAGTTAAAAACTAACCTAAAATATGAAATAAAGTTGTAATAGAAATTCTAGAGCATCCCGTGTAACCACTGTTTTACTTTACAATAAGGATATCTTCTGATATTTAGTTTACACTTAATACTCCATATTCAAACAATAAATTCCGTTGAACAGTTCAGTTCAGTAATAATAGCTCATATGTGATTTGGTAAAAAATACCTTCATATTTATGCTTATACCTTATGTCAATAAAACACAGTCATGTTGTTTAAAACCCAATATAAAACCATATTGTATACTGGTCTAGCTCTGAAAATCCATAGATATGTTGTGATAGTCTGTACAATATGATTGGTATAGAGTAAGTGAATTACTTCCTAGACTACATGCAAGTTGTTCTTGAGATTTCTAGTATTTTTACTGCATTTTTATTAATTTTTTGCATGTGAATCAAATCTTTGTCTAAATTTGGTGTTGGTATTTTTTTTTTTCCATATCTAAATAGAGTTTAGATCTTTCAATAATCTGACTCTTCTACCTGCCCATATCAAGCAGTAGAGGAATAGGGAGTGGGGCTTTTGGTTAGTCCATAATAGTACCCTCTGCTGTTTCTCCTCACATTTTTCCACTGCTCTAGAGTGGGGTCTTTCCCATAGGCTACAGTTTTTCAAGAACTGCTCCAACATGGGTTGTCTCCACGGACTGCAGCCCTTCAGGAACAGACTGATGAAATGTGGGTCCCCCAAAGGCCACCGTTCTTGATGGAAAACTTGCAAGCATTGTTTTTTCTCCATGGTAGAACTGCATGGTAGAACATGGTAGAACTGCAGTCAGTTCTACCAGGAGGCTGCTTCTGCCTGGGCTCTCCACAGACTAAAGCTTCCTTCAGAGGATATCCACATGCCCCACTGTGGTCTCCTCCACAGGCTGAAGTGTTTGGACTTTCCTTGGGCTGCAGGGTGACAACATGGTTCACCATGGTCTTCTCCACGGGCTAGAGAGTAAACTCTGCACCAGTGTCTGGAGCACATCCTTCCCTCCTTCTTCACTGACTTGGGTGTCTGCAGGGTTGTTTCTCTCACATTTTTTCTCTTTTTTACTGCTTCTATGTTTTGTTGTTGTTGGAAGAGATAATTAGATATCAGGAAAAACTCCTTGAGAAATAACCTTGTACTCTGATCTTAATTACTTGGGCTGACTTTGTTACCCAGCTGATGGATAAATATAAGACTGTGTAGCTATGCCTGCAATTATGTAGAAGGCTAATTAGAAGACTGTGCATCCGTCTTTTCCTGTAACAGGACACTTCATACTTCATATTTTTATAGATGAAATACTTCTAAAACTTTCTTGTCAATCAATTACTAATGAGAAAATATATTTTTTTGAAGTAAGGACAGGAAAACTGAAATCTGAACGATGTTTATTTAAATGGTAAGTGTTAGAAGAAAATTCTCTCCTCAAAAAATGAATATATGAATTAAAAATCGATTTCCCAAGAAAGGAAAAATACTAGATACCATTTTGTATGTGAAGCAGGCATAACCATCTTTATAATTTCAGTTGTATGATAAGCCGATGTGGCATACTTATCAGTAAAATCTGATGGCTGAAACTTATTCTGTGTAACCATTAAAGATAATAAAAGTTTCTCCCCTTTTCTCCCTATACATTCTCCTTTCTTGCCTCCTGTTTCCTCTTTCCCCTTTCCAGTTTCCTCTTTCTCTTCCCATTCACATTTCCATTACACTTCTTCCTTTCTAACTGCTATGACATTTTGTTCAGATGTGCTGGAATACACATAGTATCTACCCTTCTGTATCAACTCAAAATAGACTGAAACATTCTGATTTAATACAAGTTACATGAATAATTTTATAAGTAGAATTTAGTTCTGAATAAAAATTGTGTGAGAAAGAATGAGTGGTTTTCAGTGATTTCACATGACAAAATGATACCAATGGAAATACACAGACACTATGAAAGTGTTAATATTTCTTCTCAATTACTTAAATACCAAATTGCCATACAAAAAAAAAAAAAGAAATGTAATAAAGACATGATTTATTATTAAAACTCATCATTTTTATATATTGCAAATTTAAATCAGCATCTTTTCAGAGATAAACTTATATTCAGGTAGCTCATATTAAAGTTATGCAAATATACCTGGTTAACATTTGGAAATTCTATTTCAGTTTAGTTTAGTTTAGTTTAGTTTGGAAGGTGGGCAGAAGTTTTGGTGGACTAGTTTTGCTATAAGTGGTATCTATTAGCACATATTAAGTATAGTTTATCCCATCACCTGAATGCTACTCCACTGTCATTTCTTGGGTCTCATGTGGCAAACAGCAACTCAAGTTTCTAAAATTATTGCTTTGCACAACACTGGCATAATCTTTCTTTATTTGCATAGTGTGTGTTTACAGGCAAAAGAATTAACTTACTGCTTGCTCTAAAATTATCAGGTTTCAACATGCATTACATTCTTTTAAAGCATTTTTTCAGGTAGCTAACAAATTGGGAAATCTGCCAGAAACAGATTTAAATACCTGTAGGAGCCAGAGAATAGCAGACATCCTTAATCCTATATACACGTAATTCTAGAATTTAAGCACATGCAAACCTGAATATTTCTATTTTTTATATATAAAGTAGGAAATTTAGTTTGTTACTGGAGTCTCAGAGATCCAGTATCATGAATCACAAAATGAAGGGCTAAATTTTTAAATATATTTTCCATTTTATTTAATGGAAAACTTCTATTTTAAAATTTATTGTTTTGTATGTATGTATATATATGCAATATACACATATTTATATGCAATATGTATATACATATACAATATATTCATACTATTCATACACAATGCATACAATATGTATATATTGTTTTGTACATATGTATGTTTTGTATGTATGTATGTATTTTGTAATGTATTGTTTTGTATGTATATTGTTTTGTATATCATGTGCTTCTCTGTTGTAAGGAAATGTGTGGGATATACAAATGTCTATGTGAATATGATTCTTGCACAGCTTGTTCTCACTGAAACCTTGAGTAAATAAGCAACCTATATGGCATCTCTCTAGGTCAAGAAATCCAATCTTTATTGAATTAATTCTAGAATGGAAAAGTAATAGGAAGTGATAAGAATAAGAACTACCAAACTAAGACACTGAAAGAAAAGACTTAACAATCCTGTTACTAAACATAATATTTATTTGATTTTCATCTTACTAATAAATTCCAGGGTTATTTTACTAGATCTACATTTCAATAATTATCTCATCATCTGAAAGTTCTATTCTGCCACATTTTAATTTTAATGACATATTAATGAGAAAGTTGTGTTGTTATTTTTTCAGTATTTTCAATCTGAAAGTTTTTGCTTCTTTAATCAAGATCATAAAAGTCAGGAGCCAGCTTTATTGAATCAGCCAATCCTGGTTTTGTTTGTTTGTTTGTTTTTGTTTTTGTTTGTTGTAGTTGTTTTGTTTTGTTTTGTTTTAAGACAAAACAAACAAACACAGCAAAACCAACCAACCAACCAAAACTTGAGTTATTTTTTTCTCATTTTTGTTGTATTATTAATTTCTGAATATGTATGAAAAGTAGATATTCTGTACTGTCTCTGATTAACCTTCTTTTAATGAAACAAAACAAAACAGTACAAAACATTTAATATACTGAACTTAAAGTTCTTCTGCAGTGAAGCAACAGACATATTCTTTTCACTGGTGTCCTGTGACAGGACAAGAAGTGAAGGGCACAAGCTGAAGCACAGAAAGTGTAATCTGAACATCAGGAAATCTTTCTTTTTTTACTGTGATTGAGTAATGGAACAGGTTGCCCAGAGAAGTTTTGAAGGCTCCATCTGCAAAACTATTCAAAAGATGTCATGCTGGGCAACTGGATCTATGTGACTTTGTTTGAGTGGGAATATTGTATCACTTTATTACTGTAGTTTACAATTATCTTAGAGGAGGTTGTAGTGAGGTGGGGGTCAGGCTCTTTTCCCAAGCACCAAGTGATAAGACTAAGGAAAATGGCCTCAAGTTGTGTGAGAGGAGGTCTAGATTGGATATGAGGAGAAATTTCTTTACTGAGAGGACTGTGCAGCATTGGAATAAGCTTCCCAGGGTAGTTGAGTCACCATCCCCAGAGGTCTTCAAGAAACATGTAGATGTAGAATTTAGTAGCATGGTTTAGTGTTGAACTTGTCAGTACTAGGTTAAAAGTTGGACTAGATGATTTTAGAGATCTTTTCCAACTTGAATGATTCTGTGATTCTACGATTCTATGCTTGGACCAGATGACCTCTAGAGGTCCTTTCCAGCTTCAGCCATTCTGTGATTCTGTTTTTCTGTGAACACACAGGCAGTGAAAATTGATTGACTCCTTCTTCATGTGTTTCCATGACAGAAAAATAAATAATTAAATAAATAATTAAAAACTCATGGTTTTACTCTCAAATTACATATTTATCTACCTATATATATATATGTGTGTATATACATGTAAGTATATACGGTATATACATATACATTTTCATATGTATGTACACATTCACATGCTTTTATAGGAAACAATTTCTCTTTTCCAAGGTCATGTTTAGAAAAAAAAAAAATTAATAATAACAGTAAAAATAAATTAAATAAATGGTCTTCTGAAATCTTAAAACTCTCAATATCTTAATCATAAAGAACAAATAAGTTCATAATGTCATATTTATGCCAACAGATGCCATGGAAAACCCTTAAGACAGCTGGAATGACTTCACTTTGCAGCACTTTCTGGTGCTGTTTAGGTAGGATACTATGTAAATGCTCAACAGTGCCCTGAACAGTATATAAGAAAGATTGTGGTCAGATACAAGGAGGCATAACAAGTCTCAGGTCTTTTGAAGAGCTACACACATTAGGTGTGTACAAGTAAAAGTTTATTCACTGATAGTTATCTTTAAATCACTGTTTCATGGGTCATGTTATTTATTTATTTATTTTAAGTATTGTCTTGCATGAAATCTTTGTTTTCAGGGAACTTAGTGATGCAAACAAACAAGTAAACAAAGTGACCTAGACGCTCCTCAGCCTGTGGCATTCTGTATGAATAGATTAATATTTTGGAGAGGTGAATCAACCCTGATGAATAGAATGTTTTTAAAAGAAGAAACCATGTTCTGAAGCATAGCCAATTGTAAATTAATTTAATTGTAAATTAAATTTCACTGAAGCAAAGCGGGCAAATGCAGGGGATGGTGGAAAGAAACAAGAGGAATTGGAGCTTGATCTGAGGCTCACATGAAGGAAGGTCCTCGTGATCAGTACCTAATGCTCTCCCCTACCAGGTTCCTTTTCAGAAATTTTCTTCATCCTTCTCTGAGATTTTTTTGTGCTTCAATTTATGGTACAGTTGGTATAGTATCCCTTGTTTTACAAGAAATGACAAGAACCATCACTGCTATTTGAGTGTTCATGAACCTGGGCTTCTAACTAGGACTGTCTGAATGACTACCCTGGAAGCAAGTGCACAAACTGTTGTTGCAGATGCTTGGAAAGGTAATAGTAATAACAAACATCCTTGATGTCTCTATACTTTACACAATACAAAAATAAATAAATAAATAAATAGATCTTAGACATGATTTAATGTAATGAGAACAGCTTAAAAACATAACAGCATTTCTGAGATAACTGTAAAATTATCCTTAATTCTCTGAATGTGAGATGCACACTTGCACAAACTATGTAAGAAAGGTAAGTACCAATTGTCCCTTTATTTTCAAGCACTTACACACCTTTGAAGTAATACTCAGGTTTGTTGGAAACATGGTTATATTTAAGGAATTGATTCTTATTTTCTAAATATTAGCATTTTCCTCTATTCTTAGAAGTCAAAAAATATCAGAATCAAAATGCACACTAAAAGGCCCTCAAGGACTGAGATAATTATATTTGTTGGATGAAAAATGAAATAAAAATTGCACTAAATGTCCATGTGTACTTGGTACAAATCTTATTTTTTTTTCAGCCAGGGGTTAATTCAATGTAAATATATAAAATTTGAAACTTACATAATAATAATTAATTTTTAAAAATGAAGAAAAGAAATGTAAACACTTATCATTTACCATGTTATTTAATTACAATTGTATGGCTATCTGTCCTCTTATTTTTAATTGTGATACTCTCATATGTATTAGTTTGTTATTTTTCTTCTAATTAGTTTTATTTGAAAAAACTAATTACATGTCACTTATTTCCTTATACTCAGTATGCAGTTATCACTGAACTGAGCAGTTAATGATCATTTCGGGAAATATCTAGTTTCTCCATACCAGGGAAGCAAGATTTATTTAGTGATGACACTTGTATTTGCCTTCAGAGTTCCTCGAGTATAATGATGGGAAAATCTTCAGGTCATTTCTTATTCAAAAGGAAAAGAGTATATTTTATCAAAAAACAAATGTCCATCATTCCATTACACTTTAGGAAAATGCCACACATTTATTTATTATTTTCATTGTCAGTCATTCATATCTCTCTTCTTGGTTGCTCATTATTTCAGAAGATAATTGCTTCTGGTTGCCATTAAATCTTAACAATTGGAGAACGTATTTTAAAATTGGTTAACTATCTATATAATAAGTGAATATGGTATTATCATTTCAATATATAGTACTATCATTTACACACTTTATGTTGTAGGGTTTTTTTTTGTTTGTTTGTTTCTAATATATGCTATGGTCTTATGTAGTTTCTTATGTAGCAAAAGTTTTCTTGATATCTAATCTAAATCTCTCCAGGTGCAACTTGTGGCTGTTTCTTTGAGTCCTATCACTAATTATCTGGAAGAAGAGGCCAACCCCCTCCTCATTACAACCTCCCTTCAGGAAGTTGTAGAGTACAATGAGGTCTCCCCTGAACCTCCTCTTCTCCAGACTAAACAATCCCAGCTCCTTCAGCCACTCCTCATAAGACTTATGCACCAGACCCCTCACCAGTTCTGTTGCACTTCTCTGGACATGCTCCAGGGCCTTGATGTCCTTCTTGTAGTGAGGCCCAGAACTGAACACAGTATTCAAGGTGTGGCCTCACCAGAGCTGAGTATGGGGGGATGATCACCTCCCTGCTTCTGCTGGTTACACTATTTCTACTACAGGCTAGGATGCCATTGGCCTTCTTGGCCATCTGGGCAAGATGTCAGCTCATGTTCAGCCGAGCATCAATCAACACTTTCAGGTCCTTTTCTGCTTCACAGTCTTCTAGCCACTCTGCCCCTGAACCCTGCTGTCCTGGGGAGCAGCTTTTATAGCTGGGATGTCCTTGGTCCTAGTTGCAGTATATTCTTCTCCATAGACCTGTCCTTCCCTGCCATGGACCCTGTCCAAGCTGGGCCACCTCACAGGCACAAAACCTGTCCTGGTTTTGGCCTTTCCCAATGGAGGTGCCTGGCACCTGGCACGTGGTTGTGCTGGTGCCCCTGGCTGCTCTGTTTCTCACTGGAATGGCGTGATGGGCCCTGTCTGCCAGGCCCTGATATGCTGCCCCTGAGATCTGTTGTCCAGAGGGTCCCTGAGGCTGAGCTGAGTAGTTCAGTACTTAAGGACAGTACTCAAGGACATAAGAAAACCACAGTTGGTTTGTGTGTGCCCAGGGATGATTTGTATGGAAATCTTTTGTTATTAACTACACAGAATGACTTTGTTCCCACCATGAAGGGCTGTAGCTGTTCTACTGTAGAAACTAGAATATGTTCTACTCTGCACTCATGCAGCCTCACCTCAAATACTGTGTGCAGTTTTGGGCACCACAGTACAAAAAGGACGTTAAACTGTAGGAGAGTGTCCAGAGGAGGGCGACAAAGATGGTGAAGGGTCTAGAGGGGAAGACATGAGGAGCAGCTGAGGTCACTGGGTCTGTTCAGCTTGGAGAAGAGGAGACTGAGGGGAGACCTCGTCGTGGTCTACAACTTCCTCGTGAGGGGGAGTGGAAAGACAGGTGACCTATTCTCTGTAAACACCAGTGATAGGACCAGCAGGAATGGTGTTAAGCTGAGGCAGGGGAAGTTTAGGCTGGACATCAGGAAGAGGTTCTTCACTGAGAGGGTGACTACACACCGGAACAGGCTCCCCAGTGAAGTAGTCACTGCACCAAGCCTGTCTGAATTTAAGTGATTAGACTGTGCACTTAGTCACATGGTCTAAACTTTTGGGTAGACCTGTGCGGTGCCAGGAGTTGGATTTGATGACCCTTATGGGTCCCTTCCAACTTGGAATATTCTATGATTCTATGATACGTTGTAGAATTTGGAGAGAGGGGAGAGGGGTGGTAAATGAGTGAATTATGTTATTTTCTGTAGATTTCAATGGTTTTGAAGTATGACAATCTCAAACTTCCTGTTAATAACTGCTTCTAAAGTAGTTATTGTGTGCTTGTCACTTTTTAGTTGCCAGATTTGATGCCAGGAGATTTCATTAGCAATATTTTAAGTATAGTCAGTTATAATGAATTTCAAGAGAGCAGAATTTTGAACAGATGAATTACAGTATAATGGTACAGACAGACAATAGCATTCTAAATAGTAATGCTCAGAGTTCATGCTCAAAGTTCAGTTTTTAATAGCAGAATAAGAACATCGTCGTGCTGCTAATGCAAGCACATTAGTATTTTAGAACACTCAGTTACCCATAGGAAAAGGATAACTCTACAGGAAAATGAATATATCAACACATGGAGAAAAGATGCAGACAGTGTAGTAAATACAACATACCACCACATAAATACAGTATATTCATGTCTTACTGAGAGCAAAGCGCACATAGGCAAAGTGGCATGTGATGTGTAAATGGCATATATATGTGATACATACATCAAAGTTATATATATGTACAGAGACCAAATTATTTTTGAAAAGTGGACAGAACCCAGATCGTGCCAGGCGTATGAGTACCCTTTCTCCCACCACACTTCTCTCTTCCCTTCCCAAATCCACAAGGTTTCTAAATTCAGGAACGTATTTGAACAGAAAATTGAAGAGTTAACTTTCAAAAACAGGTCAAATTGAAACAAAACGGAAACAAAAACGATTTATAAATAATATTTTTTCTCCCCTCCATTAAGTCTTTGTTAGAGCTTTCTTTTTCTTGTTTTTTTTTCATACACTTGTTCATTTACTTAAAATAAAAAAAAAAAAAGGAAAAAAAAAAGGAAAAAAAAAAAGAAAAAAAGGAAAAAAAAAAAAACAGAAAAAAAAAGAAAAAAAAAGTCCATACAAGTCCACATTTGTGTTTTTCTTTCTGTTTTATGTGGATCTCAGCTGATGTTTGCCTTAACTTATTGCTCTTCTCATCAGTGTCACAGTCCTTTCTTTTGTCATTGTCACTATTCTATTATAAAGAAAATGGAAGAAAATAAAACACGTCTTCAATTTGTATAATGAAAAGACAGTATTGTATATATTGATTATAGTTCTATGTAATTATTTTTCTAACTGCAGTTAAATAAGAAAGTATTTTAATTTGAAGGGTAACTTTATGAACAACAACATCTGAGTTTAGCTTCAGTTTCTTCTTTCCTTGGAATTGTTTTAACTTTAGTAAGTCCAATCTCTACATGTAATAAGTATATTCTAATAATTCCCAACTTTATCTTAGGGGGAAAGGGATACAATTTTGGAAATAATTGATTTGATTTGCTTCAGCTTGCGGGTCATAAGGAATACACAGAAAACCTTGTCTAGCCTGTTTCCTCTAATACCACCCCTATATATTGTTTAGCATGGCGTCAGATGGTATGGAATACCCCTTCAGCTACTTTGGGTCACCTGTCCTGGGTCTGTCCCCTCCCAGCTCTTACTGCACCCCCAGCCTGCCTGTTGGCAGGACAGAGCAAAAGGCTGAGATGTTCTTGGCTTGGTATAAGCACTGCTCTGCAACAATTAAAACATCAGGGTGTTATCAGCACTCTTCTCATCCTAAGCCAAAACGTAGCATTCTACCAGCTACTAGGAAGAAAACTAACTCTGTTCTAACTGAAACCAGGACACTGACAAAGCAAATTAATCTCTCTTTTTTTATTGGGTACAGACCTGAAAAAAATCAGAACATCATGTTTCATCAATAACATTATTAGTACACAAGTTATTTTGAAATAAGAAAGGCAAAAGATGCAATATTCTCTTGGTTGTCTCCCTGTGATCTATCTTCTCCAGCCTACACAGAAAATAGTCTGGGGATGTGTTCCCTTTCCTTCAGGAAACTGATGTGCATGTTCCCTTCACTTACTGTTAGTTATATCAGTGTTATCAATCCTAGGCATGCAGAGTATGTGACTTTGTGCTCCAAATCACTCCAGCTGGTAAGCAATATTTTCCCTCTTCTTGGAGGTCTAAAAGATCACTCTAAAGCAAGCTTCACAATCCTTGAGGCAATTTCCCATATGACTAAAGGTCTTAAAATGTCAAATGACATTGAGTCAAAATTTGAGTTGAAAATCATCAATTATTTTCCTATTAAAACAATTTTTTTTTCTTCTTTTCCTTCTTTGTAAAACTGTGTTAGACTGTACTAGACTACTATGCAAGTAAGTGTATGTCTTAAGTATTGTTACCAAGTCTCTTGTTATATTACAAAAATCTCAAAGTCAAAGCCTTTGGCATTTCTGCATTTTGAAATTTTCTATTGTCCTTTATATTGAGTATTTTTTCGATGTTGAAATTCATATCTTTAAAATAAAAATATCATATGCCATAATTAAGTGTTTAGTCCATTATGTCACTAGTTTTCAGACAGTGAACATGAAAAATTTAATTCACATTTAAGAGAAACAAAGGGGTGAAAAATATGCCTACACATTTTAATCTTAAAATTGTCCAAATACAAAGATTTTTTTTCATTTGGTTGGTTTTTTTTTGTTTGTTTTGTTTTGTTTTGTTTTTGTTTTTGTTTTCCAACTTAATATTAACTGAGAGACATTTTAGATCACAGATAAGATTTGGGACACTTTTTTTTTTATTATTATTATTAGTTTTGGTGTTGTTTTTTGTTTGTTTGTTTGTTTGTTTTAGCAACATTGTGTTGCTAAGAAATCAATCTCCAGTCCATTATAGATATTTTCAAATATTTATTGTCATAATGTCTTTATTCATGGTGATCTGGTAAATTTGTCAGCATTGCAAAATTAATTCAGCAGTTAGGTTTGGACTACCTTGTTCTTTACCAGAAGATATTTCTAAGTGTTCTGATATCCATATTTCATTGGCAATGTGAAATGTGTTCTATTTCTTGGATAGGAGGTGTTGAGTCAATGATCAAAATTTGAGTATGCTGAAAGTAACGTCTCTTGAGCTTCAACCCACTAAATAGACTGGAAGTAAAGCTTTTACACTTTTCTTACCTTTTATTTTCCCACTAAGGGGTCAGAAAATGCTTCTGTGTCTTAATGATCTGGCACAGTTTTCTTCAGAATCAATCCCACCTTCTGTGTAACATCTATGTCTATTCTGGGGAATCAATATCTTAAAAGTTACTCAGAGCAAAAGTTAAGTCTATATTTTAGGTCAAACAACACTGACAGGTTGACAAGCCAGAGAACGTCATTTATCCTATATGGCAGAACCAGGAGCAGAGCTCTGTTCTGATCAATCCACTAACAGGATAAGAAAGTGTCTCAAAGTGACATGCTGTGTCCACTGAACTTATACAGCACCAATCTGCTGTTCATTTAAACCTTGCCTTTGGCAATTTTCTGGAAATGTGTGTTGAGCACTTCAGTTAGTTGTTACACTTCTTTCTGCAAGTCTCATTTTGGAATTTTGTCCTTGGAGAAAATTTTATTTTTAAAAAAGCTGATACGTTCCAGCACTTAAAATGAATATCCAGATTTTACTTTAGAAGTCAATTTAGTGGAAACAGCTTTTATTTCAGAAATACACATTTTGTTGTTGTTGTTATATGGCTATAATCTTGAAATAACACACATTTATTTTAATAACTATTCAAAATTGTGTATGTATGAATATACCGATATTGAAACTGGAACTTTCCAGGCTTGGACTCTGAAAGCTCAGCATTATTTTATGGTCTTTAAAAATATCAGTTAATCTTACCTACATTTTTACAATTGTAGAAAGAAGGAATAATACATATATAAATATATATATATATAAAAATAAGCAATGTGTTGCTTTGAATTGTTCATGGCTCTAAATATATCTTTTTATTGGACACTTTCTAGCTACATGATGATAAACACATTTATCAATCTGACAAGAAGAAACAGTTGTGTTTTGTTGTTGTTTGTTTGTTTTTTAATCTATATCAGCATTCCTTGACGATGTCTGTTCTTTTCTCTCATGTAGTTTAATAGTGTTTGTCACTCATATGAATGGTCCAGTATTTACGTGAAGAGCTCCTCTGTTCCCATTAACACTGATGTGACTGGTTCTACATAAAATGTAGAACCTACTGTGCCGGTAGAAGTGCACAAAGACATCCTACCCACATTCTCTCACCCAAAATGCATCTGGATCAGCTCAAGAAATCAGTCCAACACCAATAATATATATACAAATTGCAATGGCAATAATTTCTTACCTCTAAAATTTTGAAAGATCATATTAGTCTCCTTTGGCTGTGTATAAAATTAAGGACTCTTAATTTTCCCTTACAGAACTGTATACATTTCTGAGAAATGATTGTGCAACAGAATGGAAGAAGATCCCTTGTAGTTCTTGTTGTTTCTTTCGTAGTACTCCTTATGAATTTTAAAACAATTTGCAGCATTTAAAACACAAATAAATTAAACTTAATATATCTGATTCCACAGATGATGGTTAGACACAACTAAAAGTTACCTAAATTAAAAATTTAAATGGTATTAAATGGTATTAAATATTTTAATTTATGACATTATTTTAGACCATCAACTCCAGTTCTACTGCTATAGTATTTCAAATATTCCCACATAGCTAAATAAGCATGTATGTCTGCCTATGTATGCACACAAGTTTGAGGAGGGAAAAAGACCAAGAAAAGGGATACTACTCATACATGTTTTTGCATATTCATTGCTTGTACATAACCTTGGGGAAATTTACAGAAAAATGGTTGGAAGAGAGAGGTGTGTATGTGTGCTACACTGTAAGTGGCCTTCTTAACAACAGCTGCTAAGATGAGAGTGTGAATTTAACCCTTGCATGTTGTGTATGTGTGTATACATGTGAGTGTGTACGTGTGTGTTTGTGTACTGAATAAATAAAACTCTACCAATGGTACAAAACTCATCTTGTTCAAGAGGAAGACAGACATCACTTAGGATGTTAAAAAGAAAAACAAACATCAGCCCACAGCTAATTATGATCATTAGCTGGATTAAACTGTTAACTAGGAAATACCAAAGGGACTTTTAATGTAAAGAAGGAGTCAGCCTAATAAGTATACAATAAGCATAAACATTTTGAGCGTAAGCATAGAAACCCTGAAGAAGAAGCAGCAACCACCATGGCGGTCTGTCCTTGCCAGCACTGACCAGGGGACAGGTACCATGCTGGGCAGTGCAGCCTCCCTGTGAGTTTTCTGAGAGCAGCCAGCACCCTTCAGAACTAGTGAAGAAAGAGTACACAAGTATATAATAACATCATGCAAATCTATTTTTATGTTTGTATGTTGTATTACTAATACTGATCCTTAATGTATGGTTTACTGATTGTTAGCTAATTACCAGTCTTTAATAAATTCATAAATTCTTTTGATCAGGATTTTGGATTAAAACATTTGACATGAGTATCTTTTGCTTGGAATAGCAGAAAAAGAATATACAGTTTATCAAATAATATAGCAAGCTACTTATTTATATGCTGAGAATTAAGATATGAGAATAACCCAATTTAAGTCAAAGCAAAGTATGCAAATTAATACTCATTAGCTGAAGCCCTAAATGTTGATGACAGGAGGTAATTACTATTTAAAAATAATCTGGGCTGCTTCAGACTCACCAGCTGAACAACATAGCTATTCTTTTAAGTCCAGCACATGAAACTCTGTAAGTTTGACACTCAGAGTTGAGATTTTGCACATAAACATGTAAAAAGATGAGAAAACATGTCTTAAAGTAATTACTAATTGTTATCTGAAAAATCAGCTCAACATTTCAGCAAATTAAAAGTTGTCATACAGTAGAAAATTTTGAGGAATTATTTATGAAATAAATACATACATATAAAAATACTAACATTTGATAGGTTTCAATTACCCCTAAATTTTAAAAACAATGTGAATTATTAGTCATATCTGGAAAAAAAATAAATAAATCTAATGATGGAAATAAATAAGGGAAATCAATTTTTGTTATTATTATTCCTGGCCCTTTTTGTAGATCTGGGAAAGAAAATAGAATCATAGAAGCATACAACCTTGAGTTGGAAGGGACCCACAAGGATTGGTAAGTCCAACTCCTCGTTCCAAACAGGACACAAAAATCAGACCATATTTCTGACAGTCTTGTCTAAATGCTTCTTGAAATCCCTGGAGGGCTTGGGGCCATGACCACTTCTCTGGGGAGCCAATGCCAGCCACAAGTTCTCAGCAAAGAACCTTTTCCTAATATTCAGCCCAAATATCTCTCTGATGCAGCTTCATGCTGCATCTTTGGGTCCTAAGTGCAGAACAGGAACAAAGAAATAATGAACAAAGAAAAGTGACAGGAAAATGAAAACCAACCAACCAACCAACCAAAAAAAAAAAAACACAAAACAAAACAAAACAAAACAAAAACAAAAACAAACAAACAAACAAACAAAAAAAAAAAAACCAGGGACACGGAATATTTTTCACAGAAAGAGATTCAATAGATTTCCTTAACTTGGTAAAGAACTCTATAAAAGTGTATGACTGGAGAAGGCAAATAGATTTTTTTTTGTTTTATTTTTAAATTTCTGTATTGTTTTCTTTGCTTTTTCAGAATAGAGAAATTAGCAGTTAGAATATCAAAAGAAAAGAAAAATATTTTTTCAGAAACACTATGCAAAGTGAAAGTGTTGAAAAGGTGATTGGGTTCTAACAATGGTTACTAGCAACTATGTGATAAAAGATTACTTCATGCTTATCGTATTTCTTTTGTTCTTTCTCCTGCTGTCTACTACCAAGTAAGATCAACCTTGATCTGAACTGCTACTGGCTTTCTTATCATCTCATTTTATAGACGTGCCCATCTGCTGCATGAATACAAACTGTGTCTTATTGTAGCTGCTTTTCTGAACAGATTATCCTTATGAGGCAAAGCAGGAGAGTAGCCAGAGTACTTACACAAGCTCTGCTGCAAAGTCTGTTGATGTTGGCAGGAAGCTTCCAAGAACTTCAGTAGGATTTGACCAGATGAAATATCATGCTACTTAAGTGCTATGAGAAGATACCAACTATGCATACTGTTGGTAGCTCATACAGTGGAGGAAGGAAAACACTAATTTCTTTGGTAGCTACAATTTACAAACTGACTAAACAGTCAGGATTACAGTCAACAGCTATGTATGATGATGTTACAGTGTGAATTGCTTCAGTAAATATGAGGATACAGTTTCAGAATAGATGACAACAAGCTGGGATGGGGGAAGAGGCTTTCCAAAGGGCTGACTTTTGGCTTGCATAATCCATGAAAAATTTATAAGCAGCATAGCATAGTAATTTTTGCTGAGGCTGATCAACAGCTTAAACCAAAGCTTTTGGTTCACTAAACAACAAGGCTGTAACAGCAGCAGCATTTCTTGCAGATTTGATGAGAAAATCCTGTGTTTAGAGGGGTACAGGTGACCGGAGTAGTCCTCTGTCACTGAACTGTCAGCTAATTAGAGTCTGGAAAACCTGCATCTGGATTTCCCATCTGCTAACTCAGACCTCTTCACTACTTTTAAATAGAAGTGGCTAAAGGATCTGTTCTGTGTTTCCAGAGCTGATTCCATTTTGAATAGACGTGACATTACAATATGTAAAAAAAATGAGTAAATATTAAAACACAACAAAAGAAAACAAAGCAATACAAAACTACAATAACAATGAAACCAACATTTCTTTGGGTTTCATTTTTAAAAGTAGAAGATAATGCAGGTTTCTCACTTTTTCTTAACATTGTTCAATTAATACACATTTTAATACACATTAAGACACAAAAATCAGGAGCTGAACAAACAATGTAGGAAATGAATAACTTTTAAGAGTACTCTGAATAGGATTTGTCTGATAACAAATGAGCTGCAGAACAAATATATACATCAAATTCTAGGATTGCTTTAGAGTGTAGAAAGACGAATGGGCATCTAAATAGCAAAAAAATATTTGCTCTATTTTAAACCACTATTTTAGTCTGGGGTAAATTAAACTACATAAGTGCTTCTTTTCTTTATTGATTTAATGAAGATATGTTAGATTTTATTTTATTTTTTTAATTGCATGATAATTTAGTTTGATTTTTTTTCTACATACTTGCAATAGCAGGTAATACAATCAGCATGCTTGAGATTATACAGATTACAGAAAAAGTGGACAGAAGACACAAACACATGCAAAAAAATATAAATCTTCTATATACTTATCATTACTGAAGCATTAACTATTCAGATGACATTATAGCTATATGAAATCATCAACAAAAATCATCGTCTGAAAAGAATGCTTGCTTGAATTTTGTGATTATATGTATAGTTGCGTGCAATTATCTTTCCAAAATTATATGTAAGAAAAAAATATATAGACGTAGTACTGTTTATATTTCTGTTTATATCAAGAAGATAAGTTTCTGAAAAATTATGCAACTTAGTATTTTATATCTTCATTTCATGTTTTCTACTTTTATCTACTTTTAAAGTATTTTTTTTTATTTACTTTTTATTTTTAATATCTGTACTCCATTAAATGCAATTAGGAATTCAAATTCTTTAAGCATTTATGCACATGATAGAATTCAGCAGATAGTCAATCTCCTGAGTTGAAATAGCTAATATTGAGCTACTGGCACAATTATTTGTAGGAAAAAAATGACAGATAGATAGATAGATAGATAGATATGCATATATAAAATAACAAATTTATACATTTTTAATTTTTAAATCTGAACCATATATACCTGTATACTTATATATAAATATATATTTGTATTAAATGTTACAAATATTTTCAGCTCAGATAGCACTAGAATATTTTTATTCACACTCCAATTAATCAAATAAGATGAAGGTAAGTGAAAAATATTTGCTCACTTTACACAAGAATAAAAATCGAGATATGTTTCATATAAAACAGGTAAAATCTTAAAGTTTTGAGTACAATATGGATTTGGAACAGTATGTAGTAAGTGATATTTTCACTATTATCATATTTTAGCAATCATGCAGATCGCTGATCATCTCCTGCAATCCAGAATTTAAACAATAATGAAGGAAAAATGTTAACTTTTAAAAGATCAACAGTTCCAGCATTTTCAAGATGAATAGGAGACTGTGTGCACTTTTATCACCTCTTTTGCAAACAGTAGTTCTTTAAAACTGCATGTGGCACAAGCTAGCTAAACCTCAAACTCTCTTTCACCTTTACTGTTAATATCAGCACAGATTAAAAGTGCTGAAGGTGACTTCTAACATCCTTTGGCATAAACTACTTGGGCATCTCAATGGTTTTAATCTTCAGTAACTTCTGGTCAATTTTCTTGCTATTTCCACACAGAGGGGCATAAACACTTTCTTCAAAAATACTTTCTTCCATTACATGGAGTGGTGTAACTTTAGGAAAAGATTGTTTGTTTGTTTGTTTTCCTCATTCCAACCTGACTACAACAGGGAAAAAATGGGTTGCATGTGCAATACCATTTTAAGCCACTGAGACTTCAAGTCAGTAAAACTGTAAAATAGAAGTGCATTGACAGACATTCGGGTCCAGAGAAGGGCGACGAAGCTGGTGAGGGGCCTGGAGAACAAGTCCTATGAGGAGCGGCTGAGGGAGCTGGGCTTGTTCAGCCTGGAGAAAAGGAGGCTCAGGGGCGACCTTATTGCTCTTTACAGATACCTTAAAGGAGGCTGTAGTGAGGTGGGGGTTGGCCTGTTCTCCCACGTGCCTGGTAACAGGACGAGGGGGAATGGGCTAAAGTTGCGCCAGGGGAGTTTTAGGTTGGATGTTAGGAAGAACTTCTTTGCCGAAAGGGTTGTTGGACACTGGAACAGGCTGCCCAGGGAAGTGGTGGAGTCACCATCCCTGGAAGTTTTTAAAAGACGTTTAGATGTAGAGCTTAGGGATATGGTTTAGTGGGGATTGTTAGCGTTAGGTAGAGGTTGGACTCGATGATCTTGAGGTCTCTTCCAACCTAGAAATTCTGTGATTCTGTGATTTTTATTTATATGTTACCAGATGCCTAGAACATCTCAGGCAGCTCTCAGGCAGCTTAGGCTCATTTTATTAACACTGTATAATGTAGTTCCACTGACCTCTTGAAATTAATGCACAAAACCTAAATGCTCTGATGAATCAGCAATTAATAGAAGTGCCTATAATACTTTCACTAACCATCCTCTTTCCTAAAGGAAACCCTTAGTATATATTGCATATAGTATTGTAAAACATCAACCAGAAAGATGACGAATGAATTGAAGGAAAACATCAATTTTACTTCCCAAATGAAAGAGAAGTGATCATGAAACTTAGATTTCATATTATTGTTGAGTCAATCACTTTATTATTATTATTATTATTTTTCTTTCTGTAATGGCTGCCATACTTCCATTTGAGGTTTTGCAGTCTGTTTTTTTGAGATTTTCTCACTCTTATTCATTATTTCCATATATATCCATTATATTACTTATATGGATATTTCCATATAAAACTTACCAGTTTATTGTTTATTAAGAGGCACTTCTGCTTCAGAGGGGTAAATACCTTTTTTTTTTTTTTTTTTTTTCTGTTATATTTCTTCTCTTTCTGTTCTTTTCTCTCTCTTTCTGTCTGACTTCTATGAAAAAGACAAGATATTTGGGATATTATCAGTGGAAATACAATGTAAATGGTAATAGTATAAATATACATATATATATTTTGGCCTGAGGGGAGGTCACTTTGCCTAAGGCAAACAGCTTATCCACAAGGACCATATGGGTGGAGGGGAGTGTAGAGGATGCCTTGGTGCCTTCATATATTTATCTTTTGTGATCTTTTCAGTTAATTATGTTTCAAAAACTCAAAATATTTTTTTTTTGAAAAGATTTTAAAATAATCTTTAGAAAAGGCCAAAATTTTCAATTATTTGCACATTTGAAATTCTATATTTCTAGGTTAGATTAACAAAGTTTTTTTGTGATTATTAAATGAAACAGATTAAAACAGAAATCTGGAAAATCTTTTCTAAAAAAATGAAGTGCTGTATTTTCAAGCTGTCATAGGGACATCTATAAGAATGTACTAAGTTTATTGCAGCCTTTAGTATATAAGAGTCATATATTAAAAAGTAAACTTGGGTCTTCTCATTCCCAAATGGAGGGACATTTTAAATTCAATACCTACAACAGTTACAAATCTGTTCTAAGTACCCATGAGGGAAAAGCTAACATTTCAATATGCTGACTGTAATTAGACAAAATTGCCGTTTGCTGCAATTCATAGGGATAAATTATTCCCTCAGATATAGGCAATAGTTTACCAGATTGCCTGCTTTATAGCTATCTCTGTTAATTTGTTGATATTAAGGGACATATGGACTGTACTGCTGAGAGAATTCAGATTAACTTATATAAGGGGTCTGGGACATATTTAAGGACATTAAAATGGCAAGACATTGCAAGAAAACTCCACAACAACAACAACAACAAAATCATTTATACCTTTATCCCATGTCCTCCCCAAATATATATTTTATTACAATAAGTAAAATAATATGTAGAAAATTATAAACTATGAATCAGCCTGGAGATCATACCCGATTCATGAAAAACAATAATAATATTTTTAAAAATTATTAGTGTTCATAAGTCAGACTGCAGACACTGTATGGAATTCCAAAGCTTGCATTCTATTGATGTGATAAAGTGTTGTTCTGTGCCCCCTCCCCACCCCGACTCTCCCACCAAACAAGGATTTATATTCTGGAAACAAAAGCTGAATGATAAAAATCACAATTTTTATTCTTATTCACTAACAAAAATATTCATCAAGTTTGTTTATTCAAATGGTTAAAAAAGAAAAAAAAAAAAAGTTTGACATTGAACAATGAAAAAAAATCACTGGTAAAAAAATCATTGCAATTGCACAAAAGTAATTAAGTGGATATTAATTTTTACGTAATATAAAATTTATTACCATTGAATGTTCTATGCAATGTAGTTAGGAGTGGGACAAAATTCTTCAGTATGACATATATTCTAAGAAGCATATGTATCAACTCATTAACCCTATTTAAGTTGAATTTGATGTGATGTATTAAGTGAATATGCACTGAAGTTTTTTTTTTTTTTTAATATTTCCTAGTAATTTTTTTCTTATTCTCTCTAGCCAAACATTTTTTTCCTGTTCCAAATGATCAAGTTTTGGTTTTTACAAATGTCACTTTGTGGTGTATATCAAAATCTTTTGAGAGTAACCATACTCTTTATGCTTCACCAGAATATTTTGCTTTTCTTCAATTGTCATTATCATATTGATCTCCCTTTTCAACTGTTTTTTTATTCTCTTCATGTGATGATTACTGGGAACCGTTATCAGAGGTAGACATGACAAATTTTTTCCTGCCTTCTTCTTTTCTAAAGTTCTGATGTTTGACATATATCAGATGTGACTATGCTTGCCAATATAAAATTAGTGGTCATTATTTCTTATGAGTAGTGGCAAATTAATAACCAAAACTGAACCACAAAGTGCTTCTTATTTCTACTATATTTCTAGCCAAAATGAAAGTGAAAAACAAGAAATGGGGTACAGCACACACAAAAAAAAAAAAAAAAAAAGTGATGGATTTTTTATTCCTGTTTTATAAGTATGGACCAGGGGTATTCATGAGATCTAAAGCAATATCTGTGCTAGAGGTACAAATACTATTTGCTGTTATTTCCTGACGTTGGAAGCTGATCTTAGGCAGACTTGTAGAACAAACCTTGGCTTGATCTTCCTTCATTACTGTTAACACTTTTCCATGTTTTTCTTGGGCATGATTCAGGGTATAGTATGTGCCATGAACCTTTATCAAAATAATCTTGACAAGTCTACTGATGCTGTGTATATCAGTATGTTTATGTGTACAGGACATTATGTGACTGCTGCCAGAGAATAGGCTCAGAGCACTTTGAATTTAATGGAGCAAGAATAACTTATGCAGCCCTCTTCCTCCTTGAGCTTCTTTAGGCAGAAACTTAACACTTTCTTCACTTCAGAAATTATACTGCAGCACAGATGAAATAGATGTAGTGTTTGCAGTCACCATACACAGCAAAAAGTTATATTTAGCTCCCCTATTTCTAATACAATTGAAAATGTAACTTCCTTCCACAACACATAAGAAGCTTAGTAAGAATTATACAGCAATTCATAGTCTTTTCCACTGAGGTAAGTAAAATACAGTGGGATTTATCTCATCTGCTTTTAAATCTTGATGTTGTAGACACCTACATCTGAGCTAGCCAGCTAGTGGTTTTATTCCATGAATAAATTAATGGACACTACTAGAACATGATTCATCCCATAATAAGGTATTTAAAATGATCAGAACTTTGTTTTGGAAGTAATTGTGTAGAACTTTGATTATCATTTTATAAATTCAGTAATTTTGATCTCTTAAAAAATAAATGGTAAGTCCAAAATAATATACTGTTTTAACAGAGATATCTTAGAACTAAATGAAGCTACTTTCCAAAAGTGTGTTCAAATAATAATTTATTTTGATCAGAACAGGAAAAAAATATATTATTATTTTTTTAATTCTTCTTAATTTTATTTCATTCTTTTTTTTTTTTTTTTTTTTTTTTGTAAGAACTTATTATAGAATCATAGAATATCTGAGTTGGAGGGGACCCATAAGGATCATCAAGTCCAACTTCTAGGTCCCCAAAGGACCAACTAAAAATTAAGACCATGTTTCTGAGAGTGTTGTCCAAAAGCTTCTTGAACTCTGGCAGGCTTGGTGCCATGACCACTTCCCTGGGGAGCCTGTTCCAGTGTCAAACCACCTTTTATCCTGTTATCCAGCCTGAACCACCCCTGTCACAGCTTCAAGCCATTTCCTTAGGTCACCAGAGAGATCAGTGCTTGCCCCTCTGCTCCCCCTCGTGAAGAAGCTGTAGACCGTGATGAGGCCTCCCCTCAGTCTCCTCTTCTCTTGGCAGAACAATCCAAGTGACTTCAGCCACTCCTCATATGTCTTCCCCTCTAGACCCTTTACCAACTTTGTTTCCCTTCTTCTTTATATCTTTCATGTACTTTGGCACCCAAAACTGCACACAGTACTCAAGCTAGGGCTGCACCAGAGCAGAATAGAGTGGGACAATCCTTTCCCTTGACCAGCTGGAAATGCTGTTCTTGATGTATCCCAGGATACAGTTGGCCCTCTTGGATGCCAAGGTGCACTGCTAGCTCATGCTTAGCTTGCTGTCAATCAACACTTCCAGTTCTCTTTCTGTGGGGCTGCTCTCCAGCATCTCATTCACCAGTTTCTACATATAACCAGGATTGCCCCTTACCAGGTGCAGAATCCGACACTTGTTCTTTAGTTGAAACATATTTATTAATACACATGTATTTATTCAGTTAAGATAGGAACATTAACATTTGCACTATTTTTTTTTCTTTTTTAGACTAATATTGTATATTTCATTTTATCCATCATTAATATTTCTTTCAAGTATATAAATATATTTGACAATTTGAAAATATTTCACGTCTTTTTAATTGGCCTATGGGTTCTTTTAAAGTATTCACTTCTTGAGTCCCCTCTTATACCAAGTGCACAGAAATGTTTGAAGACTGTCTGGAAAGAAAGATAGCAGGTACCTATGTACTCATGTAAATCACTTCTAGGTCTTCCAGAGAAAAATAAAGGTCCATGAATATTTTTCTATATTCTTACTTTATGTTGGCCTGATTTTCCTTTCTTCTAGCACTCATCATGCTCCTATAGTTTGTGTTAAATGTGCTTTGAAATTGTGTAGAAGTAGAGAGTCAGCATTGTAAATGACTCAGGCCTTCTCCATCCATGTCATTGTGACAAATCTTTATGGGAACATTATAGATACAGAACTAGTGATTAACTCCATTGCTATGCATTCCTATATTTCAGAAATAGACAATGATCATCAAATTCACATTATCTGGGAACTCGGAGTAAGTAGTATCTGACCATGCCAGCTGGAAGAGGCTTAAAACATGTGTTACACTATTAAGTACTATTACAATGTACCAATAATGGATTACAAAAAAATGTTAGAGACCTTGTTACTCAGAAGTATAGATGCACTGTGCATGTCATGCAGATGTGGTAATGCAGCTTATTATAATAAAAAAGATGATTTGGTATACCATTTACCAAAAACTGAGCAGAGGTGAAACTGGATTTAACTCCCACAATAAAATAAATACAGAAAAATAAAAATATGAGCATGATTGTTAGCAGTGATATAATTTTAGTATTTTTTATTTTGTGTCATTTTGTACCCACATTGTATTTTCCCTCGCTCTAATATAGGTCCAGTAATTATCACTGTTGCACTGTGATTGAAATTAAGATAATTTTCTTAAGGACATTCCAATGACTAATGAGAAGTAAGAAAAAAATCATCATCCACAACAATAATAAAATCCTCTAATTTACATGGAGATGTCCATGTCAGAAAAATTCTTGAGTCTAGAAATGTTGAGATTATCTTAAAATTATGTTATTCTTTCTGTCAGTATTCTGATTTAATACCAGAAAATTAATTAATTAAAAAATTAATTTTCTTAATTTGCCAAAAAAATATCTTCTCTTGTTAGCACCTAACCCTGTTACACTAGTAACAATACTCATTTCAGTAAAACAGTATATATAGCTTTATAAATGTCAGATTTTGAAATCTGTCTGCTTTATGTATTTATTTATTTATTTTTATGATCTGTTATTAGCAATAACAAAATACTCTATACAAAAATATCGGAACATGTAACCCATAAAATGAAAATGGATTCTTCTATTTGTGTTTATGTTTTCTTCCATGTTAAAGTTTCTCAGAATATAAACAGAATCCTGAGGTAAAAATGGTTCTGATGTCTCCAAAATCAGATTTGTTTTCATGGCAATTCCTTACTAGAGAGCACAAGACAGTATTCAAGAAAAAAAAAAAAAATCATCTGAGGAAAAAATCTAATACTGAAGATTGCTTCAAACACAGAAGAAAAGGCTCCTAGTGAGTCCTTATGGCCAAAATACATAACAGAATGCTCACAAAAATTAAGACCATTACAGAGAAGTTAAAATAAAAATAATTCTTTATACTAAACAAATACTAAAAAAAAAATATTTACATCAGTCTTTACTGAGAAAGGAACCTCATTCCCCATTGCAGAAGTACCAGTGTTCATCAAAGAGCTCTAACACAACTTAAGAATGCATTAGCTGAATATTGTTGTGATTTAATACTTTCTGGACACCTGATGGTAGAAACTGGTAAATGTCATGTCAATTATTTGAAATGTTTCTAAGGGGAACTCTGAAGAAGTTTTAGCAAATTAGTAGAAAACACTACAATGAACACTACAATGTTTATTTTTATTAAATTTTACCTTGGAAACTTGTTTATATAATATGAAATGCATTCTTCATTAGTTTAGGTAACAGACCAGCCAAGCAGGATCATCTAGAGCACATTGCACAGGATGGCATCCAGGTGGGTTTTGAATACCTCCAGAGAAGGAGACTATACAGCCTCTCTGGGCAAGCTGTTCCAGTGCTCTGTCACCCTCACAATAAAGTGCTCTCTCATATTCAGATAGATCTTTCTGTGCTTCAGTTTGTGCCCAAATATGATGTCATATCACATTGCAGATGTTTAGGAGCTTCACTCTGTTCCAGTGCAGTCTGGATCAGTCCATGCCAAATGTCAGGGCTGTGTTTCCACCTCTGGAGCAGTCAATTCCAGGTGTACTGGAGGCCCCTTTATGTTAAAACAAACTGTGGCCTGCACTGTTGCCAAAGGGATCAAGAAAAATACATTAGCAATATCAGTTGTAGCATAGCGCTTGGCTGCCTTTGACTCCAGTTCATATTGAAGTTCTAGCATATGTGGCACCGCAGCATTTTGCAGTGACATGACTTCATTCAGGCCACAACAGTCCATTGTTAGCCTCCACTCTCCATTAGACGTTTGCACTGGCCATATGGGACTATAAAGGGTGAGTGAGTCTTCTTGATCACACCTTTGCTTACCAGTCAGTGAATCGGCTTATGGTGGGAATCAGGGAGTCTCAGTTGATGTGATATTGGCACTGGTGCACCATCGTGGCAGCAACCAGCTCCTGCTGTTCTTCAACCCTCAGCAACCTCACAACAAAAGATCCTTTGAGAAACCAAGCAAAGTAGACAGTCGTTTAATTTTCTACATACTTAAGACAACTATATCAAAGTAGTACAGATAGTGAATAGAAAGGACCGGCTGCTGGAGCTTTTTCCCCAGTGTGTAGGATAGACATAGTCTCTGAATTTCATTTCCTAAGTGAGTCACTTAGAAGAAATGCTTTGCTAATTTCTTTTTCAAATGTATTTTTTTCTTTGTCTTTCATTTTATATGTCCATGATACTTCTTGAACTCAAGCAACTAACTCTGTATACTGACTCTAAATGAAGTCTCACCAATGTCTTGCACAAGGTACCAAGACTTCTGCTTAGCTAGAATCAAATTTCTTACCAAATTTGGGGACCACAGTTTCTCTTCTCACAGATTTATTCCATTACTGATTTACTATCATGTTTATAAAAATATTTCATAAATACACGCATACCTGTTTTTTTCCATTCATAACTTATTTCCAGCTGAGAAAATTCCACCTTGTTTCCACGTCCAAGACTACTAAAAATTATTGTTCCCAGTTTCTAAATGAATGGACTTTCACTTTGTACTCATAAATTACCCCTTGTCCTATTACTTCACTCTTTAATACCGTTCATTTATTTATATATATTTCACTGTTCCTCTCTAATCAAAACGATTGCCAATTTGTGATATCATCTAATTTCATTACCTCACTTCAACTTTTAAGCCAAGGTCAGAACTGAATATTAAGCTCCCAATCCTCAACAAATTCCAATCGTGACTCCTACACAAACTAATGTTTTCCCTTCAATACAACAAAACATCTATCGTTATCTACACAGTATATTCCTGTGTAAACTTTCATCATGTTTATTTAATTCACCGAGGTTTTGATTATTTGTCCTTAAATATTTGCTCTAAATACTTGAATAATTTAAAGACAGAAAAAACAAATTAAGAAGTATATAGATCAATTTTGATCATTTTTATAAATATCAGATTACCTTTTACTACTTATTCATATGTTTCCCGCAGCATTCTCTGTAAGAAACTGGCTGCTCTTGGCTTGGACTGGCGTACGCTTCTTTGAGTTAGAAACTGTCTGGGTGTCCTAATTCCAGTTAGGACAGAGTTAAAAGAGTAGCTGGTAGGGTGCTATGTTTTGGATTAGGAGGAGAAGAGTGCTGATAACACACTGATGTTTTACTTGTTGCAGAGCAGTGCTTACACCAAACCAAGGACTTTTCAGCTTCTTGCTCTGTCCTACCAGTGGGCAGGCTAGGGATGCAGCAGGAGCTGGGAGGGGACAGACGCTGGAAAGCTGACCCAAACTAGCCAAAGGGGTATTCCATACCATCTGATGTCATGCTAAACAACGGATAGGGGTGGCTAGCTGGGTTGGGGGGGCCAGCTGCTCGGGGATAGGCTGGGTATCGGTCAGTGGGTGGTGAGCAATTGCATTGTGCATTACTTGTTTTGTACACATTATTATTATTATTATTATTATTATTATTATTATTATTATTACTATTACTATTACTATTATTACTATTATTATTATTATTATTATCCTGTCTTAATAAACTGTCTTTATCTCCACTCACAGGCTTCACTTTGCCGTTTCTCTCCCCCATTGCAGAGAGGGAGGGGGGAGGGTGAGTGAACGGCTGTGTGGTGTTTAGCTGCCTGCTTGTGGTGGTTTTACTCAGGTGGGCAGCCGAGCTCCACCACTACCGCTCTCTCACTCCCCCTCTCCTCAAAGAGGAAGGGGGAGAAAATACAACACAGAGACCTTGAGGTTTGTAATGAGAAAGGTTTAATTAAAGGGAAAGGGAATGAGGAGGAAAAAAAGAAACAAAAGTAACAATAAGTCCGCGCGGAAGCATAGAGAGAGGGAAAAAAAAATATTCTCTACTTCCCATCAACGAGCAATGTTCGGCCGTGTCCTGGGAAGCAGAGCCTCAAAACACATAGTGGTTGTTCAGGAGGAACAGCCCCCTCCCCCACAAGAGCCCCCCTTTTTATTGCTGAGTGTGACATCAGGTGTTATGGAATATCCCTTTGGTTGGTTTAGGTCAGCTGCCCCGGCAATGTCCCCTCTCCATCACTTGCCCACCCCCAGCCTGCTGGCTCCTGGGGGCTTGGAAGGAGTCCTGATGCTGTGCCAGCACTACGCAGCTATAGACATAACACTGGAGTGATATCAGTGCTGTTCCAGCTACGAGTGCAGAGCACAGCACTGTGTGGGCTGCTGCCAGGAAAAGGTGACTCCAGCTCAGACAGACCCAACACACTGCTGGGTTAAAACACAACACTGGGTAGCTGGGCCCAAAGAATCACGGTGAATTGAGTTAAATTCAATTGGAGGCTGGTGACTAGTTGAGTCCCCTAGGGCTCAGTACTAGGACCAGTTCTCTTTAATATCTTTATCAATGATCTGGATGAGGGGATCGAGTGCACCCACAATAAGTTTGCAGATGACACCAAGTTAGGTGCGTGTGTCGATCTGCTTGATGGTAGGAAGGCTCTGCAGGAGGATCTGGAGAGGCTGCACCAATGGGCTGAGGTCAATTGCATGAAGTTCAACAAGGCCAAGTGCCGGGTCCTGCACCTGGGGCACAACAACCCCAAGCAGTGCTACAGGCTGGGAGTGGTTGGAAAGCTGCCTGGCAGAGAAGGACCTGGGAGTATTGGTTGATAGCTGACAATATGAGCCAGCAGTGTGCTCAGGTGGCCAAAAAGGCCAGTGGTATCCTGGCTTGTATAAGAAGCAGCGTGGTGAGCATGAGATAGGGAAGTGATTGTCTCCCTTTACTCGGCTCTGGTGAGGCCGCACCTTGAGTACTCGAGTGTTCAGTTTTTGGGCCCCTCACTACAAGAAGGACATTGAGGTGCTCAAGTGAGTTCGGAAAAGGGCAATGAAGGTGTTGAGAGATCTGGAGAATAAGTCTGTGTTGGGTCTGTCTGAGCTGGAGTCACCTTTTCCTGGCAGCAGCCCACACAGTGCTGTGCTCTGCACTCGTAGCTGGAACAGCACTGATATCACTCCAGTGTTATGTCTATAGCTGCGTAGTGCTGGCACAGCATCAGGACTCCTTCCAAGCCCCCAGGAGCCAGCAGGCTGGGGGTGGGCAAGAGATGGAGAGAGGACGTTGCCAGGGCAGCTGACAAAGGGACATTCCATAACACCTGATGTCACACTCAGCAATAAAAAGGGGGGCTCTTGTGGGGGAGGGGGCTGTTCCTCCTGAACAACCACTACGCGTTTTGAGGCCCTGCTTCCCAGGATGTGGCTAAACATTGCTCGTTGATGGGAAGTAGAGAATAATTTTTTCCCTCTCTCTATGCTTCCGCGCAGACTTATTGTTTCTTTTGTTTCTTTTTTTCCTCCTCATTCCCTTTCCCTTTAATTAAACCTTTCTCATTACAAACCTCAAGGTCTCTGTGTTGTATTTTCTCCCCCTTCCTCTTTGAGGAGAGGGGGAGTGAGAAAGCGGTTGTTGTGGAGCTCAGCTGCCCACCTGAGTAAAACCACCACAGTCTTATGAGGAGCAGCTGAGGGAGCTGGGATTGTTCAACCTGGAGAAGATGAGACTCAGGGGCGACTTGATTGCACTCTGTAGATACCTTAAAGGAGGCTGTAGCGAAGTGGGGATTGTTCTATTCTTTCATGTGTCTGTTGACAGGATGAGGGGGAATGGGCTAAAGTTGCGCCAGGGGAGGTTTAGGTTGGATGTTAGGAGAAACTTTACTGAAAGGGATGTTAGGCATTGGAATGGGCTAACCAGGGAAGTCCCTGCAGGTATTTAAAAGATGTTTAGATGTAGAGCTTAGTGATACGTTTTAGTGGAGGACTTGTTAGTGTTAGGTCAGAGGTTAGACTTGGTGATCTTGGAGGTCTTTTCCAACCTAGATGATTCTGTGATTCTCTATTTCATCTGTTGTTCTCCAGAGGTCTCTAATTGAGATGATCTTTCTCTTCTGTTATAGAGACACTGATTTGATTTTAGATGCGGTATTTTTAGTTCACCTAACAGCAGTCCATGTAGCATTGTTGTGTGTTTTCCTTGTCCTATATGACAAAAATAATAGAAAATTTTAATAGTTCTGAGCCAGTCAAATTTTGTTTAGTTAGCATTTTTAGATACAAAGAATAGTATCGTTTTTTTGTTGGTTGTAGTGTTTTTGTTGTTGTTGTTGTATGTTTGTTTGTTTTTGTTATTTACAGCTCCTTCTGTAAGTGTATACCTTGTGTAACACTGGTTAGCCCTGAGCAAAGTTTTATGACCAAGTTACAAATTCCAGAAAATAAAAAAGTTATTTAAAATTGAAACCAAACTCAAATTTAAGTATTAATGTGTGATTGCACTTAATTTAAGGATATGTTCTTTTACAATGTGATAACTATTTATAACTCAAACATTTTCTCCGAACACTTAGGGAAAATGATGATCCCTTTTCCTCCTGAAGTCAATCTTGTGCTATCTTTTAATTTGCAGTATCTGAAAGAAGTTAGGTCTTTTGGTATAGTCCCAGACAAAAAACAAAACGCCTCAGTAAAAGTAGATTAGTAAGAAATACAAAGGGATAACCAGCACATAAATAATTCCTCCCAAATCCTGATTTCAAATTTCTTTTCTTTTTTTTTTTTTTATTTTGTTGCTGTTATTATTACTGTCATCACTATTACTATTATTTTGTTATCATTAAATCTTGTGCAGCTTCTGATAAAGAATACAATTCTGTACAATCAAATTTCAGTAAACTGAATTTTCAGTGCTAGATGTTGATCAGATTGTAAATAAAACCATGGTACTGGACACTCAACCTTCTTTAACAATTACTCCCTAATAAGGACCTTCTTTAATTTGATAACAAAGTTTATATTTTCCATGTTCTACAAAGAAATATAAACCTCTTTACTTTCCATTTTCATATATACCAGCACTCTGTTTTTCATTTATTAATAAAAATGTTCTTCACTTTATTATATAAGATCTAATAATTAAATATGTAAATCAATGTAAAATTGACTGTGATAATGTTGACGATGAATTTTACAAGAAACTATTAAAAATAGTAAAGTATACTAAACCAAACTAAGTACATTTTTTATAAGCATAGAAAATTAATAATCAGAATGATTGTAGCTTTCTGTGTCACCATTTAGATTTTACGTGGTGTTACTAAGCAACAAAGGTTACTCTTCAGCAACACTTAGATGCAGTATTAGCAGTCAAATCAGCTGCTAAATGAATGGTATTTTTGTGTAATCTATTTGCCAGTGATATCAGTACAAACAAATCAAATATATGCTAATTCTTCTTACACAGCATAATTAAAGCAAGTCTAGTTTTTGTTAGAATGGACAGTTCTACTGTTCATCTCTGACTATATAATTTATCTTTTTGTGAACATCCCTGAAAGGAGTAATAATTTGAGCAATACTTTAGCTCTAAAAAGTATTTACTCAAATTACTCAAAGTGATTATTAAAAATATTATATTAATCAAGATAAGAATAGACCACATTTAAAAAAAAAAATAGAGGTATTTTTGTTTGTCTAATGTATATTTTTTCTTTTTAAGTCAAATCCCCTAAGACATTGTGCATTGCTTTTTAATTTTATCTTATACTTCTCCTTATGATACTAACAAAGAAAACTAAATAGGACAACTTGTCATCTTATTGAAACACCCAATTATTCTGTTGCTTTTGAAATTCTGTGTTGATTTACAAGATGTCTGTCCAAAGAAAGATATCCTATTACAGCAAGCATAAACTGTAAAGCATCAATTTGTGTCAGCTGGTAGCTAATAGAGAAAAGTTTGTTTCAGACAAAGCATGACACCATTAAAACTGAAAGCTCACAGAGGTAAAGTTTCTTTTAGCCTTTTGTGTTACCGAAAGGATGGTTTTGCAGTTATTTTGTAAGGTTACTTTGGAGATAATTGCATAATTCCCACTGACAAAAAAAAATTCATACAGAATTCAAAGCCACAACAATTTAAATGCCTAATAGCAAAATAGCAAATAGCAAATAGCAAAAATTTAAATGCTAATAACAAAAATTGGTTGAAATGAACAAGGAAGTTATAACTGACATGTTCATATGTATAAGTTAGGGAAAATGATAAATTTTCTTTGCTTTCAGAAGTTTTTCTTTTTTTATATAAAGTAGTAGATAGAATAGTAATGGTAACACTGATGCTTAACACATGCTTATTTTTAGAGAAGTTCTCATAACAATTTGTAAATAAAACTCTAAATCTTTCCCCTTCTGATAACATTTAAGTATGATAAATTAGTTTAGGGAGGGAGAAGAAGGGAGAAAAGAGAAAATATATAATGGTGCCAGTTATACTACATTTCCATAGAGTCCATTTAAAGCCCATATGGCGGTCCATGGAGCATGCAATCTATTTCTTTAGACCAGAATATTTATGTAGCTCATCTAGTACTGTAGAAGCTAAGTTTGTATTTGAGCATACAGATAAATGTAATTTATTTATTTTTTTTCTTAAGGGATATGTTCCTGGTTTATATTTTTACAGGATTATTTAGAGATGTCACTTTTTATGTATTTTTATGTCAATTGACTCTTCATCCCTGTAGAGCTGATGAAAATTTTGTTGTTATAAGCAATTTCACTTAGTCTTCAGGAAATAATTTGATATATAAATATTGTGTTAGAATTCTATTTGTATGCTTATGTATGCCCTGGAAATATTAGTCTACCTGTGGTCAATTAACCCAAAGACATCTTAATGACAATAATTAAACAACAACAACAACAATAACAAAAAAACCCTTCAGTATGTATTAAAACATGGAAATGAAAAATATTTATTCCAGTATTATATCTCCCTCTACTGGTCAGATATTATTTTTGTTATGATTAATTTCAAAAGAAGACTATAATTTTAAAATAAAATTGAATATATAGATATAGATAGATAGATATAGCTGACTTTTGAACTATGGTCCCAGGATGAACAGTGTAAGCAGACAAACAAGAATTAGGCCTAAGTATTCTTTTGAGACTAGTAATGGAGGAAGTTCACACAGGAGATCCAGATTGGTTTACAGGGAAATAAGATTGATATGTGCATTTAGAGAGCTGAAACACAGAATAGAAAGGTTGTAAATATCTAAGTAGCTTTAAAATGTTAATGCCTATTACAAAAGAGAAAACCAAGAGGAAATACAGTTTATCCTCCTGGTTCCCACTAACAGTATGAAGCAATTAAAGCTGGTTAAAAATATTAACAATAATGATCATTAAAAACAAGTGATGGCTTTAAAAATAAATGACACTCAATGATCTGTCACTATAACTAACCATAAAATACTCCACTATTGATAATAAATATAATTAATAATTATTCAAGAAAACCCTCAATGTTCTTTGACCAGCAGCACTGGACTCAAGAAGGACTTTAGTCTTCCCACGTTATTGCTACACTTCCCTGAATATATATGATGCAGAAGCTGCAGCACATAACACCTCTGCTTTTCTAGAACAGGGATCAAGATATCTTCCATACAAATTTTCCACCTGCAGCAGTGGAAATTAAAGTACCTGAAATCTTGAGTGAGCTTTTATTAAGATTTGCAGCCAGGAGCTATCTCCCATGCATTAGGCAGTAAATTTTCTCTTTGTTTTAAAGCATAGATAGAAGAGTTGGTTGGGCCATCATTTAGCTTTTATATAATACCTTTAGGACAATAGTACTTACTCTCGAGGCAGGAAATTTCGTTTCTGGAACAGAAATAAACCTCTTTTCCCTCCCAGAGAGTGCTGTAAAAAGCAGTAACCATACACAAGGATGGCCCAAGTTATATTTAAAGGGAATACATGATTTTGCAATTTTCAATAGAGCATTTTGGCCATGAGAGTGCACAAACTAAAAAATCTGTAATATATGCTCTCATTCTTTAGAATCTCCAGCTGTTATGGTAATGATATGATGGAGATGTTTGCACAGATCATAAATATATTTCTTTAGGTTGTGTGTTGTGCTTTTTAAATTTATCAAAAGAGAATGAATTAGCCATTATCTGAAAACACTGCCATTATTCTAAAGAAGAAAAGTCCAAATAATCATCACAGAGAAAGAGAGAGATACAAACACAGAAAGGGGAGGGGGAAAGTAGAGAGAAGATAGGAAGAGGAGGAGGGAAGAAGGAAGGTATAGAGGGGAAGGGGAAGGGAAAGAGAAAGAGAACAGGAAAAGGAAAATATACAGTAGTATACTGTATGTTAATATGCTTCTAAGATGGAAAAAAGCAAAAAGAAAAAGCCGTTTTTCCCCCTTTTGTATGGAGATAATTGTAGCATTTAACTATGTGATCAGACAAATGTCCTTTCCAAACATTCAGTGTCAGGGCAAATTGATTCATGGCTCAAAGTGTGTACTGTCAACATCAACTGTTATCTTTTCGTTTCTTACTTGTCTTTCAGATTGATAACATTAGTGGTTCTATATGTTTGCACTTTACTTTCCCTTGTCAGTCACTCAGGATTTTACTTTGCACAGGTAATTTCTCTTCTGTGGATTTTTTCATAGTACTTCTAGTGCTTTGATTAGTTTAACCTTGCTGCAAGACCACTCCTTCTGACTACTCATATGCATTAAATGTTTCTAAAAGCTTGGCGGCATAGTAGCTAAATATATACCCAAGATCTAAGAAAAAGCTTCACTGCTTTCATTTTTTCCATTTTTGTTTCTGTGTTACCCTCCCCCCACCCCCCATCTCCCCACCAAATATGGAAGAATGCAGTTGGCAGTTATGAGGAGATCCCCCCAAAGAAATTATACCTACGGCATCAAATGAATCCTTTTATTTCATTAATAAAATACAATTTATCAACCATAAATGCATAAAATAAAGCCTATAATTCCAGATAATAAAGTCTATATATTATAAATGATGATAATCCTAGTTGATGTAGGGCTGGAAAAGATGACAACTGATTTTGGGAATTAGATTGGAGACATTGGTAGTAGAGTAATCCTCCAGTTGGTAATATTTAATTCATTATGCTGAAAACTATCCAGAACTTGCTAACAAGATGTCATGATGATGCAAATCTTTGAGATATTGCCAAAACAGAAGTGGACTAGAGAACGTCCATGAAGAACTACATGACTCTGTATGGTCTAACACAAGTGGGAAAATACAATTGTACAAAGTGCAAGATCATGAGTCTGGGGACTGAAAAACAGAATTTCTGCTGCCAGTTTGGAGTTCATCAGCTGCAAGTACCACTGAAACAGAGACTTGCATGTGTGCGTTTGTTCACTCAGTGGGAAATTATTATGACCCCAGGAAACAAGATTTTTCCATTTGAGATAGAAAAATATTAAACACTTGATACAAAGGACCAGAGATACTCTGTGAAGTACTGTGTTTAGCTCCAGTAGCACATGTTTAAAGACGATAATAACTAGAAAATATCATGAAACGATACAGAGAAAAAATGATGGTAACTTGCTGAGAACAATGGCTAAATAAATAGATTTAATATATTTATTTTAAACCCAGTGAAAATAGTGAACTAAATGTGTAAAAAAAAAAAAAAGTGTTTTTAATGAGCAAATTTAAACACTTGAAACACTTTAAAAGAATGTCAAATATAAAAGTCAATGGGTAAAGACACTTCAAATTTAAACATAGCTTCATTTTGAACTAGCTTTAAAATGACTGAATATATAGGGGAAATATATTTTAGTTGATTTTTTTTTTTTTTAAATCTTCTGTGAGGTAGATTGATAATAATAAAACAGATCAGAACTAATTTCTGAATGTCTTGGAAGTACTTAGATTTAGGGAATGCAATTAATACAAACAATATCCCTGAAATACTCCAGAAGATAATACATATAAGCAACTAGATTTGAACTGAAAAAAAGACCAATGAAAGAAAGCTGAGAAGTGGTACACACAGATTAGTTGTGTGAAATTAGTTTGCCAGAAATGTTTATATCATGGCTACAGGCATCTGAATTAATTGCTTTAAGATTCCTTTGTAGCCACTGGAATGGCTATCTGTGTGTGTGCAACACATTACAAGGGCAGAACTCATCATGCATATTTTAGATTTCTATTCTAAAATGAGATTCTAGAACCTATTTCTTTTCCAAGACCATGAAGATCACTTAAACTGACAAGCTTTGATAAAAAGCCTACATGGTAGAAAATTAGTTTTGTCTGTGTGAATCATCCCATAGAGTCTTTGGCTGTGCCAAAAATATGTCTTTGTCTAGATGTGTAAATGCAGAGTAGGAGGAAGACTGGCCTTTAGGAATTCATCTTAGAATAAACAGAGTGATTATTGTACTTTATTTTATTCTGATCTCTACCTTTTTTTTTTTTTTTTTTTTTTTTAAAGATTTATGATTATGTTGCTTGCTTTAGAATGCTTTATATAAATATTATAAATTGCCTTTTGCTATGTACTGGGTTTTGCTAAGTGCAATTTTCAAGTGTTTAATTTCATGACACATCCATTGCAAAGGAATGCTGTCCTTGTACTACTAGGCAAATGTAAAGCTGCCAACACAAGGCTAGAGTATCTGAAAGCTAGCACAGTATTTCTGTAGAATCTGTGCAGCTTAATTTTAGACACAATAGTGCAAGTGGTTAGAAGAGGAAAAAGTGTTTGTAAGTGACTAGCAAGAGGAAAGATCTGCTGGAAGTGACAGAGAAACAGGGAATGCCAGAAAACCTGATTTTTTAAAAAAATTCCCCTGTAATCTGGAAAATTTACATTCATAAAATAAATCTTAAAAATAAACTAAAAAGGCTGGTGAGTTATCTGTGGTGAGAATCAATCACAATAAAATAAAAATACTAAATATTTCATTACATTGCCAAATTCTGCTGTGTACTGCAAGGTTCAAATGTATTGCAAGGTAGGGTACAATCTTGTTTAAAGTGAAGTCAGTGACGAAACTATCAAACAAATGGGTGTAGAGTTATGACATTGATGGTCATATCCTCAGTTTGAAAACAACAACAACAAAACAGAAACTTTAAGCTATATGGTGTAGATTGAACTAAATTATCTAAATTACATTAAATTTTTCCATAAATAAATGTTGGCTTTATATTCAATGTGGTTTGCTGAATCAGTCACAAACAGCTTATCAGTCAATATCGTTATTACAAAACATTAAAGAAGATGAAGATCTGGCCAACTAGCTTAGAATTAGGGTATAATATGTAATATAATATCTCACATTTTGTGGAGGAACAACCATAACATTTTAATGATTTTCAACAGGAGTTGTGTGTAAAAATACAAGATGATATATGAAGCTATCAATATTTGATCTTGATAGTCATGCTTTTCTGCTTATTGAAGGATTATTTAAATTGCAATAGTCTTGAATAGCAACAAATACTGTGAAAATGTTCTAGAAACCAACAAAGGAGGATATTAACAGAACATGCATATGTATCACAGACATAATATCTTCCATATTTCAAAGCTATTATTTGAAGCAGTGAAAACAACAAAAGTGAAAACTCCTGTTTTCTTCAGTAATATATATTTTTGTGTATTAGTATACATATATATAATATACGTTTACATGCATATTTACACAATATATGTATAAAATATATATAATACATGAAATACGTATATATATAAAAATGCTCTCAGTACTTTATTAGTATGCAGCTGATTCTAAAAGACTTTCCTCCTTTGCTATTTCAAAAGTTGTCAGAAGCCTGTAAATCTGCACAGATTAATGCTTATAATTAGGTATTGTTTAATGGAAATTATTTCAGGCAGAGAATGCTTATTTCTAAAGTTCCATTTACGCAGAAGGGAGGGTAATGAATTACCATTAATACAGTTGGATTCATGATCCAACAGCTGGAGCCATTTTCAAGCCCTGCTCTTCACAGTAGGGCATTTATTGAAATAACCAACGCAACATATCTGTCTAAAAAAATATGTTTCACAGGGGAAAAGTACTATATTGTTAATCCTTAAAATTGTACACATTTAAATAAATATCTCAGACAACATTTCAATTAAACATTTCAGGTTAACAATGCAGCATTAAATAAAATACGGCCCAGGTATAAGTGAATTATACATGTAATATGAATATTAAATATAAATATATATTTCTGCTTAATGCTATGTTTGGCATCATGTTTTTAATATGTTTAGCAAATTCATTAAAATAATAAAAAGCTGAATAACTAGAAGGCCTGTCACACTAAGGTCAAAGGTGAATGATTTCAGTCAGTTACAGCTAATTTACTATGGTTCTGCAAGCATTTCTCTGAGGCAGCCAGAGAAAATATAGTCCAGGACTATGTCTGGACTATAGTCCTGGAAATATTTAACACTGACTACAGTCCAGGAAATATTTAACATATCTGACATATCTGTATGGTAGTACAATTAAGAAAATGCGCTAACAGTGACTATGAGAAACAAGTGCCCAGAAGTTATGTAATAATTTTTTGCAATATTTTGTGAATGTTGAAGGTGCTAAATGAAGATAAATTTGGTTATTCTCACTTATAATATTCTGTACCTGATTCTGAATTACCTTTATTCCCAGAAAGATTTGCATTCAATTGCAAAATGATTTAAGATTAAATCCTGAATCTCTTCCAGTGACATGTGCTTTTGATAGCATTATGAGTTTGAGATTTAATGGTCTTACTTTAATAAAAGTATTAAACTTTTATTAACTAAGGATTTTCTCACTGTAATTGAATAACTGGAAGCACTCAAGGCTTACTTGAATTAGCAGAGATTAAAACCATACAATGAGTTGCAAAATAAATCTTAGATTTTACAGGAAAAAAAAGAATCAGTTAAAAAAATAGTAAGTACAAATAGTGCTGACAATTCATATTTACTTGTCCAACAATAGATTCGTTCCATCTTCAGCTAAGTTTTTCTGCAAAGACTTTTGCAAGAGACATCAGGCTTAACCCCAAAAGCTTTTTTTCATTGTAAAGAAGGTGTTAATAATAATGAGCATAAGGAGTCAGCAACATTAGAATTCTATAAAAATCATTCAGGCTACTAAAATTTAATTTTATGTGCTTCATAACATGTGACCTATAATTCTATTATATAGTTTGAGATTATATTACATGTATTATTGTATTACTGTTATTTGACAGCAGTCCTGAGGAGAACTTGGGTTGTTGGCTGATGAGAAGTTCAACATGAGCTGGTAATGTGCACTTCTATCCCAGAAAGCCATCTGCATCCTGAGCTGCAACAAAAGAAGCGTGGCCAGCAGGAAGGTTCTGATCTCTTCTCACTGATGACCAGTGATAGAACTAAGGGAATGTCATGAAGCTGCATCAGGGGAGGTTCAGGATGGATATTAGGAAAGATTCTTTACTGAGAGGATGCTTGGGCACTGGGAGAAGCGGTCATAGCACTGAACCTGCTGGAGTTCAAGAACCGTTTGGACAATGCTGTCACACTGTTTGGACAATGCTGATCTGATTTTTGGTGGTCCTGTGTGAAGCCAAGAATTGGACTTGCTGATCCTCGTGGGTCCCTTCCACCTCAGGATACTCTATGATGCTACGATTCTATGTTTCTAACCTGTCTAGCAATGAGTTCTGTTTCTGATTTTAGTTCATTACATCTAGTTACCTCTTTGCTACTTTCTGGATATTGACATATTCTGAATCTAATTAAATAGGTTCAAATGCAGGAGAACAAAAAAATATTTTAGCACTTCATAAAATTGGTTTCTGGTTTGTTATTTTTTCTCTATTAAGTGTGGTACTGATGCTCAAATGAACAATATTTTTGTTGCATGAGATTATATGTACACATAGTATATGTACTACATAGCATCTTCAAGGGTGCAGGGCGAACATACATAAAGGTGCTTGAGAATACACTGCCTTCTGGATCAATGTTGAAGCAGTGGTAAAACAGAGGGGGCCCAGCCTGATGACGGCTCAATGAATGATGTGACAGACGAACGTTGTGAACTATACCTGCAACTACACCTGGGTTTTGTCTCAGTGAAAGCTATTTGGAATGTTCCAAAACAAACCAAGGTTTCAAAGCTCAGCCCTGTCACTGTTCCGCTTCGATAGATAGAGGTGCTCTTTTATTATTATTATTATTATTATTATTATTATTATTATTATTATTATTATTATTATTATTATTTTCAGCAAGACCTGACTATTAGCATGTTCTTGACCTCTGTGAGCAAGAGGTCTCATTGCAATATCAAGCCCCAAATCTAAATAAAGCTCCTGTTAGGATCAAGGGGTATGGTGAAGACTGTTCAAGAGCAGGTGTGATGTGAACATGTGAATATTAATTGGGTTATGTTGCTGCTCTGGTATGCAAGCTGGTTAAGTTTAGTAAGAACTAAGTGGGGATAATATGACAAAAGAAAGATAATTCTGCCCCCCAAAAAACATCTGATAGAAATGAAATATAACTAGCATGAACCATAGGTTATCACTAAGGGGTAATAATGAGAGGGGTGAACAAGGTCAGAAAGTTTTTTTGTAATGCCCCTGGCCCAGTCCCCGGGTAGACAGCAGATTTCCCTAAGGGTAGGGTACTGTCCGGCCGACATACTGGGCCCTCTGTTCCCCTCAGAAGAGAGTTGCCCACGACCATTACCTTTCTTTCCTTCTTGGTGGAGGAAATCCTTAGGTGCAGAATCAACTTCCTTGCCCTAGTCAGCCTCTTGTGTGGACTTTCCCCCACATCCTCACCACCCTGTCCCTTGAGCTCCAGGGCCTCAAACCTACTGCGTAAGAGCACCTGGGGAGGTGAGGTAGGTAAGGAGGGGACCTGCCTGCAACACCGAGCAGGAACCTGTTTCCATTCCTCTCCATCTCACAGGTTGCCCTGGTGCCTTTCTCTCAGGAATGGCAGGGAGTGACTCCACTGGTCTAACTCCTGCTCACACTCCCTGATAGTTCTTACATTTCTCCACCTCCTCCTTGAGCTCTGCCACCGGGCTGATCAGAACCTCCACCTGCTCGCACCTCACACCGTCAGTATCTGTCACTCACCATTGGCACTGACAGGCTCGGGCACTCCCTGTAGCTGGAGGCCTGAACAGCCGAATCTTTGGGGCAGCAGGCAGTCAGGGTTGCCAGTGTTTCTCGCGAGCGCTTTGGTGAGCGCTTGCCACCTGGTGGTGACCACGGCTGGGTTTGCTGTCTGTGTGGTAGCTGGAAAGCAAACCTGTCTCCTGTGCGGGGAAGGATCCTAAACCCGCCCTGTGCAAACTGCTGCACCACACCCCAGTCGTTCACACTTGCTAGGGGCTGCCTCTGTACGGTGGAGGGGGAGGGAAGGGGAGGTCTGGCAAAGCTAGTATCTCTACTAAACCTATAAATGTTACTGTCTTCCTGATATTGTAGGACTTCAGTTTAAATTAGGAGCCACTGGGAGAGAGAGCCCTTTTCTAGCTCCCACACTTAAAAAAAAAAAAAAAAAAAAAAAAAAAAAAAAAGTAATGTTGATGCTGATGTTAAAGTTGTTGAAATAAAGCAGCATGTAACAATGGATCTCTTTTAACAAAGAATATTTTTTCCCCTCAAATATTATTTGCTCTGATCTTTAAGCATACAAATTTCATTGCTCCACTATTTCAAGACACTGTATTTTAAGAAACAAACTTGTCAGCAATTAATGTAGCTTCTGTATATCAGAACTGAAAGCCTGTATAGTAAACTATAACATACAACATACAAAAATCAATGAACTAAATATGTAAGGCTGTATAGGCTGGGTTCCAGGTTTTCTGTCTAGCTATTAATTAATTGCCAGCACAGTGACAGATTGATGCTTACTACAATATATTCAATTCAAGTTTTAAGATCTTTAAGAATGCTGAGTGGGAAAAATACAAAGTAGAAAAACTCAAGTCAGCATAAAGGCTTATCAGAAAAAAAAAAATAAATAAATAAAATAATAATAATAATAACAATAAAAAAATTAGTCAGCAGAATAAAAGTTATGTTTCTATATGATTTTGGTCTTTTGTAAGTGAAATTATTTCAATTCAATTTAATAGGACATTATATAAAGTGACATCTCAGTTAACATGTCTGCCTTCTGTATGTGAGAACAAGGCAGAACTTACATGTAAACTAGCTAGTAAAGGCATAAATTCTTTCACCTTCTTGAGCAAGATAGAGTTTCCAGACATCACATTTTGGAAATATAGAGACTCATCAATCTGGCTTATGAAATACAATAATTTCTTACAACAAAAACAAATGAACAAACCCCTCTTTTAACTCTAATTCATTAATTAAATATTCTTGCTCTAGCTGCATCCAGTTTTCAAACTTCAGGCTCTTGATTTTCAGGTTAGATTCTTTCAACTTTCAAGCTTTGAAGGAAAACAATATGAAGGAGGATATATCATAAGTGGACTATCATACATGTATGTATTCATATGCATTATTTTATGTACCCAAACATATAGACATAGACACTTCCCTGAAGTGTTGATTAATATTTTCATTTTGAGTTTATAAAGGTTAATTCTGGCATAGTTAGATTATTTACACATTCACTGGAATATTACAGATTTTCTAGATACATCCGAAGGAACATTCCATAACTAGGAGACCTTCTCTATTTTAATACATTGGCAATTATATGTGCTTTGGATCATGGTGTTAGTTAATGTATGTTAACATATATAGAGATAAATTACTACAACTGCGAGTCCAGATATTAAATAATTACTTTGCATTGGCTCTATGTGGCAAGGTTTTGGGTAGCAGGGGCTGCAGGGTGGCCTCTGTGAGCACAGCCCAGCAGCTGTCCCATGTCAGATCAGAGCCAGCTCCAGACAGCTCCAAAAGGGACTCACTGCTGGCCAGAGCCAAGCCACTGAGTGACGCTGGTTGAGCCTCTAGGAGAGCAGATTGAAGAAAATAAAAGAAAAAAAAAAATAATGCTGTGACAGCAGCTGGGATAGTGAGGAGTGAGAAGCAGCCCTGCAGCCCCCAAGGTTGGTGCTGAAGGATGGTAGGAGGTGCTTCAGATGCTGGAGCTGAAGTTCCCCTGCAGCCTGTGGAGAGGCCCATGGTGAACATTCTGTCTCCCTGCAGCCCATGGGTCCCATGTTGGAGCAGATCTCCTTGCTGTGGCCCTGGAAAAGCCCACAGTGAAGCAAGTGGATTTGGTCTGTAGGAGTCTGTGGCCCATGTAGAGCCCATGCAGGAGCAGACTCTGGGCCAGAGCTGCAGCCTGTGGAGAGGAGCCCATGCAGGAGCAGTGGATCTTGGTGGAGCTGTCATAGAATCATAGAATCATTAAGGTTGGAAGAGACCTTCAAGATCATCTGGTCCAACCATCCCCCTACTACCAATGTCACCCACTAAACCATGGCCCTAAGCGCCAGGTCCAACCTTTCCTTGAACACCCTCAGGGATGGTGACACCACCACTTCCCTGGACAACCTGTTCCATTTCCTGACTACTCTTTCAGAGAATAAATGTCTCCTAATTTCCAATCTAAACTTCCCCTGGTGCAACTTGAGGCCATTCCCTCTAGTCCTATAACTAGTTACCTGTGAAAATAGACCGACCCCCAGCTCCCCACAACTTCCTTTCAGATATCTGTATAGCTCACTAAGGTCTCTCCTGAGCCTCCTCTTCTCCAGACTAAACAACCCCAGTTCCCTCAGCCATTCCTCATAGGACTTGTGTTCCACACCCATCACAAGCTTCATAGCACTTCTCTGGACACCTTCCAGGGCCTCAATGTCCTTTTTGTACTGAGGGGCCCAAAGCTGAACACAGTACTCAAGGTGTGGCCTCACCAGAGTTGAGTACAGGAGGACAATCAATTACCTTGTTGTATTGGCTACGCTATTCCTGACGCAAGCCAGGATGCCGCTGGCCTTCTTGACCACCTGGGCACACTTCCAGTTCATGTTCAGGTGAGCATCAACCAGTACCCCCAGATCCTTTTCCTCTGCACAGCTTCCCAGCCATTCTCCCCCAAGCCTGTAGTGCTGCATGGGGTTGTTGTGGCCAAAGTGCAGGACCTGGCACTTAGCCATGTTGAACCTCATCCCATTGGCCTCTGCCCATTTACCCATCCTGTCCAGGTCCCTCTGTAGGGCCTCCCTACCCTCTGGCAGACCGACATGATCCCCCAGCTTGGTGTCATGTGCAAACTTACTGAGAGTGCATTCAATTCCCTCGTCCAAACCATCAAGAAAGATATTAAGAAAGATGGGCCCCAACACCAACCCCTGGGGAACACCACTTGTGACCGGTCGCCAGCTGGATTTCACTCCATTCACCACCACTCTCAGGGCTCGGCTGTCCAGACAGTTTTCAATCCAGCAAATAGAGTACCTGTCCAAGCCAGGGGCTGTCAGCTTCTCCAGGAGAATACTATGGGAGACTGTGTCAAAGGCCTTGCTGAAGTCTAGATAGACTACATCCACAGCCTTTCTCTCATCCACCAGACGTGTCACCTGGTCATAGAAAGAGATGAGGTTGGTCAGGCAGGACTTGTCTTTCATGAACCCATGCTAACTGGGCCTGATCCCACAGTGGTCCCTCATATGCTGTATGATTGCATTCAAGATGACCTGTTCCATCACCTTTCCTGTCACTAACATCAGGCTGACAGGCCCGTAGTTCCCCAGGACCTCCTTACAATACTTCTTATAGATTGGCATCACATTAGCAAGTCTACAGTCATCCATGATGGGAAAAGGCCCAACAATCACATCCACCAGCTCCCTCAGCACCCTTGGGTGGATCCTATCAGGCTCCACTGACTTGTGACAGTCCAGGTGGAGCAGCAGGTCTCTAACTGTCTCCACCTTAAGTGTATGTGGGTTCTTCTGCTTCTCATCCCAGACTTGAAGGTTGGGAGGATGTACCCCAAGGAGAACTGTTGCCTGTTGGGGGGGACCTGTGTTGGAGCAGTTTTCTTCTGACAGATGGACCCCATGTTATGGAGCCATATTGGAGCAGTTCTTGAAGAGCTGCTGCCTGCAGGATGTCCACTCAGGATCAGTTTGGGAAGGATGGCATCCCATGGGAGGGACCCCATGTTGGAACAGGGACAGAGAGTCACCATGAAGGAGCAGCAGAGATAAAGCACTAGGGACTGATCGGAGCCCACATTCCCCATTTTCCTGCAGCACTCGTGGGGAGGAGGTAGGGGAGGGTGGATGGGGGGAAGATGGTTTGTTTGTTTGTTTGTTTTTACTTTCTTACTGATCTAGCTTGTTAGTAATAGATAATAAATTACACTAATCTCTGTATGCCAAGGCTGTCTTTTCCATGATGATAATTGTTGAGTGATATTCCTGTCCTTATTTCAGCCCTTGAGTGCTTTACATCATATTTTTTTCCCCTTTCCCTTTGAGGAGGGGGAGTGACAGAGCGGTTGTGGTGGAGCTCGGCTGCCCAGCTGAGTAAAACCACCACATACTTACAGGAGAACACTTGGAAATGCTTCAATAAATTAGTGATAGTTTTAGATTAATTTTAATGAGATGTGGTAGTACCTACTATTTTGAAGTTTAATAGTACTGGTTGAACTCTCACTTCCTAGATAATTGCATATACTAAAATATTTTTTCACTTAGTTTCTACTTAAGGAAATTTATACAGCATTCTGCTTTTGATATTTCCTTCTATGAAAGCAAATGACAAAATTTATGTGGTATCTATACTCCATCTCTTTGGAATACATGTTCTTTTTATGATGGACCAGACTAATGTATCACCAGAGTGGCAGTTGTTATCACAGTTATTCTGATGATGTATTAGTCTAGTATATCATCATAGTGCTGTCACTGTGATGATGCATTAGTGTACTACATCATCAGATTTATGGTGAAAACACATTGTGCCCAAGTCATAAATCATTAAGTTTCACTATAGAATTCTCCCAGCCTCTGTCTGTATATATACATTTATGTATGTTTATAGAAAGAATCTTTGTTATATTGTTATAATTTTTGTTTGTTTGCTTGTTTGTTTTTGTTTATTTGTTTGTTCTTTTCAATTGCTTCATTGGTTGGTGGGTTTTTTGTTTTGTTTGGCTTGGTTTGATTTGGTTATTTGTTTGGTTTGTCTCATTTCTTTCCGGTCATTTAATGTGTCTTTGATAGGTTACATTTCCTATCAGACCTTTCAAATCCTATTGCTTTTACCTACTACTCTTTCCCTCCTTATCCTGGCATTTGATGAACACAGATCTAGGCTAGCTTTCACATGTCCTCTCCTTTTTCTGCTTTTCCACCATTACTTGCATCACTATTTCTTTATTTATTAATCTGTCCCTCAGTCTTCTCTCATTTTATGCATTCCCTGCAACACCTATTCTACCATTCTGAAAATTGTGACCTCTGGCTTCTGAATGTAGATTTCATTTAGATTTTTCAATTACCATAACATCTGTATTTTGCATATCTCCTACATATTCTAAAATAGAGTGAGGTGATTCAGGGGGGAAGGGCAGGGCAGGGCAAGGAAGGGAAGGGCAGGGAAGGGCAGGGCAGGGCAGGGCAGGGCAAGGAAGGGAAGGGCAGGGAAGGGCAGGGAAGGGCAGGGAAGGGCAGGGAAGGGAAGGGCAGGGCAGGGCAGGGCAGGGCAGGGCAGGGCAGGGCAGGGCAGGGCAGGGCAGGGCAGGGAAGGGCAGGGAAGGGAAGGGAAGGGAAGGGAAGGGAAGGGAAGGGAAGGGAAGGGAAGGGAAGGGAAGGGAAGGGAAGGGAAGGGAAGGGAAGGGAAGGGAAGGGAAGGGAAGGGAAGGGAAGGGAAGGGAAGGGAAGGGAAGGGAAGGGGCAACATGCAAAACCCCTCAAAGGTCAGCTGGCAAATTCATTGTATGGTCACATGAAGATATGAAAGTGCTGAGGAAAAGGACAATGTGTAAATTACCTCTTCCCAAAAACTTTATCCTGAACTCCAGAGAGCTGTTTCTTTCTGATTTGGATTACAGTTCCAAAAGTAGAGTTATCCTGTTTTGTTTGTTTGTTTGTTTTTATTCTATTTATTTTGTGAAGAAATCAGCTGGGTTTACATAGTGACAGAAGTGAGGTTTTGCTTATTTTTTGTATAATACCCAAATATAATCCTGCACACAAACAGAAGCATGCATTCCTTTCTTCCTTTAGATAAATTCAAACTTCTCTTTAACACTGTTAAAATGAATAAATAAATAGTTAAAATAAATAAATAAATAAAAGGGCAATTAGTCCAGAGCTAAGGATCACAATCCAGATTTTTCTATTTTTAGTGACATGTATTCTTCTAGATTAAGTTTGCTCCACACTGAAATAAATTATGTTTTCTTCTGGCTGCATCCTACATTTGGACTTCAGTGCACACTGGTAAAGCTTAAAAAGAATTGGTGGAAAACATTGTCACCCATGACTCTGCTTGGAGGGAGTGGTGAAATGAAACCTTGGTCCTTGGAGAAGAACCAGAGAATCTGTATTTTCTTTTCAAGGCTTCTGTTCATGTATCTGAGGCATTAAGGTGTTCAGCGCTGAGGATGCTTCCAAAGAACTGTCTGGAGAAAAATGGATATCTCCCTGAGATGAGGTATATATAATCATGTGGGTTCTTAATTGAGATAAGCACCAAGATCCTAATTTGTGAAAGAAGCAGATCTGGTCTGATTGCAGACATTAAGGGTGAGGTATGCCTCTCAACTAACTTACTTGTCTAAGGTGAATGCATATTAAAAGAAAAATATTCACTTGAAGATCAATTTCCATTTCATTTGTTTTTCTTTTTTCTTTTGCTTTTGTCTTAGGATAAGATGAATCTCATTCCAGCAGTTTATATTTCTCTCTACTGGCCATAAGAAGTCTGGGATAATTTAGTAAGCTATAACATATATATTTGAACAGATGAATAATTTATGCACTTTTTTTTTTAATAATTCAAAAGCTTTTTTTTTTTAAGTAATATTTAAACCTTCTTGCTTTCTTTTTAATACTAATGGAAACAAAAATAACAAAAAAATCAAACTTTGAAAAATGCAATTATTTGGATAACTGTTTTTTAAATCCAGATCTTACATAAAACAATGCCGATTCTTGCTATTTTAATTATTTGAGATAGTTCAACATATATCTTATGAGGGTTGATGCAGATCTTCAATAACTGAAGCCATTTCTACTTTTATGTACAACAGAACAAAATCCGCTGAGGTTAAGAAATGCATGTTCCCAATAAATGTTGCAGTCCATCATGATGCAAGCTTTCTCCTAGAGCAAATAAATAAATACATAAATCATTAATATTACCTTTATAACTAAATAATTTCTGCATGATGAGACTTGATTCACATTTGCATTTACAGTGCTATTTTTCCAGTGCATATTTTTTTTTTTTCAAATCAGAACAGTACCTATCATGTTTGATCTCCAGAAGTTTTCTTACTTGAATAGAGGTACAATAATAAAAATTGAATTGGAAAAGGAAGAAAATCTCTATTTTCCTCAACATTGTTACATAGGAGAGGAGAGGGAGTGTTTAATTATTGAGGTAACACTTTGTCTGGGATAAAACAGACTTAGCTCTAGGAAATGTTGAAGATAATGGTGCATACACTTGTAGAGCAATTTTTTTTGTTGTTTTTGTTTTTGTTTTTGTAACCTGATGTTCTATTTTCTCATGTCCTGTGGAGGGAAAAAAAATGTGTTCTCAAAGTATCTGTTTCCATTTTCACTCATGACAAAGCCATTTGATTTTGCTCATTTCCTTTGCCAAGATTTACAACATACTTAAAAATACAAAAATAAAATTGAACAAACGAGCAAAAACCAGAGAAACAAAACCAAATGAAGAAACAATGCCTTGAAATAGTATATGATTAGATAGGTCATTATACAACAAACCTGTCTAATACTGTACACCTGAAACACGGTCATGTTAAAGTTAATTTAAACTTCTTTACTTAAGGCTGTTTCTGTTTTACGTTTGTCCGTTCACTTTGTATGGTGTCCATACAAATATAGCTTTTTATTTATTTATTTTTTATTTTTTTTGGCGGGGGGGGGGGAATACCTAAACTCCTATAGCAGTCGATTGAGTCCAAGACTAGCTCTTTGTTCCATATCAACTAAATTTATTTGCACTAACTTGCACAGATTTGTGCCATTGTGGTGGTTTTACCGTGCTGGGCAGCTAAACCCCACAACCGCTCTCTCACTCCCCCTCCTTTAGATGAGGAGGGGAAGAAGTAAAGCAAAGAACAACTCACAGGTTGAGATAAGGATAATTTAATTAAAGAGAAATAATTATAATAATTAAATAAAGACTACCATGAACTAAACAATTTAACTAAGGGGAAATAAAAGGGAAAGGGGAAAAAAGGGAGGAAAACAAACAAACAAAATAAATGAAAGCTATATGGAAGTGCAGAGGAAAGAAATTACTCTCTACTTCCCACAAATGAGCGATGATTGACCACGTCCTTGAAGCAAGGCCTCAACGCACGCAGCCGGTGTTCGAGAGGAGGACCGACGTTTCCCCAACAAGAGCCCACCCCTCCCCTCTTCTTCCTGTTTCCACCTTTTATTGCTGAGTGTGACACCACATGGTATGGAATATCCCTTTGATTGGTTTAGGTCAGCTGCCCTAGTGATGTTTCTCTCCTCACTTTTTGCCCACCCCCTAGGAGGGTTAGAGAAAGGCCCAATGCTGTGCCACTGCTGCTCAGCAGTAGACACGACACTGGTGTGATAACACTGCTGTTCCAGCTACAAGTACAGAGTACGGCACTGTATGGGCTGCTGCCGGGAAAGTTAACATTCCAGCCAGACCCAGTACAGCCATATAAGATCTCTGTCTGGAATGACAAAGATAGCACCTATGAAATAATCGTGCCCTCCTATAGCAGTATGTAAAGATCAAGCAGAAAAAACCTGAGTATTTCAAAAGGTACCAGTCATGAATGTTTAAGCAACTGAATTTCACACCTAATTTACATTTAGAATCTTAAAATGGAAGAATCTAGAATTTAATTATAAACTTAGTATCTAGTATCTAGTTTGTTTTTATAAAAAAAATAGTTGCTTCATCTTACTTTTATCCCTTAATATTAATTTGAATTCATTAATAAGTATGTATGCATGAAAGCACTCTCCATTAGGATCTTTAGAACTCAGCAACAAATAAATATTCATGGTATTGCTCTCCCTTTCCTACATGATGACACCTGAAAGTAAAACACATTTATTTTTAATGGAATACATGCTCTAAATGACTAGTTCAAGAAATAGAACTTTTATAAACACAGTTACAATCCTTTAAGTTGACATTATAGTAATTATTTAATAATAGACTTTTTTTTTTTTTTTTTTTTTTAGTATTCTAGGTATTGCCATTGAAAAAACTATTTTTTTTCCTTGATTTCTGAAACATAATACTCAAACAGAGTAGACATTTATGTGAATCATTTTAATTGCAAATAAATTGCACATAGAAAGCGTTGTTCATTTAGGAATAGGAAAACAAACAACTCCATTAATGTTTCATTGTTTAATTTATATGATAAAGGAATAATTGTACTTCCTCTTAAAATAAATTGGAATAATTTTAATGTACATCCATCTTTAATTCCAATGATAATCTGATGCAGTCTTCAACACATCTTATTATTGTTGAAAGGTTTTAATAACTACTGTGTTTTAAAGACATTATTCAGCAGTAGTTGACCTTTGTAAGATAATTTCAAAATAAGGTTATTATTATTATTATTATTTTATTATTATTATTAAACATGTTATACTCCCACAGCCTTTAAAAGTCAGTGTGTGCTATGGAGCCTTCTGGAGCTCTCTCTATTCAAATTTGCTTCAGTTCAGACAACTCCATAGCTCTTATCTAAGTGAAAAAAAATAATATATATATTTATATATATTTGGATGATGACCTAAATGTGGAAGGGACATATAAATCAAATTGACTATCCTTCATATGTATTAACCAGAAAGAATTTTCAGAATATGAGAATGGAAAATGGCATTATGGGATTTGCAAGTTTAGTTTAAAGTTTAGTTTATTAGTTTAGTTTATTAGTTTATTTGAAGATAGTTTATCGTGAGCTATATATAAACAAGGGTCTTAGGACTTAGACACTATTTCTTCACAGTCTTTTCTTCCTTTGAAATACTATTACCAAAAAATGTGATGTTCTTTGTGATGTTGTTTGTTTTCCTCTGAGTCCAGTTGGACTTGGTTGTGTGAGACTCAGAAACAGGAAAAAGTAAAATAAATATTTCATTGTTGTATTATGCAGCAGAACAAAATATATATATATATATATATATATATATATATATATATAAAATATTTTAATATTTAAAGCAAAATGTGTTCTTATTGGACTTTCATCATGATTTATCAGAAGCTCCTTAGAAGCTCACTTTTTACACTCCTTAGGTAGCTGAAAAAAAAAATGTCATTTGAGTTTTAAAAATCCTAAGGATGGATCCCTAGGATTTTCAGCAAGGAATCTGAATTTACAGCACTAGATAATAATTTGTTGTTGTTGCTGCTGTTAAATGTAGTGATGCTGGAAAACATTTTAAAACACCACAGGAATCATTGTAAGGGGCATAAAAAATAAATAAATAAAATAAAATAAAATAAAATAAAATAAAATAAAATAAAATAAAATAAAATAAAATAAAATAAAATAAAATTAAATTAAATTAAAATGACTCATGGACAGGAAAATGTCCTGATGTAGCTTGAATTATTGCATTAATCTATTTGATGCTAAATTATTCAGCTGTAATATCCATGTCAACATCTGCAGTACTACCACTTCTGTTTCTGTGTTCATTTCCATGGAATAAGCATGCACAGTATAAATAAATATCAGACAGGTTCTGGATATTAACCTCTAGCGAACCCATGCACATATAAAAACAGGAAAGTTTCATTCAATGTGTATTTGAGGTGTATTTTTTTTCTCCTTATTTCTGTATTTCAGGTTTTGATGTGGACCTGTGCATCCAAGCTATCTTAATAGTCCATATGTTTGGCATCCTAAATAGCTGTTCTGTGGGAACTATGCAGGGTTTTTTTAATGTTTTTCAAGTTGAGAAATCACTCTTTGTAGTCAGCTGAATAGCTACTGAATGGTGAAGTGGACATTAGACTTGCCTGACATGTTGGATTGCTGCACGTTATAACCTACATTTTTTACACATAATTAATATCCCTACTCCTATAGCAGTTAGACCCAACAGAATTTATCCATTCATTTCACTATTAATAGATTTTTTTTCCTTCTCTTGCAACTGTAATAAAAATGGGTCATTACCTTTTCATTTCATCTTATTGCCACACTCCTTAAATGTGATTTACTTGGCATAGTCTCACTTAGTAGGTATTTAGATCACACTAACCAAAAAATGTCCATAGGTATTGTCATTACAGGCATTTTAGGCAACTTTTGATGTATTTGGATACCTATACAGTTACACGGTATATCAAGATCAGGTTTTGTCCAAATCCAGCCTCCCTACCCTGCCTCTCCCTCCCCACCCCAGCCCCTGTTTGAGTGCATTCCCATAGCACCAAGTCCAAGGTATTAGTTGTATTAAATAAGAATGCATTTCAGTGCTAACAGGATGCTTAAGGACAGTTTTATAAAGACTAAAGCCTGTGGTGATTCCTGGCTCAGAAATCACTAAGACCATTCAAAGTTTATATCACACATGTATATATACATACCAAGGTTATTTTCCTCTCAGACCCAGTTTGAATCCCAGTCACACAGTTTCTCTACATTCAGATCCATGTACCAGCTCCAAACACGACAAAACAAAATGTATTCACTTTCCTGCCATTGAGAACAGTCTCCATCTCAGTCCTCAGAACAGATTCTAAACCTCGTTTCCTCAAATTTGTACACTGCACCTCAGCTCCCAGACTCAGACCTCAATGTTATCCTCTGTCTGCTAATGAAGAAAAAGTAGCAAATCTAAAAATTTTTTTATAAAATTGTCTACTTGGTTTTAAAAAGTGGAAGTGGTGTTACATTACAAACAGTTAAACAGGGCCAAGGAAGATAAGGAAAACAAGGTTCTGAGTTCATAATATTTTTTTTTACTACTTGGTTTTAGTACAAATCAAACCGTGGATCAGAACACTAATCTGTTTTCTTACTTCTAAAATGACCAAGTAAGAAAAAAAAAAAAAAAAAAAAAAAAGGAATATGGGCTATTAAGAAGAAAACGTGGCCTCTCACTGAAGCAATCAGCTCTGGGGTAGATTCTGCTAGATTCTGCAGCGGAGCGGGTGATCACAGTGTGCAGGAGTTTTCCTTCATCGAAGCCACCTGAGGCAGTCAAGGGAGCTGCCAGCACCTGGCAGCCCTCACAAAGGTGGCTGATGAAGCTTGGGCAGAGCCAGGAGCCCTCTAAGGGTTCCCCAAAGGCAGCCCCTAGGGGTTGCTAGTGACTACGAGCTGGGTGAACAGGGCAGGCAAACAGAGTGTGGTGCAGCAGTGTGCATGGCTATGCAGGGATGGCAAGCAGGGTCCGTCAGTTTGTGTTCTGGGATCAGCAGAGGAAGAGCCTTTTACCGAAGAAATGGTATCCATCCACCAAGCCTGACAGTATGCAGCTGAAGCCCAGACATGGAGACTGCAACCTCCAAGGGAAGATGCCTAACAGACCTCCCGAGGATTGAAAGAGCAACCCAGACCCTCAGTTACAGGGAACTCCAGTCTCTGGAATCCCCCTTTGGGCCTGAAAACAGAGGTGGGTGCCATGGGTGCAAGTGTGCCCAGTTGGATGAGCTCTTCAAACAAATGGCTTGGTTGTGAGAGGAGCTTACTAGACAGCGTAGAATTCATGAATCTGAGCAGGAGATTGACAAAGGGTATTATGCACTGATATGGTCCGAGCAACAGCCCTGCCCTAAATTCAGACAAGGGGCAGGTAAACAAGCTTGCAGCCCAGAGCAAGCACATCTGAAAGACTCACATGACAAGGGAGAGTGGACCCTTGTCTCTGATTGGAGCTGGAAGAGGAGTCTCCACCTGCCCCCCAAGAGCCCCTGCACAAAAGATACAATCTTCTAAGACAATAGAAAGGAGACTCCAGGAGAGCTAATAAAGAAAAGACCTCAGAAAGTCCAACCACAAAAAGTTGGCTCAGTCTCCCAGATGCATCAGAACCTGTGCCATAAAGAAGGCACAAAGTGTGTTAGTCATTGGAGACTCCTCTCTGAGAGGCACAGAGGCTCCCATTTGCCATCCAGACAACCTCTCTAGATAGGTTTGCTTCCTGCCTGGGGCCGGTATTCATGGTATTACCAAGAGGCTACAAAGTCTGGTGGATCCCAGAGACTACCACCCATTCCTACTTTTTTAAGTAGGATCAAATGATGCTATAACAAGTAAACACCAAAACAAAACAAAACAAAGCAAAACAAACAACAAACAAACAAACAAACAAACAAAGGATTTTATGTCCCTTGGAAAGATGTTGAATGTTGAAGGGATCAGGAACACAAGTAATGTTCTCCTCTGTCCTCCCAGCTGTTGACTGCGACCCAGGAAGGAGGAGACAAACTGGCCAAATGAATGATTGGCTGTGAGGCTGGTGCCATGCTCAAGGTTTTGGGTTCTACAACCTTAGACTAACTTTTGAGAGACCAGGAATGCTGACACCAGATGGCTGACCAGGCTGACCAGGTGGGGCAAGGGTGTTCTGGGCAGTAAGCTGGCTGGGCTTATCAGGAGGTCTTTAAATTATAGGTGGTGGGGGAACGGGATGCACCTCTAAGTGAAGAAGGCATATGTGAGAACACTACCAGTCTAAGTAATGGCAGAGAAATGCTTCTGAACTGTCCCAATGCAACCAGGAAGGGTTCTAGAATTGTGATAATGATTGATAGCCCAGATGAAGTGACTCTGCCAATGCATGCAACATGGGAAACAAGCAAAAGGAGTTGGAAACCATGGTGCAATTAGACAAACGTGACCTGATTGCTATCATGGAAACGTGGTGGGGTGGATCACATAACTGAAACATTGGAATAGAGGGCTACAAACTCTTCAGACAAGATAGACAGGGAAGGGAGGGAGGGGGTGTTGTCCTATACATTAGGGAAGGGAGTGATTGTGAAGAGATACCTCTGAGATACAGCCACGAACAAGTTGAGAGTTTGTGGGTGAGAGTTAAAGACCACACCAATTAAGGACAATTTGTGGCTGGGATCTACCACTGGCTGCCTCATTGAGGGGAGCTTGTGGATGAGGCATTCTTGCTCCAACTACAATAAGCTTTAGGCTCACAAGCTCTCATCCTGATGGGGGACTTCAACCACCCAAATATCTGCTGAGAAAACTACACAGAAGACTGTAAGCAATCCAGAAGATTCCTAGAGTGCATTGAGGATAACTTCCTGGTCCAGGTATTAGATAAACCAACCAGAGAAGCATTGCTTGACATGGTGCTCACCAAAGTGGAAGAGCTCATTAAAGAGATCAAGACTGGAGGCAGTTTGGGCTGCAGTGGCCACACCATGGTTGAGTTTGTGATCTTGAGGAATACGGGCTTGGCAAAGAGTAAAGTCAGGACCCTGAACATCCAGAGAACAAACTTCAAGCTATTTAAGGACCTAGTAGCTGAGATCTCCTGGAACACCATCCTTAGGGAAAAAGGAGCTGAGCAGAGCAGGAGACTCTTTAAGGATGTCTTCCTTAGAGTGCAAGAGCTCTCCATCCCCCTGTATAAAAAAGCAGGCAGGGAGGGCAGACACCTGGGATGGCTGAGCAAGGACCTGCTGGTAAAACTGAAATGCAAGATGGAAATACACAGGAAGTGGAAGCAAGGACATATGGCCTGGGAAGAGTACAGGGATGCAGTATGTTTGTGCAGGGATGGGATAAGGAAAGACAAGGCATGGATGGAACTGAGTTTGGCAAGGGATGCAAAGAATAACAAGAAGGAATTCTATAGGAACATTGCTCAAAAAAGAAAAGCCAAGGAGAGTGTATGCCCTCTGATGGATAAGAGGGGTGAATTGGTAACAACAGACCTGGAGAAGGCTGAGGTACTCAGCTTATTTACCTCAGTCTTCACTGACAGGCTTCCCAAGTCTGTCATTTCTCTGAACCCATAGACTGAGGCTGGAGGAGCAAAGTCCCACCCACTATAAGTGAAGAGCTGGTTTGAGACCACCTGATGAAACTAACAAGTACAAGTCTATGGGGCCTGATGACATGCATCTGAGAGTCCTGAAGGAATTAGCTGATGTAGCTGCCAAGCCTCTCCCCATCATATCTGGAAGTCCTGGCAGTCAGCAGAAGTCCCTGGTGACTGGAAAAAGGGAAACATCACTCCCCTTTTTAAAAAGGATAAAAAGTTGGACCCAGGGAACTACAGACCAGTGAGCCTCACTTCTGTGCCTGGCAAGATCATGGAAAAAATCCTCCTGGAAGTAATGTTAAGGCACATGCAAGATGGGGAGGTGATCCAAGACAAACAGCATAGCTTCACCAAGGGCAAACTGTGCCTGACCAATCTGGTGGCTTTCTACAATGGAATGACTATCTCATTTAACAAAGGAAGACTGATCGATGTCATCTACTTGGACATCTGCAAGGCCTTTGACACAGTCCCACATGACGTCCTAGCCTCCAAATTGGAGAGATATGGATTTGATGGGTGGACCATTCAGTGAATAAGGAGTTGGCTTGAAGGTTGCACACAGAATGTGGTGGTCAGAGTCCAATGGCTGTACGTTCAAGTGGGGGCCGGTGACAAGTGATGATGAGACCTCAGGGGTCTGTCCTGGGACAAGTATTGCTTAATATCTTTATCAATGACATAGACAATGTGACTGAGTGCACCCTCAGCAAATTTGCAGATGACACCAACCTGAGTGGTGCAGTTGATACAATAGAAGGAAGGGATGCCATCCAAAGGGACCTGGACAAGCTTGAGAAGTGGGCCCACATGAACTTAATGACGTTCAACAAGTCCAAGTGCAAGGTGCTGTGCCTCTGGTGGGGCAATCCCAGACATAAGTACAGACTGAGAGAAGAACTCATCGAAAGGAACTCTGCAGAGAAAGACTTGGGGGTTCTGGTAGATCAAAAACTCGACATGAGCCAGCAGTGTGCACTTACAGCCCAGAAAGCCAACTTCATCCTGGGCTGCATCAAGAGAGGCATGGCCAGCAGGTCAATGGAGGTGATTTTCCCCCTCTGCTCTGCCCTTGTGAGGCCCCATGTGGAGCACTGTGTCCAGGTCTGGAGCCCCCAGCACAAGATGGAAGTTGATCTGCTGGAGCGGGTCCAGAGGAAGGCCAAAAAGATGATCAAGGGGCTGGAGCACCTCTACTACTAAGAAAGGCTGAGAGAAATGGGGCTTTTCAGCCTAAAGAAGAGAAGGCTCCAGAGTGAACTCATTGTGATTTTTCAGTACTTAAAAGGGACTTAAAAAAAAGTCATCTTTTTAAAAAAAAGATAATGACAGGATGAGGGGGAATGGTTTTACATTAAAAGAGGGGAGATTTAGAATAGAGGTTGGGAGGAAATTCTTCACTCACAGTGTGGTGAGGCACTGGAACAGGTTATCCAGAGAGGTTGTTGATACCCCACCCCTGGGGAAGTTCAAGACCAGCGTAGATGAGGCCCTGAGCAACCTGATCTAGTGGGTGATGTCCGTGCCTATGGCAGTGGTGTTGGAACAGGTTATCTTTGAGGTTGCTTCCAACCCAAGCCATTGATGAATTTATGAATCACCAAATTGCACTATGAACCAAAGTGCCATGAATTTCTTCTGAAAGTGCAAATATTTCACTCCTCATAATTTTTATTTATTTATTTTTAATTACAGTAGCTAATGAATGGATTTGAAAAAATACATATGCAGGAATAAATAATATCAGTTCTGCAACTTCCAAAGTTTTGCCAGAACCAGACAGAATTCAAATGTTTTATTAATATGGTATTAGGAGTGAATTATCAATACTTTTTATTGTTGTCTGTGCATGTCTTTGTAGATGTTGGAAATTCACATAAGGAATCCTCAAAATAATTAATGAAACATTACACATTATCTGATTTTAGCAGAAAATTGACCGTGTCTGATGTATTTCTGCAACAAAAGCCCCCAAGAGTTTTTTGAAACAGATACTGTCATAAAATATCTGGTATTACTACGTACTTCATTTCTTAGGTACAGTTCCAAAGTTCAAATTGTTGAAATATACATTTTAATCTTGAAATCAAATTATTTATGACTGATATTCTATATGTTGTTTAAAAAAATAAAAACAAAACAAAACAAAAAGAGCAACCAACAAAAAAGACACATAGGCCACTGCTTCCTGAAATATCTCCTTGAAGTGTGGATTGTACTAAACCAGTGTCCAACCGTTCTGATCCAAAAACACATTATTGCCACCTTCTCATTCCATGGCTGCCCTGTAATTTTCTTCTTCATTTTTCAGAAGACCAAAACCCTCAGATCCCTTTCCACGGGGCTGCTCTTAAGCCCCCTGTCCCCCAGTCTGTAAATATTTTCAGTATCTACCCATTCCAAGTGCAGAATCTGGCACTTACTCTTGTTGAACCTCATGATTGTCCAGCCCTCTAGTCTGTCAAGATCTTCCTGCAAGGTCTCTCTGTCCTCAACAGAGTCAACAGCTTCCTCTAATTTAGAATTATTTGCAAACTTATTTAGTATGCATTCAATTCCTGTGTCCAGATTATTTATAAAAACATTGAAGAGAACTGGCCCTCAAATGGAACTATGGGGAACCCCACTAGTGACTGACATGTAACTATACATCAGACTGTACTATAACCCTTTGAACCTGAACCATCAGCCGGTTATTCATTCATCACAGTGTACTTGTCTAGCTGTATACTGAACATTTTGTCCAGAAGGATACTGTGAGAAACAGTATTGAAAGCTGTGTTAAGATACTAAAAGGTAACACATCTACTGGCTTCTCTTGGTCAGCTAGATGGGTAACCTTGTCATAAAAGGAAATTCAGTTTCTTAAACAGGGCTTTCCCCTTGTTGAATCTATTGTTGTCTGTGACCAATGTCTGCATTTTTTTGGAAGGGTTTTTCAATAACTCCCAGAACAATCTCCTACTTGTTTAGATCATATAGGTGAATAATAATAATTAATAATAATAATAATGAACCACAACAGTTTCATTAATAGTATTACTTATCATATGCACCTTTCTACAACGTTTTTTAGTTCCTTTCATATCTGTGTCATGTAATTCCTTTCTTGTAGTTGCTATATGACAGCAGTAATGTGATAATCTAAATGTTTTGGATTTTAGGGAATTTCATTATTTTGCTTTATAGTGTACCAGTCATTAGTAGATATATATACAAAGCATAAGTATCTAATATTAAAACAAATGCTATTACTTAAGTATTTATTTATCTGAAATCTTAATTGTAGTTTAAAGGTAATGACTTAGACCTCAAAATGTTCATTTTGAATTTCTTTACTCAAACTGGTGCAGTTACTCTAATAACTATAAAATAAATATCCTTCTCTTACAAAGTAATTTATTGTTCCAAAAATTCATGTTCCAAGACATAGATGAATTAAATACAGTTACTGATAGATAAAAGATAATAAAAAACACCACACACACACACACACAGAAAAAAAAAAAAAAAAAAAAAAAAAAAGAACTCACAGAAGAGGACAGCAAGCCATAGAACCTTTTAAATGATTATAATTATTATTTTTAAATGCAGTCTGTTTTTCCCCTTCTGTTGAATAGAATATAGCTTTTGAATATAGCTTTATTATCAGATATTCTTTACTAAAATATCATTCTTTTTTCATAACTAAATGTCAGTAACAATGAAATGTACATATATTACTATGTATGTACATAGCGTATGTACATATGAGCAGTGCAAATGTTTAAGTATGCACTATTAAAATCAAAGTTGTTTAAATTCCATTAGAAGAAATTCCTTTGAAATTCCATTCCAGAATAATTGGAGCATTCCAGAGTAACTGGAATTTGTAAATATTAACCAGTTTCAAAGATTAACAAGAATATATCAAAAATAATAATAGTGATAAATCTACAATATGTTTTTTTTTTTTTAAATACACATTAAACTTCTTTTTTCTTGTTACAGACTCCTTATTTTTCTATATTTTAAACCTTGTAATTTCATTTAATGAAAAATGATTGATAATATATATTAAAACATCCAAATATATTTGGCTTCTTTTGTTGCTTATCATAACCCCATGTACTTCCTTGGAATCTGATATTAAATCGGTTAAATAAATTGAATAAAAATGTGAATAATTTTTATTTATTTCTTCATATAACGAACATCATTAGTCTATGTTTTCTCTAGGAAAATAACAACAACAAATCTCAAACAATGACTGTTTAATATTTCCCACTGTGCACATAGACCTGAAGTAATAATTTGTGTAAATCGTATCCTGTTGAATACTAATTATATAAGTACTGCCTCTTCGGAAGCTATTTTTGTAGCCTAATTATTGCAATTTCTCACAGTAAAAGTTCATCTGCCAAAGCAGTTGATCAAACTGACTTTCAAATCAGAGGCTGTCATACATGTGAAATCCTGCTTCCCCATTTAATTTGGAGCTCATGAGACTGTTCTATTTTTGGAAAAAGGAAAAAAAAAAAAAAAAAAGTTTACTTTCTTTTCTTCTGTTTTCCAAGAAAGAGTCTGCAACATATTTCAAGATTTTTTGTTCATGTTATTAATAACAGTTCTCATTCTCTCTACCGTTCTCAGTCTCACTACACCTGTCTTGCTATACCTGTCAAAAATAGATTTCTTTGTAGGCCTTGTGTATTTGGATTTCAGAGTTTGTATTAGTTCCTTAGAGCTAAGATATACACGAATGATTTTTAACCTTTTCATAATTCACATTCTACTCATAAGTTGTTTGTTATATTACTAGTTCAATTCTAAGCAATGTATAAATTTTATAAACTTATTGCTCCTGGAGAGAATGTTGTAATGAGCAAGAGTAATTTTGTAGCCCACAAATAAACATAACCTTTATTATTATGTTTATATTTATGTTTATTTTATTTTTTCCACGTAAGAAAGCTTTTGGAAAGTAAAAAAGTTTTTGTTTTTGTTTTGTTTTTGTTTTTGTTTTAAACCTCTCAGTTTAGCACCTCTCAGTGCTTAATTCAATTTAGTGAGATTTTCATACCAATTCTTCATTTTCTTCAATTTTCTTAGAGAAAATATCTGACAGAAATCAGAATATTTTGAACTATTAACAGAACTTTTTAAGTCATTTAATATTCTCCTTTTATTAATGTTTGAAAATGTTCTGTGATACCATTATTGGTGAACCCAAACTTTCCAGATATCAAAATGTTTTCAAAGGTTTTCAACTTCTTTGTGTTGCTGGGAAATCCATGTATCCATTCAGCTTTCTTTTTTTAAATGAATGACAGTGGAGTTACTCAGACATTCTTACTTTCTCCTTGATGAGTTGAGCATTCTTATATGTTGAAGATGACTCAAAAAAAAACACCAATATGCTTTAGTAGACAGAATAAATGTTAGATATCGACTTGAAACCTGAAGAAATGATTACATTTTCCTTCATATTTTTTTTTAATTAAATCAACTAATAACATGTTACACCCAAGGCACCTGAATATTTATTTTTTATGGATTTGAAAACAGAAAGAAAATTTTTGTTCTAGGCTATATGTTCTAGGCTATATAATTAGTTTAATTTATTTTTTGCGTAGAGATTCAGACATTCACATCTATTGGATCATATGTTATAAAATCCAACAGAAAATTTGCAGTTAAGTTGATGAACAGGTCCCATCATAACTTATGTACAGCAGTAAGTGACATAAATATTAATAATTTAAATAAGTTATTTCTTCTTTATTTTCTTTACGAGGAATTCCATAACCTTAGTGCAACGAACTGGTTAAAGGAATAACATCTAACTGAATCCTACAACGAAATGTATATTTAAACCTTAGAATCTATTTAAATAGTGTGACAGTAGATATTTATATCATCATAGAACAAGATTGTGCCAAAATAGAGAAATGCATAACCACACTGTTAAAAGGTTAAGATTCATGACTATTATCAATAAATATCTTCAATTTAGAGTAGCTAAAAGTGAGAATAAGAACAGTAACAAAACACACACACACACAAAGTGGATTTAACACAGACAGGCAAACAAATTTAATTCTTCAAGAATGGTGGGAGAGGTGGATGTGTTTGATTTTTCTCAAAAATCTTTCAATGTCTGAAGTCTGAAGAGGAATTGATCTGATAGCAGTAAATATCTGCAATAATGGTATCTGTATTTTATGTGAATATCTAGTCTTTAGAATCAGAAGATAATAAATAGTGATTTTTAGGTCACATTTTATCTTTAACTGTAAAATGGGTTCTAAAATAAGTGAGATGACTTAGTGTCTACTGTGCTTATTTTTCCTGTTGACTAGAAGGGAAGCCTTGATGTAGATATCTTCAATATAAAATTGAAAACTTTGATGTGTTGAATTTACTCAAAAAGGTTGTAGAGCAAGGAGTGAATAAACACTTTCTACTGTGCAAAAAGTGAAAAGTATTACTGTAATATAAACACCTGTCTTTTTATCTGGAAAGAGGCATCCTTCTAAACTAAACATTGCAACATAACATTATCTGTCTCTGGAGTTTGGCAGTTTATACTGCAAAACCATTCAAATCATGCCCAGTAATAGTTTTAGATCATATCAGAAAGCATTCTTCCAGAAAACTCCCACACATAGTATGGTATGAACAAATAGCCTGTAATGAGCAGTGGAATGGGACCAACCAATTCTGAAGGCTAAGAGAGATTAATGGATTGCATACAGTTGGTCTCAGTGCCAGGAAATAGCCTGGCAAATTATGTACAGCAAAGGCATAAGCCAGTACACTCCCTAACTTGAGAAGCTTAAGATCACAAAGATGCTATATCTACTGTTAAGAATGATTCTATCATACCATATAAAGAATTGCACATCAGTAAGTCTATAGAATGTATAATACTTTTATTTATACATATATATATTGCATATGTATATTTTATATATATTAATTATTTCACTTATGGTCACCCTATTTCAGAACATATATATGATATCTCCACCACTTACTATTGTGGTGGAAGAACACATTTTTTTCCGTGTGTGTATCTGAGTTATATATATAGATATATATATAGTGGTGCAATTGCTTAAGGAACTAGGATAATAAAACTAACATTCACGTTAAAGAAAACATACAGCATTGAAGAAGCTTTCAAGGTAGGGCATAGCTGCATTACCCGAGTGTTCCCTAGGCTTCCAACCTTAGACGCTATCGTGCTGGAGGAACCTGGTGTGCTAACTCTAAGGAACAGTACGGAGCATAGAGTGGAGTGGAGACACCACGGCTAGGCTCTGTGACCAGGTGGGGACTCTATTGTTCATGTGCACACCGAGACTGATAAGCTGCACTTTTTGCCACCCTGAGCCAAGGACCTGTTATGTTTTGACAAATGCTGTACCCTAGTGTACTTTTGCTCAATATAATATCATTATAGTACCAAAACACACTGCCATCCCAAGAGCTACCCTCCTCCAAAGTGCAACCATCCCTCACTGAGCATGCACTCTGAATTTCTGGGAGCCTATTACTTTAAATGGAGAAGGGAGAACTTTTCACCAATCATAACTAAGATATGCTTGACTAGAATCACTCAAGCTCCACCTAAAAGATAGAAAATAATATAAATTGGCCTAAGAGAGAAGGGAAGTTAGGGAAGATACCACCATCAGGGGAGATAACATCGTGAGGGAATACACCATCCTGAGGACCTCCTGACCCCTGGGATCAGTTGATGGGCTGAGCTTCTTTTCCCCCTGCATTGGGACGTCTTTGGGTGAGATTTGAACACTTGGTTATACTGTGTGTCTCTGAGGAAAATTAGAAATCTCTATAGAATCTTTGTGCCTTTCAACGTGTTAGTTTCCAGGCTGCCCATCTGTGTCATCTGTGTATTTCATGCATGCTAGCTTGCTTTTGAAGACAGTAACTATCACCGGCAATCCAAAGAACCTTTTTACCTGTTGCTGTAATAAATTGTACTTGATTGCATTGGTCCTAGCCATGATAGTTCTCATTAAACACGACTAGAGTAAGGGTGGTTATACGTTATTGGTGAATCCGTGACCGTGGTAGTTAGTGCTCTGAATCCAGCCAGACCCCTAATGGTTAATGTGTTATTGGTGAATCTGACTGGACCCTTAACGGTTAATGCATTATTGGTGAATCTGTGATTGTGATAGTTCAGTACCCTGAATCCAACTGGACCCATAACGTTTAATCAGCTACACCCCTTAGCGCTACATATATATATTAAAAATATTTTATAAAATTTAATTTCATGTAATCCATGAATGCTTATTTTGGTCATTTGCTTCAATAGGACTGGATTAGTGATCGCATGATTAAATTTCCCTGATTATAAATGGATGAGTATATTCATTAAGCTCACTTAAATACATGACAAAAAAAAAAAAAGTATGATGTATTGAAGCTAAACATTCTGAAATACATGGCAATACGTGTTTTTCATCAAATGTTAAAATGCTGTAATCTTAGAAACCTAACTTTTTAGGGAGAAAAAAAAAAAAAAAAAAGTTCAATTTTGTATGCTTTGTACAAGCTGGCAGGAAAACCAACCAGCTTGTACATGCTACAGTAGTTCTGCTTTGTATATGACATGAAATCATGCCATATGTCACCATATGTCACATTAGAGAGGTGTGTGGTAAAGACATTAAAATATTATGAGATCTTCTTGATAAAGACATAAAACTGACTAATCTTTCATTTAGCAAACCTGAGACCAGTTTCTGAGATTAAACTGGTACTCAAGATACAAATACTGGTAATGTTTTAGGTAAAGCATCTCTATCAGTGTTTTAATCTTTTTACACTGTTATTCTGGACAATACCTCCAAAGAAACTTGCACTGTAATTACATAAACTACCGCTTTGGAAAAGAGGTCATAAATTCAAAAGCAGTTAGTAAAAGGGATTTTAATATCAAGTATTTTATCTCAGGTGCTACCTAGAGAAATATTTCAATGAAAATATTTGACCATCTATTTTTTAGCACCATGGCAAAACATCTAAGCGTGCACTTAAATCTTATTGATTTAAAGCTCTATTAGAATTAAAATTGTCCATAAAGCCCTATTAGAATTGAATTAGAATTGAATTTGGCCAGGGAAAACAAGGGCAACAAGAAAAGCTTCTATAGATATGCTAGTGATAAAAGGAAGACAAGGGAAATTGTGGGCCCTCTCTGGAAAGGAATGGGAGACAAGGTTACTTGAGATACAAAGAAGGCTGAGGTACTCAGTGACATTTTTGCCTGCATCTTCACTGGCAAGAGCTCCAGCCAAATAGCTTAAGTCCCAGAAGGCAAAGGCAGGGACTAGTAGAATGTATAACCACACACAAAAGAAGATCAAGTTCAAGTCTAAGGAGCCTAAAAGGTATAGAAATTCATGGGACCTAATGAGATACATTCACAGGTTCTGAGGGAGCTGGTGGATGTAGTTGCTGTGTCCATAATATTTGAGATGTTGTGGCAGTCTGGAGAAGTTCCCATTGCCTGCAAAAGGGGAATTCCAACCTCCCATTTTCAAAAAGGAAAAAATGAAGGACCCATGGACCCATTTCCATGCTAAGGCACATGGAAAAAAAAGGCAATTGGTGACAGCCAACATGGCTTCACTAAGGGCAGATCATGCCTGACAAATCTGATGGCCTAAGATGGGGTTACAGCATTGGTGAATAGGGGAAAAGCAACTGACATCACCTACCTGTATTTGTGCAAAGTGTTTGACACTGCCCTGTATGACATCCTTGTCTCTAAACTGGAGAGATGTAGATTTGACAGGTGGACCTCTCAATGGGTAAAGAATTGGCTGGAAGGTCACTCTCAAAGAGTTATGGTCAACAGCTCAATGTCCAGTTGGAGACCAGTAATGAGTAGTGTTCTCAGGGTTATTGGGGGGTTGATATTGGGAATGGCACTGTTTAATGTCTCTTTTGGTGACACAGACAGTGAGATGGAGTGCACCCTCATCAAGTTTGCTGATGACACCAAGCTGTGTGGTGTAGTAAATGCACTGGATGGAAGTGATGCCATCCAAAAGGACCTGGACATGTTTGAAGCATGCACCCATGTGAACCTCATGAAGTCCAACAATGTGTGAGGTCTTGCATCAGCACTGAAGCAATCCCAGGCAAAAATACAGGCTGGGTGGAGAATAGATTGAGAGCAGCCCTGAGGAGGACCTGCAGGTGTTGACTAATTAAAAGCTCAACATGAGCTGGCAATATGTGCTTGTAGCCCAGAAAGCCAACTGAATCCTGGGCTGCATCAAAAGAAGCATGGCCAGCAGGTCAAAGGAGGTGATTCTCCTCCCTCTCTCGAGACCCCATTTTTAGTGGGGAGTCCCAGTTTAACCCAATGTTTCACTGGGTTAAAAACTGGCTGGATAGCCGGGCCCAAAGATTCGTGGTGAATGGAGTCAAATCCAGTTGGAGGCCGGTCACTAGTGGCGTTCCCCAGGGCTCAGTACTGGGGACAGTCCTCTTTAATATCTTTATCGATGATTTAAATGAGGGGATTGAATGTACCCGCATTAAGTTTGCAGATGACACCAAGTTAGGTGCATGTGTTGATCTGCTCGAGGGTAGGAAGGCTCTACAGGAGGATCTGGATAGGCTGCACCGACGGGCTGAGGCCAACTGTATGAAGTTCAACAAGGCCAATTGCTGGGTCCTGCACCTGGGGCGCAATAACCCCAAGCAGAGCTACAGGCTGGGAGAGGAATGGTTGGAAAGCTGCCTGGCAGAGAAGGACCTGGGAGTATTGGTTGATAGTCGGCTGAATATGAGCCAGCAGTGTGCTCACATGGCCAAGAAGGCCAATGGTATCCTGGCTTGTATAAGAAGCAGTATGGTGAGCATGAGATAGGGAAGTGATTGTCCCCCTGTACTCGGCTCAGGTGAGGCCGCACCTCGAGTACTGTGTTTAGTTTTGGGCCCATCGCTACAAAAACGACCTTGAGGTGCTTGAGTCCAGAGAAGGGCGACGAAGCTGGTGAGGGGTCTGGAGAACAAGTCCTACGAGGAGTGGCTGAGGGAGCTGGGCTTGTTTAGCCTGGAGAAAAGGAGGCTCAGGGACGACCTTATCACTCTTTATAAGTACATTAAAGGAGGCTTTAGGGAGATGGGGGTTGGCCTATTCTCCCACGTGCCTGGTGACAGAACGAGGGGGAATGGGCTAAAGTTGCACCCGGGGTGTTTTAGGTTGGATATTAGGAAGAACTTCTTTACTGAGAGGGATGTGAGGTATTGGAATGGGCTGCCCAGGATAGTGGTTGAGTCACCATCCCTGGAGGTCTTTAAAAGATGTTTAGATGTTGAACTTAGCAATATGGTTTAGTGGAAGACTTGTTAGTGTTAGGTCAGAGTTTGGACTCGATGATCTTGAGGTCTCTTCCAACCTAGACAATTCTGTGATTCTGTGATTCTGTAAAGGCAGCCCCATTTAACCCTGTAAGAAGGACACAGACCTATTAAAGAAAGTCCAGAGGAGTGTCACAAGTATGGTCAAAGCACATCTGGAACACCTCTTCTGGGAAGACAGGCTGAGGGATTTGGGGTTGTTCAGCCTGGAGAAGACTCCAGAGAGACTTTATAGAAGTCTTCCAGTATCTTAAGAGGGCCTACAAGAAAGTTGGAGAGAGACTCTTAATCAGAGAGCATAGTGATAGGACAAGGAGTAATGGCTTTAAATTGAAAGAGGGGAGATTTAGATTCGATATCAGAAAGAAATTCTTTACTGAGAGGGTGGTGAGTCACTGGAATGGGTTGCCCAGAGAAGTTTTTAATGCAACTGAAAGTGTTCAAGGCCAAGTCAGATCGAGCTTTGAGTTCTAGTGGAAGATGTCCTTCCCATGCCAAGGAGGTTGGAATTATATGATCTTTAAGGTCCCTTCCAATCCAAACCATTCCATCATTCTATGATTTCAAGGTGCAGTTAAGAGCCAAAAGTAAGATCACAATCAGATGTTATAAACAATAACATAAACAATATAACACATAAACAATAACAAAGTATATAAACAATATTTGTATGTTTAAATCTCTAGGGTTCTGAAATACAGGCAGATAAATCAACATGGAAACAAACAACTTCTTGTTTTCTTTGTGTAATTAAAGTATACATAAAGATAGAGTAACTTGAAAACTCTCTCATATTGATACTCATAGTATCAATTACTATACAGATGTTATTTTGTGCTTGGATATGAAGCTAATGAGTTATTTTCAAAAATGTTTCAAAAAAATATTTTATTATTTGAAGTTTAATTCTTTCCCAGACATGAGTATTTTCTTACACATTTATCTTGCAAATGAATACTTAATACCAAAATATAAGGATTTAGAAATAAATATAAATGCCCAAAATTTTGTTTCATAAGAATGTCCTAAATAGATATATGATATACTAAATTGTTGACCTATATCTAAATTTGATTGTGCACCTGTGCAAGTATTCATAATGATTCCAGTAGGAAAGGCACTCAGACACCATAAATTATTGATTAAAATACCATTTATCTGAGCTAACATTACGAGTAAAAAGGATAGATAACTATATCCATTCAGATGCTGGAAACCTGGTATCTGTTGTTCTGAATTGGATAAACCTCCAATAAGGGCATGTAACGTGTTGCAGATCCTTTCCATTGAGTGGTTTCCTGGCTTTTTCATCTTTAAATTTTTGATAGAATGTTCTTAAAAGAATACAGCTCTATTCATCATATTTTTACAGTCAAGCTCAAGGATGTTCACATAAGAACATAACTCTTTTGTATGCAAATGACCAAGACAAGGATACACAACTGACATAATCACCATTGCCAAGTGAGAGCTGCCTACAGGTGCCTCTGTTAACTAATTAAGTTTATCCAGCAACCAAGAACCATGTTCAGTGCAACAGAGGACTGAAGGCTAAGTGTTGCTTGCAGCCAGTGCAGCACAGCACCGGTTTGCTTAACTTCTGGGTATATCACTCACTCCTCAATGTGCAAAAGCCTTCCAGTTAGAATCACTAGTGACAATTTATGTTTCTGCAAGTGTATATAAATCTCTCCAAGAAAATTAAGAAAGAAACACAACACTGTTTCAAGTAAAAATCTGGGGAAAAAAAAAATCATTTCAAGAATATTTATTTATTTGAAATTAAGTTGTTTTTGTTTGTTTGTTTGTTTTTTGGTGTGTTTTGTTTTTGTTGTTTGGTTTTATCTTTTCTTACTTTCTCTGACAGGTGACTTTGGAAATCATCTGTGGAAAGTCTACTAGAAGGTTCACAAAGGGAAACAAAAGTTGTATCTTTTTGTAGAAACAATTACAATTAAAATAAAACTTTCATTTTGACTTCTGTAAAAATTATTTTCTGATTTTATGTTCCAGATAGACCTCTGTTCTTGAAGAAAAATAAAACACAGGAAGTAATGGACAAATAATGGACAAATTCCTCTGCAGGATAAAGGGAAAATGTTTCAAAATATTGTCAAGTCAAACAATTTTTGGCCAGTGTGTATAATCTAAATCAATATAGATTAACGGTATTCATAAAACTTTCCCTCATAGGCTTCTTCTAGTAAAAAAAAAGTAATGCTTATCTAGTTTATGTAAACTATAAGGTCGTAAGGTTTCATTCAGTTTTATTAATTAGATCTAATAAAATGATGATTGCAATATCATTTAAAACATAGCCTTTATTCACTTGGTGTTATTCTAGCTTTTATCAATATAAATCCATGAAGCCTGTGTGATGCCTAGCCTTCAGTTACTAGTCCATTAATTAGTGTGCAAAAGTCAGTAAAGAACCTTCTGAAATTGATTCCTTGAGGTAACAAATTGTTGTTTTTTTTTGACTTAACTGATTTTTTGTTTACATAGCCACTGAAGTGGCCTTATAGTTACTTTTTTTTTTTTTTTTTTCTTTTTCCCAAGAGCATACAAATTGTTTTCCCTAGAAAATTCACAACTGACAACATTGTTTCCATCTGAAGATTTGCTACCTGTGGCAGTAAACAACGTAGATGTTACAGCTCAGACTCAATACTGCTGATTATCTGCCTATTCTTGCCTTAATAAACATTTTATTTCAGTTTCTGTGAAATATGAAAACTATTAAACTTCACTTGCTTTTACAGTAATAAACAAAACCAATCATAATAAAACACTCTACTATTTCAGATACAAAACCGAAGTGCTCTGGTACTAATTTATAAGAGAGAAAAGATATAACTCAAATCTTCATTGAAGTTACTTGTAGATATGTCATCATGCTACATTTATTTATTTATTTATTGGCTGGTAGTAGTGAACATTTTCATTAGATACTGTCTCTAGAAACAAAAGTTTATTTATATATTATAGCATGTTGTAAGGACAAAACAAAATAAAAAAAAAATAGAGACAAATACCACCTATGATTTGGATTTGTATTTCCAGCATTCTCCTGTTTTCAGAAGTGAGGCTTTTATAGAAGTATATCATATATTAACGTTGCTGCTAATGAATATTTTCCCAGTTTATTTTTATTTTTATGTATTTATTTTTTTTTAAGAAGCAATAGCACAACATTACTGGCATTAGAATGTAAACAATCAAACTTACCATAAGTTAATTTAGCTCTCCAGATTCCATCAATCATATTGAATAAGGGTTGACCATGGCTCCTTAAAAGTATGTCTAGTCAAAGCATTCCCACGAGGCTGAAAAGTCTGACACAGTTCTTAAGGCAGGGTAGTATCTCACCAACTTACACAGACTGGTTAGGCTGGTGGTTTATCCTAATGTGGCCCAAGTGGCCCAAGTGGTCTTATGATGAGATCAAGTGATCAAGCGCTTTTTATTTATTTATTTATTTTTTTCTTGCCTTTTCTTTTGAGTATTCTAGCAGCTGCAATTCATAAATGAAAAGCAGACTCACATTTAGACATTTTAATCTAGGGGTATAGAATTTGGACCTGAATTCTACCCTTGATTTCTGCAATCTTACTCTATCTTTTCCAAATTTCATTCAGTCTTGTGTATTCAGAAATATTTCGTATTATTAATTTACTTGTGTCCAAAGTAAACCCTAGAGTATGTTCTAATTAACTTGTCTAACTTGTCATTTAGTTTTCACAGTTAGATCATAAGACAAACTGCAAAGATTAATATACAGTTTCAGGTAAGCACTTTAGAAAATGAAATTGGCTAGTAGTCTCCTATCATTACCCTCGGTGTCAACCTGACCTTCCCACACTGAGCTGGCATTTAGAAGTACCAGTCACGTCTACAAAGTAATTCTAGCTCTTCTAATTTCCTGACACAAGCAGAATTACCAATGGAAGCAAACGATGGGTTAGTTTCATGCAACCAACCTTTTCAAAACCAGTTTAATCTAAATGCTTTGATAAAGTACCTTTCCCCAGGACACCTAGTCCCTGGTGTATCATGATAAAACACTTCCTGGAGATTTTCAGTGAAGTCTAATAAGCTTTCAGCACTTTGATACTAAAAAGTTTCATGGACAAGAAGGAAAATAGCAGTTGAAAATGTGTCAAAACTGAACAATCAGTCCTTGTTTGTTTCATCAAGATGGCAAGTAATTTAATTAAATGTGCTGTGCCTTGCTGGCACTTTCACATATCTCTTTTATCTGGAGCTGCACCTGTGATTTAAAGTTAACCATAAACAATATTCTTCCCTTTCTTCTCTAAGTGCCAACTTATTAGTTAAAAGCCTGCTGCCATATGGTGGAGCGGTATCTGCTGAAAAAATCAATTAAAATAAACTTCTAAAGAAAAATCTTTCAAAAGAAAAGATTGCATGATTTTCAGTAACAATACAGGTATTTGAGTTTGGTATTTAACTTAAAAGAATTAATTAATTCCCCTACAGTATTGTGTAGGGGAAAATGAATAAACAAACAAAGCCAAGAAATGTTTGTCCTTTTAGTCATGCCTTAGTCTCACTAGCTACAGGATACTGATAAAGCCCTTTCCCTTTGAACTTAATTCCAGAAACTTTGTATTAGAATGAGATAAAACAGCTGGCAGGACTAGTCTACTCAAGTTTACCAAGACATTACTGTAACATCAAAATTAACATCTATTCAGGTGTCATGGTTTAAATTGCAGCTGTGTTTTGAAAGAATTCATCACTGGAACTTACTTTGCTTGACAGATGCATCTTAGTTATTGGATTTAGAATCATAGAATCATTAGGGTTGGAAAAGACCTCAAAGATCTGTAAGTTCATTGACTCATTATCTCACTTCCATCTGTACAGAGAGGTTTTTATGATATCTATCTCTTTAAATGAAACCTAGTGGAAAATTTAGCATTGAACTATGTAGGTCAGTGTCTCAAATTTGCAGGGTAAGTTACCAACATTGATTCAAGGAAACAGTTTGGCCCATAGTGACAATAATATATGTTAAAGTGTTTCTCAGTTTGCAAATAGCTAGCTGTATATGTCACAATGAATTTGCGTGTCCACTGGCTTCAGTGTTGTCCTCTGTTCACTCCAGCAAATACTTGGTACAACTTGGCCCAATAAATATCAAAAATCAGGAAGAAATCACAATTTTTCACTTCCTAAGGAATTAACTGTCACAGCGACTGTTTCTGTGGGGAATATTTCTATATTTCTATTTCTATTTCTATTTCTAATTTCTATTGAAATGACTGAGTTAAGTTACCAACTTCTATATTGCTCTGTGTATTTTTTTTTCTTATTAGTGTATGATCCTTTTCCCTTAAGCAGCTAAAGCTGCTAATATATTTAAAGAATATAATATTAAGCTCATTTTTATATGTTTGCCGCAAGTAATGACATTGTGTAATTTTATGCAATATGAAATTAAAAAAAAAAAAGATCCTAAACTGTGAGTTGCTGTTCCAATGTTTTGATATGTCACTGTATAGTACCAAGATTTACATTTGTTCAAAGGAGACTAGGAGAAGTCAGGGTGTGGCATCCCTAAACAAAAATATTTCTAAGATATAGGGCAACTTGAGTCTTTCAAATCAACTGAAGGTAGGTTCAAGAGTAGATAGACTAGAGAACTCTTTTATTGAAATCTGAAAACACTAAGACATTTTGAATGTTCCTAGAAGTGAATATAATATTACATTTTTAAAAGTAAAGAAAATGGTAGAGATGGAAAATAGAAGATGAATTATAACATTATATGATAATGTAATGATTATTGTAGGGAGCATATGGAAGTTAACGTTTACGATTCTAATTAGGTAAATGTATTGCCAAATGGTTTTCCAGACAGTGTATGTTTATACAACTTTTATATAGAGAGCTTTACATATGGAACAGGATTTTATCTGTTATTCCAATCAATGTGGAAAATATCATACAATGTCTTATAAATAAGTTATTATTATTTTTTTCACAAAATCATAAAATGTAGAATCATCTGAATATATGGATAGCGTGCCACTGATGGGATAGGATTAGTTAATTACTAAATTGAATATTATCAGGGCTTAGCATAATGTATAAAATTAATTAATTAATCCACACCTTTCTGGTAGATGTATTACACTTTTTTTTAGAATTTGCAGAGGAAAGATTTGTTGTTACTGTTGTTGTTGTTGTTGTTTGTTTGGTTGGTTGGTTGGCTTTGATCTATTTACCTGTTCTGAGAATTAAGATGGCAAAGTGTAATTCTTAAGAAGATGATTGCAAAAATCATGTATGTTCAATATATGCATTCTGTTTTGAGATTCACAGAATCACTGCATCATAGAATGGTTGAAGTTTGAATGGACCTCTGGAGGTCATCATGTCAAACCCTTTTGACATGGAGGGTTTTTTTTTTATACGAGGGGACACATAGGGTGCTTTGCCTAGGACCATGTACAAACAGGTTTTGAAAATATCCAAAAAGGGAGAATTCACAGCTTTTCTGAGCAGCCTATGCATGTATTTGGTCAATCTCATAGGGGAAAAAAAAAAAAAAAAAAAAGAGAGAGAGAGTTTCCTAATGTTCAGACAGAACCTTGAACCTCCTGTGTTTTAGTTCATGCTCACTGTTTCTTGTCCTGTCACTGGACACAACTGATAACAGCCTGGCTTCACCTTCTTTGCACCCTCCCATCAGATGTTTACAGACATCAATAAGATCCCTCCTAAGCCCTGCAAATGGGAAGCTTAGAACTGGACAGAAGTGATATCCAGGTGTGGCCTCACCAGTGCTGAGTAGAGGGAAAGAATCACCTCTCTTGACCTGCTGGCAAGACTTTACTTGATGCAGCCTGAGTGATCCCTGCTTTATTCTTGTGCACAGGGATATTTCTCCCCAGATGCAGGACTCTGCACTTCTGTTGTGTTTTCACAATGATGAACGCCACCATACCACTTTCTCACTCCCCCTCCCCAAAACAACAGGAAGAAAATACGATGGAAAACAAACAAACAAACAAACAAACAAAAACCCTCATGAGTCATGAGTTAAGATAAATATAGTTTTATTAAAGGATAAGAAAGAAAAAAAAAATAAAATAAAGGATAAACTGAAGCAAAGGGAGAAAACAGTTATTCTCTAATTCCCATCAGCAGGCAATGCTCAGCCATGTCTTCAGAAGCAGAATCTCAATATTCATAGAGGTTGCTCTTGAAGACAGTTTCTTCAATAAGCAAGTTCCCCTCTTATCCTTTCCCTTCCCCAGATTTTATAGCTGAATGTGATATCATACAGTATGGAATATCCCTTTGGTCAGTTTAGATCAGCTTCCCTGGCAATATCCCCTCCCCCAGCCTACCACCCATGGGTTTGGAGAGACAGTCTTGATGTTGTGTTAGCACTGCTCATCAATAGACAAAACATTGGTGAGATATCACTGTTGTTCTAACTACAAGTGCAGAGCACAGCAAAATATGGGCTGTTGTGGGGAAAGCTAATACTGTCCCACCCAGCTGAACTTCATGAGGTTCCTGTCAGCATATTTCTCCATCCTCTCCAGGTCAGTGTGGAAGGCAGCATGACCATCTGGTGTATCCACCACTCCTCTGAGCCATCTACAGATCTGCTGAGAGTACATTCTACCTCATCCTCTAGATCTTTAATAAAGATGTAGAACAGGACTGGATGCAGTGTTGACCCCTGGGCTACACCACTACTTACTGGCCTCCTACTAGACTTTGTGCTATTGATTGCCACTGTCTGGGCTCAGCCGTTCAGCCATTTGTCAGTTCATCTCACGGTCTGCCCATCCAGCTCATACTTCAATTGCTTCTCTATGAGGATCATCCTTGAAGGTCTTCAAGACCAGGTTGAATGAGGACCTGGGCAATCTAATCTAGTGGGTGACATCCCTGCCCATGGCAGAGGGGTTGAAACTAGATGATCTTTAAGGTCCCTTCCAACACAAGACATTCTATGATTCTGTGATTCTATGATATATATGATTCTAGATCATATAATCTAAATTAAACTTATCCTCTTTTAGTTTAAAACCATTCCCTCTTGTCTTATCATTATTTACCTGAGTAAATAGTCCTTCTCCATTCTTTTTGTAAGACCCCTTTAAGTATTGAAAAGCCACAGTGAGGCCTCCCCTGGAGCCTTCTCTTCCGCAGGCTGAACAGCCCCAGCTCTCTTAGCCTTTCTTTATAGGAGAGGTGCTCCAGACTTCTGATCGTCTTTGTGGCACTCCTCTGGACTCACTCTATCAAGTCCACATCCTTCTTGTGCTGGAGTCCCCAAACCTGAACAGAGTGCTCCAACTGGGGCCTCACAAGAGCAGAGTAGAGGGGGACAATCACCTCCCTTGATCTGCTGGTCACAATTCTTTTGATGCAGTCCAGGATGCAGTTGGATTTCTGGGCTGAAAGTGCACACTGATGGCTTTCATCCACCAGAACAACCAAGTATCTCTCCATAGGGCTGCTCTCAATGATCTTATGGTGGAAAGCATAAAAGATGTTACAGAAGTCCAGGATATCCACTGCTGTGACTGCTCTACCCTCTTCTACCAGGCCAGTAATTTCATGATAGAAGTTGATCAGTTTGGTCAAGAATGATTTTTCAATCCATACTGAGTTCTCCTGCTGAAGACTGACTGGCCAATAGTTCTCTAGGTCCTCCTACTTGCTCTTCTTGAACACAGCAGTGACATTTCCTTTCCTCCAGTTTTTGGGCTCTTATCCCAGTCACCATGACTAATTAGAGATTTTTGAAAATGGCTTCATGATGACATCAACCAGCTGCCTTAGCATGTGTGGGTGTATGAGCGTGGATTATGAGGTTTGTATGGGGCCAGGAGCAGCAGCCACCCCCACATGTACAAAAGGTGTCCCTAAGGAGTGCAAGTGACCAGGACTATGGTGAAGAGGGTGGGCGTGACAGGTCAGTTTGTGCTGCAGTTCATGTGGGAGGGTGAATGGGGAGCATGGAAGGAGGGTTGCTTTCTTCAACACTTGGGGAAAAAAAAGAAGGAGATCTCTACAGAAACAAAAATGGTTTCTACCTGCTGTGCTTGCTGGGCTGAAGCTGAAACCCAAACAGAGGGGCCACAACCTTCCAGGCAGATTCCTATATCCAAACAGACCTCTTGAGGACCAAAAGAGCTGCCCAGATGCTCAGTTCCAGGGCCCTCCAAAATCTGGAAGTCCTCCTAGGGCCTGAAGGCAGAGGTGGGTGTCCACGGGTGCAAGTGTTCCCAGCTGGATGAACTTTTCAAACAGGTGGCTCTATTACAAAATGAGCTCACCAGGTAATGTAGCATCCAGGAATGTGAGCGGGAGATTGATAAATGGTATTATTTGCTGACACAGGCAAAGCAACAGCCCTGCTTTAAGTCCCAGCAAGAAGGTAAGTTAGCTTCAAGCCCTGAACTGACAGACTTGACTTACTCACAGGACAAGGGTTCTCACCTCTGCTTGGAGAAGGAGAAGTCTGTCACTTGCCCCTGAATTTCCCCTATGCAACAGATACAATACTCAAGGGATGGAAAAAAGAGAGTGTGTGAGTAATGGTCTAGGAAAGGGCAACTGTGCAAAGTTGGTCCAGTCCACCACTTACATTGCCAAAAAGGAGTGGAAGGTGTAATTGGAGATTCATTGTTGAGAGGCACTGAGGCACCCATTTGTCATCCAGATAATCTCTCTAGAGAGGTTTTCTGCCTGCCTGAGACCTGCATTGACAAAGAGGCTTCCAAGCCTGGTGGGGCCAGAAGACTACCTTTCATTCTTATGCTTTCATGTAGGGTCAAATGACCTCTTTGCTGCAGCAAAAGTCTCTAAAATATCAAAAGGGACTTTATGATAGAACAAGGAGGAAATGGTTTTAAACTCAAAGAGGAAAGATTTAGATTAGACGTGGAAGAAATTCTTTACTCAAAGGGTGATGTGGCACTGGAACAGGTTGCCCAGAGAAGTTGTGGATGCCCCATTGTTGTGGTTCCGCTCAAGTGGGCAGCCGAGCTCCACCACAGCCGCTCTCTCACTCCCCCTCCTCAAAGAGGAATGGGGAGAAAATATGTGAAAAGGGGCTCAAGGGTTGAGATAAGGACGAGAAAATCACGCAATAATTATTGTAACGGGCAAAACAGACTCAGCATAAGGAGATAGTAAGATTTATTGCCTACAACTAACAAGCGAGAGAAGTGAGAAAACAAAGGAAAAAGCAAACCAAAAGCACCTTCCCCCCATCCACCCTCTTCCACCTCCTCCCCCCGAGCGGCGCAGGGGAACGGGGAATGGGGGTTATGGTCAGTCTACAGCACTTCTCTGCCGCTCCTTCTCGGTCACTCTCGTCCCCTGTGCTGTGGGGTCCCACCCACGGGATGTAGTCCTTGATGAACTGATCCGGCGTGGGCTTCCCACAGGCAGCAGCTCATCCAGAACTGCTCCAGATATGGTTCCGTACCATGGGGTCCATCCCTCAGGAGAAAACTGCTCCAACCTGGCTCCCCTATGGGCAGCAGCTCCTGCCGGGTCACCTGCTCCTGCGTGGGCTCCTCTCCACGGGCTACAGGTCTGGCCCGGAATCTGCTCCGGCAGGGGTCTTCCACAGGCGGCAGCCTCCGTCGGTGCAGGGCCACCTGCTCCACCGTGGTCTCCTCCACGGGCTGCAGCATGGAACCCTGCTCCACCGTGGTACTCCATGGGCTGCACGGGGACATCCTGCTTCACCATGGTCCTCACCACAGGCCGCAGGGGACTTCTGCTCCGGCGCCTGGAGCACCTCTCCCCCTCCCTCTACACTGACCTTGGCACCTGCAAGGCTGTTCTCTCACTCCCCGGCTGCTGTCTGGCGCAGCGTTTTTTTCCCTGTCTTAAATATGCTCTCACAGAGGCACGAACAACATCGCTTATTGGCTCAGCTCTGGAAAACAATGGGGCTCTTCCCAAACATGGGGCAACTTCTAGATCTTTCTCACAGAAACCACCCCTATGGCCCCCTGCTACCAAAACCTTGCCACGTAAACCCACTACACCCATCCATGGAAATGTTCAAGGCTAGGTTGGATGGGGCTTTGAGCAGCCTGGTCTAGTGGAAGGTGCCTCTGCCCATGGCGGAGAGGTTGATCATTAAGGTCTCTCCCAGCCCAAGCCATTCTATGACTCTATGATTCTATGATTTTAGAGAGGAAACTTTTCCAGCAATGAAAAATGCAGTGTGTAACAGTTGACCTGATCATCATTTGGTTAGTGGCTTCCATGCTAAAATATGTGGCCAGATTATATTGCATCATAAATGAATATAATCATGTTACTATTCATTCTTCCAACCCAAATCATTCTATGATTCTATGATTCTATGATGACTTACATGTACATGTATGTATGTCCAGTTTGCTTAGGTTAAATAAATATTATATTTTAAATGTGATTCCAACCTAATTTTCAATCTTTAAACTGTAAAGAAATCTGAGAGCATATAATTTTGCTTTCTTTCTTGTTTCACAAATGTTTAAACTGTATGATTTTTAAATACCTCCTTTAAATTCCTTTGTTCAGGCAGTGAATTAAGAACTAGATCTCCTTTGTTGAAAATGCAAATTTAGACTTAACTCACATATAGATTCTTTCAGAAAGCTAATTTTAGTGTTCTGCAGTCTGGAGATTCGAGTCTTACTCCAAATAGAAGGATTAAACTTATTTGTATATGAATTATAACTCTTTTCCTGATATTGAATTAACTGTTTGAGACTCCTTTATCTTTCTGTGAACTGAAGAAAAATCATATATATATATATATATATATATTATACTGGAAATGTGACCTCCAGGTAACTGAACTTCCCCCAAAATAACCTCACTGAAAGTGCCTGCAGCATTTTCACTGCAAAACTTAGATTTGACTCTCAAACTTATTAACTGAATCCTTAACAGTCTGTCTTACTTTTCTTTAAGTTTATTCCCTGTTTGTGTACCTTACCACCTGTAAGAAAGAACCTGAAGATTAATTAACTTCACCTCAAATAGCACACTCATTTTGATAAGTACATGAAGAAAGGAGAAATTTCTTTCTTGTAACCAAAAAGGTAAGACAACAGAAATTTTATAGTATAGACATGCTGATGATCAAATATATAACAAACTGCCCTAAGTTTTTTTGTTGTTGTTTTTGTTTTTGCTTTTTTTCTTTTTTTTTGGATTTGTTTTGTTTTCTTCAATTATCCTCTACTTCTATAGTAAAGAACAATTGACAGATTTTAGCCTTGGGCTATTAAATTTTGATGTCTTTTCATCTTCCTGACTCACACAGTATTATAGGCTGCCAAGGAGAAAATGCAGAAATTTAAATCCCACAAGCTGCAGTAAACTATCTATCAGCACAACATAGAATCATAGAATTGTTTAGGTTGGAAAAGACCTCTAAGATCATCAAGTCCATAGGAACATGTGACCAACTACTTCACTCTCTCATAGGTCACAAAAAGGTGAAAAGGTCCTGCTGTTCTCATGTGGTATGAAATGCAATGAGGTTATGCAGGATTGTGTAAACGGGCTAGATTTCCAGATCTTACTACTTCAGCATCATGCTTTTTCTCATGAATGACTTTTAGCTTTCTTCCTCAAAATGTCTTACAAATCTTTACTAACTGAAGTGATATTTGATGATCAGTAATATTTCATATACCGGCATTTTCCTTCTCTCAGCTGGAGCTACTTTATTATAAATAACCACAACAATATGGTTATTATAAATAACCATAAAATCTACAAAATATGGAAAAGACAATCAACAAAAACATTAAGGTGACATTAAGTCAATAACTGAAAGATAAAGCATTCTTTCAGCAATATAAGTGTTTGTCTCTCCATTATATTTAGGTGATAAAATTAAATTATTATATCTTATATCTAACAAAGGTGTTATGATTAGAGAAGCATGAACTATAAATATTTTTTATTTTTATTTCTTTCTCATAATTAAAACTGATATTTACTTATTGGATTATTAATTATTTTAATTAGATATTCATGCAAATATATATATATATATATATATTTCTGTACATACATTTCACTGGAAAGTTATTAACCTATGATGGAATTCTGTTATATTTTCATATATTTGGCTAACATGTCTGTGCTGATGACAGCAGGTCATGAGAGGTTTAAAAATAGTTTTCAAACTATCAACGATATTTTACTGAATATTGTGAATTTTTTATTTTAAAAGTATAAGACAGTTTTGACGCTAAAACACTCACAAAATTGCATTTGACTAAGAGTAGAAATAAAGTGGAGATGAGATCATTATCAAGGATGCCATACAGGACACTGTTAAACGCTTTACACAAGTCCAAGTAGATGACATAATTTACTCCTCCCTTATCCACCACGTTGTAACCTCATTTTAGAAGGCCACCAGATTTATCAGGCACAATCTGTCCTTAGTGAAGCCATGTTGGCTGTCACCTCTTTGTTTTCCATGTGCCTATCATCATTTCCAGGAGGATTTGCTCCATGATCTTGGTTGGCACAGATCACGATGCTTACAAGTCATGATGTAGTCTTCCCTGACCTTCTAGTAGCTAGAGTTAATATCTTGTGTCAACAACCCCTTCCCATTTATAAGCCTATACCGTAGTGCTTTTTAGCCTCACCGGTAAAGACAATGTCTGACTTTTTAGCAAAAATGAGAAGTTTCTCTTATTTTCTTACAGAAAGTTTGACTTGAACAGAAACGAAATCTTGCATAGAAACATAAGTAATTATGAATAATTTATTCAACATAATCTAGTCCTGTAAATGTCTTTACATTATCATCAAAGTTATATGTGCCTATTAATAACATCACTAATCAGAAGAGACCAAAGAGATGACAAATATTTGTTTAAAGAAGATCTGATTTGAAAACCTCCCCTTTCATGACTGAAGCTTGATGCTAATTACTCAGTATTATAGAACAAAGAAAGAAGATAATATTGAGGAAATCCAATGTCTTTGTACAGGCATTACAAATTCATTCCATAGCAACTCTGAAAATTCCCATTTGAGATATTTGCCCTTTGTGAAAACAATTTATAAATACATAATGCAAATTCTGCTTGAACAATTAAAAAAAAAAAAAAAAAAAAAAAAAGACAACACAGAAAAAATGTATTCTTACAGGAGAAAAGCAGCATAAAACAATTAAGTAGGTCGCCATAAAATGATATTAGCAGAGGCAGTCCTGTTAAAAACATTTAGAATACTCTCCATTTAGATTTTTCTAAAGGATTTAGTTTTGATTTTTGTGATTAATCCCACAAAGCTTTAGGAAACCATTTAAGATATGACAATTTGTAGAGAAATATACATACTTGATCAGAATTCAACACAGTTACAATCAGTATAACAACACTGACTGTGAGCACCGGAAGGACAGGGAATCTAGGCGGCACTCTATAGCCTAGGATCTGCAACTCTTCTTTCCCAATGACAACATCTTGGTTTGCAACTGAACCAACAAAGCTATCGTGTACCACAGCTGTGTCACCCTGCTCAATTTCTGGTGCAGTTCTGGAGGTCACCGTGTAATTAAGACCAGCTTTAAGGTTACCATATACATGTAAGTCAAATCTTATCTTTCAACTTGAGTCTCAGTCTCTGAACTAACCTCGTCATTATTTTAGGTCTGCAAATATATGCATGTGTATATATGCTTTATATGCTTTTGTTGTTTTTGTTGTTGTTGTTTTTGTTTGTTTGTTTTTGTTTTTCCCACCATCCTCTCTGTTTGTCAAAAACTGTGAATAATGAATTTCTTTTTTGGCTTACACTCTGCTTAGAATCTCAACTCTGTTTTGGCCTTTTTAGGTCAATTATTTGTCCTGTGTAAAGAGGGAAGAATGGAGGAAAAAGAAATGGGAATGTTATCTCTGTTGCAATGATATGCTCTGGGGCGATAGGAGAAATAAATACTTGGTCAGATAAATTGTAATATGTGGGCCTCTATGTAACATTAAGATTCTGGATTGCATCTAGTACTTTGTTCAGTATGAATAGTGACTATTCAGGATTCTGGCCTCCAGCCATGTGAGATGACTTCAGAGACATAATATTCCTTTCCATTAACTTTATAATAAATTTAATATTAAAATCAAAAATAATTAAATTTAAATTAAAATAAATTTGTAATAAAATGTGAGAAATAGCATTGCAAAAATCTACTAAGTAGATAATGATCATATATACTGGTTTTAGCTGTACTTACTATGGAAAAAAGACTACACAATCCCTCTTAAGGTGTGGCCAGTTTCAACCACACATGATGGCTGAGTGGAGATAACAGAAGTCATGCATTCATTCTGCCTTAAGTGTGATAACAAAGCTGGGAAGTCAGTCACTTGAAGGTTGCTCAGTAATTAGCAAAGAAGGAGAATACTCCTGCAGAAAATAAATTATTCCCACTCAAAATATTTTTATAGGAAAAAGAGAATATGTCGTGTGTAAAGAGCTAAGAATTTACTCTCATACCTGGTAAACTTTACTAATCCAAAAGCACAAATGATCTAATCAGTAAAGGGAAACCAAACCGTTTTATCTGAAATTGTACTAGATGGAAAACAAAACAATAACAACAATAACAAAACTTCCTGGTATTTATCTCATTAGTTTTGTTATCACACTTCCAATGCCTTTCTAGGACCTTTTCACTTTCACAAGTGAAACCTAGTTTCACTTTTTTTTTTTTTTTCTGCAAGAGTAAGGGATGGTTACTAATGAGTTGTCAACAGTCCATGGTGGTCTGTTCTTCTCATGGTGGGCTACCTTCTCTTTGGTATAAGAAGCATTTTGTTAAATTTTTTTGTTTGTTTGTTTGTTTGTTTTTTCTTTTTGCTCCACTTAGTTTCATGTTTAGATGTTCTCTTAATACTGCTTGCATATTCTTACTTTTCGTTGATCCTAGTTACTCAGTCTAATAGTGTAGACAACTGCAATTACAATAATCTGTTATATTATTAAATGAAATGAAGTGGATCTTGGAGGGCTTGTACAACCTTATTTCATATATATAATGAATTAAAGATTAGAAATGTGTCCTTAAATTAAATTAAAGATTAGAAATGTGTAATCATAGTCAAAAAAAAAATATTGGTATGGTGTTGCTAAAAACATTTGCAGAAACAAGCATTTTCTGTGTACTTGATCCATACCTAGGTTTGGAAACAAATCACAGTGTAAACTCAACTCTTAAATGAAACTAGATGATCTGGACAGGAAAAAAGAACTTACAAATGTTTAACATGGAAAAAACAAAACAAAACAAACTTTTCTTATACTTTCTTAGACAACAAAACCAATCACCCCTTAGGAACTAAGTAGTGGATAGCTAGAAAGAGTATTGAGTATTGTATGATGGATTAATGATCCACAAAATGGCAAACCCAGGTCTATGACCCTTCATGATGACTACGACCTCATCTGCATGTATCTAATCAATACTATAATTAAATACTTTAATTAATCTATGTATTCATAGTCATTGAATAATTATGCAATACACCTATAGTCATTCTATAATATATTCTATAATTACTTTATGGGGAAATGTAACTCCAATTTTTAAAAGGGGAAAAAAGGAGACGTGGAAATACAGGCCAGTCAGTGTTAACTCTGTGCTGAGCAAGATCATGGAGCAGATCCACCTGGAAACAATGCTAAGGCACATGGAAAACAAAGAGGTGATTGGTGACAGCCACTATGGCTTCACTAAGGACAGATCATGCCTGATAAATCTGGTGGTCTTCTAAAACGGGGTTACAGCACTGGTAAATAAGGGAGGAGAAACTGATGTCATCTACCTGGACTTGTGAAAAGCATTTAACAGTGTCCTGTATGACATCCTTGTCTCTACATTGGAGAGACTTGGATTTGATGGATGGACCATTTGGTAGGTGAGGAGTTGACTGGATGTTCACACTCAAAGAGTTATGGTCAACAGCTGAATGTTCAGGTAGAGACCAGTGACAAGTGGTGTTCTTCAGGTGTTGGTATGGAGACTAGCACTGTCTAATGTCTCTTTTGGTGACATGGACAGTGGGATGGAGTGTACCCTCATCAAGTATGACAATGGTACCAAGTCGTGTGGTGTGGTCAACCATGATGGAAGGGATGCCGTCCAGAGGGACCTGGACAGGCTTGAGATTTGGCCCTCTGCAAACTTCATAGAGTTCTACAAGATTAAGTGCAATGTCCTGCACTTGTGTCAGGGTAATCCCGGGCACTAATACAGGCTGAGTGGAAAATAGCTTGAGAGCAGCCCTGAGGAGAAGTACTTGGGGGTACAGGAGGAGGAGAAGCTTGACATGAGTCAGCAATGTGCACTTCCAGCCCAGAAAGCCAACGTTATTCAGAGCTCCATGAAAAGAAGTGTAGTTAGCACATCAATGAAGGTGATTGTCTTCTGCTCTGCTCTCATGAGATCCCACCGGTAGTAGTGTGTGTAGCTCCGAGACCCCAAAACATAAGAAGGACATAGACCATGAGGATGATCAGAGAGCAGGAACACCTCTCCTATGAAGACAGGTTGAGGGAGTTGGGGTTGTTCAGCTTTGATAACAGAAGGCTCCATGGAGACCTTATAGAAGTCTTCCAACACCTGAAGAGGGCCTACAAGAAAGCTGGAAAGGGACACTTTTATCAGGGATTGTAGAGACAAATCAAGGAGTAATGGTTTTAAACTAAAAGATAGTAGTTTTAGATTAGATATTCAGAAGAAATTATTTGCCCAGAGGGTAGTGAGGCACTGGAACAAGTTGCCCAGAGAAGCTGTGGATGCCCCATCCATGGAAGTGTTCAAGGCCAGGTTGGATGGGGCTTTGAGCAACCTGGTCTAGTGTAAAGTGTCCCTGCCCCTAGTAGGGGGTTTAGAACTAGGGGATTTTTAAGGTCCCTTCCAATCCGAACCATTCTTTTAATCTACATATTTTGTATGAGTAATCTTCATTGTCAAATCCTAAAAAGTATAATACACATTACATGTACTATGATGTTTCAGATAATTATTCAGTGTGGCATATACATGTAACTGTAGATGAATAAAAAATACAGTGCTGTGACAAGAATTTAGAAATAACCTCAAACAGATGGCAGAACTCAGGGAATGGTTGTTGGGAGCTGTCTGTGTTGTTGACTGCTTCCCAGCAGAGAGAGTGGGGTGGTGATTCACAGCAGGTCTCCAGTACCCTCTGGTCAGTGGAAATCTTATCCCCATCAGATTTTAAAGTCAGATGGCTAGGGTGTTTCAATTATTCTACTGTGAAAGATTTTTTGGCAATGCAGAGAGATCCAACATGTCATATAGAAGACTCATAATTTTATCTTCAAGTCACTCTTTATGATAGTTTTCTACTTGCACATTTCTAAAACAGATGGCAGGTTACAACATGCAACGTTGCTCTTGCATAATAATTTCCCTCTGTAGATCTTTGAAAGTAAACTATATTTATTTACAAATAAAACCAACACAGAAATCCCTGATTCTGTGTTAAACAATTTTTGAGGATAATGTTATGATAATGAAATTAAAACATATTATTTAGGAAAGAAGAATGGAACATATTTAGAAAATTCAAAGGTTTAGATTGGATGATCTTGGAGGACTTTTCCAATCTGAATGACTCTATTATATTTCTAGTACAAACACTGAAACACAAATTAAAACATTTGTTTAAAATGCAGTATAGTTGAGAAAGAAAATTTTCTGAAAGGTTCCAGGTTTTCTAAAATTTTATAATAAATTCTATGCATGCTCAACTCAAAGATTTTGTTTTTAAGAGCTTCAGTACATCTAGTTAATACAATACTGTTATTCTGGGGTGACAACAATAATTAAAACTGATTCATGGAAGGGAGTATCATTCCTGAAAGAGATGATACAACCTTTTCAGCACCATTCCGTAAGTTATTCCATTGAATGGTGTGCTTTAGAAAACCTAAGACACCATTTTAAGGTATCAATATATTTTTTTTCTTGTTGATAATAAATAGCATCAGCAGTATTTATTAGTGATATTGAAAGGAACTGTTGCATTTATTACTGGCATTGTTTCACTCAGAACAATACATAAAGAAAATGGAAACCATCTCATGTTTAGGTAGAGAAAATTATCATCTGCCTAACTAGAATCTCAGTCATCTGCTTGAAATGCGGCAGAGTCACCCTTACTGCAGTTACAATAATGCTATTAGTTTAAATCAGTATAGAAAAACCCTTTGATAATAATACATTTGAAACTGTTATACAACAATCCTTGCCATACCTACCACTTTGCCTCAGGGTTATGCTCAGCTCTGGGGTAATTTTCTGTGTCCTCAGATCAACAAGATTTCCACTGGCCAGAGGGTACTGGAGACCTGCTGTGAATCACCACCACCTCACTCTCTTTGCTGGGAAGCAGTCAAGAACACAGACAGTTCCCAACAACCATTCCCTGAGTTCTGCCATCTGTTTGAGGTTATTTCTAGATTCTTAACACTGTTTGCGTCTTACTCCTTGATTCACAGAATCACACAGAATCACAGAATCACAGAATTTCTAGGCTGGAAGAGACCTCAAGATCCTCCTGCAGAGCCTTCCTACCCTCGAGCTTATCGACACACGCACCTAACTTGGTGTCATCTGCGAACTTACTGAGGGTGCACTCAATGCCCTCACCCAGATCACCGATGAAGATGTTAAAGAGGACTGGCCCCAGCACCGAACCCTGGGGAACGCCACTAGTAACAGGCTTCCAACTGGATTTGACTCCATTTACCACAGCTCTTTGGGCCCGGCTATCCAGCCAGTTTCTAACCCAATGAAGCGTATGCCAGTCCAAGCCAAGAGCAGCCAGTTTCTTGAGGAGAATGCTGTGGGAAAGAGTGTCAAAAGCCTTGCTGAAGTTATGGTAGACCACATCCACAGCCTTTCCCTCATCCACCCAGCGCGTCACTTTGTCATAGAAGGAGATCAGTTTCGTCAAGCAGGACCTGCCTTTCATAAACCCATGCTGACTGGGCCTGATCGCCTGCTTGCCCTGCAAGTGCCACGTGATGACTCTCAAGAGAATCTGCTCCATGAGCTTCCCTGGCACTTAGGTCAAACTGACAAGCCTATAGTTCCTCGGGTCTGCCCTCCAGCCCTTCTTGTAGATGGGTGTCACGTTTGCTAGATTCTGCCAGGGTCTTGAATTCACTGGCCAGGGCTGCTTACACTGACCACAGGGAGGGTGTTTGCCCTCAAAACAATCCTGCAGGACCACTGGCCCTGGACCAGCTCCCTTGCAGCTGCATCTCTGCCCTCATGATATTCCTGTCTCCGCTGGACTTGCTGCCTGGCCTAGCATTGGCACATCCACAGCCCCATGGCCCTGGCCAGCCATTCTGAAGCTGTGTCTGACCCTGGTCAGGCCTGATCCCCACCCAGGGACTGATGCCTTTTTGCTGTGGTGACTTGTAATAGTGGGTTACCATGTGCTAAGCAGTGACAGCTGAGGTTTATAATAATTTTACCATGTAAGTTATTCTCAGATGTGAAGCCAGAACATGCTAAGGCATAATTAATCATCAGATAATTTTTAAAACAAACTAAAGCATGTTCAGAAGGTAAATCTTGAGACCCTGCACTGTCAGGCAAATACAAACCCTCTTGCCTTTTACTGGGCTACATTATTAACACCGTATTATTAAAAAAAAAAAAAAAAAAAAAAAAGTTTTTTTTTTTAAGTCTACGTTTACTGCACTGCACAAAACTAAAGCATTATAGTGTTTGATGTAAAGAACATGAAAAAATGAAAGTGCAGAAAAATTTATAATATCTCCATAGGATACATACAAGATTTTAGAATGAAAGTCAATGTGCAATTACAAATCCTTTTAAATGCAAATTCTTTCAGCACCTCCAGCTCACTCCAATATATCCTTTTATGGCACTTTACAAAGATCCCATTTTAAAATACACATTGTTTTTCTTTGTGGAAATGAATTTATTTATGATATACTACTTTAGGTATACAAATAAATATAAATAAGCGCAGGATTTCTCCCTACATTTCCTATATCTATTATTAATTTACATTTGAAACTGGATTATTTAAATAATATGAATTAATTAAACATGTGTAGATAAATATAGCTATGATACCATTGCCATGGGTATATATTCATATATATTTACGATTATTGTATACACTACATTTCTCCGATTTCTTTTCACTTGAGTCTCTAATAAATTTTAGAAGGGAATAAAAAGCTACATTTTTTCTTCATCCAGATCATCTTGCAAATATTTCATTACAAGACACTTATTTTCATTATTGCTTTACATTCTTTTAGAGAACATATTTCTGTACTAACATTCTAAGTTGCCTCAGCAAGATCGTGGAGAACTAAAGGTTAAGTCTGTATAATACACTTGGAAAATTCTAAATAAATACACATTTTTTCCATAGACACCTTTTATAGTAAAAATATAAATATTTTTATCTTACTCCTTCCTTAGTGTCCATTTTAAAGTGAAAAATCTAACCTCATAGTTATTTTAAATGCACATATAACACACTTTTTGGAAATAATCCCTTAAACTATATTAAAATAAAGCAAATATTGGTAAGTATGTAAAACGTGATTCCTCATTTCTTTAGATATAGTTCTGTACAATATAATTAATGTTTGTGGTATTTATTCATCTGTATTGAATCAGACTTGCAATACACTTAGATAGGAAAAGTAACTGGATTTATGACTATGTAATCTGTTTAGAAAAGTAATGCAACTAGTAAGGGGAAATATTTTCTCTTGATTAATAACTAATCCAGAACTAAAGGTTTTTCTGACTTAAGTCTTATCAGATCACAGATCAGTCAAATAATTGTCTAGGTTGGAAGAGACCTCAAGATCATTGAGTCCAAACTCTGACCTAACACTAACAAATCCTCCACTAAACCATATCCCTAAGCTCTACATCTAAACGTCTTTTAAAGACTTCCAGGGATGGTGACTCCAATACTGCCCTGGGCAGCCTGTTCCAATATCTAACAACTCTTTCAGTAAAGTTCTTCCTAACATCCAACCTAAAACTCCCCTGGTGCAACTTTAGCCCATTCCCCCTCGTCTTGTCACCAGGCACGTGGGAGAATAGACCAACCCCCACCTCGCTACAGCCTCATTTAAGGTACCTGTAAAGAGCAATAAGGTTGCCCCTGAGCCTCCTTTTCTCCAGGCTGAACAAGCCCAGCTCTCTCAGCTGCTCCTCATAGGACTTGTTCTCCAGACCCCTCACCAGCTTCGTCGCCCTTCTCTGGACTCGTTCGAGCACCTCGATGTCCTTCTTGTAGCGAGAGGCCCAAAACTGAACACAGTACTCGAGGTGCGGCCTCACCAGAGCCGAGTACAGGGGGACAATCACCTCCCTAGCCCTGCTGGCCACACTGCTTCTTATACAAGCCAGGAGGCTGTTGGCCTTCTTGGCCACGTGAGAACACTGCTGGCTCATATTCAGCCGACTATCAACCAATACTCCCAGGTCCTTCTCTGCCTGGCAGCTCTCCAACCACTCATCCCCCAGCCTGTAGCTCTGCTTGGGGTTATTGCACCCCAGGTGGAGGACCCGTCACTTGGTCTTGTTGAACTTCATACAGTTGACCTCAGTCCATTGGTCCAGCCAATCCAGATCCTCCTGCAGAGCCTTCCTACCCTCGAGCAGGTCGACATACGTACCTAACTTGGTGTCGTCTGTGAACTTACTGAGGGTACGCTCAATTCCCTAATCCAGATCATCAATAAAGATATTAAAGAGGACTGGCCCCAGTACTGAGCCCTGGGGGAGCACTGGAGTCAAATCCAGTTGGAGGTGACTGGCCTCCAACTGGATTTGACTCCATTCATCACAGCTCTTTGGGCCTGGTTATCCAGACAGTTTTCAACCCAGTGATGCATATGCCAGTCCAAGTCAAGAGCAGCCAGTTACTTGAGGAGAATGCTGTGGGAAAGAGTGTCAAAAGCCTTACTGAAATCAAGGGAGACCATATCCACAGCCTTTCCCTCATACACCCAGCGTGTCATTTTGTCATAGAAGGAGATCAGGTTCATCAAGCAGGACCTGCCTTTCATAAACCCATGCTGACTGGGCCTGATCGCCTGCTTGCCCTGCAAGTGCCACATGATGACACTCAAGATAATTTGCTCCATGAGGTTTCCTAGCACTGAGGTCAAACTGACAGGCCTAGAGTTCCCCGGGTCTACCCTCCGGCCCTTCTTGTAGATGGGCGTCACATTTGCTAGCCGCCAGTCAACTGGGACCTCCCCCGATCACCAGGACTGCCAATAAATGATGGAAAGTGGCTTGGCCAGCTCCTCTGCCAGTTCTCTCAGTACCCACGCGTGGATCCCAAACAGACCTATAGACTTGTGTGCATCCAAGTGCTGTATTGTTGACCAATAGCAGGTCACCAACCATTTCCTTGTGGATTATGAGGGTCACATTCTGCTCCCTACCCCTTCCACCAGCTCAGGGTGCTGGGTATCCAGAGAACAACTGCACTTGCCGCTAAAGACTGAGGGAAAGAAAGCTTAAATTAAGTACCTCAGCCTGTTCCTTATCTCTTGTAACTAAGTTTCCCCCTGCATCCAGTAAAGGATGGAGATTCTCCTTAGTCCTCCTTTTTGTGTTGATGTATTTATAAAAACAGTTTTTGTTATCTTTAATGGCAGTAGCCAGTTTGAGCTCCAGATGAGCTTTGGCCTTTCTAATTTTGTCCCTGCACTGCCTCGCAACATCCTTATAGTCTTCCTGAGTGGTCCACCCTCTTTTCCAGAGATTATAAGCCCTCTTTTTCCTCCTAAGATCAAGCCACAGCTCTCTGTTCAGCCAGGCTGGTCTTCTGCGCCGGCTTGTCTTTGGGCATGTGGGGACAGACCACTCCTGAGCCATTAAGATATCCTTCTTGAAGACTGTCCAGTCTTCCTGGACTCCTCTGCCCCTCAGAACCACCACCCAAAGGACTCTGCCAACCAGTGTCCTGAACACCTCAAAGTCAGCCAGCCTATGGAAGTCCAAGAATGTGGTTTTAATGATCCCACTCCTGACTTCGCCAAGAATAGAGAACTTTACAATTTCGTGGTCACTCTGCTCAAGACAGCTCCCGACCACCACATCTCCCACCGGTCCTTCTCTGTTTGTGAAGAGAAGGTCTAGTGGGGCACTTCCCCAGGTAGACTCACTAACCAGCTTTGTCAGGAAGCTATTTTCCACGCTCTCCAGAAACCTCCTAGTCTGCTTTCTCTGGGCTGTGTTGTGCTTCCAGGATATGTCAGGGAAGTTGAAGTCCCCCACGAGAACAAGCGCTGATGATTTTGCAACTTCTGCCAGCTGCCTGTAGAATTCCTCATCTGTCTCCTCATCCTGGTTCAGCGGTCTATAACAGACCCCCACCAGGATGCTTGCCTTGTTGGCCTTCCTGCTGGTCCTAACCCATAGGGACTCAACCTTATGATTCCCAGCCTCAAGTTCCATGACATCAAAACACTCTCTGATATAGAGAGCCACACCACCGCCCCTTCTGCGCTGTCTGTCCCTTCTGAAGAGCCTATAGCCAGAAATTGCAGCAGTCCAGTCATGAGAGAGGTCCCACCACGTGTCCATGATGGCAACCAAGTCATAGCCTGCCTGCTGCACGATGGCGTCCAGCTCCTCTTTTTTGTTGACCGTGCTGCATATGTTAGTGTAGATACACTTCAGTTGGGCCATTGCCTTGTTCTCCAGCGTTGCCATTGTTTCCCCCTGGCACACTTCCAAGAAGCCTTATTTCATCCACGTCACCTTTCTTACCTAGTTTAAGCCCTCTCATTGTGCCCTGACAGCTCCTGGGCTAGGATCCATTTTCCCCTTAGAGATAGGTGGGACCAGTCTGCAGCCATCAGGCTGGGTGCCAAGTAAAGCGTCCTGCGGTCAAAAAAAAACACCAACATTTCTGTGTTGGCACCAGCCTCTGAGCCATGTGTTTACCAGGTGGGTTTTCCGTGTCCTCTCTGTACCCCTCCCTGCCACAGTAGGGATGGACAAAAACACCACCTGTACTCCCACTCCATCCACTAACTGTCCCAGTCCCCTAAAGTCCCGTTCAATAGCCTCCAGGCTTCTCTCTCCAATATTATCACTGCCAGCCTGATCTATCAAAAGAGGATAGTAATCAGAGGGGTAAACCAGGTTGGGAAGCTTTCTGGCAACATCCCTGACCCTGGCCCCAGGGAGGCAGCAGACTTCCCTACGGGTAGGGTCAGGCCGACAAATAGAGCCCTCTGTTCCCCTGAGAAGGGTGTCACCTACAATAATTACCCTTCTATATTTCTTGGTGGAGGCAGTCTTGAGGTGTGGAATTGACTTCCTCACCCTAGGCATCGTCCTGGTTAGTCTTTCTACCTCAACCTCACCCACTGGTCTCTCAAGCTCTAGGGCCTCAAATCTGGTGTGCAAGGGCACCTCAGAAGGTGGGACCAGTAGGGGGGGGGGTTGCCTGCGAGGTTGAGCAGGGACCTATCTCCATTCCTCCTCAACTCCCAAAGTTGCCAAAACCATCAAAGGAAAAGGTGAATCAACTCAGTTTGCAGAAGCAAAAGTCATCAAACTGGGACTAAACATTGCTGAAGTAGAAAAGCAACTACTATTCTGTGCCTATACTGACAAAGATCATTGAATCATAGAGTCATAGAATATTCCAAGTTGGAAGGTACTCATAAGGATCACCGAGTCCAACTCCTGGCACTTCACAGGTCTACCCAAAAGTTTAGACCGTGTGGCTAAGTGCACAGTCCAATCACTTCTTAAATTCAGACAGGCTTGGTGCAGTGTCTGCTTCCCTGGGGAGCCTATTCCAGTGTGCGACCACCCTCTCGGTGAAAAACCTCTTCCTGATGTCTAGCCTAAACCTCCCTTGCAGGTTCCTGATGTCTAGCCTAAACCATTCCCACAGGTCCTATCACTGGTGATTAAGGAGAATAGGTTGGAGCCTGCTACTCCATGCCCTCTCATGAGGAAGTTGTAGACTGCGATGAGGTCTCCTCTCAGCTTTTCTAGGCTGAACAGGCCAAGTGACCTCAGCTGCTTCTCATATGTCTTCCCCTCTAGTTCTTTCACCATCTTTGTCACCCTCCTCTGGATACTGCCCAACAACTTTACATCCTTTTTGTACTGTGGTGCCCAGAACTGCACACAGTACTTGAGGTGAGGCCACACCAGCACAGAGTAGAGTGGGACAACCACTTCCCTCGACTAACTAGTTATGCCATGCTTGATGCACCCCAGGATACAGTTGGCCCTCCTGGCTGCCAGGGCACACTGGTAGCAAGATGGTAGTAAATACCCCATGGGGGTGGCTGCAGCATTGGAAACAGACCAACCAACAGTGCAGAGGTAAACCCATATGGGCTGCAGCTCTGTGGCAAAGTAGTCCCACTAGAAAAAATCGCTTTAAACGTATTTCATGTAGATATTCACACTCTCAAGAACTACGCTACCAAAGGATATAAAAAAAAAAAAAAAAAAAAAAAAAAGTAAGAATACAACTGACGTAGCTCAGGTGGACCCAGACTTGGAATATGATTGATCTGTTCATAGCCTGGTGATCCCATGAAACATCAAAACATCTAGAAAGAGATACAGTACACAAACACACTCATAATCAAATGGGTTTGACCATCAAACACCATTGCAAAGGTTATCTATGAATGCAAAATATGTATCATAAGGAAGAAAGCCAGGCAGGAAAAGCTATTCTGGAATGATGACAGGCTTCTTTTCTTGATTTTGACTGAGATACCATTATGGGGAGATATGAAAGTCTGTTTATATTGAAGGACCAATTTTTTATTATTTTTTTTTTTCAATTGAAATGATCGGATACTAAGATCCTAATATTCCAACAGAGAAAAATAAAATGAGAAAGAAACATACAATTTTTTATTTATTTATTTAAAATTATGAATATATAGCTTTGCTTTTCATCACCATTTACTGAGAGGTTTTCTTTCTCTCCCAACAACTGGTCAGCACAACTCCAAAAGGGCAGATTAGCTGTATATAAAGGTGGCAGTGAAAGACCAGGAACACAAGAGATACAAGCTAAAGTCTCTATGCAGAACTAAGAATAAATTTCTTAGGCACTACTTATTATTGATATGATATGTGTGCTGTAGTATTCTCACCTTCTTTTTCACCTGTCTTTGAATCCTACCCTAAATGCAGCAAAAGAAACTTCTTAGATTTTTTTTTTTTTTTTTTTTTTTTTATGAAAACAAATACATTTGAACACCTGGACTGGCTATGAGCTGACTGAACCTTCCTAATATGATACCTGGGAGGGTTATAGTTTTCCTATCTTGCCTTCTTATTTTTCTGTCCTTAGGTGAACTGTCATGAAAACACACAAAGACTGCCACTCAGTTGCCTAAATTAATATGTGTAGCATTATCTGACATGTTGCTTAATGTTGCTAAGCATCTTGCTTAGTTTCTCATTGGCAGTTCAGAAGGTCACTGGTCACTTCTGCCAGACATCCATATAGCATTTTTGTTTAGATGTTTGAACTGTCCCCAGAAAGCAGAACAGTAACTGATATCGTTACAAGCTTTTGAATGGTCAAAATTCTTTCTATTTCTTTCTTTTGTACTTTAAAAAGCTTCCCACGGACTGTAGGCATGAAGAAAAAGGAGGTAAGAAAATGGGCATGCCATGACTTAAGTGTGGAGAAGGGAGGTTGGTTTCAGACTATTAGTCTTTGATTTTCACCTAGGATTTGTATTTCTTTTTTTCTTAGTAGCGTCTATTTGATTTTTTACTAAACTAAGATTTTTTCCCCCCCTCTTCCCAGTTGCAGTTTTAAATAAAAATCCTTACTACATTTTTGCTTTTATCAGTGTCCTGGTTTCAGCTGAGATAGTTAATTTTCTTCACAGTGGCTAGTATGGTGCTGTGTTTTGGATTTAGAAGAAAAATAATGTTGATAACATGTTTTAATAGTTGCACAGCAGTGCTTACACAAAGTTAAGCACTTTTTAGCTTCTCTTACTGTCCTGTCAGTGAGGAGGCTGGGGGTGTACATGGAACTGGGAAGGGACAGAACAACGAGAACTGAGCCAAACTCTCCAAGGGGATTTTCATACCATATGAGCATTGTTCAGCAGGTGGTGAGCAATTGTGTTGTGCATCACTTGTTTTGTATATTCTTTTATCATTAGTGTTATTGCCATTATTATTTTCTGTCCTTCTAAACTGTCTTTATTTCAGCCCATGAGTTTTAACTTTTCCTGATTCTCTCCCTCATTACACTGAGGGAGAATGAGCGAATGGCTGCGTGGTGTTTAGCAGCCTTCAGTGTTAAACAACAACAATGAATTTGGCATATTTAATAATTTAAATATATTGTATTAAATATATTTAATAATTATAATACTGAAATAGCATGCACGATTTTTTATATTATTTACAAGTTATAGACAAATAGAATTTGATCTCCTTTTCTTTTATTCAAGTTGAAAATATTTTAACTCCAAATTTGTTGCTAATAATAAAGTAACTACTAAGTCTTCTTTAAATAAGCTCTTTGTGAATGCATTAAGCAAAATTACCATGGACAGAATGCCTACTTTTCAGAAGGAACACTGATTTATTTCATGTTCTTTCTGAGCATCCAATTTATTCCTTATGATCTAAATAACAGTAAATTCAGCTATAAAAGAAAATCAGCAATTGAAGCAAAGCAACCAAAATTTTTGTTTGTTTGTTTATTTGTTTTATTATTTTTTTTCCAGCTGCATGCGGTCTCAGAAGCTAAACAGTGTTGAGTAGATTTATCTTATTTCTGACTAGTGTGGTTTTCACTACAACTTCTGACTTTAGCTCACATCCAAGTGTGCACTTAGAGTTTTCCTAGTCAGTCATATAGTTCTTTTCAGAGAAGATTTCCTGTTCTTGTCAATCATCAGATCAATCTGGACTGTTACTTCTTAGTGCTACTTCTACGGTTATTTGAAAGACACTCCTAACATGTAGTCTAAGAAAACCTATGAGGATATCATTCTGTCTTAGTCACACCAAAGAGTAATATCCCCCAAGAATCTCACCACTGTGTTGCCAGTTATAGCTATGAGTAGAATCAGCTGATATATCTGCCAAGCAGCTACAGGTTAGGGGTATAACTTTATTTTTATATTAAGGAAAAACAAGAAATAAATCTCTGCTTAAGAGGCCACTGAGATTTTTTTATTATTATTATTTTATATAGTCTACAGTTTCATATGACAATTTCTGAATTAAGTATTTTAGTATTTTGCATATTTCTTATGCCTCATTGAGTGCAATTGCTGGCATCAAAATTCTCATGAGAGCTCATAACTAAGCCTCTCAGCATCTGCCTGTAGCCCCTATATCATAATCTCCCACCCTCAGACCCAAATCAAGGGCACCTTCTGCTGCTGCTGATAAAAGAACTGACAGAATATGGAAAATGTTATATTACTAATTCAATTATCAGCTCATATGTTTCCATGGAGTATTATGGGAAATATTGTACACATTACTTTCTGCAGTCCAATGTAGATAATTAATTCTTGCTATAGGATAAGAGTAGTTGTATGACATTGTTTTCCATTTGGATCAGTTTTGCTTGTAGTAGTAAACATAAATAAATAAATAAATAAATCATCTTCAGAAACAACAATTTAATGTTCAATACTAGCTTGTCATAGAGAGGGAAGTCAGTCACTTGCACTGAGTCTGACTGCGATATTTTTCTGCACAGTAACCCTAATAGGCTTTGGGTTGCTCAGTAAAAGAGTGTTGATAATACACCAGTTTTTGTATTGCTTGCAACAGCATAAAAGCATCAAGGATTTCTTCTTTTATTATTATTATTATTATTACTATTATTTATTTTTTTATTTTTATTTTTACCATTGTGCTTCACCCCAGAGCAAGTTGTCTGGGTGTGGACAAGAAACTGGGAGGGAATAGAGCCAGGAGATCTGATTGGAATTTGCAAAAGGGATATCATACTCATCAATAAAAAATGGTGATAGAGAAAAAAACAGTGGAATTGTCCTCCCAGTTGACCCTTGCTTTGAGGCTGTCTGGGCCTCATTCTGCTTGTAAGAGGTGCTGAATGATTGCCCTGTGTCATCTGTTTTTTCTCTTTTTTTCACTTATCTTTTTGTTGACCCATGAATTTTGAGCTATTTCCCTTTCCTGTTTGGGAGAAGAGTGCAAGCTGTTGCGTGGATGTTTAGTTCCTGGACAGGGTCAATACATCACACCACCCTCCAAAATTAACAAAGTAATTCTTTATGACATTTTGAAATCTATTATGAATTGCATGTGATAACTTTTGTTTTGTCTTCTGTTTATTGTAGATTTAGCCACTGAGATATGTCAGCATAACCTATTCAGCATTAAACTTCCCATGCTACAATATTTCCAATTTGTAGCATTTTTTTTCTAACAGTAACTTATTAGTGTCCTGCCCATAGTAGAAGCAAAACCTTTTTTTTTTTTTTTTTTTTTTTTTGAAAAAAAAAAAAGAGAGAATTCTATAATTTAGAAAGGCGCTCCATACTGGATTTGCTTGACCAGATTTTATATTCACTGTGTACTATCTACACCCTCTATAGTTAAAAACAAATAGACAACACCTAAATGGTTTATCTCATTATTTTTGATAGAGATGTATTGGATTTATGTGGGAAGGACTTGGGGGGGCTGCAGGGACAGCCTCTGTGATAATAGCACAGAAGCTGCCCAGTGTTAGATAAAGGCCACTGCCAGCCAGCTCCAAAAGGGACCCATCACCAGCCAGAGCAGAGCCAATATAGCGATGTTGGTTGTGCCTCTGTGAGAGCTGATTTTAAAAAGGGAAAATACTGCTGAGCAACAACAGCTGGGAGAATGAGGAGTGAGAAGCAGCCCTGTAGACAACAAGGTCAATGCAGAAGGAGGGGGAGGAGATTCTCCAGGTGCTGAGCAGAAGTTCCCCTGTGGCCTATGGTGAGGCCCATGGTGGTGCATGTTGTCCCCATGAAGCTCACACATCCCACATGGAGCAGATCTCCACGCTGCAACCCATGGAGGAGCCCCCCGTGGAGCAGGTGGCTGTGGCCCATGGAGAGCCCCTGCAGGAGCAGGCCATGGGCCTGAGTTGCAGCTAGTGGAGAGGAGACCATGCAGGAGCAAGGGGTCTGGATAGAACTGCTGCCCGTGGGGGACCCGTGCTGGAGAAGTTTACTCCTGAAAGATGGACCCTGTGGTATGGACCCATGTTGGAACACTTCCTGAAGATCTGATGCCTGTGGGAATCCCCCTCAGGATAAGTTTGTGAAGGCTGGCATCCCATGGGAGGAACCCTATGTGGAGCAGGGTCAGAGAGTGACCGTGAAGGAGTGGCTGAGATGAAGCATTAGGGACTGCCCACAATCCCCATTCCCCCTTCCCGTGTGCTGCTCAGGGGGAAGGATGTATAATGGCATGGAAGGAGGGTAGGGAAGGAAGGTGGTTCGAGTCTGCTTTTAGTTTCTCCCTGTTATAGGAAATAAATAATAGTAATCTCCCCACACTGAGTCTGTTTTGCCTATGACAATAATTGGTGAGTGATCTCCTCCTGTCCTTATCTCAGCCCCTGAGCCCTTTCCATCATATTTTTTCCTCCTTTCACTTTGAGGAGGGGGAATGAGAGAGTGGTTGTGGTAGAGTTTAGCTGCCCAGAAGGGTAAAACCACTACAAGAGATCTAAATAAGTGTTGGTATTTAGCTTGTTTCCTTGTATCTGAGTGTCTTTCACAGAGTCAATTTGAAAATATAAGCCTCAATATTCAGGACATTACAGTTTTTTGTTTTGTTTTGTTTTGTTTTGTTTTTTCCCCTACAGTACCATGGTCAAAGGAAAAGTTCCCTTCCAAAAGCATTTACCAATTTGTGTTGCTCATATCCATTGGATGTTGTAGCTGTCCTTTTCATTGATATATACTTTGCAAAATATTATGTTTTGATACAAGGCTCTGTGTATATGGAATCTATGCACTTTGTCTTTAGGGTTGAAACCATTTATCTGAAACCATTCGAAAGATCTAATTATAGATTGGTCTGTCCTCATAAACTGTTAAGTATGCTCAGTTACAAGAATCTATGGACTGTAAAGTGGGACAGACATTGAGGAAATGAGGTAGGAGGAATGGAGGCATCTAAAAAAGTAGGGACTGAAAAGTCTTTAAGAAGAGTAGGCTCAGAGAACATGACAAGGTAAAAACATTTCCCTGAGAAACCAAAGAAAAAAAAGGTGTTAACTGGTAGTGAATTTAGGACTATAAGACTACCTAAAGGACAGGTTAGGTACACAACAGAAAGAAAGAGATTTGTTTCAAAACTTTGAATGTTAATATTTTATACAGCACACCTGATTACTTTATTTTATTTTATTTTATTTTATTTTATTTTATTTTATTTTATTTTATTTTATTTTATTTTATTTTATTATTTTATTTTATTTTATTTTATTTTATTTTATTTTATTTTATTTTATTTTATTTTATTTTATTTTAAAGAGTTTCCTTCTTTTATTTTTCTTCTGATAAAACCTCATTGCAAATGTTGAAAATATTTAGGTTGGCGTTTTCTGTTTGTTCATTTTTTTAGTGATTTTGAATTTAACTTCACAAAGTTTTCTGACTGCTGTGGTGATAAGATTATTCAATTCACAAAGGAGCTACTGTGGTAGACAAGCTGTGTGTAGGGAAACCTAAAGTAAACCTCTCTTAAATTAATCTCAGGACAGTTTGCATTTGGGAGGTTGTGGAGGAGTTTGGATATAGTGTTGAGCATGAAAAATACCCTGCATCAGGCCAGGAGACAAAATAAGAGTGAGGCTAACTCCCCAGAGCTTTACTTAGCTTGGAAAAGCCAGAGTTGTGTTTTCTCTGAGCTGTCTATTCATTTTCCATTAGACACTAATGAAGGTATAATTCCGTGGGCAGTTTCTATTACTCATGAATGTGATTTTCCCTCTTACAGCTAGGCATCATCATTAAGTTTGGATATGGCTTAACTTTCCAACCCTGTTTCTATTTTTCTGGTTTGCTATAATAATGGCCCTTGTTATTAGAAATATAATTGGTCTGAATGTTATTAAATGTTTTTAGAGGCTCACCTGACTTTTTATTTAAAATGTTTAGAGTTGTAAATTTGAAAATAGCCTGTTTCTTCCATCCAATTTGCATATCTTTTTCTTTGTGTGTGTGTGTTTGTTTTTATTTTTTACTGTGAAATGTGATTAGAAAAAAAAAAAAAAAAAAAGAAATTAAAATATGGGGAATTAGCTCTCATAAGAATAATGAAGAAAAAAGCAATGTCAAGGCTTGGGAAATCTGAAAATTTGACCATTTGCTATCATTATTACTGAACTGGATGGTAGTGGGACTTTTATGATTGTTTTGTATATCTACATACCACAGTTTGTTGTATATTTTTCATTTATTTATGATCTCTTACATAAACTGAAACATTTTTAAGATTTCTATAAATATTTTCTCTAAAAATAATGACTTTTCCTTATTTTTAGGTGTGTCTATTATAACCACAGAACTGAAGTATGCATATATATATATAAATTAATAAAACCACAGAATGTGTCTATTCTGTGTCAGAAACGAGTTTTGGCTCTTGTGCATAGTCTGACTACTTCATATCTTCAACCCATGCATAGAAATGAAGCAACGCAGCTGGAAGCCACTGCATGGAAATCGCCTCTTATCAGAAACCTGGCATAAGTAATGGAATGTTACAAGCAACGAATATGTGTTCATTTTAATGACAACATCTTGTGTAGTAAGAGCATCTGGTGTCTGAGAGTATGGCTTTGCTTACATCTCAGTAGGTGTTTTGTCTTGGTGTCAGATGATTTAACACAACATTAATGTGGGCTAAATTTCATTGGACTGGAAAAGGATCACTGGAGTGTTTCAGAAGGAAAAAGGAAAAAAGAAAGTCTTAGGATGTCTTACAGATTCCCCTCTCAGTTTTAAGAACCATGTTAAACTAGAATGTATTTATGTATTTCAGACATTTGCAGTGACTTCTCTGTTGCGATTAAAATTGTATAAGCTTAAAACAGCCTTTCAGATTTCAAAAAGACGCATTTTTGTATGTTGAAACTATATTTCTATATATTTCTTAAAACTATAGTATAATCATTTATCATACAGTGATACTCAACTCTTTTACCTCATAAACAAGCATAGATCTTATACTGTTCTGTTTGATTCTTATCAAAAAGATTATTGTCTGTTTGTCAATAAAAGTACTGAAGGAGACACATAAGGAAGTTAGGTTATAACTTAAATAGGAAATCCTGATGTATTATTTAACTGTTGAAAACGTGGTAATAGTGCTGCTTCTGTCAGCTTTTAATCAAGTTAGTTAAAGCAACCAATAACTATTTTTATCCTGTTAATGTAAATTTATGTGATTACAAATACAAAGAAGTACAGAGTAGCAATGGAGCAACTCAAATAACCCCTGCTCTAGCCCTCCCTGGACCCTCAGCTCCATGGGCCAGGGAGAATACCCATTATCGTGATCTGGGAAGCTCTCCAGATCACCTTAAAGACTGAGGGGAAAGTTACTTATTCACAATGTTATGTGGAGGAAAGAAAGGCAGGGAAATGGAAGAGTTGGGAGGAACAGCAGTGGGGAAACAGAGGGATAAGAATTCAAAAGGAGCCACTCTATTAAATGCATTCAGGTGTTTATTCTTAACATTACTTGCATACCTGCACAATTCTTGGAATCTTTTAAGATATCTAGAGAATTTGACATGTGCACAAATCATATTAACTGAATATTGACACTTCCTATGCTTCCTATGTTTCACTTTGTATCTATCTTAAATATAATAAATAAAGAGGGTACTGCAATTTATGTATAAAAAAAAAATAATAACTTTTAGTGTTTCAAGAAGGAAGAATTAGTTCAAAGTATGACTGATAAAGGACCATGTTATGAAACTGAACAGACTATTCCTCAACAAAGCAGGACCACAGGACAGAGTGGCCTTGGGAGTGCAAGAATAAGGAAACTTGGAAAAAGATGAGGAAAGAGGAACGGCACTAGAAATATTAAAATGCCACTGAGGTATTGACCTGGTTTTGGTTGAGATAGAGTTAATTTTCTTCATAGCAGTTGGTATGTTGTTGTGTTTTGGATTTAGGATGAAAATAATGTTGATGACACAGCGATGTTTTAGTTGTTCTGCAGTGCTTACACTGAGTCTGCTGCTTCTCTTCTGCTTCTCACACTGCCCTGCCTAGGTGCAGTAGAAGCTGGGTGGGAATAGAACCAGGACAGATGACCTAAACCAGCCAAAGATGGTCCATACCATCTGAGCAATAAGAACGGGGGGAGTTGAGGAGCTGATCAAGGTAGGGCTGCCATCACCTGGGTACTGGCTGGGTATCAGTTGGCTGGTGGTAAACAATTGAATTGTATATGACTTGTTTTTCTGTTCTTTTTTTCTTTTCTTTTCTCTTTTTTCCTTTTTTTTTTTTTTCCTTTTTTTTCTTTTTTTTTCTTTTATATATATATAAATGTATATATATATATTTTATATATTTTATATATATTTTTTTATATATATATATAAATATAAATATATATATATATTTAACTGTCCTTATCTATCTCAACCTACAGGTTATTGGATTTTTCTTTTAATTTATTTCTCCCATCCCACTGTGGAAGAGTGAGCAAATGGCCTTTTGGTTTTAGCTGCATGCTGATTTAAACCATAGCAGGTACCAAGTATCAGTTCAGTAACATGTTGCTCTCTGTCACACGGGCAAATAATTACAATGGAAAAGGGTTTTCCTTTTTCAGTTGTTCCCTGTTGTTGTTGTTGTTTTTTGTTTATTTTTTAAACTTTTTTTAAAGATATCAAGATAAACCATCACTATGAACAGTTTTATTATTGTTATTTATTATTATTCAAAACTGAAGCTGGTGTAGTAAATTTCATTTAAATGAACTGTTTCTGAATAATGTTAATGGGATAACCTGTATCTTTCACTGTATATAACAAGGATCTCTCCATGATAAAGTATTTTATAATAATGAGAAACAGGTAGAATTGAAACCAAAGAGACATTTACTAAAGTTTCTTCTTCACAAAACTAAGGTTAAAATAAGACAAAAACAAACCACCACCACCAAAAACAAACACAAAACTCCCAAAAATCTTATACAATTTGATCTGTCTGCCATGCAGTTCCACAATTTTACAGAGGAACATAGTTGCAGAGCTCTTCATAATTACTTGCATGATCTCTACAATTCTAGCCAGAAATCCTTGGTCATTGACTCATATGAGTTTCTTGTCTATCACGCAAAAAAAAAAATCAGCTCACAGACCTTCCTTTGTTTTTTATATTTTTTTTTTCTTTTCAGTCATTTATGAATCTTTAGATATGTTACAGAATTAAAGGACTAACACAATAACATGTTCATGTGCCTTCATGTGACAAAAAATATCAAGTAACCAGCCTTTTAACGAAAATCTTATTCCGAGATAATAAAATACCCACCAGAAAAATGCTAACATTTTCTGAAAGTGTATAGCTAGCTGTGCTTAAAAAGTCTATTATTTTCTATTCTTATCATTTACTGCATGAAGGATCTGAGATAAAAATCAATCTTTATAAAATTTTTAGTGACATGTGGAGGTGGGACTCAACAGGTGTCAAATTAGCAGTTAAAATAACTTAATTCTTATGAAAATAAACAGAGTACACATGCATTTTTCTCCTTCTACTGTGTCTGGCTGGGATGAAGTCAACTTTCCCTACAGCAATGCAAATGCTCTGCACTTCTGAAAAAGGCAAGCAGGCTGAGGGGTGGGAAAGAGATGGTAACGGGAGATAGCCAGGACAGCTAACCTAAACTGATCAAACAGGCATTTCATACTGTATGACATGATGTTCAACAACAAAAGCTAGGGGAAAGAAGGAGTTTGTTGTTATGAAACTTTCATCTACAAGAGCAACCACGAGGCCTGAGGCCTACTTCCCAAGAATTGGCTGAACATTGCTTGCTGATTGGAAGCAGAGATTTTTTTTTTTTTTCCTTTGCTTTTGTATCTGACTTTTGTTTTGTTTTGTTTTGTTTTGTTTTTCATTAAAATAATTCAATCTCAAACCAGCAAGTTTTCCTCCATCTCATTTTCTACCCCTCCATCCCACTGAGAAGGGGGAGTGAGAGGACTGTATGGTACTTAATTGCCTACCAGTGTTAAATAACACTCCTGTGTTCTGTCACAATCAAGATCAAGCGAGCTTTTGCCCTTCTGCTCCACGGGAGGTTTCTGGCCTCTCTGAGCTCGCCTTAGGACACCTGCGTTACGCTTTGACAGGTGTACCGCCCCAGTCAAACTCCCCATTTATTTATTTATTTAGTACAGAAAAGCAGTAGAAAACTGTCCACTTCATGTTTCGAATTGTTTAACAGCATTTTCAGTTGCTGAGGAGATGTCAGTGTTATGTCAGTGTTATGGCTAGATTTTATTTTCTTGATAAAAGGTGACTTGGTCTCAAGTTATAACATTTCAAGTTATTCATTGAACAATTTAGTTTAACCATCATTTTCGTATGTATGACTAACCTGGTAAGTGTCTTAACCAAGTGATTTGTTTTTTGTTTTGTTTTATTTCAGATACCGATTTGGTTTAAAACATTCTCCACATGATCAATATAGGAGATTCACTACAAATGAATGTTTATATTTTATGACTCCAAAAGTCATCCAGAACCAACGTAGAAAATAATAAATACTTGGGGGAAGGGAGACAGGGAAGAAAATAAATAAATAAATAAATAAATAAATAAATAAATAAATAAACAAACATAACAGCTGTTGCATAGTTCACATGCATATTTTTGATTTCCTCCCCTGCCCAGGAAAATCCTAGAAAACACCATAAAAGACAGTGTAGAAACAAATGAGACAAGCTTGCAAAACTAGTCCTTTGAATTTCTGCTATTTAGTTGTGCTTTCATCTTTCCTGATGGGAAGTTCATGGGCTCTATGTGCTTCATCATAATATGTTAATCAATATTTCTTCAGCCAAAATATATACAGTCATCCCCTGTTAAGTTTTATAAATATTTGTCTTGTACTGTCAAACTCCTCGTCTCTCTTTAGTACCAGTTTTTAAAATAATTAAGTGATAGGAATCCATTTCTTTCAGAAGCATGCAGCTTTAAAAGAGAAGATCTTTTCAACAGAATCTGAGTTCATCTTTGTTCCTAGCTCACACAAAAGAAGAGTGAAAGAAATTTATTTTTTTACCTTCAACCTGACAGAGGGAAAGAAAGAAATTAAAAGAATTGAAAGAAGCACTTAAAGATGTAAGAAGAGGTTGTAAGAACATGGGCTAGTTGCCCGGTTCACATACAGTTAGATTTTTTAATAAAAAATAACATTATCCTACAATACAAGAAATGGGAGTGGCAGGAGGAGGCATTTGTTGAATACATACAATGAACATACAATCCTTTCTGATTTCAGAACCATTCTGTTTTAACCTGCCCTAGATGAGATGGTGAGGACAGTTTCAGCTGCCAGGCAGTCAAAGACTCTACCTGTCTCTGATCTACTGCTAGAGAAGTATTTTAGGAGAGTTCACATTAGCATGTGTTCCTGCTCTGCTTAAGTGTATTGTTACTACATCTGTCAGTAAATTCACTTTTTCTTTAGACTTTCATTAAGAATAATGTAGAATACATTAGTATACTGTTTATACTGTTAGAATATTTACAGTATCAATTTTGATAAATTCAAATTTTTCAGTGGCTAACACTAAAAAATGTATGAATGTGAGAATAATGTAGGCAAGCTTACATTAACTGATGTCAATTAAAATTTGTTAACAGCGAGTGTTGTGGCTAGGGTTGTAGATAACATGACATGCTCTATATTTGGATTTCTCTCTTCTTTGTTCGTCACTATGATTAAATTGTTTCCTAGGCTTAATCTATATAACCTGCTATGACATATATCAGACTTGCAATGGAGAAAATTCTACTGTATATACATAGATATAAGTAGAAAATGATTTGATTTGTGTTGGTTAGAACAAAGTCTGGATGCTCACAACAAGAAAATGGAATTGCTATGTTTATAACAGATTGAGAGAGAAAAAGCATCATTTCCTACAGTAAACTCTATTACTAAAGGACAAAAGATAAATATATCTTGAAACCCTATTTAGAAGCAAGTCACTGGAAGGTATTCGAAGTTGAAAAACTAAAATGGTAAGTGGCTGATTTTTTTTTGTTACTTTCTAGATTAACAATTGGAAGATGCAAGATGATTCAGAGAATGGAATTTGTAAAATTATAATAGTCAAAATATCACAGAATTTCTAGGTTGGAAGAGACCTCAAGATCATCGAGTCCAAACTCTGACCTAACGCTAGCAGTCCCCACTAAACCATATCCCTAAGCTCTACATCTAAACGTCTTTTAAAGACCTCCAGGGATGGTGACTCCACCACTTCCCTGGGCAGCCTGTTCCAATGCCTCACAACCCTTTCGGTAAAGAAGTTCTTCCTAACATCCAACCTAAAACTCCCCTGGTGCAACTTTAGCCCATTCCCCCTCGTTCTGTCACCAGGCACGTGGGAGAATAGACCAATCCCCACCTTGCTACAGCCTCATTTAAGGTATCTGTAAAGAGCAATAAGGTCACCCCTGAGCCTCCTTTTCTCCAGGCTGAACAAGCCCAGCTCCCTCAGCCACTCCTCGTAGGACTTGTTCTCCAGGCCCCTCACCAGCTTCGTCGCCCTTATCTGGACTCGCTCAAGCACCTCGATGTCCTTCTTGTAGTGAGGGGCCCAAAACTGAACACAGTATTCTAGGTGTGGCCTCACCAGAGCTGAGTACAGGGGGACAATCACTTCCCTAGCCCTGCTGGCCACACTGTTTCTTATGCAAGCCAGGAGGCTGTTGGCCTTCTTGGCCACGTGAGAACACTGCTGGCTCATATTCAGCCGACTATCAACCAATACTCCCAGGTCCTTCTCTGCCTGGCAGCTCTCCAACCACTCATCTCCCAGCCTGTAGCTCTGCTTGGGGTTATTGCACCCCAGGTGGAGGACCCGTCACTTGGCCTTGTTAAACTTCATGCAGTTGACCTCAGACCTTCTTATGACCTTTATATGCTATGAAAGATGTTTATTTTGCAGATCACTAGTCAGCACATCTCTAGATGGTGCAAGATCTCTAAGCTGAAGAGGAAGTGAAGCTGCACATCAAATTAAGTAACATTACAGAGTTGTGGAATACAAACAGTATTTCCTGTGCAGTTTTAGGATTTTTCTAAATTTATTTTTTAAAACAGATAAGGTTACTAGAATCTCAGGAACAAAACACAGAATAGAAACTACATTTCCATAAAAGAAAAGGGATCTTAAACCATTACTGTCTGTTAAATACATGCAAAGGACTGAGAGAAAGTAATCAAACATTCACTTTTTGTAGTTGATATGGTGATGTTCTAAAAGAAGAGAAAGCAAGCTTTAGATAAGGAGATGGCCATAAGGTTAAAAGCTTTAAAAGCTTTTTGTTTTGTTTTGTTTTGTTTTGTTTTGTTTTAGAAAAAAAAATATATATATATAAAAAAAATACTCTCCTTTCTTTCTCTCTGTGGCTAATGAGTAAAAGAGTGTTTGAATCCTGAGCATATCTTTAGCGTTAGTGAAAAAGAAAAAGCAAGTTATAGTAAGTTATAGAAATCAGCAACTTAACATCCAATTAATGCTTCAGAAATGTTACAAATGCATCAGCAAGACATACACTTATGTGCAGAAAAAGATTCAGCTTTGCTTTGGGGCCTTATTTATTTTCTCAGAGAATAAGCAATGCAAACAGAATGATTATTTTCTTGACTGGAACTACATTTTCAATGCTTTCAAATAAATTTCACAGTTAACAAATTAAAACCTTCTGTTGTTATAGAATAATGGAATCACAGAATGGTTGATGTTGGAAGTGAGCTCTGAAGATCATCTGGGTCAACCACCCTGTTCAGATAGGGACACCCAGGGCATGTTGCCCAGAACCTGTCAGAATCCTCATTCTGCAGGTGCATAGTAAAGTGTTTCCTGAAGTTTGGGTTTGTGCCAATTGCCTCTTGTCCTATCACTTGGCTCCACTCAAAAGAAGCCTGTGTCTGTCTTCTTTACACCCCCTCTTCTGGTATTGATAAGATCCCACCTCAGCCTTCTTTTCTCCAGACGTGGAGACAGTTTAAATTTAGACTATCGAATAGGAGAGGTGCTCCAGTCCTTTAATGGTCTTGGGAGCCCTATGTTGGCTTCTTTCCAGTATTTTCCAGGTCTCTGTTCTGAGACCTGGGAAATCTGGGAAATTCTGAACTGAACACAGTACTCCAGGTGCAGCCTCACTGATGCTGAGTAGATGCTCTCCTCACCTGCTAGCAATACTTCACCTAATCCAGCCAAGAATACTGTTAGCTCCTGAGCAGCAAGGCCATATTGTTGACTCACAATATTGTGATGTGGTGTCCACCAGGACTTCTAGGTCCTTTTCTGCAGAGTTGTTTTCTAGATGAGTGGCCCCTGGCTTGTACTGGTGTTTAGGGTTGTTCCTCCCCAGGTGCAGAACTTTGTGCCTCTCGTTGTGGAACTTCCTGAGATTCTTGTCAGCTCACCTCTCCAACCTACTGAGGCTCCTCTGGATGGCAGCAAGGTACCCTAGTGAATCACCAGCGTCTGTTTTGGAAGTTGGAATATTTGCAATACAAATACAACTTGCAATTACATAGCAATTCTGCCAGGAGTTAACTGGCACAAACTTAAAAAAAAAAAAAAAAAAAAAAAAAAAAAGCTCCTAGAAGGAAATGTTGGAAAACAGTCAAGTAAACTTCCTGATACTCAGTGAGATGATTTTTACCAGTCACGAGTATTGTTTTGATTCATAAAATGTATTTCTATAAAAGGGAAGAAAAAATAAACTGATAAGGTGGTAATGTGATATCAATTTCTAAATGATATATATGGAGTATAACAAGTTTTCATCATTTTCTTCTAGTGAAATGACTGTTAGACCAGCTAATTTCCTTCCTTTCCTTGAAGTAACACTCATTTTTACTGTTCCAAATTAAATTGTCCTGGAGAGCAAAGCCAAATATAAGCAGATTTTGAACGTTTGGTGTGACTGGTTTCAACCAGCCTCTCATACTTTGCATTCCTCACTTGACTAAAGGATCCTTGTCCTAGCTTTTCCGCTATTTCTTGGTTTTCTGCTTCCCACTCTGCTGTGTTGCATTTGCTACTTCCTCCTTCTAGTAAATCCTTGTTGTTCCACTTGGTTACCTGCTGCTGGCTTTTCTTCAACATATTGGTAAACTTGCTGGCTTTGCTGAGTTTCTCTTAGTTCATCTTTTAGCAAGTATAAAACCAGACTCCACAATTTAAAAGTTTTTTTTTTTTTCAATAAATACAAAATTCTTATTTATCTTGTATATTTTCTCAACTCAGAAAAAAATCCTACTGTATTGCAGAACATTCTTGGATATAGTTTTCTATTCTTACTAGCTTTCTACCTCTGGTACACTGAACTGGAAGCTACTGACCTCATTTAAGTTGATGGCTACTCTGCTTGGATTGAGTAGACACAAACGTGCATGTTGTTTTTTCACCATCTTTCAGTCAAATGCTTTCAGTCAAATTCAGTCACACTTGGGTCTCTCTCCCCAAAGACAGTATCATCTGTCTTTGGAAGCAGATGATACTTGGTATTGACTTTGGCTTTATCAGATTAAAGACTGCAAGATTCAGTTTATCACATCTCTCTCTCATCTGAGTACAACACTGACTGAAGGAAGCACATTCAAGTTGATAAATTTAGCACAGAGGAAAATATCAAGGATGATAAAGATTTAGAAAATATTACCCGTGAGAAAGATCTGAAGGAACCAAGCTTGTTTAGTGCAGAAAACAAATGACTGAGTAACGGTATTCAAATATATGAAAACTGTAAAAACAACAGAATAATGAAGTGCTTTCTATATCTTCTGAGGGTAGGACAAGAAGTAATCAATATAATTTGAAGAAAGAAGAAATCAGATTTGATACCATAAAACTTTATGGTGAAAATAATTACCACTGAACTTGGCAAGTAAGGTAGTGGAATTTCTTTGGAAATCTTAAAGTCATCTTGGCCAGTGTACTTTGGTTTGCCTAAGTACAATGTTATGAATGTGTTCATTCAGAGATGGCCTGTAATTCCCAAATCTTATGCATCTTAGAAATAATTCTTCCTCTCAGTCTAAGGTTCTACTACATGTGGTACTGATGTGGAAGGAAATGTGTCAACCAAAGCTGTAACCAAAAAATCATCCTAGAATCTAACAACACCCTAGGATCTGTCCAATACCCAGCAAGTCATCACAATGTTGTACTACTGAAGTTTTTGCATAGTTCTTTTCTTTATGGTTTTCTGACATACAAGTATTTTGATATATAATATTTTTTTCTGATTGTTTTAAAGATATTTTGCTATTAAAAAAAAAATGATTTAAATCAGTGATAAAGTGGAATAAGATGATGAAATGCAATTGCTGAGCATGAAATATTTGTGTTGAATTAATGACTAAACATTTCCTCTGAACTACAGTTTGATTATATTTTTTTCATTAAATAATTAATTATTCATTTGGAACATATTAAAATTAGGTTGAGATCAGCATTTGAAAGAGTTCTACAAAATAGGTAGGATTAACCAGAATCAACTAACATTATGAAATTTATGACAGTGGCAGAAAGAATAAAAAATATATATATTTAATTTAATTAATTAGTGTTTGTTTGTTTGTTTGTTTTCCCTCCTGAATTCTTTTCTGATTTATGGCAATGGGACACAAGTTATCACATTTCTTTATTTCTATTTCCATGATTACATCTTTGAAGGGCCTTCACTATATAATTCATTTTATACATATAGAATTTACTGTGGCTGCATAAAATTGTATTTTCTGATTCCAGCAAAAATAGGAAAATACAAGTAATTAAATAAAATAACAGATGCTGACTGTCTAAGTTTGCAAGGTTTTTGAACTCAGCTGGAGTCTTCATCTCAATGGGGTATTACAGATGTTGAATACTGCATGGAAATACCTCCAGAATTGTAAGGAACTTTAAAGCATAACTAGTCACAACTATCTGGGTGATAGTCACAACTATCTGGGTAAAAATAAAAATAAAAATAAATAATAATCACAGAATCACAGAATTTTCTAGGTTGGAAGAGACCTCGAGATCATCGAGTCCAACCTCTGACCTAACGCTAACAGTCCCCACTAAACCATATCCCTAAGCTCTACATCTAAACGTCTTTTGAAGACTTCCAGGGATGGTGACTCCACCACTTCCCTGGGCAGCCTGTTCCAATGCCTCACAACCCTTTCAGTGAAGAAGTTCTTCCTAACATCTAACCTAAAACTCCCCTGGCTCAACTTAAGCCCATTCCCCCTCGTCCTGTCACCAGACACGTGGGAGAACAGGCCAACCCCCACCTCGCTACAGCCTCCCTTGAGGTACCCATAGAGAGTGATAAGGTCACCCCTGAGCCTCCTCTTCTCCAGGCTGAACAAGCCCAGCTCCCTCAGCCGCTCCTCATAGGCCCCTCACCAGCTTCGTTGCCCTTCTCTGTACCCTCTCAAGCATCTCCATGTCCTTCTTGTAGCGAGGGGCCCAAAACTGACACGAGTAATAGATACATAAATTACTTCTGCATGTGCCTGACAAATATACTGGGGAATTATCTTAACTGTGTAAGTACAAGTACTTCTGTGGTAGGCTAGGTCTGTTTATGAATCTGTGCTTCAAGATCAGAATGGAAATAGGTGACAGTTCAAAGTAGGACCAGAGATCAGGTACAAAATCATACTATTAGATAGGAAATGTTGTGCATTGATTCTGTTTTGGCTTTGATTTTACTTCTGTATGCAAATAGTGTGGGTTTTTTTTTTATTTTCTTCTTTTCTCCAGAGTTCAGTTACATTCCATCTGGAACCAGAAAATAAGAAACTAACAATGTAATCTGATTCAAGTTATAGCTACATATTGGAATCTAGACATCTTAATCCAGAGTTAAATATACCAAATCTAAAATTTAAAGATATTTAGAACAACTCTCTTGTTTCAATTTTCAAAGATTATTGATCAAAAATGACTGTGCTGTTTTTCCACATATTTAGGAATAGAGGCTTCTTTTTTGTCAACAAAACTGAACTTTCTGTGTTATTCTGGTCTGCATAATATGATGGAGTGTTGCCCTATAGCTGAATAGAAGCAGATGTATATGGAGAAAATAACAAAAACAGACACAGATGGTGTATCACATGTATAACTTCTTAATTTATCCCTCTTTGTGTGATACAATTATCCCTGCAAGTATAATCCTCTTTCACAGATTCCGACAGTTATTGCAGGGACACTTTTCTTCATCATGTAAACTACCAATACACAAGGATTCCTCACTCTCTCGTTGTACCCTTTCTAGGTCCCTTCTCCACACATTTTGCCTTTTTTTTTTCCCTTTCCCTTTTTCTTTTTTTTTTTTTTTTTTTTTTGCAACCGTGATTACAATCAAAGTTGGATTTGTTCAGTTATCTTTTTCATCAGAATATTAATGCAGTTTATTTATATAATATTAATAATAATAATAATAATAATAATAAATTCCCTTTTCTGTATGTTACTTTAAACTACAGCATCTTATTTTTCACAGGAAAATGTGTTACCTTAATTTTATATTCAAAATTTATATTTACTTCATGAAATGTCTATTAACTCAACTTAATAACATTGGATTTACTCTGAGTTGTGCATAACAAATATTAAATCAGGGCTTTGGTTTAAAGAGCAAGCTCAACTATTTTTCCAATTAATTCATAGAGCTGTTTTCCTATTACAGCCTTAAAGATGTCTTTAAGTTTATAGAAATCATAAATATAGAAAGCATATATATAGGAAGTACATATATATATTCACATAAGCAATAAAATAAAAGGTTTTAATGAGTGTATTAATTCAAATCCTGTGGCAGATGGCTATAATAAAGCAACGATGTGCCACCAAGGTAAGTACTGGTGAATAGAACACTGTGAAACAAGAAACAATATTTATTTTTTTTATATTTATTTTCTATTTAATTTATATATATATATAAATTATATATATATTTATATATATATATATATCAAATGTTCTTTGCCAAATACTTGTCAATTGTCTGGTTGTCTTGAAAATACAGAGACATATGGTTGTATCATATACTTCAGGTCAGTTTTGCATAAGTCCATGGCTTTATGTCACCTTCTGTCTGGTAAGAATTGACACATATGACAGGCAGAACATATTGAATAAAAGTTTGTTTTAAGCAAGCATGTAAGCAACACATGTAAATATGCTGTCCAGTATTTTTAGCAGATAAAGTCACTTGCTGTATTTTAATTAATTTATTTATATTTTTTAATGATAACTTGTATCATTAGATATGTTGTCAAACAGCAAGAAAGCATATTGAATGTCAAGCTTAGATAGAGCCCATACTTATTACATTACAGAATAAAAACTTATCATATATTGGGTAAAAGCTGTTGAAGAAATCTTTGAAAATGTCCACCTAAAGATATCTTTCAGCTCCTGATGAACAGCCACAAGATCTTTTCAACTGGTAGTAGTATTCATGTTCTGTACTTGGTAAATAAATGAGCACACTCATGATAGTGTGCTCAAATTAATAGTTAGGTACTTGATCTCATGTCTGTTGTTAGAACCTGTTTTGAATTCTTAAATCTAGATTAATGCCCTGTTTATATCCAAACTGCATTCTTGTAACTTAATGTATTGGTTAAGCGTATCTTAATATCAATGAAAGCAAAATAGAGTTGTGCTCAAACAAATTTCTGTCCTGAATAACTGGAAAACAAGGACTCATGGCCAGTGCATACCCCACTTTCTCTCATAGTTTAGTCTGCACAAAGTCTTAGATTAGTGACGCATGACATCTATGATAGACACTATTTATGTAAGTGGCAGTGTTTTCCTAGAAATTTTGTAGACCATGTTTTCTGTGTGTGATTTTTCTGTTCTATTCAACCTCTATCTCTCAGAGACAGGAATTTCCTTTCCTGTCACTAAACCAGATTCTCTCTCAAGATCTCACTTTAACTCATTTGAATTTCCTTTTGCTTCTGATAGACTGAGTAAACTATGTAGTTTTACCTCACTTAATTGAAGCATCAGATTTTTGTTCTGCCTTTGAACTGAGAAATTTACTAGAATAAATTCTTGTGTTTATAGCATATGGTCATCCTTTATTTTAAGCAATTTCTCTTTTCTAAAGCATTTTTCTTGTAGGTATATGAATTAATTTATATGCAGTACAGCATTCTTTGCTTTATTCCGGAACATTATACAACAAAGCATGAAATATGAAGGGAAAAACAAAACAAAACAAAAAACACCACCACCAACAACAACAAGAACAACAAAAAACTTTTAATTAATCTCCTTGTATCAGATACCCTACTATATATTTGGAGTTAGCATCTATTAGTCTAAGAGGACATAAAATTTCACTTGTTCATAAACAGAACATCTTCAGTGTAAGAAGGAAGATATTTTTTTATCAAATCAGATGTTATGTTTATAAAGATTTGAAACAGAAAATTTTGTTGATACCTAACATATGTAAATTCATTTTCAGTTAAGACATACTGCATTACAATGGCATTAAGGATTGGTCATTGGCTTTCTTGGCCACCTGGGCACACTGCCTTAGGTAACTAACATCATCTGACAACAGCTAGGAATATTAATTTTTCACATGAAGAGTAGGCAATGAAGAAATAAGAAAAGCAAGTCTCCTCCAAAGTATGAGAGGAGCAATTATTTGTACAGGTAAGGAAGTTTCAATGGTATTTCACAAAAAATTGGTAAAAGTGGTTTTCATCAAAAATATGGTGTTTGTTTCTTGTGACTTAGCATCAGGAAGGTTTTACTCAGATTTGTCAAATGAACAAACAATCGAGGAAAGGAGAGCCTATCAAACAAGACAAATCTAAATGTTTAGCATAGAAACAAAATCTTTGGAGATTTTTTTTTTCTCTCTGTAAATATGCAAAGGAAGAATGACTATTGGTACTGACACAGGAATAAATATGTACAAATTAATCACGCTGTGGATGTTCAGTCTAAAATAGAAATTGCATTGTAGTTAGGAAAATCCAAGTGGCTGTAAAATAGAAAATACTACATTTACATAGGCATTGGTAACAAGGCTGGCAGAGCCAGTGAAGTGGAGATTTCTTTCAGATTAGAAGCTTTTTTCCTTCATTATAGTTTAGTCTAGTCCTAAGGAAAAGAATTTTTTGATTGAAAGTAGCTCTGTAGAGGGGTGAAACTGACTAGTATGATCGCTGTGGATGGTAGGCATCAAATAACCAGGCTATAATTAGTATTCCATTCAGTCTGACAGTGACAGGGTAGTCTTACACATGTTGTGGGCAAAAGTTGGATTGGTACACAGGGTTTGATATTATGATTTTCGTGTCTGTGAATTTTTCTATGCCTTGTTTAGTGCAGGCGCTCTTTAAATGCTTTCTGTCTTACAGTTTTGCAGTACTATATAGTAGATGCTCTCTGTCATGTTACATTTCATTACAATATTTATGTGATGTGACAGGGTTAAATGAAGTGAGAGGTGATATAAATTAATGACTCATCAAGCTTAGAGATAGAAATATAAAAAGAAAAGGTGCACTAAGTCAAAGATCTAAGAAGAAAAGCAATGTTATATCTCTGCTTGGACAACTTGTGATAGCATTTTCTGAAGTATTTTTTGGTAATATGAAAAGCAATAGCAACTGTATGATTTCTATAATTCACAACACTATACTGTGAAATAGAATGGCTAAATGGAACACTGGACGGATAGAAATATCTGTCTTTGTTAAGCCTTGTATAAGTATTATTGTGAAAAATCTGTAATTAAAAATCCATTATTAACAGAAGTGTATGCATTTTATATTTATAATATTATATATATAATATATAATATTATATATATTATAATTAATATAATATAATATATTATATTATAATATATTATATATGTATTCTTTTTTATATATATATAAAATTCAATTTATGGCTCTCTTAGATATATCATCATTGCAGCTTTCTTCACAGGGAACTTCTCCATAGCATAGATTTTTGGCAAGCAGGATCTGATTTTTTTTGTCAAGCAGGATCTGATTTAGAATTATTTTTTCCAATATTACCTGACACAGGCAAATGGTCTGAGGACTAACATAATCATAACATAATTTTATGTCACACTCAGATTGGGAAAAAATGACAACATCATCTAATCTGTTCTCAGTTGTTCTCATTTATGATTTGTTCCAGACTTTTTTTTTCCTGATATAAAGTAGTTATTTTTGTAACCCACAAAATCAAATTTTCTTTTCTGTTCATTTTTTTTTTCAAAATGTTACTGAAGGTTAGCATGTCAATAACATTACATCATTCAACTGTGTAAGAAAACTGTCATCATTAGTCATTGTGTATGTATGTTAAAATGCTATTCTGCTTCATGCACTTAGAAAAATATTTAATGCTGTAGTATATATATAAAGTAGCATATATGAATAGATTGATTTGGGGACATTTTATAGAGAAAAATGGGAAAATAAATGTTAAAAAGGAGTTAAAGGGATATTGCTTTAAAGAAATTGAAAACCTGCCAGCAACAATGAATAGCTTCAGAATACTGCAAATTATAGGGATTTTAAATGACTTGTTAAGATATATTTTTGTATCAAAATATACATCCCCTAATTCCACATGTGAAATAAAGTTACCTTGCTTTTTTTTCCTACATCTATATTCTATTGAGAATTCTCATTAGTCCAGTGGTTTGATTTTTAGCTGTAGCTGACCAGCCCTTCCCCAAGCTAAGGAGTAAGAGAAGAAAGGGAAAACACTGATTAAAAGAATTAAATTTCAATATATCTATATAAGTACAAATTCCCTAAGAATTTGAGCATTTTTACCATCGCTATAATTTATTCAGGTACTGCAGAAATTTAATATAGATGTTATTTCTGTGCCTGGGATGGTGTTGGTAAGAAAGATATAGCGGCAGTTTTATATTATCTAAGATTTCCTTTAACCCAAGAAAAGATTTTTTCCTTTGGGTTTCCTTTAACCCACATCAAAGACATGCTCTGTCTTCATGTCACCAAAATAGCATTTTCACTGTGACCTACTACTTAAGTAAAAATATAATAGCTTGTGTAAAGTAACAGCTTGACATACTGCATTCATCTTAAAAATAAAAGAAGCATCATAATAGCATTCAATGGAGCTTTAATGTAGGTTGACCTTTCATGAAAAGATACAGTCCCGTTCTCAGCTGTATGCTAGACTCATTGACACAGAAGACACCTGCTAAGCTCCACAGTTTCCTAAGACCTAAGACAGTAAATGAAAGTTACTGTGGAAAATAGAGCATCCTTAAGAGAGATATCAAATATAGACCTATTGAACCAAACTAATGCTTGTACTTTATCAATAAATTAATATTCTATTGCTTTAATTTCGCATATGATGTAAATTATGAAAGTGTTTTGTTTATAACTTTGCCTTATGCCTTTGTTGGTCCAAAGGAAAGCAGTAAAATCAGGTTCTGATTCCACCTATCTCAATGTAAAAACGAAATAAAAATACAAAGTTATTAAAGTTTAAATAATTAAAATTATGTTTAAATATGGCCCATTCATTTGGAGAAAATAAAATGTGTTTTTCACCTATTTTTGTTTACTTATTTAAATGTATAAAATATGGAAGCAGTAAGTGTTCAATTTTATTTTATTTTTTTTTATTTTCTTATTGTAAATAAAATATTTTAGACAATTAAAATAAAGATTCTGTACAAAATGATAGTACTATTAGGGAGTGTAGTGGGTTAACCCCAGTTACATCCACACAAACACTTCTCTAGATATTCCCCAGGGTCTCAATGGCTTTCTTGTAGTGAGGGACCCAAACCTGAACACAGTACTTGAGGTGTGGCCTCACCAGAGTACAGGGGGACAATCACCTCTCTGGTCCTGCTGGTTACACTATTCCTGATACAAGCCAGCATGCCGCTGGCCTTCTTGGCCACCTGTCTCATTTTCAAGCAAGCCTTGACCAACACCCCCGGAACCTTTTCCTCTGCACAGCTTTCGAGCCACTCTGCCCCAGGCCTGTACTGTTGCATGGGATTGTTTTGGCCAAAGTTCAGGACCTGGCACTTAGCCATGTCCTCATTCCACCTCATTCCATTGGCCTCTGACTATTGATAGAACATGTCCAGGTCCCTCTGCAGGGCCTTCCTACCCTCTGACAAATTGACGCTTCCTCCCAACTTGGTGTCATCTACAAACTTACTGAGGGTGTACTCATCCAAGTCATCAATAAAGAGGATGTAGTAGTATCCCCCACTCCTGGGGAATACTACTCGTGACCAGTCACCAGCTGGATTTCACTCTCCACCACCACTCACCACCACTCTCTTGGCCCAGCCATCCAACCAGTTTTTAACCCAGCAGAGTGTACCTGTCCAAGCCATGAGCTGCCAGCTTCTCCAGAAGAATACTATGAGAGGATTTATGTCTTTCGCTCTTGCTGCGCATATGAGACAATTTTTTTTGCAGAGCAGTTTCAGATGGAATCCTTGCAATAGTACTTCGGCTGAGGTAAACAAAAATCTATGAGTATTTTGTTGAATCATGATCTTTTAATTAGTTTGTTTAAACAGACCAATTATCTGTCATCAAAGAATTCTTCAAAGTAATGTAACATATATCTTCAAGAATGTTTAAACATTTGTAAACAGCACTTAAGCCCTAGAACAAAAAATCAAATACACCATTGTTGCAATGTGTTTCTTATTAAAGATTTGTGAAAAATTGTAACATTTGTGGGGAAAAAAAAAAAAAAAGGGGGGGGAAACAATCCAAAATGATTCAAACATTCAAACTTACTTTTGATCGACTGTTCGTGGATCAAATGAAACAGTAAATATAAAGTGGTGGAAAAAAAAAGGAGAGATCTAGCTGCATAAGCGACCTTTTTCCATTGTGAAAATGAACTATTTCCTGCTTTAAAGCTATGTTTACAAAACAATAAAAACAAGATTCCCTTCAATGGATATAGATTTGAACTTCAGTTCTGCAACCTAATATGAAACTTTGTGATCATCGTGCTTTGCAGAGCTTGATCATTTTTTTCATGTAATTTTGTCTAATTTTTTTGCATACTAATAACTCAGTTTAACCTTTTAGAAAGCACTATATGATAAAAACAATTCTTGTGTTGCTTTGTGTATTTTAAGTCTTCTTTCTTTGAGGTTAATTTGATACAGTTTAGTTCTATGTGATAATACATATCTGAAAAATAGATATACTCTTTCTGGATTTTACTAAGGCATTTGATACTGTATTTCATGCCATCCTTCTGGACAAATTGCCCACCTGTGAGATGAACAGTACACTCTGTGATGAATTGGCTGAATATTAGAGCTCAAAATGTCATCGTGAATGGGACTACATCTGGCCCATTACTGGAGTTTCCCAGGGTTCAATTATAGGTCTAATTCTGTTCAACATTTTTATGAACAATCTGGATGCAGGACTGTGGTGCATCCCCAGCAAGTCTGATGATGACACTAAACTGGAAGGTGTTGTCTTGAAGGATAAGAGGCCTAGCAGAGGAATCTAGATAGACCGGAGCATTGGGTAATCATCTGTGATATAAAGTTCAACAAAGGAAAGTTATGGGTTTTGCACCTGGGATGGAGTAATGCCAGGCACAGCTACAGACTGGCAGAGGAGTGACTAGAGCAGCATAACAGAAAGGGATCTGGGGGGGCTGGCTGATAACATGAGTCAGTGCTGTGCCCTGGCAGGCAAAAGGGCAAACTGTATTTTGGAGTGCATTAAATACAGCATAGCCAGCCTAGGGATTTTTCCACTGTAGTTAGCATTGATGTGGCATCCCCTTGAATATTGTATACGGTGCTCACCTCCACAATATAAAAAGGATGTTAAGATAATTGAAAGTGTCACGAAGAGGGCAAAGAAGCTGGTAAAAAGGTCGAAAGGTATGTCCTGTGAGTACAGACTGAGAATGCTTGGGTTATCTAATCTGGAGAAAAGGAGGCTAAGAGGTGACCTCATTGCTCTCTTTAATTTCCTGAGGAGGAAAAGTGGAGAGGGAGGTTCTAGTCTCTTCTTCCTGTTAAAAAATATAGGACACTTGGGAACAACAGAAAGTTGCACCAAAGGAGGTTCAGATCAGATATTAGGAAAAGTTTCTTTAATGTGAGGGTGGCCAAACACTGAAACAGGCTTCTTGGCAAGGGATACTCCATGCCTGTCAGTGTTCAAGATGTGTTTGGATAATGCCTTCGAAAATAAGTTTTAACTTTTGGTTAGCTCTTAAGTGGTCAGTCAGTTGAACTTGATGATCTTTATAGGTCCCTGCCAACTGAACTGTTCTAAATAATTCTGATTCTAAGATCTTTTCCAAAATTCACAACGAATATTGAGATGAAAGTTGTTAGAAAATGTACTGAAGAATTAATTGGTATATTCATACAATACAAAAGAGTTAACATTTCTTTTCTCCCTCAAAGTGATGCCTCACAAAGCTATCAGAGCTCTCTGAGAATGCTGACAAACATGCCGATAAAGTAAATAAAACATTGACGGTGTCTCAGCAAAGACTCTGTAAGAAATTCATCTACCATGAGATAACAGGGAAAGCAGTCTTGTGGTTGAAAAACTTGATAAAATATAGGAGATGACAAAATTGAATAACAGACTGTTAATGCTACTTAAGGTAGTTACCAATGAAATCCCACAGAAATCTGTGCAGTGATTTGGGTAGTTCAGTGTGCTCATGAAAGACTAGAAAGCACAATTTTTTTTCTGTTATTAAAAACTTAAACTGACATAATAAAATATAGCAAAATGATTGGAAGATGAAAAAATAATAATCATGTATGGACTAACAACTTTAACTACACAAGAAATGGACTATCCTCCTATCCTGATGGCAACATTGCCATTACATTTTGGTAGCCAAGTTAGAAAATTGACAAAGCGTTTTGACCATGCTAATATATGAAGCCAAGTAATAGAGTGCATTAAATTGAATAAACCTCTTGTGAACAAACCTTTATTCTAATATAGCAGTCCAAATGATCTGAATAACTACTACTCTTTCCACCAGTGTAGCTGGTGCCATTACATTTAATAAACTCCTCAGAACTAGCAAAGCAGGATATATCATTCTGAGATGTCTTCTTTTCAGTAAAGAAGTTTCTCATAACATCCAACCTAAAACTCCCCTGGTGCAACTTTAGCCCGTTCCCCCTTGTCCTGTCATCAGGCATGTGGGAGAACAGACCAACCCCCACCTCGCTACAGCCTCCTTTAAGGTACTGGCTAATCTAGAGAAGATGCAAACTTTGCTTCTGTTTAGCACCTGCTCCTTAGTGAAGGTGCGGTCTTCTGAATCCCACATGGATGCAGATGGCTAACATATGGGGATGGAAAGTGGGGGAGAGTTGAGACAAATGCTTACTATCAGAGAGAGCTGAGGGAACCCAGATAGGGTACTGTTATCACTGTTTTCTCTTTGCTAGCTATAATCATCCATCTGTTTGCATATATAAAGCTGAATGTCTGTGTGGAATAGGCTTCCTATTAAGATGAAGGAGAGTCTTAAACAGTCCTAAAATTGCATAGGATGCCCATTTACAGTGTTCTGAATCACCTAGTAATTACAATGCTTAGATTCAGTTCTGAGATATGAACCTGGTTTCTATTCACTAATCTTTTGCTCTGAGTCTCATGTCATGTAAGCAGTCATAAAGATGTATAAACTGTGAAGATGTCAGATCCAAAAAATGAATTCAGTTATCTCTTCCTAGAATTGCAACATCTGAATGTTCAAGAAAAAAATATATATATAAAAAAAAAGAAAAAAGATCATAACAATTCAGGGAATTTGGACTAGTGCAGCTGCTGCTCTTGTTTGTGAGGAAAAGAACATTAAATGCAAAAGAGAAGCTTGAGTTAGTCAGTTACACAGACAACACACTTGAGCTGATTTCCAGTTGTTCTGCACTGAATAAATGTACTCATACAGCAGTAAAAACCTTACAATGATTGCCATGTCTCATACTTGGCTATATCATCCACGTATATTAGCTGAATGCTGAAAACAAAACTAATTAAAATTCTGCCCTTTTTCATAGTCAGAAAAGGCTTCAGACAACCATAATAATCTTACACTAAGATAATTATAAAATGCAAATCTGTATCAGATATACTGGCATCTTTTTGACATTAATGTTTATAACAAATGCACGTTTAATTTAGAAACCACAGTTTCATTTATATTAGTTGTACTTCTCAAGCTATCTTTCATATGTCATTCTTAGTTTTAAAACTTCTCAAGCCTTACAACCCTGACATTATCATTCTTCCTGCAGATTTCTGCTTCTGTTGTGGTAACATAAGGATGAAAGGACCGCATGGGTTACTGAATCTAGTCCCCTGCTGTGTATATAAGTAGCAAGTAAGCCCACTGAAATAAGGAGTTTTAGTTTTAGCTTCAATGGTAGCATGACTAGGTCCAGGATGTCTCAAAAATATTCAAAAGAGAGTTGTTTTTCTTTCAAATTTTCCTAATCACTCATTAAAGATAATATTCAAATGTCTTTAATTACAAATTCTATTGGTTCAGTTTAGTTGCAATTTTAAATTCCTGATTCTATGATGAAAAACTTAAAATGGCACTAAAGAAATTATTCTTGTTTGTAACTGGTCCTGAAAGGTCAAAGCATACACAACTTAGATATCTCAAGAAGACAGGCTATAGGCAAATGGCTACAGCCTTTATGGTAATTTAGCTCCTAAGAAAAAAACCTCCTAAGAAAAAACCTCCAGGGAAAGAAGGTATTTGAATAACAACTGCAGATGATATTTGTGGGGGAGATAAATGCCTACTCTCTCTGAATTTAGTCTTTATCCTGATCTGTTTTCCTATACATGTCAAAGGCAAGAGATGAATCCTGTATTAATGTATTAACCTGCTAGATAAACATCACACAGTCTAAAGTTGAACTATCTCGGGTACCTTGTTGACAACTTCTACCTGTACTATGAAAAGGACAGCAAGGTGGAGTGAAATAGTTTGCAAAACATACTGGAATGCTTAATTTTGTTCATTTCATTTAATGCTGTAAAAAATCTTATCAGAAGTTACTTGTCTGGTCAGACAGTGAAAAGTCACTAACTATATCTTAGAGCCAGAATAAGACTTACCTTATTAGAGTTTATAAGTCTGCTGTTTGAGAAACAGTAGAATTTAGTATTTAATCAGGCATCATCTGCACATCACTGCTTTGCTGGTACCATATTACTCTCCTATTTATTGCCTGTATCGTAAACTATTATCAGTCTGGGAGGTTGTCAGATTATTCCATCCTGTGCACTCTTATTTTCTCTGATCTTATTCACTGACATCTAGAATGGGAAACATCCTTGGACACACATCTTGTTGTACAGTTTTTGACCTTGCTCAGCTGGTTAACAAACAACAAACACACACACATTTCTTGATTCTGTCCAGATTTGTGTGCACACACATTTACTGTATAGGATTTGCCTTAGAATAGATTAGAGACAAAATATAGAGTTTGGGAACTTTGTTATACAAGGAAGGGGATAAGTTCTACCTGGGAGGGAGATAAGGAAGTTCTAAAATACGTTTCATTACTCTTTGGGCAAGGATTTGAACCAGTGTTTCCCAAAAGAGACAACATGTTACTTATTTCTTTTTAAAGAAGAAATAAAATCATGTGAAGTGAAAAGTTAGTAAACACCATAACTTTATTTTATTTATTTATTTATTTATATTATTTTTAGTAACATTTTGAAATAGAAACAACAGTTAAAGAAATTAGACACAATTTCATTATCAGAGATTCATGAAGCAGAAATGCTTTCCTAGTAATGTAAAGAGTATCTGAACAGAAATGCATTATTTTAAAATTCAGAGGGATTCTTCATAAGTGTGATTTTTTCCAGAAAGTAAAAACAGTAACGATAATAATAATGTTATAAATGAAGACACAGCTCAATCTGAATTTAGTAATATTTATAAAAGGCAAGTAAACAGCGCTGGGTGCGCGGGGAGTCTACGCTCTACCAACACGCACACACTAACATCGAACATTCTAAATATACAGAATATTGCTTTTACATATTATACCTGGGTATGCCTACACATAAACAGCGCTGGGTGTGTGGGCAGTCTATGCTCTACCAACACGCACACAGAATCACAGAATCACAGAACTGAAGGGGTTGGAAGGGACCTCGAAAGATCATCGGGTCCAACCCCCCTACCAAAGCAGGTTCCTTAGAGCATGTTGCCCAGGTAAGCATCCAGATGGGCCTTGAATATCTCCAGAGAAGGAGACTCCACAACCTCCCTGGGCAGTCTGTTCCAGTGCTCCACCACCCTCACCGTGAAGAAGTTCTTTCGCATGTTGGTGCAGAACTTCCTGTGCTCTATCTTGTGACTACTGCTCCTTGTCCTGTCCCCGCAAACCACTGAAAAGTGGTTGGCTAAATCCCTCTGTCTCCCACACCTCAGGTATTTGTACACATTGATGAGATCCCCTTTCAGTCTTCTCTTCTCCAGGCTGAACAGACCCAGGTCTCTCAACCTTTCTTCATAAAGAAGATGCTCCAGGCCCCGTATCATCTTTGTGGCCCTCCGCTGGACTCCTTCCAGGAGATCCCTGTCTTTCTTGTACTGGGGAGCCCAGAACTGGACACAGTACTCCAGGTGAGGCCTGACCAGGGCAGAGTAGAGGGGGAGGATCACCTCCCTTGACCTTCTGGCCACACTCCTTTTAATACACACCAGGATGCCATTGGCTCTCTTGGCCACTAGGGCATACTGCTGGCTCATGGTCAACCTGTCGTCCACCAGGACCTCCATGTTCTTCTCCGCAGAGCTCCTTTCCAGCAGGTCGTCCCCCAGCCTGTACTGATACATGCAGGTGTTCCTTCCCAGGTGCAGGACTCTACGCTTGCTCTTGTTAAACCTCATTTGGTTACTTGCTGCCCAACTGTCCAGCCTGTCCAGGTCTCGTTGAATGGCAGCACAGCCTTCTGGCATGTCGGCCACTCCTCCCAGCTTTGTATCATGGGTATTCTTGCAGAGGGTGGACACTATTCCCTCATCAAGGTCATCAATGAAGATGTTGAACAAGACTGAACCCAGCACTTACCCCTTTGAATCACTGCTAGTCACAGGTCTCCAGCCAGACACTGCACTGCCAATCACCACCCTCTGAGCTTGGCCAGTCAGCCAGTTCTCAACCCACCTTACTGTGGGTTGAGACTTACTTTCTTACTACTCCTCTATCCCACACTTTCACAGCTTTGCTAGCAGGATGTCATGGGAAACAGTACCAAAAGTCTTGCTAAAGTCAAGGTAGGTGACATCCACTGCTCTCCCCTCATCTACCCAGATGGTGATGCATCATAGAAGGCAACGAGGTTGGTCGAGCACGACTTCCACTTGGTGAATCCATGCTGACTACTCCTCATAACCTTCTTCTCTTCCAGTTGCTTGGAGATGTCATCCAGAACAAGCTGTTCCAACACCTTTCCAGGGACAGAGGTGAGACTGACTGGCCTGTAGTTTTCCGGATTCTCCTTCTTGCCCTTCTTGAAGACTGGAGTGACACTGGCTATCCTCCAGTCTTCAGGCACCTCTCCTGTTCTCCAGGACCTTTCAAGGATGATAGAGAATGGTTTGGCAATCACCTCTGCCAACTCCCTTAGCACACGTGGATGCATCCAATCAGGACCCATGGATTTGTGTGCAGAGCCCACCCTGATGCTCTTGAACCACTCCCTTGTCAACAAGGGGGGAGATTGCCACTTCCCAGGCTCTTTCTCTTCCCTTCAGTGTCAAGAAGTCCTTGGGGGGAGTCCTTAAAGCAAAGACTGAAGCAAAGAAAGCATTCAGTATCTCCACCTTCTCAACATCTCCCGTTACCAGGACACCCCCCTCGTTCAGCAAGGGACCCACATTATCCCTAGTCTTCCTTTTACTGTTTTCATACTTTCTTTTTTTTTTTTTTCAGGCTTTTGCTGTTATGCCCCCTGTTGACCTGAACGTGCCTTTTGACCCAGGCCTCATTGGCCTTGAAAAGGAGATGGATATGTTTTTCTTTGATATGGGAAGAACGGGATACATAAGGCCTGAAGACCGAGTTGCTTGACAACTTAAAGCAAGACATATTGTTCAAAAGGAATGGAAAATGGAGACTTGTTTGTAATCAAGAAAAGGAACGGAAAATGGAGACTTTTAAGTCATGGAACTTAAAGGATTGTTTGTTACATTTTCTGATTTTACATATGTATAGGCATACTCGGGTTTAGTATGTAAAGCAATGTTTTATATATTTAGAATGTTTGATGTTCATGTGTGCATGTTGCTGGAGCGTAGACTCCCCGCACACCCAGAGCTGTTAACTTGCCTTTTATAACTTTTAAAAATATTTGTTTTATAAATGTTACAAAATTCAGATTGAGTTGAGACTTCATTTATAACACTGTTCTTTATTTTAATAATTACAGTAAATCTGGAAGATCTTTGTAGTTAATAAACTCCAAAAAAGGAATCATAAATTCTGACCGACTTGGTGTGTGAGGGTGAAAACACAAGTAATTTTTTTTTTCAACTTCTTTCGTTTTAAAATAAAATCAAAATATATTCATTGGTCATTCTCTATTGGCTAGATTTTACAGTTGGATAGGCTAAAGAGATAGAAGTTAAAAATAGTTTTGATTATCTAATTTATTAGAATTGATTAAATATTTTCTCCTACTTTGAAAGCTATGTGTTTTGTTGTTGTTGTTGTTTTGTTTTGTTTTGTTTTTTGTTTTGTTTTTTATTACCTAGCCCTCTGGCACCAGCTTTCATCTTTCAAACTTCTCTGCCCCTAGACAAAGCAGATCATAAGCAGCCACATGTATGGTCTCCCTAGACTTTATTCCTCAGACTCACATCATCAGCTCAAACTCTTTCTTACACAGATAAAATTATATGTCCTACAAACAGGACATATGTTAGCATGTTGATCTCTTTTTAGAATTATATGAAAACTTCAGGGGTTTTAACTGAGTGAATGAAGTTTGCCAAGTAGAACTGTAGAGTTTCTGAAATCACGTTTTAGCAGATGTTTAAGATTTGTTTACCAGAATATGCTAATCAGAATTCAGAAGAAAAGAAAGCGACTCATTTTTTAGGAAAAAAGGGATTTTTCTCTCTCTCTCTCTCTTTTTTTTTTTTTTTTTTTTTTTTCCGTTATAGTGAGATAATTATTACATTTCATTTTCTAGTTGGCAACTGTAATATTTCATTCATAAGAAAAGTTCAGAGATAATACATTTTAAGGATGTAGCAAAATCACACTAAATCTACTAAAGGCAATTCAGAATGTTACCTTTATGAATAAGGGTTCTGTTGGTTCTGTTCAGTGTTTGTTTGCCTGAGTCTCCTGAGTCTCTCTCTTTTCTTTTTCTTTTTCTTTTTTTTTTTTTTTTTTGCCTTTGTGTTATTTTATTAATCTTATAAAAGTGGTTTATTCAATTTCAAGAAAAGAAGGATAATGTGCTGTGGTTTACCCTGGCAGGCAGTTAAGTAAGTACCACACAGCTGTCTGGTCTCCCCTCCTCCTCCCTAGGGGGATAGGGGAGAGAATTGGGAAAGAAAAAAAAAAAAAAAAAAAAAAAAAAAGGAGTAAAACTCATGGGTTGAGATAAAGACAGCTTAATAGGACAGAAAAGGAGGGGAAAATAAATAATAATGATGAGAGAGAGAGAGAATAAATGATGCACAATGCAATCGCTCATTACCTGCTGACCAATGCTCCGTTGGTCCCTAAGCAGCACTCCCATAACCACCCCATATGCTCCCTGGCCAACCCTTCTAGTTTTTTGTTGTCCTACGTGATGTCATATATTATGACAGCACCCTTGCCGAGGTGATTGGCTCCAGAGCAGATGTGTTCTGCAGTGGAGAGAGGGATCGAATTGAGCTCGTATTTTTTCCTGCATTGGGGCCATTCAAGGCAGCCTAGGGAGCCACCCACCAGGGCCCAGCAGCCCTTGTGAGGGCATGAACACCCCCACACCATACAAAGGCAGCCCCTAGGGAGCACAAGCGACCAGGAGCATGGCAACCAGGGCCCAGGGCATGGCATGTCAGTCAGTTTGCACAGCAGTATGCACAGGCAGGGTGAGACGGGAGAGCACTGAAGGTTGGGCAGCTTGTCCCAGGAGTGATGGTGACCACTTGGCAGAAAGCCATGGCCTCAAGGAGCTTGACACCCACCACAGTCGATGCAGCCTCCCAGACAGAGTTCTGCTGGGAATTGTGCTGGCACTCAGGTGTCAGTCTGCCAGGTATGCCTTATTCTTACACCAGTACAGGATGGCAGTAGAGAGCATGGCTGTAGGAGTTGTGACCAGGCTGAAGAACTGCTCTGCCAGGTGGCAGAGCTTCAGGAGATGGTGGGCAAGCTGAGGAGCATCAGGGAGTCAGAGAATGAGTTTGACTGGTGGGGTAGAGTTTTGCCATCCCTGAGGCAGGCTCCTCAGCTAGCCACAGTCAATGCACAGGAAAAAAAGGATCCCTTGCCCCCTTGCTGCCAGGCAGAGGGAGGGGATCTGAGAGATGGGAGGAGAGTGGAAACAGACTCCTGTTTGGTGCAGCAGACGAATACCCCTGCTATATACCTCACCTTCCCAGGTGCCCCTACTCAACAGGTATGAGGCTCTGGAACTTGATGGGCAAACAAATGACGACATGGATCACGGTCACCATCCATGTTGGGGAAGTCGCCCATGGCAATTCAAACTACACCCCACATCACAACAAGCCCCACCAAGAAAAGCCCCCCCCCCCCACTCCTGCAGTGCATTGATGACAGGTGGTGGAGAAGCCAAGAAAGAGAGGTGTGCTGCTGGACAAACAAATAAGGAAGGACTAGTTGGAGATGTGAGGGTAGGGAGCAGCCTTGGCTGCAGTGACCATGATGTGGTAGAATTCATGACCTTGCAAGGAGGAAGCAAGGCAAAAATTAGGATTGCCGAACAGTTCTGTATCATCTTTGAAAGGTCCTGAAGAACAGGAGAGGTGCCTGGAGACTGGAGTATAGCCAATGTCACTCCGGTCTTCAAGAAGGGCAAGAAGGAGAATCCGGAAAACTACAGGCCAGTTTCACCTCTGTCCCTGGAAAGGTATGGAAACAGCTCATTCTGGATGCCATTTCCAAGCAATTGGAAAAGAAGAAGCTTATGAGGAGTAGTCAGCATGGATTCACTAAGGGGAAATCATGCTTGACCAACCTCGTTGCCTTCTATGATGACATCACCAGCTGGCTAGATGAAGGGAGAGCAGTGGATGTCATCTACCTTGACTTTAGCAAGACTTTTGACACTGTCTCCCATGACATCCTGCTAGCAAAGCAGAGAAAGTGTGGGATAGAGGAGTGGACAGTAAGGTGGGTTGAGAACTGGCTGACTGGCCAAGCTCAGAGGGTGGTGATTGGCAGTGCAGAGTCTGGCTGGAGACCTGTGACTAGCAGTGATTCAAAGGGGTAAGTGCTGGGTTCAGTCTTGTTCAACATCTTCATCGACGACCTTGATGAGGGAATAGTGTCTACCCTCCATAAGTATACCCATGATACAAAGCTGGGAGCAGGACAATGGGCAATGGCGAAAAAAAATGGAGCACAGGAAGTTCTGAAGCAACATGTGAAATAACTTCTTCACAGTGAGGGTGGCAGAGCCCTGGAACAGGCTTCCCAGAGAGGCTGTGAAATCTCCTCTGAAGATATTCAAGGCCCATTTGGATGCCTACCTGGGCAGCCTGCTCTAAAGAAATCTATCTCCTTTGGCAGGCGGGTTTGACACCATGATCTCTTTAGGTCCCTTCCAACAACTACAATTCTTTGATTATCCCTTCCCCCTTCCCTTCCTTTTTTCTTTTTTTTTTTTTTTTTTCCCTTTCTTTCTGGGACCAACAGTCCCTAGAACGCTCATGTGTGTATCTCAAACCTTGCCAATAGCTTATGTGAAAATAACAAAATTTGCTCACACCTGACATCTGTTTGGGTTTCCTGAATATCCACTGGGAAGGTTCTTAGTTCAAAAATTCTAGTTGTTAATGCTAGGGGGTTGTAGCTGACTCATTTTTGTTACTTTCACTTACTTTTGTAGTATATTCACTTGGGGAAAATATTTTATGTTTCATTGTTTTTCCTGTTGCTGAAAATGTTTCAAAGTACACCTGAAGAAATTTATGTATCTGAATGCTGCTCCAACAGATCCTGCATTGTTTAAAGAAAAGGAAAAAGTGTATTTTAGAAAGTATATGTAATTTGACCAGTTGCTTGACACTTTCCATGGAGATTATTTTGTTTCAAGTTTCATAAAGCAGCTCTGTATTTGGTTTATGTGGCAAGATTTTGGTAACAGGGGGGTTTAGGGGATGACCTCTGTGAGAAGAATCCAGAAACTGCCCCACGTAAGAGAATAACCATTTCCAGATAGCTTAAAAAGGTATCTGCTGCTGGCTAGAGATGAACTAATAAGTGACACTGGTTGTTCTTCTGTGATAGCAGATTTAAGAAAGGAAAAATATGATACATAGCAGCAGCTGAGGGAGAGAAGTGAGAAAATTGAGAACAAAACAATCCTGCAGTGGAGCAGAAAGTCTGGCAACAGCTGCTGCTGGTGGGGAACCCATTTTGGAACAGTTCCTGAAGAACTGCAGCCTTTGGGAAGCCCAAGTAGGATCAGTTTGAGGACTGCATTCTGTGGAAGGGACCCTATGCTGGTGCAGGGGAAGAGAGTAAAGGTGAAGGGGCAGCAGAGACAAAACATTATGCACTGACTGCAAACCCCATTCCTTTGAACCACACAAGGGGAAGTGTAAAAGAGTGAATGTGAGGAAGATGTTTTTCATTTGCTTCTAGTTCTCACTGCTCTATTCTGTTAGCAATAGGCAATAAATTATATTAAACTCCCTGCTGAGTCTGTTTTGCCTGTGATGATAATTGGTGAGTGATCTCCCCAACCTTATCTCACCCTTTGAGCTCTTTTTCATCGTATTTTCTCCTTCTCTACTTTTGAGGAGGGAGAGTGAGAGAGCAGTGTGGGGGAGCTGAGCTACCTACTGGTGTGAATCCACCTCAAGCTCAAAAGAAAACCTGCAATAAGGCAATAAATTCATCTAAGTTTCTAAATTATTACTGATGAAAGATCAGGATAATATAAATATGGAGTAGTTCTGTTCTAATTAAAGACTTCATGACTATCTTCAATTTGTATATTCACTTTGAAATAGAATTGTAAAACACTTTTATTTGAGCAAATTAGAGTAATTTAAAACATTTAAATACACATAAATCCCATAGTTATAATGGATTAGGTATCCCCTATATCCTCATGATTAATTACAACTATATCATGACGTACCAACACTTCACTTTGTATAGATCAATATTTTTATATTCATAGTGCTAGAAAAGCAATTCTAGTCAGTCTCTTATAGCCATATGGACATTCCTCCATTTAACTAATTATGACTGAGCTTATACATTGTTATTTTCATCCTTCAACACAAAACTTTCTGAGTATTGTTTTGTTTATTTATTTATTAGTATGTTCTTTAGGTGTTGTCACTTTCATATCCTAATGTGAATACAATCAGAAGATCACTCTGTGTCTTGCTTTTTCTTTCAGAAAATACATATATTTTCTGTTCTTATGTTTTCTCCAGGTCTTTACATTTTGCTCACATAGATAAATCTTGATAAGTGTGGTTGATATGTTCACGATAGATATGTCTTAAAGCCAACTATTAGATGACAGAGGATAAAAATAAAACAAACAAACAAAAAAAATATATATTAAAAAATCTGCTAGAAATTGGCTACGTCCAGGTTTGTGTTTTTGATGCCTAAATTTGATTCTACTGTTTGTAAATCAGAGGATCATAGAATATCCTGAGTTGAAAGGGATCCATGAGGATCAACAAGTCCAGTTCCTGCCCACACAGCACCACACAAAGTTCAAAACATATTTCTGAAAATGTTGTCCAAATGCATCTTGAAGGCATCCCTGGGGAGCTTGTTCCAGTGCCCAACCACCCTCTCAGTGAAGAACTATTTCCTGATACCCAGACTGACCCTCCCTTGTAGCAGCTTCCCTTTGGTCCTACCACTGGTCACCAGAGAGAAGAAATCAGCATCTCCAACTCTTCTTCCCCTTGTGAGGAAGCTGTAGGATGTGATGAAGTCACCCTTCAGCCTTTTCTTCTCTAGGCTGAAAAAGCCAAGTGACCTCAGCTGCTCTTCATACATGTATATCTTCTCCTCTACACCCTTCACCATCTTTGTAGCCCTCCTTTGGACACTCTCAAGGATTTTTATGTCCTTCTTATATTGTGGTACCCAATATTGCACATAGTACTTGAGGTGGGGCCTCAGCAGCTCAGAGATGAGCAGGACAATTACTTCCTTTGAATGACTAGCAATGCCATGCTTGATGCACCCCAGGATATGGTGGGCCATCCTGGATGCCAGGACACACTGCTGGCTCATATTCATTTTGCCGTCAACCAAAACCCCCAGATCCCTTTCAGGTGCTAGTCTACAGCCTCCTATCCACCAAGACCGTCTATGGCCAATGACTGCATTGTCTTTCAGGTTTTTTTTGGTAATTCCCAGAATGATATTCTCCATAATTTTACCAGGCACTGAAGTGAGACTGATGGACCTGTAATTACCAATGTCTTATCTTTTTTACCCTTGTAAAGTGGGATAACACTCCCCAGCTTCCTGTCAAATGGGACCTCTCCAGATTTCCAAGACTGTTGAAAAATGATTGAGAGAGGTCTCAAGATATTATCAGCCAGCTCTCTGAGTACCCTGTGATGAATCCCTTTGGGCTGCATAGACTTATATGCATCCAGATGGAGCAGCAAATCCCATAAATATTTGGTGATCGCTAGGGATTTATTATGGGAATTTTATGCAATGTGACTGTAAAAGCTCACATTGATCGCTTAGGATTACTTCACTAAAATGAATGAGAAGCCTGAGGCTGCAGCTATGCTACACTGCCTGAAAATATTTTAGATAGCTCTAAGCCAGCTTTGGAGGAGATGGTTTGTTCACAGTGCTATGCAAAAACAGACTCACAGCTTGGAAACTGTAGCTCCATCCATATGGTATCATATCAGAACTAACTGACCTAGAAGTGTAACAAACACAGTACCTGTATCATCTTTATTTTGCAGGCAGTTTGCACAAGAATATGTGAATAGATGTGCATTGTGTTGTACATACTGTGCACCTCATGAAGGGATCTAAAGCAACCAGTAACACAGCAGCAACAAAGCCACTAGACCATTGAGCATGTCTTAAATTAAGGCATTAATGTATGGGCATGTGATAGAAAATCTCCACAGACCAGAAACCATTCTTGATGGTACACAAAGGATACTTTAAAAAGCATTATGGTAATGGAACATTCTTTTTATTTATTTATAAGACACAGATTCATTTTTTACACTTCTTTAGAAGGTTCAAACCTACTTTTATCACCTACAAAAGCCTTTTGTCAACCTGTAGAAGGTGGAGGAGGAAGAGAATGTACATGTTTCTATAAAGGAGTACTACCCAACCATTACTTTGAATTTACATAGGAAAATTTAAAATTGTTTGGTCCATAAAGGACTAGAAGTAAGAATGATTCAACAATTTAGGGATTATTTTTCACAAGGAATGAGAGAGAAGACTTCAGCAGCAATTTGCTGCTTCAAGGGACATTTAGACTTTGTATACCAAAGAGAAGCCAGTATACCCTCATTCTGTTTAAGCTTTTCACTGTCTCTTTAACAGAGTTATGCAAGTTTCCTCTGTTTTCCAGTATTTCTTATTTTCCAATCCATGGCTATGATAATACAATTAGAAACATGGAAAATTAAAATAATGTTAGCTCTCTCTCACTTGATTTAGATATGCGACCTAAAGAGCTACTTCAGGGATATCAGTCCAAAAATGAAAAAAAAGGACTAGAAACTCAATGACTTTTTTTTTTTTTTTTTTTTTTTTTTTTTCTACACTGATTAATTGTTAGGTCACTCCCTGCAACTGGTTGTCTCTGAGATTAATCTTCAATAAAGAATGATAGCTGTAAGTGGTGTGGATGTGAGCTATTCAATGTCATTTAATTTCAGGTTCTCTTTTATTTGATAGTTCTAAAACAGCTCAGGTACAACTACACCGTGCAGCACAAATGTTCTGCTGCATAAAATCTGAATGAGAGTCTTCCACAGATAGGAAATACATTACTCCATAGTACAACAGGAATCATAAACACTTTTCACTTAGAGCTTTCATTTGCAACACAGGCCCTTACAGAAGACGTCATATCCAATTTCCAGATTTTTAGAAGTAGAGACCATGAAGCATAAAACATAAAAAAAAAAAAATTACCTCAGATTACCCATTACACTCATGGCAGCAATCACATTGTGATATATATAGATGTATATATCCTGCAATAATGACATGCAGATTAGAAGTATCTGAGCTCTAGATATATTGTTTACAAACTATGGAGAACCAAGAAAAGAACACAAGAAATATGATGAATGCTGAGATAAAAGTTCACAGTGCACAACACTTGGTTTTTAAGAGTCTTGCCATTTGTAAGAACCCATGGTCCCAAATTACTTTCCTAGGCTAATCTTACATTCATGCTGTGGGAGAATTAAGTGCCCAAGAATAAAAGCCATGACAGGCAGTTGAGTGGGAGGCACATACAATAGATTATAAAGTAAGTCATAAGCCCGTCTGTCTTCAAGGCTCAATTATGTAACTGTAGGAAGGCACTTATCTTCAGTCAGGATCCCCAACAGAGTCTTGATAGTCCTTAGCTGCCTAGTCTTAACAGTGAAAATGAAGGTACTTTGAGTATAGTAGAAGCTGAGTAAAGAAAGGTGTTTGCCATTTAACATCTAATCTGCATTTCGTATGAAACTGCCTACAGAGACAATTAATCAGGATTTAAGTGCCTTACTGTTTTGCAGACCAAGTACTTATTGTATAATATCTGAACAACAATGAAAAAAGTAAAGAGCGGAAATACACTATCAGTTCTAACATTTTTGAACACAAATGTTTTAGTTGTAAAGCAGTGCTTTATGGCATGGAACATGGTCATTTTTCTACCACCTGTTTCAACTCCACATTATTTCAATTCTACAGCTGAAGTAAAAGCAGATTTGAAGTTCTAATTTGTGTCTGCAACTACTTTTGCTTCCCAAGTAATTAACAGGCTTGATTCACTGTCATCTTCTGATCCCATGCAGAGTTTAGGATGAAAGTATCTGGAATTAGAAAGAGACAACAACAACAAAACAATAACAAACCAACATAAAGACTTTTATTTCTGTTCCTGATTGAAAACTGTTGTAAGACTTGTTACAGAGCCTCTTGATAGATTCTGAGGTGGATGACAGAAGGAAACACACATGAAATGCTTAACATCATATTTTACATATTGCAAAAGACAGAGAAGTCAGATACTAGGGTTATTTATTTGTTTGTTTTGTTTTATTTTAAGTGATCAAGAAGACATGCCTAGTATATATGTATATTAACCATGAAATGGCCACTGATAAAACCTTCAATGTTTTATACATGGTAGCTCTTCAATGTGGCAAATCTTGCCAGAGACAATTGAAATTTTATTTTTAAATTTGTCTTTATTTACAGTTTAGGCTTTGGCACAAACTAAATATAGTGCAACACAGAAAATTGCTTTGATATAATGACATCTATACTTCTTTCTCACTTTCCCTTTGTACTTCTGGTTTTTAGGGTACAACACTCTATATGATGTTTTATGATTGCCTTTGATAGCCTTAGCTATTAAAAAATAAATAAACCAAAAAAATACTTCAGATAACAACATTAAAAAGTATTGAGCATGAAGATCATATTTTCATACCAGAAGTGTCAATGGCTGTTTTCAGTAATAAATCTGAGCACATATGTTTTTCAGTGCGTTTGTGCATGTATTAGAGAAGACTAAATTTGAAAACTAAAATGTATAAATTATACCTTAGCTCAAAGTCAAATTCTATTTATTTTAAATGTGTTTTGATTTTCTGGAGAGTTCTGACAGATATAGTAAGAACCCAAATAAAATCTGTCAGTTAAGATATTAGTCACACATTTCCAAACAGAGATTAATCACTGCAGTTGGGAATAACTATTTCATGGCAGGGTGATCCACAATTTACATGGATACCATTCATTTTTGCATGATCTGATTGGAAAGCTCAGATATAGACTCATAAATTACTGTCAGATATCTTTATTGTCCTTTTCGTTTATGCAGAGTGCCTTTTTACTGATGGTATAGTGATGCAAATGACTGATTTTCATATTAATACTTAAAACATTTATTTAATTGAAAAACACTACATGAAATTAGTTTTCCCAGTTTGGACAACTTAGCTTAATGAATAGTCCATTTGTAAAAGACTACTTGAACACATGGATCATATGGAAGCATTTATAATGCTGCACAAAAAAAATAGTTGAAGCAGGCTGATGTGCACAAGACTTTATTGTTGGGGTCTGTAGCTGATGGCATACATTGGCTTCAAGGTTACCCTAAGGAAAGAGGTGAGGGGGGAGGAGGGCCAGAAAGAGACAGACAGCGGGAGAGAGAGAAAGAATATGCCAGCCAGGAAGGTCTCCAGGTAGGTGTCCTCTCCTGGTTGTCCTCTCTAGTACAGTGAAGGTCAAAACCGCATCAACAATGGTAGCCACTTTTTTTTTTTTTTTTTTTTTTCCCTGAGATGAACTATACATTTCATTGACATCTACTCAAATTTGCTCTTGGTGGTCTTCGATGAGATTATTGATGATACTATCGGCACTGATGATACTATTGGCACTAATTGTGTGCAAACATTGCATGCTGGTTGCTAAGATTTGAGCACGTTTATTATTTGGGTAACATTTATCGGATATAAAAATAACTGTTTCCCACTAACAAGAAAAGAACAGAACATTGCTTCTAAATTTACTAGTCTAATGTACCACGGATAAGAGCACTTGGTCTAAATGCTGCCACAGTATCTTCAAAGTATGTGGGCTGCAAGTAAAAAGACAGATTAAAACTACAAATACCTGTAGTGATATGTGAGTTAAAGTACTTGAACCCTGAATCAATAAGTAAAGTTAGTTCCATAGTTCTTGTTTTGATCTCCATAAACACAGGCCCAGTAAGAAAGGTGATTATTATTATTATTATTATCATTATCATCATCATCAATTATATTTATACTGCGATATTTATAATATTTTATTACCATTTTATATCATGATATTATTCATATTTATTTTTATATTATTCTTATTTTATTTTTTTATTTTTAATTAAAATCTGCAGTATCTGCAGGAAGATTTTAGTGCAGGCACATTGTTTTTTAGCCCCAGCAGACAGCTAAGTACCACTTAGCTGCTTTCTCATTATCTCCACGTGGGATAGGGGAGAGAATCATAAAGTTAAAACTGTGAGAACTCATGGGTTGAGATAAAGACAGGTTACAAGGTAAAGCAAAAGCTGCACACACAAGCAAAGCCAAACAGGAAATTAATTTCCTACTTCAGCCACTTCCCACAAAGCAGGGCCCATCGCATGTAATGGTTTCTTGGGAAGACAAACACCATCATTCCAAATGTTCCCCTCTTCCTCCTTCTTTAGCCCAGCTTTCTTTGCTGAGCACGCTGCCATATGGTATGGCATATCCCTTTGGTCACTCTGAGCGAGCTGCCCCGGCTGCGTCCCCTTCCAGTGTCTTGTGCACCCCCAGCCTCCTCACTGGCAGGGCAGTGTAAGAAGCAAAAATGTCCTTGTCTCTGTGTAAGCACTGTTCTGCAACAACTAAAAATATTGGTGTGCTATCACCACCATTCTCATCAAAAATCCAAAATGCAACATCTTGAGAGCCTCTACAAAGAAAAGTAACTCTGTCCAAGCCAAAACCATGAAAATATCCACCCCTTATTCCTTACCGTTTATGTCATGTACAAGTTCCTCATTAATCACCGCCCTTTTACATAGATATATAGATATCATTCCCTTAGTCTAAGGACCACCACTGTGAAATATCAATAAAACTTTCATAAAATGTCTACTGATTTCTTTTACTAAATGACTTAGTTTCTATCTGTTATGTTGGTCACTCAGGACAGCAGAAGCATGTGGAGTTATTCTATAACAAAGCCAACTGGTCAGGTCACTGCAGTATCACAGAATCACAGAATCACAGAATTTTCTAGGTTGGAAGAGACCTACTTGCATTGTATCTCATAAGGCTCGTCCTCTGTCAGTTTGAGTGGATCTGCTATAACATGCAACTCAGATCGTGTTTTACAACAATTTACAGATATATATATCCATTATAATCTTCACTTCCAGTCCCTTCAGACCAGGCTACAGGATTTAACATTGCAGTGAACTCCTCCCTTTGCTCCTGGCCTGGTTAGTGGCAATGGGTTCTGCCATTCCACCATGGTTCCCAGCCAAAACCATAATAGGGTATTAAACAAGTTTGTTATTTGATTGGTTTCATCTACTAGCTCTCAAATCTGGAGAAAATGCAATTAGGTCAGATAGCACAGCCAATAACAAAGATTTTAAAGAGATTACTTTTAATTTATCAGCATGAAGCCAGAAAAAAATTCTGGGCATTGCCCATACTGAGATATTTTCTTTCAAAGAGTACATCAATTTTTTAAATCCATAAATTTAAAATAATTTAAAATAATCTCATACATTTAAGTTAATGTCTTAAATTTAAAATAATCCTGTAAATACTAATCTCAGAATTTTAACAAGGTAATTAATTGTTTTACCTTAAAAAAAAAAAATGTATATGTATTTAAAAAGTCACAGTATCTTTAGAATAAAAGTACTTCAGCATGGACAGACAGGAGAATAAAACAAGAAAAGCATAGAAAAAAAACTTGTGCCTTTCTATCAAAATAACAATTCTTTAGCAGATATTTCTTTGCTCCTTTTTTCATTAAAGCTATTTCAACAACAGGGGAAATGCAAGCTTGTACTTTGTTATTAAACCATGATGAGAAAAACATGAGGGAGGTGTTTTCTTGTTCCCTTTCACATTAATGTCAACTACTAGCAAACTTTTTCATTCTAATGGATTTTCTTTCCCTATAAACAAATAGAATATCTCATTTGCTCAGGCAGATCAGTGATGATGCACATCCTGCTGTATGTATTCATTCTAGAGGTATTTGCATCTGAACTTAGCAGCTAAAGCCAACAGACCAGAAGACAGAACATTTTGTGGCATCACCTTTGGGATTCAGAGAAAGAGCAACACAAAGAGATACCCTACACAATTGCCCTCCTGTTTGAGCCACCACTTTTAATTCTTGCCACTTCTCTGAGTTATAATTACATTCTCTACCCTTTAAAATTGGTTAAGCAGGAAATTGTTATGACTGGAATTATATGGGCACATAGTTCTTTCACAATGTTCAGAGGCTGCATCTAGATGATCTGAGTCATATTGTTTAGTCTGTGTTATTTCTACAAGAAGTCATAACAGCTTTTTATTTTATTATATTTTATTTTATTTTATTTTATTTTATTTTATTGAAGGAGATAGAGAAGAAGGGATAGCAGTCCATTCCTTGATTTGGACACAGCTGAATTTATTAGGTTGTATTATCATGATATAATGCATATGGCTTTGCTTTTTTATGCAACTAATATTAGCATGGAAAGTAAGTGTTCATGAGGCCATTGCTCCAGCTTTAGTGCAGCTAGATTTGTATTTCTTAGTCCATACCATTTTTCCTCATATTCTTTTATTTATGATATATGCATCTGTCTAGCCATTGCCACAGGCAAAATGTATTAGAAGTAAAAGACAGCAGCAAAGTATTCACACATGCAACCTCACTTGCTGAGTTCCAGCAAAAGCATATCCATTTCCATTCACTACAGCCAAAATGCTTTTCCGGCAGGCATTACTTCCAGTGTTACTAGCTCTTAATACCATCCTAAATACATTAGAATCCTATTATAAGATAACATATTTGGTCTGTCACTCAGCTATGTAGGTTGTGTGGGGTAAAGCACATGGGTTACCTCTGGTTGCATTTGTTGAATCAATCCATCTGAGGTTGCTTCATTATGAATTTTAGTCCACAGCATTTTAAAGGAACTTCACTACTGTGCGCTATAGTGGCACATTCTAATCTACATCGTTTACATCCTATGCAGAAATCCTGAAGAAAGACAAAAAAATAAAGCTCAGAGAGAGGATCCTTGGACTGTATTAATTGCTCCCTTAAAGTTCATGTCTGTACTATGTGATAAAAACAACAACAACAACAAAAATATCAGTGGAAGGAAAACAAAATAGACATTAAAGCACAAATAATATCCCAGAAATAACATTCAAATTTAAAGACTTTTATTGTAACTCTTTTGACACATGAAGTTCATTTGCATTATAATGTGGAAAAACTGTTAGATGTATTATTGTGTAAGTGATTTTATTTTGGTGTATGTTCATGGTATTCAAACAGGAGAAATATAAGATGGTGTTCTCAAATCTCAATAAACTTCTAAAAATCCCAATATATAAACTTCTAAAATCAAATTTCTCAAATCCCAAAGTAAAACATTTACACAAGAATTTAATGATGTTAGTGGCATATAACTGATACCATTATTTGATTAGATGAGGTTACCAATTAATCACTAACTACTCTGGAGTGCCTTCCTGTTAAATTCTGTGTCCTCAAATCCATTTAGGACTTTAATGACCTCTCTGTAGACAATCTAGATGACAAAGTGAGATGTTGAAATTAAAAAAGCTATGATACTGCAAAGCAACATTCCTCTTACACCAAAAATTTTTCACATTAAAAAATCTTCTATGTTCTTTGTAAACAAATGCATCCAAGCTTTTCTGCTTCTTATCAGATAGTAGTGGTACGTTTCTGAGCTTTTATAAATAAAAAAGAATTTTTGACAGGTATTGTCAGAGACTTAACAATGTAGATTACTCTAATGACATAGGTCTTGAACACCACAATATCATAGCTGAAAAAATGATACTTGAGATGCTCCTTATAGCATGTTTGCCAGTCCAAAAATGTTTCCATAGCAGCAGGAATTGAGACAGTTTTCAAGAATGTTGTCAGAAATCAGATCGCATAATTTAAATTTACAGAGTCAATGTCAATTTAACAGTGTCTAAATTCCTAAGTTTCTAACACCTATGTGAATAAATAAAAATGAAAAAACAACAACAACAAAAACAACTAAAATAAAATACCACAACCAAACAAGAAATGTTCTGTAAAGGTTAAGATGTTGCAAATATATTAGTAAGAGCTATACTAAACAAGCCTTATCAAGCTTTTAGAGTTTTAGAGAAAACTTACTACAAAAGTATTCTCTAAATTGAATGGTAGTGGTAATTTAATGTTTAATGGGATTCAGGAATTTAATGCAAAGCCATTAGTTTATTCATAATACCTTTTTGAATTTTTTATTTTTATTTTATTTTGAGATATTTCCAGAAAGAAACCTCCTCATTCAGAAAAAAATGTGATAACAGAGTATGTTCTGCTATAGATCTGTCTGAATTTGTTATTGTTATCACTGTAGGTACAATCTACCAAATTTGATAAAATCAGAATAAGCACAATGTCTATTTTATGTAAAAACATAGAACAAGAGCATATAAGCTCTCCTCTTGAACCTGATGTTATCTGTACTTTTCAAAATCATGGCTTCTCACAGCAAAACAAGCTATGAGTTTTTCCCTCCTGATTAGCCCTGTGAGTGACCAGAACCTGAAATTACTCCCAGGACACTACTCCTCCATTCATTGTACAAATATAAACAGACTGATTTTGATTCTATCTGGCTTTGAAACTGGAAACATAGGGTCATCCCTGGGAAAGACATTGATCTTTTTCATTTGTCTACTGCAATATATCATAAAAGTATAGAGAGAGGCATGGCCAAGTCAGGACCTATCCTCATAACCATGAGACTAATGCCCTCTGCTGAAGACTCTCTTCTCCAATCACTTCTAGCCTTTGTCTGCTTGACCTCCTGGAAATAAAAAGGGCAAATACTTGATGGGATGAATTTGACCTCGCGTCTGGCCTAAATGCTGCAATGAAAACATGATGTAAACTTAGCCAGAGCTTCTTTATTCATATACAAGTAAAAAACTATGTTTTGTGGAAGATCCAGGAGAAATTATCAGACATCTCACACTACTTTTGTGCCTCAGAGATTCTGAATCTTCAGAACAAATGATTTATTAATCATTATATCATAATATATCATAATCATCACTGCTATGGAAGTCTACTATTTCAAAATATCATTACTTCAGCTGGAACTTGATTTTATGGCAGATTTTCACTGACTGACCTATCTGATAATCCTCCTTTTGCTAGAATGCAAATGCTCTAAAGATGTTGCATTTTTAGCATATCTGAGTGTTGAAATTGTTTACCTACATACATAAGATGATTACAATTTGATTTGTTGTACACATGCATTATTAGAAAGTATTATTACTTATTTTGTCCTTATATAAGATATAAGGATATAATATTATAATAACATAATATTACTTATTATATCCTTAATAACACCTGTTCACAGTACATTATGTTTAAACAGACAACTGCTGTTATTATTACACTGGATCATTCAGTTGTATAGCAAGCATCTATCCCCTACTATAGGAGACATTTAGCGAGTTAACAGCTACAAAGAATAGCAAGATCCATTAGAGAAAATTAATAGTTTGAAAAATATGAATGACAATATTAATTAAGTTTTATTTTCTGTCATCATGGTAACAGGTCAGAGAGTTAAATTTCAACCCATTTAAAAGTCACTCCTATCAAAGCTTAAGAAGTATTCTTGAAGTAGCTTAGATATATTTATCCCATAGTCTCAGGATTGTCTCAAATATCATCTTTGTAGAAAGCTAGAGAGGTTAAATTCATATCCTCCCTCTTTTCCATATCATCCAAAAATCAGTTCAGCTAAATGCAATAATGTACAGAAAAGAGAAGACCTTCTTTCTCAAAAGGCACTTTATTTCAGGATCAATGCCAACAGAAGCAAAGCCAACACAAGTTAATCCAAACTTAGAAATATCAATAACCAATTAGCATTATTAATTGGTTATATTGGTAATATTATTATTTATTAGCCATTAACATCTATTTATAGAGGAAGAAATAATTTAGAAAACTCCAAATGATACTTTGGAGTAAAATTCTCAGGTCTAACTGTGGGATTGAGGCAGTAATTATGGTCATATTTCTAAGACCCAGGCAGTTTAATTTCACGTCTGCTGTATTCTGTGTTTAAATTTGCAGAGCCATTTGGCATCTTAATCACATGAAATAAAATTCTCAGGAGGCATAAGCAGCTTAAGTCCAGCAAGTTTGTTGTTTGAACTTCAAGTGTTTCTTCTCTTCTCTTCTCTTCTCTTCTCTTCTCTTCTCTTCTCTTCTCTTCTCTTCTCTTCTCTTCTCTTCTCTTCTCTTCTCTTCTCTTCTCTTCTCTTCTCTTCTCTTCTCTTCTCTTCTCTTCTCTTCTCTTCTCTTCTCTTCTCTTCTCTTCTCTTCTCTTCTCTTCTCTTCTCTTCTCTTCTCTTCTCTTCTCTTCTCTTCTCGTTTACTTTGCTAGCTTTAATTTTTAAGCTAGAAGAATTTCCAATAGAGAATAAAAATGTGCAGCTTGGTATATTTTTTTGTTAATGATTTTGTGTTTGGCCTTTCTACTTCAAAACATTTAAGGATCCTTATTTATAAGTACAAAGTGAAAGCAACAACTTTGTCAATGTTATTGTATGATTTCATATTTTCTTTGTTAGAGAATAGACTACCCGTTGCATTTCCAAACTTATATAGTACAAACAAATGCAGCAATGGTACTTTGCTGCTTTGGAGGACTCCACTTAACACACATTTATTGCATGTACATCTTGAATACTGTATGTACATTTGCAAATGAAAAAATGCCCATACCTTAGTGTTAGCTAACAAAGTTTCTCTGTCTGGACATACTTAAGTGTGTTACATTTTGTGCATTGTCAGAAATCAGCAGCAGCAAACATAATAACTGATGAACACTTTTAAGACCCTGAGTAAGGGTTGTAAAGTCATAGAATCATAGAATCATAGAATCATAGAATCATAGAATATCCTGAGTTGGAAGGGACCCTTAAGGGTCATCAAGTCCAACTCCTGGCACTGCACAGGTCTATCCAGAAGTTTAGACCATGTGACTAAGTGCACAGTCCAATTGCTTTTTAAATTTTAAAAGACAGGCTTGGTGCACTGACTACTTCACCGGGGAGCCTGTTCCTGTGTGCAACCACCCTCTCAGTGAAGAACTTTTTCCTGATGTCCAGCCTAAACTTCCCCTGCCTCAGCTGAACACCATTCCTGCGAGTCCTATCACTGGTGTTTACAGAAAATAGTTCGCCCACCTCTCCACTCCCCCTTGCAAGGATGTTGTAGACCATGATGAGGTCCCCCCTCAACATCCTCTTCTCCAGGCTGAACAGGCCTAGTGACCTCAGCTGCTCCTCATATGTCTTCCCCTCTAGGCCCTTCACCATCTTCGTCCCTTCCTCTGGACACTCTCCAACAGTTCAATGTCGTTTTTGTACTGTGGTGCCCAGAACTGCACACAGTACTCAAGGTGAGGCCACACCTGTGCAGAGTAGAGCAGGAGAAACGTAGTCATCTGTAAGTTTGAGATACTTGGTTAAATGCAATTAGCACATTGTGTTGTTGATAGAGTTCATTATAAACATGCTGAACAATAACATGTTATATGGTAAAAATGCTTGTTTTCAGAAAGAAAAAAAAAAAAAGAAAAAAATTGTTTTTACTTGTAATGTAAACTTGCGTAAGGTTTTACAAACTTACAAAATGATGAATTGTCTGGAACAGTGAGTGAGACCTCATGGTGCTGTAGGATTGCTGTAGGCACACTATCTGAAATACGAAAAACAGTCATCTTGCAGCCTGTCATTACATACTTTTATTATACATCAAGAAATCAAAATTAAATTTCAAGTAAAAATGAATTTAGATTACTTCTACGCAAATCTTTAAAGTAAATGTAATATCTGAATTATCAATTTTTCATTAGGTGAAATCCTGGGATGAAGCCCAACTTGTCATTCTTTGTCTAGCTGCTTTATGTGACTCAGGTTTGAATGACTCAATAGAACAAAGTAAATGTGGTTGTTAAATAATTGAAAGGTCAATGAATCATCTTTACAAAACAATTTCACCACCTGCAACTTGAACATTGAGGAATGTTATTTGCTCAAATGTAGTTTGTTAGATTATATCCTCCATGTCCACCTGAAAACTAAACCTGTTTATCAGCTGGGAGTCTGAAATACCTTACCTAAAGAAAAGAATGATAATTTTTCCAAATGAATAGTGAACAGCGACATATCTCATGAAAGGCTTTTGACAACTCTTTATTGTATGATTTTTCATATGAATAGTCATCTAAGCTCATCTGTTCCAAAAGGCACAATGTGGGAACTTTACTAGATTGACATTCAAGGATGTTTTCCAAGAAAAATTAAAATCTCATTTTTATTATAATTTTTCCCAAAGATATAGTCAGAACAGTGCAATAACTGATTCTGTCTTTGTCTTCTTCCCTACCCCTAACACATGCAAAAATATTTATCTCCTTCTGCATGAAAAACAGGCAAGTATGAAATGAATTTCACAGTTTTGTTTCCATTTCCATGTGTGTTTCGTAAGAATTTATGACAAATTCCACAGTGTTTCACTGAGTTGTTTCAAAGTGGTTTTGAAAACCCCTTTGGGGTTGGTCTGTACATGCACCTCTGCCATGATCCTACGAATGGACGTAAAAGTTTATGAAGCTTTCACAGTTTCACAGTTTTCTATGGATATTTGCTCTGGTAACGAATAGCACTATTTTAATGTATATCTGCCAGGCGCTTTTTTCTAATTTTAGACAATTCAGAATCACAAAACATACACAATCATGTATATGATTTACTTCATATACATTCTTTAATAATGAAAATTCATTTTTAGTTACCATATTTTCCATATTTATTTTTCCTTTTCATGAATAAGGCATGAATGCTCTCAAATATTCAGAAACTCTCCCCTTTGGAACACAAGCAAAATATATAAAAATTAACATCTGTTTTTTGTTTTGTTTTGTTTTGTTTTGTTTTTTTGTTCCAGTCTCCTTCTGTATGTATTTCTCAAGAACGTAATATCTAAAACTTCAGTTTTATGCATATATTCTTTCCCTCCATCTCTCATTAATGTGTTAAGCAGAAATTAAACACATATTTCGAGACAATTAATTTAAAGGGTTATCCTTTTATGTGATCTAGTTGAGTTCTCAGACACCAAATCAAGTTTGTATTCAATGTCTCTGCTTTGGCAGAATGTTGCACAATAATATTATTTTCTTTTCCTATTGCAATGATATTCTATTTTAATTCATTACTGTCATCATTCAGTAAATGTATTTTCATGACAACAGACAGGAATTTCAGCTTGTTCAGGGATCTGCTTGGCAGGATCCAATAGCAAAAGGCAAAGAGGCACAAAGGAGTTGGTTGATCTTTAAGGAAATCCCTGTCAGTGGAAAAAAAAAAATAAAAGGAGGTTCCACTCTGTTGACAGGAAGGCAAGGAAGCATCACACAGGGACAGCATGAATGAATAGATAGAGAACTCCTGGCTGAGCTCTGTTGTAGGGCAAATCTGCTCAGTTCACAAGATATAAATTGTTTTTTGATTTATTAATTACATATATTTACCCAATGATTGGTGAACTACACGTTCAGAATCAATGCAGTAGATATCTTCTACAGCTGATCCCAAGAAATTCTAGTTCTACATCCAACCCACACAACAGCACACTGCCCCTTCTCTGGGCATGCAATATGCACACCCTTCCAGTTATAAATCTAGGTCCTCCAGCCCTGTATCATTTTACCATTCCATACCGTCTTAATAGATCTGTCCACATACTGGCAAATGGTTGCCTGAGGAGATGCCTCCACATCCTGCCCAAGTTGGGATCCCTGTTTGCTGTGCTAGCACTGTCAGCCCACTGTTGGGTGCAGGATGCTCCCAGCACCCAATGGAGATGCTGCACTGCCTGGGTAGGGTAAAGGTGAACTGAGGACTTTGCCAGCAGGGACAGACCACCCTGATGGCTGCTGCTGCTTCTCCATCATTTCTCCCCACTGTCAGAAACACTCACATTTCTTTTATTTTTCTTTTGTGGCTTTTTATTTTTTATTTTTTTTCAAAAGCTTTTCATTATTACCTTGTCATTCCATGATTAAGCTAACTGATAGTCATCTCCCTCTTTAGCAATATTATTTTTTCTGGCAACAACCCTTTCAGACATTTCAGTTACACACTTTGTAAATACTTCAGTTTTCATTTTAAAAGGGTGATGGGCCAATTTGTGTGTGTGTATTGGGGGGGGAGAGGGGGGATGTTAGCTGTGGGAGTGGAAACTTTATTGGGATACCAAGCAAAATATAGAAACACTTCCTATGTTTACATGGATGGATTAGGGTAAACTGATGCTGATACTAAGGTAGAATGTGAAGGGCAGTAGCAAAGGCTGCTATGAGTATATGGGTAGACCAGATTAATAAAAAATGTTAAGGAAAATTGGAGCCCACATGCTTCGGGGTGGAGCAGTGTGTGTTTGTGCTGGGGGGGGGGGGAGTAGAAGAACTGCTGACAAACACACAAGAGACAAAGTTACTTAGATTTTATTTGCTTCATTTTTTCCAGATAAGGTTTACCTTTAGGCCTCCCAGGAGAAGTATATTAATGGAGTTGGTGGCAGTGAAGTGGTACCCACAGTAGGGGAATAAAAAGTTAAGGAGAACTTAAGCTAATAGGATTCATGTAGTTCCATGAGACCTGCTAAGACACATCCCAGGTTTCTTAGGGATCTAAAGGATGTCACTGTGAGAATGTTCTTTATTATTTTCAAATGATCATGGTGACTGGGGAAGGTTCCCAAGGCAAACCCCAAACCCATCTTGAGGAAGGGCAAGTTGAGGAACTACAGCTATATCTCAGTCCCAGGCGGATCACAGAAAAAATTCTCCTAAAAGCTATTTACAAACACAAGAATGACAAGAAGATGACTAGGAACATCTGGCATGCTTTTTTTATAATGTTTTTTAATGCCAATACTCACTACTTATATGAAAGATGAATATCAGATATGAATCTGTGAAACATTTTTTTCAACAATATATAGTCATACTTATAACTATTAATTAATAACAACAGTATTTCATGCTGCAGAATGGATTTGTCAAATGCAGCTTTCACACAACGTATCTTGTGTTTGTCACTTTAGCAAGATGAGATTTGTTGAAAGACAGGCTATGCTTTAATGAAATAGAAACTGAATAATGGTCATGATGTTGTATTTCTTGCTTTTTAACTTACTAAGAATAATTTTCAGGACAGCTTGATCATGCATCCCTTTGAAATTGTTCAGTTTATCTCTTAATTTCTTTCCCAGGGAGAGGTAATTAATCCATCTATAGTTACATAAAGTAAGTGATAATGTATTCTATAATGTATTCTATATTATTCTATATTATTATATATTCTATAGTATAATATATGATATATTCTTTTTGAAAAAGATAAAAAAATGTTTCTCTTTTGGATAGCTGATAGACTTCACATGATCAATGCCACATAAGCTACGTTATGTTGTTTTCTTATTTCTTTCTTATGTCCTCTCCATGGTCTCGTAAGTAAAACCACAGGGTGGCACGGGGTGAGTACCCACCATATCGTCTTCCTTGTGTGGATGAACGCCTACCGCTGATAGCTGAGACACTGCTCTGTACAGGTACGGAGGAGAATAATCTCTCTTCAAGTTGGTGAACCTTTTCAGAAAGTTTCTCCACAGTGTTCTCTTTTGGTCGGTGGACACTGGTTGGTTCAGGTGGGGATGAAGATAGATTCTCTTTAAGTTGGTGGAACTCTTCAGAAAGTTTCTCCACAGCTGAGACGCAGGCCACAATTTGCCTTCACTTGGAGGGGAGTCCAATATACTTGGAATCGGCTGCCCCAGGGGTGGAAACACAGCCCTACCATTTGCCATGGACTGATCCAGTCTGCACTGGAGCAGGGGGAAGCTCCTGAACACCTGCAGTACATCGATGACATTATTGTGTGGGGTGACACAGCAGAGGAAGTTTTTGAGAAAGGGAAGAAAATAGTCCAAATCCTTCTGAAAGCCGGTTTTGCCATAAAACAAAATAAAGTCAAAGGACCTGCACGAGAGATCCAGTTTTTAGGAATAAAATGGCAAGATGGACGTCGTCAAATCCCAATGGATGTGATCAACAAAATAACAGCTATGTCTCCACCAACTAACAAAAAAGAAACACAGACTTTCCTAGGTGTTGTGGGGTTTTGGAGAATGCACATCCCAAGTTACAGTCTGATTGTAAACCCGCTCTACCAAGTAACCCGTAAGAAGAATGAGTTTGAATGGGGCCCTGAACAACGACAAGCATTTGAACAAATCAAGCAGGAAATAGTCCATGCAGTAGCCCTTGGGCCAGTTCGAACAGGACCAGATGTAAAGAATGTGCTCTACACTGCAGTTGGGAGAACGGCCCCACCTGGAGCCTCTGGCAGAAAGAACCTGGGGAAACTCGAGGTCGGCCCCTGGGGCTTTGGAGTCGGGGATACAGAGGATCTGAGGCCCGCTATACTCCAACTGAAAAGGAGATATTGGCAGCATACGAAGGAGTTCGATCTGCTTCAGAGGTGGTCGGTACTGAAGCGCAGCTCCTCCTAGCACCCCGATTGCCAGTACTAGGCTGGATGTTCAAGGGAAGGGTCTCTTCTACGCATCATGCAACTGATGCTACGTGGAGCAAGTGGGTTGCACTGATTACTCAGCGGGCTCGAATAGGAAACCCCAGTCGCCCAGGAATATTGGAAGTGATTATGGACTGGCCAGAAGGTAAATACTTTGGGATATCATCAGAGGAGGAGGTGGGTCGTGCTGAAGAAGCCCCACTGTACAACCAGTTACCAGAGAATGAAAAGAAATATGCCCTGTTCACTGATGGGTCCTGTCGTATTGTGGGGAAGCATCGGAGATGGAAGGCTGCTGTATGGAGCCCTACACGACGAGTTGCAGAAGCTGCTGAGGGAGAAGGTGAATCGAGTCAGTTTGCAGAAGTGAAAGCCATTCAGCTGGCTTTAGACATTGCTGAACGAGAAAAATGGCCAGTTCTCTATCTCTACACCGATTCATGGATGGTAGCAAATGCCCTGTGGGGATGGTTACAGCAATGGAAGCAAAACAACTGGCAACGTAGGGGCAAACCCATCTGGGCTGCTGCTTTGTGGCAAGACATTGCTGCTCGGGTAGAGAACCTGGCTGTGAAAGTACGTCACGTAGATGCTCATGTGCCCAAGAATCGGGCTACTGAAGAACATCAAAACAACCAGCAGGTGGATCAGGCTGCTAAGATTGAAGTAGCTCAGGTGGACCTGGATTGGCAGCATAAAGGTGAATTATTTATAGCCCGATGGGCCCATGACACCTCAGGCCATCAAGGTAGAGATGCAACATACAGATGGGCTCGTGATCGAGGGGTGGACCTGACCATGGACGCTATAGCACAGGTTATTCATGACTGTGAAACATGTGCTGCAATCAAGCAAGCCAAACGGTCAAAGCCTCTTTGGTATGGAGGACGATGGCTGAAATATAAATATGGAGAGGCCTGGCAGATTGATTACATCACACTCCCTCAAACTCGCAATGGCAAGCGCCACGTACTTACAATGGTGGAAGCAACCACCGGATGGCTGGAAACATATCCTGTGCCTCATGCCACCGCCCGGAACACTATCCTGGGCCTTGAAAAGCAAGTCCTATGGCAACATGGTACCCCAGAAAGAATAGAGTCAGACAATGGAACTCATTTCCGAAACAACCTTATAGACACTTGGGCCAAAGAACATGGTATTGAGTGGGTGTATCACATCCCCTATCATGCACCAGCCTCCGGGAAAGTTGAACGATACAACGGACTGTTAAAGACTACATTGAAAGCAATGGGCGCTGGGACATTCAAAAATTGGGATACGCATTTGGCAAAGGCCACCTGGTTAGTCAATACTAGGGGATCTGCCAACCGAGCTGGACCTGCCCAATCAAACCTGTTACGTACTGTAGATGGGGATAAAGTTCCTGTAGTGCATGTAAGAAATATGCTGGGTAAAACAGTCTGGGCTACTCCTGCCTCAGGAAAAGGCAAACCTATTCGTGGAATTGTTTTCGCTCAGGGACCTGGATACACTTGGTGGGTGATGCAAAAGAACTGAGAGGTCCGGTGTGTACCTCAAGGAGATTTAATACTGGGTGAGAATAGCCCATGAACTGAATTGTACCATGTTAATTACTATATAATACTGTATGTTATCACTACTATGACTACTGTAGGTGACTAATTAGAATGTATGGAAAAGAGCGTAACCTGAGCATGACATAAATGGTATGGAATAAGGGGTGGATAGATGTCCTGGTTTCAGTTAGAACAGAATTAATCTGCTTCCTAGTAGCTGGTGGAATGCTGTGTTTTGGCTTAGGATGAGAAGAGTGCTGATAACACCCCGATGTTTTAGTTGTTGCAGAGCAGTGCTTATACCAAGCCAAGGACATCTCAGCCTTTTGCTCTGTCCTGCCAACAGGCAGGCTGGGGGTGCAGTAAGAGCTGGGAGGGGACAGACCCAGGACAGGTGACCCAAACTAGCCAAAGGGGTATTCCATACCATCTGACGTCATGCTAAACAATATATAGGGGTGGCTAGCTGGGGGGAGGGGGCCGGACTGCTTGGGGTTAAGCTGGGCATCGGTCAGCGGGTGGTGAGCAATTGCATTGTGCATCACTTGTTTGTACATATTATTATTACTTTCCTATTATCACCATTGTAACATTATTGTTATTATTGTTATTATTATTTTGTTATTATTATTTTCCTGTCTTATTAAACTGTCTTTATCTCAACTCACGGGCTTTACTTTCCATTTCTCTCCCCCGTCCCAGAGAGGGAGGGGGGAGGGTGAGCGAACGGCTGCGTGGTATTTAGCTGCCAGCCGGGTTAAACCACGACACTGGTGTTGGTAAGTTAAGTTTCTTTACTGAATTATCTGCTATAATTCAAAGATCTGTCATGAGACATAAACTTTTGTATATCAATATTTCTTTACTTCATGCACTGGCTTCTTTCTATGTAAGGAAGATTGCTGATTCAAATCTTGAATGTGATGTTTTATTAATTAACTAGAATAATAGCATTTGAACTACTAAACTAAATTACAAGACTAAATTCCTGGCTGGGTGTGATGTTATTTACAAACACTTTTTCTTCTTCATGTATATTTGTAAGCAGACACTAATCTGTGCCAAGTAGACTGGTCTTACAGATGTGTAGATAATAGCAGTATTGCTATAGTATTGTTGTGGGTGCTGTCAAACAGAATGCTACTCCCATATCTCATGTCTGATTTTTCCTGGAAACATTGACATGTATCATTAGTGTTAATGTTGACTGCGCCTTGTATTTGATGCATTTATTCTATGATTGTTTAGCATGGTGTAACACAGGATGATTTGTCTTTAAATACTTTTTATACTCCCATTTTGCAAGATTCAGTACACAGTCAGCATCTTCATGTTGATTTCAGTTTGTATATTCCTGTATCACCTTTTACTGTGATTCAAGAAATCTTGTTTTATGAAAAACCTTCAACAACATATTGATGATAATGGGAACCTTGAATAAAATTCAGACTTTACGACTTGCTAGCAATCTGAGTGGATTTTACAGTTTGTAACTCAATTCTGAGATTTTTTTTTTTTTATTATTAATTTGTTGGTGATGATTTTGATTTTTGGAGACTATGAAGAACCACTAGAACTTTGTATATCAGCTATAGTTGTAATATGTAACCTATAATGGCTTCCTCTAAAATGTTTACCTACTATTCAGTGCAATACTATATTAGCAATACCTAAGGTAGTTCTGAATAAGGTCTTACTTCTATAAGACGTAATACGGTGCTTTTTAAAAAAATGACAGCTCTGGACCCAGAAATCATATACATTGTCTGTACAGTATTGAGTCCAAGGTAATGAGCTTTGATTGAGCTCCAGTTTGGAGCTTGTTTGATTATGTTTATACAGGTCTACATTGCACAATGTGGAATTGACTGCTCACAGAATAACAAGTTAAAAAACAAAACATCCATGAGGAGTGCAAGTCTCCTGGGTAGCACAGGAAAAAAAAGAGATCATGGTAGGAGACAATGTCCTTCCTTTCACAGGAGGTAGTAAATGTACAGACAGATGGAATAGAAACACTGGACTGGTAGGTGAGGACTGGAGAAAAGCTCACGGTATGCCTCTGGGACAAATTCTGTAACATCAGAGTGGAGCAATCTCTATTCTGTCATTATCTCAGACATCCATTTTAAAATAAATAAATAAATAAATAAATAAATAAATAAATAAATAAATATCAGGCATTAGGGAGTAAATGTATAGAAAAATATGTCTTTTTGTAGTCCTTGTTCAATTAAAAAGTGCATTGATTTCAATGTGTTTTAAATGAAGTCTCCCATGAAGTGTTCAGTCTCACAGCTTTGAACCTGAGCCAAGCCATACCAAAACTAACTCGTGACATGTTTCTACAGATGTCAATCAGAAGCAAGCCTTGGAAATCAGTTAATTTTTTATTTTATTTTATTTTATTTTTTTCCTAATATGCAATTCATGATATGTACACATTTTCTGTGTATTTTTTTTAAATCAAAATCTTCTACTGACAAAGGAAAGATTTATGTGAAATATCCAAATATTTAATTTATTTGATTAAAGGTAAGCTTTATCTTGATTTTGTTGAAAGCATAAGAAATGTATACACATGAAAAGTAGTTTGGCTGTGCTCTGAATTTAGTCACTTTTAAAAGCACCGCTTTTCATTTTCCTCAATATGTATATTTTCCTTATATTTTCTCTGTTTGTAATTTCTATCCAAAATGAATCTTCTTTTAGTTATTTCCAGTATTACTTGTTCTTCCTTTTGTGCTGATTGATCCATTCTATATTGCATCCATCTTTCCATCACCACATCTTTTCTGAATATCATTAACATTGTCTTTCCTCATTTTTCTTTCTTTTTTTAACACTTTTTTTCTTTCTTCTTCTTCTTCTTTTTTTTTTTTTTTTCTCATATCTTTCTATTTCTGTTTTGAAGTAAATATGATGTAAAAGACTGCAAAACTTCAAGTTCACTTGTCAGAGATACAAGAGGATCATTCTTTCACAGAATAAAACAGTTGTATGGAGCAATAGCAATGTAGTTTATTTTGAACTTTAGTATTGCTTTTCTTATTAAAAGATCAGAAACAGTTGTTGAAGTTGTATTTTGGATAGAGAAATGTTTAATGAAAAGGGATAGGACAAGGAGATATGGCATCCAAAACCTTCCAAACTTCCAGCACTTCCATTTATTACTCACAGATAGGGTGTTGTAGCCATACAGAAGCTTCTGACTTTAGTGAAACACTGTGTGAATGTAACAGACCTTGAACATTCAGAATACTGTTGAATGAAGGATGAATTTATGAATAAAATATTTAGCCTACTATTTCTATCAAAGAATTCTACAATACAAGTGGCACACTTGGTTTACAGAACATTTATCATGTGCAACACTGCACATCCAGAGCTGAATTCTAATTCTCTTGTTCAAAATGTTTAATCTCCTCTTCCATAACAAGACTGAATGATCCAAAGTGAAAAACTGTCTTAGATGCCAGCTGTGCAATATTTTATCAGCCATGGCTACTCATGTGGAGTAATCTCAGTTTTTTGGAGATAAAGTCAGAGAACACATGGTCACCTATGTAATAACAAGTGTACAAAGCAGCAGAATTTCAAACTTTTAAAGTACAGATATATTAGGAATTTTTGCTATCCTTAAATGAAAAGTAGATATTGAATAGTAAATGTTTCTTTTTTTCTTTTTTTTTCATTTAACACTTGTTTTGTTTTTCCTATTTTTATTCATGAAAAGGAAAACTGCATGTCTGCTTAAATAAAAATAAATCTGTACTTTTATGGATAAACGTAAGGGTCAAACTATCAAGAGGAACTTTATTCTAAAATCTGATATTCTTTGAAATTTGTAGCATATTAATATATGTGACGATAGTCTAGCTTACTGAATTTAGAAAAATAATCCATTGCAGTTCTATTCCATTTTAAAGCATACTGTTTTAATAAATTGATATGCTGTGTCCTCTTTTTTCAACTTGGCTGAGCATGAGAATTAAAAATATATGCTGCTTCTCTTCCAAAATATAAAAAGATAAAGTACATTTTAAAAAAGAATATATAAACGATCAGTGTCATATGCAATTCAGATAGCAAGTTTATAGCATTGACTTCTTGTCAGGTAAGTGCACTACATCTCATTAGTCCAAAATTACATTTCCCGTTCACTGAATGACTGGATGAGGGTGAGGTATATGTCACTTCTTCCCACATGCACGTGTGCCCACAAGCTGTGGATTGGGTGATAAAAGTATAGAAGCTGTAGGGTAGCACTTGAGAGCACATTGGACTGCTATTTTTATTGTCCGGTCTCAGAAGAGGCAGACGGAAGAAGATTGTGAGCTTCCAGAAAGAAGTAAGAAAGTGTTCTGGGCTTCCTAAGAGACATTTGAAATAATCAATAGTAAGATATCATTATAATTTAGGACTTTGTTAGGCTAATATACATTTTCACTGTAAACTAAATCATAATCATCGTGCAGCAGGAAGACTTGGTTGCTGTCACAGAAATGTGGTGGGACCACTCTCATGACTGGACTGCTGCAATGTCTAACTACAGGCTCTTCAGAAGGGACAGGCAGCACAGAAGGGGTGGTGGTGTGGCTCTTTATATCAGAGAGTGTTTTGATGTCATGGAACTTGAGGCTGGGAATCATAAGGTTGAGTCCCTATGGGTTAGGATCAGCAGGAAGGCCAACAAGGCAAGCATCCTGGTGGGGGTCTGTTATAGACTGCTGAACCAGGATGAGGAGACAGATGAGGAATTCTACAGGCAGCTGGCAGAAGCTGCAAAATCATCAGCGCTTGTTCTCGTGGGGGACTTCAACTTCCCTGACACATCCTGGAAGCACAACACAGCCCAGAGAAAGCAGACTAGGAGGTTTCTGGAGAGCGTGGAAGATAGCTTCCTGACAAAGCTGGTTAGTGAGTCTACCTGGGAAAGTGCCCCACTAGACCTTCTCTTCACAAACAGAGAAGGACTGGTGGGAGATGTGGTGGTCAGGAGCTGTCTTGGGCAGAGTGACGACGAAATTGTAAAGTTCTTTATTCTTGGCGAAGTCAGGAGTGGGATCAGTAAAACCACATTCTTGGACTTTCATAGGCTGGCTGACTTTGAGGTGGACCACTCAGGAAGACTATAAGGATGTTGCGAGGCAGTGCAGGGACAAAATTAGAAAGGCCAAAGCTCATCTGGAGCTCAAACTGGCTACTGCCATTAAAGATAACAAAAACTGTTTTTATAAATACATCAACACAAAAAGGAGGACTAAGGAGAATCTCCATCCTTTACTGGATGCAGGGGGAAACTTAGTTACAAGAGATAAGGAACAGGCTGAGGTACTTAATTTAAGCTTTCTTTCCCTCAGTCTTTAGCGGCAAGTGCAGTTGTTCTCTGGATACCCAGCACCCTGAGCTGGTGGAAGGGGTAGGGAGCAGAATGTGACCCTCATAATCCACAAGGAAATGGTTGGTGACCTGCTATTGGTCAACAATACAGCACTTGGATGCACACAAGTCTATAGGTCTGTTTGGGATCCACGCGTGGGTACTGAGAGAACTGGCAGAGGAGCTGGCCAAGCCACTTTCCATCATTTATTGGCAGTCCTGGCGATCGGGGGAGGTCCCAGTTGACTGGCGGCTAGCAAATGTGACGCCCATCTACAAGAAGGGCCGGAGGGTAGACCCGGGGAACTCTAGGCCTGTCAGTTTGACCTCAGTGCTAGGAAACCTCATGGAGCAAATTATCTTGAGTGTCATCATGTGGCACTTGCAGGGCAAGCAGGCGATCAGGCCCAGTCAGCATGGGTTTATGAAAGGCAGGTCCTGCTTGATGAACCTGATCTCCTTCTATGACAAAATGACACGCTGGGTGTATGAGGGAAAGGCTGTGGATATGGTCTCCCTTGATTTCAGTAAGGCTTTTGACACTCTTTCCCACAGCATTCTCCTCAAGTAACTGGCTGCTCTTGACTTGGACTGGCATATGCATCACTGGGTTGAAAACTGTCTGGATAACCAGGCCCAAAGAGCTGTGGTGAATGGAGTCAAATCCAGTTGGAGGCCAGTCACCTCCAACTGGATTTGACTCCAGTGCTCCCCCAGGGCTCAGTACTGGGGCCAGTCCTCTTTAATATCTTTATTGATGATCTGGATTAGGGAATTGAGCGTACCCTCAGTAAGTTCACAGACGACACCAAGTTAGGTACGTATGTCGACCTGCTCGAGGGTAGGAAGGCTCTGCAGGAGGATCTGGATTGGCTGGACCAATGGACTGAGGTCAACTGTATGAAGTTCAACAAGGCCAAGTGACGGGTCCTCCACCTGGGGTGCAATAACCCCAAGCAGAGCTACAGGCTGGGGGATGAGTGGTTGGAGAGCTGCCAGGCAGAGAAGGACCTGGGAGTATTGGTTGATAGTCGGCTGAATATGAGCCAGCAGTGTTCTCACGTGGCCAAGAAGGCCAACAGCCTCCTGGCTTGTATAAGAAGCAGTGTGGCCAGCAGGGCTAGGGAGGTGATTGTCCCCCTGTACTCGGCTCTGGTGAGGCCGCACCTCGAGTACTGTGTTCAGTTTTGGGCCCCTCGCTACAAGAAGGACATCGAGGTGCTCGAACGAGTCCAGATAAGGGCGCCGAAGCTGGTGAGGGGCCTGGAGAACAAGTCCTATGAGGAGCAGCTGAGAGAGCTGGGCTTGTTCAGCCTGGAGAAAAGGAGGCTCAGGGGCAACCTTATTGCTCTTTACAGGTACCTTAAAGGAGGCTGTAGCGAGGTGGGGGTTGGTCTATTCTCCCACGTGCCTGGTGACAAGACGAGGGGGAATGGGCTAAAGTTGCACCAGGGGAGTTTTAGGTTGGATGTTAGGAAGAACTTTACTGAAAGGGTTGTTAGATATTGGAACAGGCTGCCCAGGGCAGTATTGGAGTCACCATCCCTGGAAGTCTTTAAAAGACGTTTAGATGTAGAGCTTAGGGATATGGTTTAGTGAAGGACTTCTTAGTGTTAGGTCAGAGGTTGGACTAGGTGATTTTGAAGGTCTCTTCCAACCTAGATGATTCTGTGTTCCTGTGATGAACACCTATTATTTATTGTTCCATGTACTGCTAAGTTTTTAAAATAATGTAGAAAATACAGAAATGCAAGTTTCTTTTTATTTGTTTTATGTAAAAGGTTACTCTGGGCCTTAAGTGCCTCTAACATTTTATGAAACATTACAACCTATTAAGTGCTTGTCATATAAAGTCATTATTCTTTATTTGATCTTTTTACCTGCTATCAATTTGTATGTGTACAAAAGGCTTAGCCCCAAACTACTTTTATTCATTAAGGTAATCAAACTTTAATTGAATAATTTAATCCACATTACTACACATAAGTGGTTAAACATTTTAAATACTATTTTTTATATTTTTATAATACTCCACTGAATACAAGTCTTAACTGTAACATTTAAATAATGATAGGATATTCTATATGTTCATGTTCCAATGAAAATTGGAACTGATTAATAAAAAATAAGGGTGTCGGAACTGATAATTCTTTGTAATAAAAGAATAAATTATGAAATGCATTATATTTCTATTTATCTTGTTAAGCTAATTGTACAAAACAGGTTTAATTAGCCTAGATAGTGCCCCTTACCAGTGGGGCTCTTTTGAATATATTACAGTATGCATTTGAAATTGTATTTATTTTAAATTTTAAAGAACTTGCATTAAGTAGATTGGATGTTTTAAAATATTTTTATTAGTTTTGGTACAAAGTGACCTTCAGGACATGATGTCTTCTTATGCTTTTTGTACTATTGAAGAAAATGGGTAAAACAATAAAGCAGAGAAAAAAAAAATTCCTTCCTTCCTTCCTTCCTTCCTTCCTTCCTTCCTTCCTTCCTTCCTTCCTTCCTTCCTTCCTTCCTTCCTTCCTTCCTTCCTTCCTTCCTTCCTTCCTAAACTGGAAAATAGAGGCAATAGCAAAAGAGTTTGCATTCTGTAGAAATAGCATTGTTAGTCAGGTAATGATTCAGATAGAAAACAGTACAAGTTCAATTAATGTGTTTTATTCTTGCATTATCATACAACTGTACTTGAGGAGTTACCTACAAATATTTTTGTGCTTCTAAGAGCAACACACTCTACAGTGCTGTTTCTCATATCTACTGAGCAACCGTCAGCAACTGGAGTATTGTTCCACAATGTGAAACAGAGCTACTTGCCTGGGACAACAAAGACAGCATGCTTCCATTGGCAAGGGGCTCTATCTAGGCTAATTAAACCCATTTCTGTACAATTAGCTGTACAAGATAAATCGAACTTCTTATTTCAGAGTTAGGTTACTTGCTGCTATCCTTGAAATCTGTACACACCAATATTCACAGTTCAGGGAAAAAATATACAGAAATATAATGATGCTTGAAAAGGTAGAACAACTAAGCTCATTAAAATAATTCCAGTATAAGTGTCTTTGAGAATCAACTCTTCAGTCTCAAAGAACATACTATCATTGCACAGATAGCATTTTAATGATTTTTATAGACCTTACAGTACAATTTTTAACATATAACTTCATATAGTAACATTGCATTTTTAACAGAATTTTAAACATCTGTGACATCTAGTTTTCCATTAAGCATTCAATGTCTTTCATTTTAAAGAACAAATTTATTATAACTGGTTTACTTAAATGTAAAGGCAATTTTGAACACAGTCATCAAAGAAATGCTGTTGTAGATTGGATAAATGTTCAAGAACAAAAACCAGTTCAGGTATAGCACCACATTAAGCCTGTGTATTTTGAGTGCTACACTTCAGCTTTGTAAAAAGTCTACAGAAAAAATTCCTTATATATCTGAGGAAAAAACATGCTTCAATAAGTACTGAAAGAATAAAAACTTTTTTTTCTTTTTTTTTTTTCTTTTTTTTTTTTCTGTCAGCTGTAAAGGCATGAAATGAACACTTTCCTCTTCTAAAATGTTATGCAATAGAATACTTATTAAATAACTTACTGAGCTGAGCAAGATGTGTTGTTTTCTCTTCTTTGTTCCCATTCTTCACCACAGCAAACTCATCACATCTCTTTTCCTCTTGAGTATGCATTTGTGATCTGACAGGCAAACAGAGCAAAGTACAAAGGAAATTATAATGATCACAAAGAAAAGCAGCCTTCTAGACCTGACAACTAGAAATTCAGCACTTAGTAAAAGTTTTAAATTACTGTCCAAAAATCAATACAGGAAATGTGGAAACTCTATGCATCAAAAAAAAAAAGATAGCTTTGAGGACTCTAAACAGGCTAAAAAGTCATTGGAAAAAATGCAAAGTCACACACTTTGGAATCATACCTGGCCTGTCTGATGTAAAATGAGATATAAGAGTCTACTTGCTAAAATAGATCAGTACTTTCCGAACCAAGATTTGTACCCACTGCTAAGTATTCCAGTTGCTATGCAAAAGTTTTCTTCAAGTTTGAAAGTGTACTATACTGAGTCACTACCTACATGAAACACTGTACAAGATGGCACAGAAACTGAAGCTGAGTTCTTGTATTATGGAGTATTTACTGTACTATAGTAGAGTATGTACAGAATATTTTGTCCTACAAAATAAGGTCACAAATAAAAGGACCTCAAAGCTTAGTGAAAACTAAGCAACTGAAAAGTTGTATTTTAGTTTCTCAGACTTGCTTTTTGAATTCTTTCATTTTTATCCCAAATCAGGGAAGAGGAAGCCTATGGTAGCTGCTTGAAGCCACCTTTGCTAGCTGATTGAACTTTATTCCCCTGTACACACTTCTGTACAGTCTGAGTTGAAACAGAAAATAAAATACAGTGTTGTCTAGGAATAAGATATTTAAAAAAACAAAACAACAACAAAAACACATAGAAGTGGAGAGTAAAGCTAATAATTCAAGTATTCAGGGATGAAGATTTATTAAAGAATTCACCTGCTAACACCTCTTTCTCCTGTAGACTTTTATTTAGACCAGACAAATTAAGTGTTTCTATACTGACGGTTTTTACAATTATCCTGACTACGCAAACTAGTTGCATAAGAAAGGGCAACTGGAGATTCAAGCTACATATTCTCAAATAAAATAAAGGCAATTTGTATATAGTTAAAAGAAAGTATGGAAAAACAAATTGCTTCTTATGTTTCTATGTTTATTCAAAGCTCCAGCTTTATACTGAGTTTCAATTCTGCAAAGAAACTTAGGCAAAGTAAAGCTTTTTGATTTTTCCAAATCTGAATCTTCATCTTTGTTATAAGAGGAGAGGAATATGAAGAGTTTTATTTTCTGAACTGTGGAATTAGCACATATTCCCCAGTGTAGCTCTGATAACCATGTCCACAGCTGTTAGAATTACGTCTCAAGGACACAGCTGTACTGTCTCCCAGCAAGCCACTGTCTCGGTGCTGACTGGAAGAAGAGTGCTGTCTTTGACAAAATTAAATGTCTCCTAGTTTCTCTAAAGATCCATATGCTTGGCAAAATACAATACTCCTTTTTAAGTCTCTGGACATCTTACCTCTCCTGGCCTGTTTCCACAAATAGAAAAAAAAAAACAAAAACAAAAAAACCCCACCTTGTCAGCACTTCAGGTTCCAAATATGTGTGTACTCTTTAAATTTCATGCAGTTCTTTGGTATATAGTTATTTCCACCATAATTGAAAAGGGAAAAAAAAAAAAAAAAAAAAAACAATCTCAGGCTGGATTGCAAAGACTACATAGAAGGATTACCATCAGCAGTATGTTGATCCTGTGTTCCTGTTCACAGTCCTTACTAAGACCCCAAAGAATAAGGCATATGTATGTCTTATATATATAAGATACACCTGGATGTAGGTGACAAGTCATAAAGGAGAGATGCAGTTTTCAATGTCATAGGGAAATAAATTTCCTATAGACAAAACGGAAATAAAAGGATTTTGGAATTACCATATTTTCTTCCCTCTGAACATTGGCACCAGTTGCATCAATTGACAACTGTTCCATTTACTTGTTCCTAAAATTCACTTTCCAAAATTGTGTATCAACATGCACTTGTAATTTTTAATGCTGACACATTCAAACATGTCTTTGAAAGCAAGACAAATTTCACACTTAAATTTTATGCATACAAAACTACAATGTTCAAATTAATTAATTAATTAATTTTAATTAAATTCCAAAGGTATTTTATCTTCTTACATAACTCCAGATTAGATGATGCAATGACTAAATCCACTCAACAGGCATATATTTCTCCTTCACCTGTAACAGGAAACCCACAGTTTCTACACCTTGAAAGAATGCCATATAATCTTCTTTTCAAAAGACACCTACCAAGTACTTTACTCTGAATAGAGAGGCAATGATTATGCATAAGGTAAAAAAAAAAAAAAAAAAAAAAAAAAAAAGTGTATCTGGGAAACATTTGGGACAAATTAAGAGAATACAATGATATTTGAGATTTAGGCTAGACAGTGCTTAAATTCTAATGCAGTTAAACTGGTTTCTATCCTGTGCTATTTACTTCAAGAAAGAATAGGAAAATTAGAAGCAAAAAAGTGACTCCTGATACTGTGGACTGAAACCATTTCACCTTTCATTCTCAATTGATTCTGACTCTGGTCCCCAGAATGAATGGTTATGCCATTTAGGGCCTGATTATTAAGGAATTAATAGGAATTAATTAAGGAATTAATAGGAATTACCATGGAAGTTGACGGTTCTCAGATGGGTTCCTGTTGTTCACTCTCCACTTTCACTCCCTCCCTTATGAAGTTAACTTCATAGTCTTCTTTTCCCTGTAATATCCCCTAGATGATGCTAACACTAACAGTCTTTGCTATCACAGATTGTCTACTCAAACATATATGTACAAAAATGAAGGAATTGTTTACAACTTGTATTTAGCTTGCTCCATTTTTTCTAACTGCATCAGTTTGCCTATGTACAAAAATATTAACTCTAGCCTACAAACAATACATTAGCTCACTTCAAAATGTTATGCTCTACCTGCATAAATTCCAGTGCAGGTAGACAAATTAAATGAGGCAGATTACAGAGATGAAATATAAGTGAATTGAATGATCAACGTTTTCAAATCTGGGATGGTTTAAGAATGTCATTCTCCTTTTACTACATATTGATAAAGAGGAAGGATCTTATGTTAGGTAAAATGCTTATACTTTTTATTTTGTAGACCAAAAATAGCAATGACTAGATTTACATACCTGTGAAAATAAGGACAATGAAATACTGACAGACTTAACAAATGGAGTATTTGAACCTAACAGCCAGAGTCTGAGAAAGTTTACCAAAAAAAAAAAAAAAGCTTACAAAAAAAAAAAAAAGTTTAGATAATATATCCACAAAGTGTAATGAATTACATATGAATAAGCTAAATTCTGCTTATTAAATTAAAAATATATATTAAAAGTACATTTATGCTTGTATAACTAACATTGGGTTGCCACTATTATATTATCTCTATTATTGTGACTGATTTTGTTTTGTATCAGAAGGGAAATAAGTGTATTATAAACACTAAAGATCAAAGGACAGTATCAGAAAAACATGCCAAAGTCAAATCAACAGAAACACACATAAATACTTGAAGAAAGAATGTTTCTCTAATGAATTACATCTCACAGATGAAAAACCTCATGAGATAATTAAGCACTAACTAAACATTCTATGTTTCTCAAGACTGATGTCAAGTGATGCTTATTAAGCAATGTGTATGAGCAGTATGCACTGCTCATCATGTGGCAAATACTGCCACCTCCTCATGGAGCGCCATAGGGGAGGACAGCAAGTGCCTTCCCACTATGTAACACAAAGGGCTGTTGACCTCCCCACACTGAGGTGTATCAGGCCATTGCTCTTGACCATCTGACAGTGCTCCATGAGCCAGCAGCAGCTCATGCCAGGAGGTGATATTGCACATAAGTGCAGTGTGCTGAGGGGGACAGAACTAGCTCCAACCATCTCCAACCAGCCAAGGCCACCACAGCCCCCTAGAGGGAACTTACCTGCCCATCTGTCTCCCATGACATCCTTCTAGCAAAACTGAGAAAGTGTGGGACAGATGAGTGGACAGTAAGGTGGGTTGAGAACTGGCTGACTGACAGAGCTCAGAGGGTGGTGATTGGCAGTGCAGTGTCTGGCTGGAGACCTGTGACTAGCAGTGATTCAAAGGGGTAAGTGCTGGGTTCAGTCTTGTTCAACATCTTCACTGATGACCTTGATGAGGGAATAGTGTCCACCCTCTGCAAGAATACCCATGATACAAAGCTGGGAGGAGTGGCCGACATGCCAGAAGGCTGTGCTGCCATTCAACGAGACCTGGACAGGCTGGACAGTTGGGCAGCAAGTAACCAAATGAGGTTTAACGAAAGCAAGCGTAGAGTCCTGCACCTGGGAAGGAACACCTGCATGTATCAGTACAGGCTGGGGGACAACCTGCTGGAAAGGAGCTCTGCAGAGAAGAACATGGAGGTCCTGGTGGACGACAGGTTGACCATGAGCCAGCAGTATGCCCTAGTGGCCAAGAGAGCCAATGGCATCCTGGTGTGTATTAAAAGGAGTGTGGCCAGAAGGTCAAGGGAGGTGATCCTCCCCCTCTACTCTGCCCTGGTCAGGCCTCACCTGGAGTACTGTGTCCAGTTCTGGGCTCCCCAGTACAAGAAAGACAGGGATCTCCTGGAAAGAGTCTAGCAGAGGGCCACAAAGATGATACGGGGCCTGCAGCATCTTCCTTATGAGGAAAGGCTGAGAGACCTGGGTCTGTTCAGCCTGGAGAAAAGAAGACTGAAAGGGGATCTCATCAATGTGTACAAATACCTGAGGTGTGGGAGACAGAGGGATTTGGCCAACCACTTTTCAGTGGTTTGCGGGGACAGAACAAGGGTCAATGACCAAAAAAATTCTCCATAGCATTGCTATTATAGATTGTAGTTTAGATTCTGATAGGTTACATCATAGAAGAATACATTAGATCTATGTAAAGACATAGCTCTTAAATATGAATATATATATTTTTTTCAGTTAAAACCAGGAAAATTTGAAGGAAATTTTTTATTTAATTGCAATCTACCCAGAGACAAGGCATGATAAGTCCTAGAAGTAATACATTTTAAGCCATTAAAACAGCAAAATATGCAATCTGTCAATATTTAAAAATGTAAATGCTAATACAGTAATACTAATATTTAAAATTCAGGAAAACATACCTCAACAGTTATGATGATGTCTTGTGTTAAACATGCAAAGTGTAAGTCCCAGAAATTTCTTCATGAAATGATTAATTTTCTTTTGTGATTAATTCTTGCAAGACTTTTTATTTCTTTCCTTTTCTTTTTTTTTTTTTCTTATTGAGTAGTAATGTATGTAGTATATGTAAAGTATTATAAGTGTATGTAAATCCAATGTGGTTTTAGTTCAAAATGATTTTTTTATAAGTGTAATCTTAAAAGAATTATTACATAGCCTTGAAAAAAAGTATTTGCAATATCAGTAGATGTACTTTATACTTTAATTCATAGCTTTTAAGAGCTAAAATCCTTATTATTTTATATATATTCCAGTAGAAATATAATCCATGTAGAAATAATCCCCCACATTTAGCAAAAGATACATACACATACAAAAAGAATTTAGAATCTGTCCTCAATGCCTCTTCTTCCCTGTAAAAGCAAATAAATTTCTAGTCACTTATTTATGGGAAACAATATGGTTTGCATTGAAAATCTATACATTTTATCAAATTAGGCTTTTAGTAGAGATAATGTAACAACTATTGCTCTTTTTACAGTAATTAAGGTTTTTCTGGAGGTTGTTCCTTTGTATTTCAAGTGGCCACAATATTTCTGCTAATATTTGTCTCATTGTTTTGATCCAAAATGCTGTACTCAGCTCGTTTGTCTCCTTCCTCCCTCTCCCCCCCCCCCCCCCCATTTTTTTTATTTTTGCCACTTAATACCTTAATACTTATGTATAACATTCATTGCCATCAGCTATCTTAGTATGGTGAATTCTTAGCATGGTAAACTTATTTAGAAGTCCATCGTCTAGAAGACAGAATTTCTGCTTTCTATTCCTGGCTGTGCTTCTGCCTACATTCTCTAGCACTTGGCAGTTCACCTGCTCTCTCCTTGAATTATTGCATTAAATTATAATTTAGGATACTAGATAATACAAGTTTATAATGCACTTTTACAAGTCCTTCTGGTTGAATAATTTAACTAATAAGCACAATATGTCTGCTAATAGGAGATTTACAGGCAATCTAGTACTGATTACCCTGAGTTTTATTAAGTTTCCAATAAATATGAACCTCTTTAGGAAACCCAGCAATAATACCTGAGTAATTTAAGAAACTAAATTTGGCGCAGAGTACCAATTGTGAAATCACAGCAGAAACATGAAATGCAAAGCATAATCAAAAACAACAACAAAAAAACATAATCACATAATCAATAATCTTACACTGATTTTGGCAATTCTCTTCCTGTATGAGAAAATTGCTTGTTTAGTTCAAAGCATTTCAAATGTCTCCTGTTACCTCTGAGCAGTGTGGACACTTTTTACATCAAAAGTGCTATTTCAGTTACTTTGTTTTGCTCTTATTATATGCATAAAATGCTTTGGCAGCTGAGAGAATTTAATTTACCTTACTGGATTGAAAACAGTTGGTACACAAGGTTATTATTCTTGCTATTTTCCTCCTGAGAAATTACCAAATTCCTGAAGTGCTTGTGTATGCACAGAAGAACAGAATTCTGAATAGTTGTGCCATAAGCTCTGAGCTTCTGATCAGGATATATAGATGGGAAAAGTAAAATACAGAAAGTATCTAAAGGATTATTTCATCTTAAAATTTCATGCCAATAATTTAACTAGGTTTCATTACATTGAAATATTAGATTTTTTAGAAAGCTACTTGTATATGTGTGACACTGGAAAGATTATAATTGTTCTCTCTGATTTTCTAAAGTAGCGAGATTTTTCTCTGTTGGACACTGTTCTCTATTAGAAGAAATGACAAACCTGAACATGCCAACCTGTTCTCAGGAAGCAGAGATTTAACAAAAGTTAACTTCAGGATACCACTTTGAAGTGCTTTGAGTACTGTGTTCAGTACAGAAGGAGTAAGATGATTACCCAGAGGACATTAATAAAGAGTGCTATGATATCTAAAGTGTTCTGGAAAAAGAAAACCAAACCAATCAAACAAACAAACAAACAAAAGCAAACAAAAACCTTACATGAGTCTGTAACTTACCTAACTTTATAGTTAGTATTGCACTAGGGAAACAATGTACTGTGACTCTGATAAGAGGTGAAAATATGTATGTATTTATGGAAATTATTGAAAAATGTAGTATTAATCCTGGCTAGGTAATTAGAATTTGCAAAGCAATGGGAATTAGTGTTATGAAGAAATAAGAACATACCAATGGTAAAGACGTCAGGCAAAATCCCAGTTAGGAGATGTCTGAGGCATAAAAGCATTCAGAGTTTAACACTGAATCTTCCTGAGCTATTATCCTATGATTCTGAGCTACCCATCTGAAGTTAAAAGTATCAGTCACTAGCATCTTTTCCGCTGTGGTCTTTTCAATAAAATGATCTACATATGTCTTCTGTTTGGTTTATGCTAGCATTCTGTTTAACTTATGCTAGCATCGATAAATACTAAATTTCTGTGATTATTTTGGACATAAACTAAATGGCAGCAGGCATTTTCAGGTATATGAAATACAAAAATAACAAAACATACTGTCATGCAATTTGTTTAACAAAAGAACATAAGGAAACACTTTTATTTTATGCAGGTGACTGAGTACTGGCACAGGTTGTCCAGAGACATTATGGAGCCTCCCTCCTTGGAGATCTTCAAAGGTCATCTGTATATGGTCATGGGCAACCTGCTGTAGGCAGCCTTGAATGAGCTGTTGGGCCTGATGGCCTCCAGAGATCCCTTCCAAAGTCAGCCACTTTGTGATTAAGAAATAAGATTTATCTGGGAGTTTTATGTTTACTTCCTTAAAATCTCAAGAACATTCTGTTCAAATATTCTGTAATCTGTAATGGTAACCATCTAATATATAGGTTTATATTATAAACCTATGATATAGATAGGTTTCTTTAAGTCTCTTCTGACAATGTGCAACTGGGATTCTTACTGGCATGCATAATATAAGGATGTTCTTACCTCTTCTGAGAAACAAATAATCTCACTTTAGCAAAGCAAAGTGCTGTAATTAAAAGGAGAAAGTACATGTTCATACTGTTTTATCTATATGCTGAAGTTCTTAAAGAATGAAATTATTCCCATCCTGTTTTACTAAAAGATCTCATTAATCTGAATCATTTTCACAAGACCTTATCTGTCCTCTTATTTTAACTTAATGTTCAGAAGGTCTATTTCTGGATTTATTTTTGTTTTGTTTTGTTTTTATTTTCCCATCAAATACTTCAAAGGAAAGTAAATATAATTAAAAACGAAACTAACATCTAATACACTGAGTAAAATATGCCAATGTTTTTACTGGTGTTTTTACAGTGCTTGGCACTGCTTAAAAGCAATAAGGACACAGGTAAATTTTATAAGTAATCCTAAAGGAATAGGGAAAAAGATCCTTGTATTTTGCATAAGAATCTAAAAATGGTCATATAAGGTTTTACACTTTCTGATGCTTATTAGATGGATTATCTCATTTTGCAAAGAATTTCTTTTTTTTTCTCTCTCTTCTGTTCAAAACCTTAATATATGTATACAACATATACATACCACATATGAACACTCTTAATTCTCTTTTTATAAATGGCAGATACAGAAAAAATGTTGTTATTTACGTAAATTGACATAGCCAGAAACAAAAAGGTTACTTACATCTTTTGTTGCTGTTGTTTCAGAAATTTCAAGTACCGTAGTTCAAATATAGACTTTCCACTTTTTAGGTACAATACTTCAGAGGGAGATAGGCCTTCAGAACTACTGGCCTCTTCTTACAAGAACACACAGCCTCTTCTTACAAGAAAGCTTAGGGCTCTAGTTGCAGCTAAAAATGAACAGTTGTTCATCGGAAGAGAGAAATATCCACCAAACTGTTTCATGAAACCCTCTCTATCATGTTGTCTTCATAATCAGTACAAGTTTTCTGTATATACTACATTATTATTATTTTTTATGTTCCCTAGCATGTGCATGTTGTGAAGTTACAGGTAAACAGCCTAAGTAGCAGCTTAAGTAGCAATCTACTTTTTTTTTTTTTTTTTTTTTTTTCTTCCTACACCATCACAGGTTTGTGCATTGGTCAGATCTACTCAAGAATTATCATCACTTTATCATCACTTAATAACTGAAAACACCCTGACAGGGACCGTTATATTTGTACTATATTGGAAGTAGCCAAGAACAAAGCAATTTATTTATATAATTCTTAATTGTTTGACCTATTTAAAATGCATGTAAAAGGCATATTTAGTTAATTTAGTTACTGAAAAAGCCTGATACTCAACCAGCACAAAACACACATCACAAATAACACACGGCAGAAAGCATGCTTGATTTGTGATACTGATGAAATTGCTCTAGAGAGTCTACTGTGATCCCTTGCAGCCTGTGAAATGTCTCTGACATCATGCTGTGGGTGATATATTTGATTTTGTATGATAAGTCTAGTTTTCAAATGTCACTTAAGATGAAATACTGGAGCGAGGGGATATACAAAAGAGTAAATTGTATCATTTGAAAGGCAGATTCACAGCATCTTGCATTTTCAGTCAAGAAAAATATGCAGTCAAATATATGCTTAGTAAGTAGAATTTAACTTCCTGGACTTTCTAGATTGTTTGTGGATTGTTCATGCTATTTTGCCAAGACATATTTGACACATCATTTAAAGAATAGGATACAAGTATTATAAAAAGCATTAGAAAGTACAGTGGCCATTGCACGGAAAGCACAATGTACTGGATTCCTCCCAAGATCACATTATTTTTCAGTAAACACATCATCAAAATAAGGCATGATCTCAACCAATATGTTTTACATAGCCACACTTTTCTGAGTTGACACCTTACAGTTTTGCTTCCATAGGTGTGTTTATAAATATTGTGGTGTGTACATGAATATTAATAAAAAGCTGAATTCATAAATAGAGTAAAATAAAATAAAATAGATAAAATAAATAAAATAAAATAATAAAAAAATAGTTAAGTTGGAAGAGACCTACAAAGGTCATTGAGTCCAACTGTCTGACCTCTTCAAAGCAAACCAAAAGTTAAAGCATATTATTGACTGCATTACTGAAATGTCTCTTGAACACTGGCAGGCATGGGGAACCAACTCATTAGGAAGCCTACTCCAGTGTCTGACCACACTAACAATAAAGACATTTTTCCTTCTGTTTAATCTGAACCTCCCCTGCTACAACTTTATGTCACCTCCATGAGTGACATTTGGTAGTGATATCTGTTGCCAGGGAAAAGACACTGGTACCTCCATCTCCACTTCATCTCTTCAAGAAGATATATAAAGCAATGTAGAGGACTCTTAGCCTCCTTTTCTTCAGACTAGGCAATCCAAGTGTACTCAGCCTCTTCTCATAGGACATGCCTTCCACTCCTTTGGCACTTCACACCACTGATTATTGTCCAGTGCTCCAATCTACCTAGATACTTGCAAGGCCTCTTGTCCCTCCAGGGAGTCAACAGCACCTCCCAGTTTAGTATCAGCAGCGAACTTGCTGAGGATGCACTACAGTCCTGCAAGCAGATTCTTAATAAAAATGTTGAACAGGACAGGCCCTAGAATTGAGCCCTGGGGAACACCGCTGATGATCATCTGCAAGCATAATGTAGCTCCATTTACTATAACCTTTGATCCCTACCATTGAGCCTGTTTATCACCCGGTGTATCTCACCCTGTTTATCTCACAGTCAAACAATTTTTCTAGAAAGACAATATTTTTTCTAGAGGGACAGTATCAATAAATAAATAAATAATATAATCCTTACTGAAATATATAAAGATCACATCCACCACTTTCACTATATCCACCAAGTATATACTAAAGCAGGATTTTCCCTTGATGAACCCATGTTGAGTACGTATGAGTATGTAGCTTTGATCTTTAAATGCCTTTTAATAATAGCATCCAGAATAATCTTCTCTATACTTTTTTTCCAGGGACTGAGGTTAGACTAATAGGTCTGTAGTTTCCTGGGTCTTTACCCTTTTGGTAAATTGCTTTCTCACTAAAATTCCACCAAAATACAAATCAACTGCACCCTAAAAATAAATAGCCTTCATCAACTGTTTTACATTTGATTTAAACAAAGCAATGACAAGATGTAAACTCTTGGCCAAGTCTATGTGTTTTCCATATGTCAAGCATGGTTATATCTTCAATATTATTACTGTGTTGTTTTTCACCTTCTGAAAGTACAGGTATTGCCCTACTTATATTGTTTGTATATAGTTTCACATTTGCCCTATTCATTTTTTCTCAACAGTGAATACAGCAGGAAGAAAAAAAAAATTGAAGAAAATCAAATGTCCATATTTTTCAGAAACCATAATCAAGTATTTTATAATCTCTGATTTGACAGATATAGAGAAACTCCATTCACAAAACCTCACAGCACATGTAAAATGCAGAACAAATACAAAATCAGAAAACTATCGTTACTCATTCTTTAAATATTAAATGTGGAATTCTAATTTTATCTGGCCAGGTTAAATACCTAATAACAAAGACTGGGTACTTAATAAAATAGTACTTAATAAAAAAGTCATATACTTTTACATATCCATATAGCCAAACCAATATGCAATACAAAATAATGGATAATAACATATTCAAAATAAAATATAAGTTAAGCTCAGTAGGTGTACTGGGTTTACAGGACAAGGGTTTGGTAGAAAAGGGACTGCAGGGGCTGCCTCTGTGAGAAGAATCCAGCAGCTGCCTCATGTCAGATTAGAGCCAGATCCAGCCAGCTCTAAAAGGAATCCAACACTGGCCAGAGCCGAGACAGTGAGCCAACCTGGTTGGGCCTATGAGAGATCAAATTGGAGAAAGGGAAAATAACTTCTGCACAACAGCAGCTGGGAGAGTGAGGAGTGAGAACCAGCCCTGCAGACACCAAGTTGAATGCACAAGGAGGACAGGAGGTACTCCAGGCACGCAGCAGAAATTCTCTTGCAGCCTGTGGTGAGGCCGTTGGTGGAGCCAGCTGCCTCCCTCCAGCCTATGGAATACAATGGTGGAGCAGGGTTCCACGCTGCAGCCCGTGGAGGAGCCCCCGATGGAGCAGGTGGATGTGGCCTGGAGGAGGCTGTGACCCATGGAAAACCCACTCAGGAGCAGGCACCGGGCTGAAGCTGCAACCCGTGGAGAGGAGCCCACGCAGGAGCTGGTGGTCTGGGGGGAGCTGCTGCCCGTGAGGGACCTGTGCTGAAGCAGTTTGCTCCTGATAAATGGACACCATGGTACAGACCCACAATGGAGTATTTCTTGAAGAACTGCTGCCTGTGGGCAGCCCCCACAGGATCAGTTCCGGAAGGACAGCATCCCATGGGAGGGACCTCATGTGGAGCAGGATCAGAGAGTGACTGTGAAGGAGTGGCAGAGATGAAGCATTAGAGACTGACTGCAGCCCCCATTCCCCATTCCCCTGTGCCTCTCAGAAAAAAAGGAAGTAGGAGAGGATGAATGGGGGACAATGTGTTCTTAGTTTGCTTTCAGTTTCTCAGTGTTCTAGTCTGCTAGTGATAGGGAATAAATTTTATTAATTTATAATTAATAAAACTCCCTATGCTGAGTCTGTTTTGCTCATGATGACAATTGGTGAACAATGTCCTTATCTCAGCCCTTGAGCCCTTTCCATCATATTTTCTCCCCCTTTTCCTCAGAGGAGTGCTTGTTGTGGAGTTCAGCTGTCTAGCAGGGTAAAACCGCAACAATAGAAATGACGTAGGTACTAGTGACACAGAGACCTTCAGGATGGATTTGGGTTTGTCTGACTCCCATTCTTTAGCATCTGTGATGTAGATATATACATGTGAGATGGATGTCTAAATTCCCATTTTATTCCATATAAATTCAACAGGAAAATGAAGAGATTCAATTCAGTTACCTACTTACTCTGGACATCTGTCTAATGATATCTGAAATGCCTTGAGTAGCCCAGCTGGCTTCCAAGTAGCACGGCAGAAAAATATGGTCCTCTCACAGAAGCTACTAAAATATCTAACAGTTGTAAACAGAATTCTTGTTTCTATCAATAAAATACTGATAACATTAGATATTTATGCTTAAACTGTTGATCTCTAGATCTCCACTGACTGTATTAAGAGTTTATAAGTCCAGCTGATATGAATATTCTTACATTTATTCATCAGAATTTAGTGTCTACAGCCTAAAATTGAACACTCCTGGAAGCTTTATTGAGTTGCCTGAAGACAGTAGACAGTTGAGATATCAACAAGTATCCAAGACATTAAAAATTTCAGATGACTGACAGATACGATGTCACCAGTGAAAGACCTATACACTTATGGAGCACCAGCTAGAAGTATAAATCCCTGCTCAAACCTTACATTATATCATTAATATAGACCTACTAAATTGGACCAAATGTCTGCTTAGCTCATAGCCACAGTGATCTCTAGCCTTCTGTGAATTATTTTTTATTATTTACTCACTTTATTCACTGATTCCTCAACTGTCCTTTTTACAGGTTCCTTTCCTAAGAAGGCTTTTAGGATTTGTTGGGATTTCTATAATCTGTACTAGCCTGTCCTTAAAAGTGAAAACCAAATAAGTCAGAGTCTGGTAACAGGTGAAATGTGTATTTCCTTTGTAGCTTAGATATTTCTTAGTTATTATATTAGTGATTCAGTTTGTTCCCCAAATGATAAAATGATATAAATAAATAAATAAATAAATAAAATTGTCTTAGTCCTTGATGACTGTAAAAATAAGCATTTTTCATTTGTTTGAGTTCAGAAACTCAGTAGGATCCCATTTGTCAACTATCATCCAAAGATCTCTGCCACAGACCTATTTTGGCTCAAAAAGACCAATATTTTCCCCTTAATAATCTGAGAAACTACATCATACTTAAGCTACTGCCCCTCCTGTGATTTTGATTATTCAATACCAGAAAACTACAAATGAATTAAAAGAACTTAACTGGAAAAGGCAAGAGGCAAGGCAAAACAAGGAAAAGAACTCTACATTTGGAAATAACTGTTAATAACATTAAAATGGAAAGCAAATGTCTCATAGTTAATACATATAATTAAAATTTGATAACTGTATAAAAAAACTCTGTAATGTACAGCTCTTATGTCCCAAATTTTGTATACAAGAGATTGAAAGGAGATTTCAGGAGGTTACGTTTTCAAACTTCTGCTTAAAGATATTTTCCAAGTGACCGCTGCATCATATTAGTGTTTTACCATTGAAATCTACATATAAAATATTTGGTACTTTACATTTGTATTTTCTCTTATTAAAAAGTTTAATCTTTTTGCTTGGTTATAGCCTGGCATTATCAACATCACTTATCAATATAATTTTAAAATAAAAAAGCTTTTTTTTTTTTTTTTTTTTTTTTTTTTTTTTTTTTTCATGTTTCCATCTTTCATTTAAAATACGTCTAATGAGGTCAACAAAAAATGTTCTCCAGGTACTTTAAGCTGGCATTTTCTGGACTCTCACTCATAATTGCCAGGTAATTTACATTTGACCTGTACCTCCAAGTCAGAATATTAATGCATTTTGCAAGGTGAATTCAAATTTGTTCCTAATTAGGGTGTGAAATAGCAAGAGTTATTTTTTACATGGAATATAACCTCAGCATTTCTCAATAATGGAATTAATGTGCAGGACCATAAAAAAAAAATGCCTTGGTAAGCATCTCATCCATTATAGAATGAACTGATACTTTTTGTTGTTGTTGTTGTTGCATCATCAACTATTATTTATTCTTTTATTTTGTAAAGGAAAAAACATACATATGTATAAATTCACATATACATTACAGAGATTAGGAACTATATATACATATATATGCTGATGAACTGGAATGCTGTTGTCACAGAATAACATTCTATATATTGTAAGTTTAATGCTCATCACTCATTCATGTAAATTCAAAAATCCCAGTACCTGGAAGTGCTGCATAACTAATGGCTGGTTGCCCAAAGAAATGAAAAGACACCTACACAGATTACTTTATTTATTTTGAAGCATATAACTGCATACCCATTGTATTGCTTCTGGGCATATTTACCAAAAAATTCAAAGCAAAATTATCATAACAAATCAACTGCCTACAACAGATGTGCCTACAATTTGAGTGTGTCCTAGGTAATCCAGTTCTTCAAGCTGCTACCTTCTGTTTGGCTTTTCTCTCAAGGTCTCCCTCCAATGAGTATCATATCCCTGCAGGATTTTTGAACAACAGCTAAGCCTCCACTTAACTAGATAATCCTTTTACTATGCAGCCTGACCCAACACAGAACTGATCTGGTAATCTCTCCATTACTTTAAGGAATATGACCTGTTATTATTCTTACAATAATTTACCCACCTAATTATGGTCAGACATAGTTTTACTTGACATACATTATACCTGAGAAAATATTTTTATATACATTTCCTCTAAAATAGATTTACATATTCTTGTACACTGAATATTGCTCATTTTCTAGTATTTAAAGGAAAGAACCAAAAGTGCAAGTTTCAGCAGATAACTACTCAAAGTTCTTCTGAATTGTCAGACCTGTAAAGCTCAACTTTTTTCCAACATGTTAGTTGTGTGATTTTTGACTGTGGTGGTTTTACGCAGCTGGGCAGCTGAGCTCCACTACAACTGCTTTCTCACTCCCTCTTCTCAAAGGGAAAGAGGGAGAAAATATGATGCAAAGAGCTCAGGGGTTGAGATAAGGACAGGGGGATCATTCAGCAATTATTATGACAGGCATAACAGACTCAGAGTAGAGAGATTAGAGAAATATATTGCCTATTAACTAACAAGCTGTAGAAGTGAGAAAACAAAGGAAAGAAACCAAAAACACCTTCCCCCCATCCACCTTCTTCCACCTCCTTCCCTCGAGTAGTGCAGGGCAATGGGGAAATGTGGGTTGCGGTCAGTCTGGCACTTCGTCTCCGCCGCTCCTTCATGGCCACTCTCTGACCCTGCTCCATGTGGGGTCCCTCCCACGGGATGCCATCCTTCTGGAAATGATCCTGCATGGGCTTCCCACAGGCAGCAGCTCTTCAAGAACTGCTCTAAATATGTGTCCATACCATTGTGTCCATTTATCAGGAGCAAACTCCTCCAGCATGGGTCCTCCATAGGCGGAAGCTCCCCCCAGACTCCTGCTCCTGCGTGGGCTCCTCTTCACGGGTTGCAGCCTCCTCCAGGCCATGTCCACCTGCTCCACCAGGGCCTCCTCCTTGGGCTGCAGCGTGGAAACCTGCTCCACTGTGGTATATCATGGGCTGCAGAGGTACAACTTGCTCCACCAGGGGCATCTCCATAGGCTGCAGGGGAATTCAATTCCAGCTCCTGGAGCACCTCCTGCACTGACTTCTGCACTGACAACAGGGTGTCTACAGGGCTGTTTGTCACATCTCACTCTCCCACCTGCTGTTTTGCAGCAGTTTTTTTCCTTTTCTTAAATCTGGTCTCACGGCAGTGCAAACAACATCTCTTAGTGGCTCAGCTCTGGCCAGCAGCAGGCCCCTTATCTAGCATGGGGCAGCTTCTGGATTCTTCTCAGAGAAGCCACCCCTGAAGTCCCCTGCTACCAAAACCTTGCCACTATATTGACTAACAAGTTATTAGGCTATGTGGGTCCACTGCAAATACAACAGCAAAAAAGAGAGGAAGGGAGTTGATAAGCAGTCAGTGACAGCCTTAAAAGATGGGGCAAAGGAAGGAAGAAACAGTGGACCTAGTACATACAGACAGCATGATAATGTTCCTAAGTAAAGAGAGAGGGGTTTTGTGTTTTTGTTGTTGATGTTGATGTTGTTTTGTTTGTTTTTGTTTGTTTGTTTGTTTTTGTTTTGTTTTTTGTTTTGAGAGTTATGATATCAGTGAAGCATGAACCTTTTTAAAGGATATTTTTTTCCTGATTACTTTTCCTTGATGTGTCTCAGAAAGACAAGGACATATTAGAGGGCCAATAAAGGGCCACAAAGATGATCAAGGAGATGGAACATTTCTCCTGTAAGGAAAGGCTGGTACAGATGGGACTGTTTAGCCTAAAGAAGAGGAGGCTCAGAGGGGACCTTATAATGTATATAAATAGGGGAAGGTGCAAAAAAGATGGAGCCAAGCTCTTTTCAATAGCTCCCCGTGACAGGACAAGAGGCAATGGAAACAATCTGAAACACAGGAGGTTACATCTAAACATCTGGAAACAGACAGGATGCACAGAGAGGTTGTGGAGTCTCCCTCCTTGGAGATCTTCAAAAGCCATGTGGACATGGACTTAGGCAACCTGCTGTAGGTGTCCATGCTTTACCTCCACAAGTCCCTTCCAATCTCAGTCATTCTGTGATTCCATGACTCTTTGATTGTAATTAAGGTTATATGTTACAGGCACTATCAGCCCAATTTACTGTCTTAGCTGTGTAAGACCCATTATAATCAAAGGATATAATTTAATATTAAAACATTCTAAAAAAAGTTAAATAATCTGATCTAGTGGATATATTTAAACATTTTCTTCTATAATTCTCTCTTTTCTGTAAAATCTATTCATTTTATGCAGCACTCATTTCATTCAAGACATAGAAGGAAGAATGTAAATTTCTGACACATACATACATGTATAGTCTAAGCCCTTCATCAACAGCATCATTGTGAAATAGGCACATTTATAATTCAGAAGTAGCAAAAAATATATTTTAGGAAACAAAACTATTTTCCTAGCCTTGTTAAATAGTACTTAGAAATATTATTTAAGATATTCTTTAAAGTTTTAATTATTGGTTTTTTTTTTTATTATTATTATTATTTTTTTTTTTTTGAATGCTTATTTATGCAGTTCCTATTTAACTGTTAAAACAGTGATGGTGTAAATACTTTTTTGTGTAATTATTTTTAAGCGATTAATATTTGTGTTATAATGTGGTGTAATTGCCTGAAGTAACTAGGAAAATAAAACTAACATTCACATTTTTTTAGGAAAACGTACAGCATTGAAGAGGCTTTCAGGGTAGGGCATAGCTGCATTACCTGAGCGTTCCCTAGGCTCCCAACTTTAGATAATATCGCGCTGGGGAAACTTGGTGTGCTAGCCCTAAGGAACGGTACGGAGCATAGAGTGGAGTGGAGACACCACAGCTAGGCTCTGTGACCAGGTGGGGACTCTATTGTTCTTGTGCACACCGAGACTGATAAGCTGCACTTTTTGCCACCCTGAGCCAAGGACCTGTCATGTTTTGACAAATGCTGTACCCTAGTGTACTTTCTGCTCATTATAATATCATTATAATACCAAAACACACCTCCATCCCAAAAGCTACTTGCCTCCAAGGTGCGACCACCCCTCACTGAGCATGCGCCCTGAATTTCTTGGAGCCTATTACTTTAAACGGAGACGGAAGAACTTTTCCCCAATCATAACTAAGATATGCTTGACTAGAGCCACTCAAGATCCACCTAAAATATAGAAAATAATATAAATTGGCCCAAGAGAGAAGGGATGTTAGGGAAGATACCACCGTCAGGGGAGATAACGTCCCGAGGAAATACAACATCCTTAGGACCTCCTGACTCCTGGGACCAGTCGACAGGCCGAGCCTCTCTTCCCCCCCCCCATTGGGACGCCTTTGGGTGAGATCTGAATACTTGCTTATAAATCTCTCTAGAGTCTTTGATCCTTTTAACGTGTTTATTTCTAAGCTGTGCACCTGTAACACCTGTAACACCTGTACCACCTGAATATTTCATGCATGATAGCTTGCTTTTGCAGACAGTCACTATTGCTGGCAATCCAAAAGAACCTGATTATCTGTTGCTGTAATAAACCATACTTGATTGCATTGTGATAGCTCTCATTAAGTGCAACTAGGGTAAGGGTGGTTATCCGTGATAGTTCAGTGTTCTGAATCCAACCAGACCCCCAGATGGTTAACATGTTATTGGTGAATGTCTGAATGGATCCCCAGACGGTTAATGCGTTATTGGTGAATGTCTGACTGGACCCCGAGATGGTTAACGCGTTATTGGTGAATGTCCGACTGGTTCAGTACCCTGAATCCAACCGGGCCCATAACGGTTAATCAGCTACACCCCTTAACGCGGCATATAATAAGCCATAATTCATTTTCCATGAAAAACAAACAAACAAAATAATTAATTAGTGTAAATGGAAAGGAATTTTCTGCAATTAATCCTGAAGCTAAGCTCATATTACTGAAAGCAGAACTTTAAAAATAATGTATATTAATCTATTTCTAAATAATGTAAATATCATATTTCATATAACACGTATAAAAATATAAATATAAGCAGGAATATAAATCAGAAATGTTAAAGTAGTATTTTGAAAATCTCTACTCTTAAGGCATCTTTCATTGGGATATTAAAGTAAAAATGTTTCTTCATTGTATAGTCCAGTTTCACCTTAGACTCATAATTATGAGCAAATGCTAGGTAAATAAATAAATAAATAAATAAATCATAGAAACCTTAAGTTTTCTCCTGACTTCATCGAATAAAAATATTCCCTTCCCCAAACTCAGCTATTTTTGCCGATCTAAGTATCATTACTCTGTAAATGTACTTGAAAAAAACAAACAGACACACAAACTAGACATTGACTTCACTGTATTAACAAATTATTTGAGGAAAGCTCAGTTTACCTGAAAATATTTACTTATTTTCCTGAAAATACTTACTTTTTGGTATGTATCTTGTTAAATGAACTTACATCGTATATTGGTACTTTATAAAGATAGAATTAGATGTTTGTAATAGCTAATTCTTAGAGATATTTTTACTTTCAGTTTCATCTATTTGTGAATAGCTGGAAAAAAAGAAATCATTTGTTTGACAAATTGATGTCTTTTTTTTCTAAACAGCTGATTTATGCAACTTTTGAAATTTATCCAATTTATGAAATTTATGCAAAAATTCATTGGCCAGCTGTTCCTGAAACATTGTGGTTTAGTATGATGTGGTTTAGTTTCTTTACAGAAATCACCATCAGATCCTTGTGTAAATATTCCTCCATTAACAGTCTTTATGTTCAGAATTCTGAAGTGTAAAGGACAGTGCAATTGGAACACAAGCTAAAAGACTAAAGGGTGACTAATCTTCCTTGTTCTTCCTAGATCATCATAGTTCAGGAGTTTCAGGCTCAATTTGTATTATACAATCCTCAATAGGCATGAATATTAAAAATGTGTTAGGTCTCCACAAATAACCAAGGGCAAAAGCTCAGCACAAGTCACTAATTTTCAGGTATATACATTCCTAAGGCTACTTATATCCCCAAAGATGATTACTTCTAAATGAAGTTGAGGCTGATTACATGGATCTTGAAGGTAACTTCCAGCTAACTCGTCTATCAAATATATTGCATATTGAAAATAAAAAGACATTCTATTCCAAGGGAAAAAAAATGTTATTAACTACTATACAAGAGAGTACACCATATGCATGTGGTGTTATGCATTTTGTTGGTCAAAGTGTAATTTCACATGGCAAAATACGGTAATTTTCTTCTTCATACTTTGAGCCAGTAATAGTAAAACAAATTATTATGGTAACTGAAGCAGTGACAGCACTCAAAGGAAATAATAATTTACCATCTGTTCATGGGGATAGGAATAAATAAAAGCATTACAGTACAAGGATATTTCACAGCACAAAGATATTACTCAGAAATGTAAACAAAACCAACCAATAGAATTTTGGTGTATGTAGTACACTGATCTTCAAATTTAGACTGAACTGACTAAATATATTTCTAAGAATTCATAAATAGCAGATTCCCATGGATATTTATCATAGAAATATGTATATAATCTATGTAAGAACAAAGTAAATATCTAGGAATTGATCATTAATTTCTTTCTGGTACTGCATGAAACATTAGAGGTTGAACTACTATTTTGTTCATCTCCTCTGTGATTTCCCTATTTCTTTTTGAAGTTGGAGAATCTTAGGCACTGTAAAGAAGGAGGTTGTGTGAAAGAGTCTGGAAAGTAATGACAGCTAAAGAACATTCAACTTCTGTTATTCTCAACCAGTGAACTTAAAGATGACTGCTAGCACACCCACACCACAAACTCATCCTTTAACCTGTATTGAAGACTAGAGCAAAGAATTCAAAAAGACATTGTTTCCTTGTCCCACAAAACATTTCAGTGAAAAGAAGCTGACCAAAAAAGATAATTTGGTCTTGCATATACAATAAATTGGCATCACCATTGCATATCAGTTTTGTTCTCAGATCCTGGAGTTAATATAATGGGTTTTCGCAGCTACTGAAAATCTCCTGTGGATTGAAACTTTTAATACTTATATGCAGCACCCCCACGGTATTTCTTCAAAGGCTGCAATATCAAAACTACTCTGCTTGGTATTACCTAGTCCATCGTTTATCACTACAGAGAAAGGTAAGTGTTTCAGCTGCAATGAATGTTTTATCCCTACTATCCCTTCAGGAAGATGAGGAAAGTCTTCCATCATACAAGGTGCAAGGCTTGCCTTTGGCATCATGTGATTACTATGATTTGGCTGAATATCTGTGTTTGTCTTGGATTTGAAGGCAGCTAAAGAAAACTAGATTAAAGACCTGTTGTCCAGTATTGATTGAAACAAATCCCCTTCAAATGTTGAAACACTATCACAGATGTACTTTCCCATCTCTGCTGAGGTTCACTTAATCTAAAAAAAATGAACATATTTATTTGAGATAGATAACCAATGGAGAGAAACATATACTCGCAGGAAAGTATTTATTATGTGGTTTTTGTTGTTGTTGTTTTCAATATCAACTGTAGGATGAAAGCAGTTCCAACTGCTGGTATCTACTTCTTACTACTGACAATGTATGTGCTACTGACAGTATGTTTCTTTAAGCATATGGTTAGTAGCTCAAACATGGATCTCTAGCATCTGGATGTCTAAACTAGAGCAGAGTTGCCAGAATTTCTCATAATTTCTTCAGTGTAATGCTTCATGACACTGAATCATCTCTTCTGCTTTTTTTCTTCCCTGCTTCGTAATCATATAACAGTTCCACAGTTTTCTGCACCAAACACTTTTAAAAGTCTCAGACTGGAAAAGAACTGATACTGTTAATAAACAATGTAAGAACCAGGGAGAATCTTACAAAATAATTGAGTAACAATTTTAATTTAATCAAAAAAAAAAAAAAAAAAAGCAAGTACATAATGTTCTATTGTATTCTGGAATTCATTACCACAGGATGCCATTGGTACTAAAATCTAGGACTGTTTTAAACAGGAGTTAGACAAATTCCTGAAAGAAAACCTACTGAACACAAAGCTTCACTTCAATTAAATTCTAAAATGCAGTTTGCTTGCCTTCAGAAATATGCATCAGCAACATCAGAGTAATTTTTCTTCCAATTTGTTCTGGATTTTGCTGTAGTATGTGAAATGTTTTGAAAGAATTATAGATATTACTTTTTACATTCAGAATCTTCAGCTTTAATAGGATGCTTACTGACAGAGTTATGTATTTGTATTGCAAGAATTGAAATTATAATTAAGAGGAAGAAATACCCCTTAGGACATTTGATTTTTCAGGTTGTGTACGTTAACCTTGGCTGAACGGCTGACCCCTATCCATCTGCTTTCTCAATCCTTCTCCTCAACTGGACAGCAGGAGAAAATAAGACGTGTCATGATAAAGACAGGGAAATAACTTAGCAATTGCCACCATGGGAAAACCAGACTTGACCTAGGGAAAATTAATGCATTGTCAATTAAAATACAGTAGGATGGTGAAAAAGACAAAACTAAAAACATCTCCCCTTCTCACCTGTACTTCTTCACTTAGCTTCACTCCTTCATTCCTCTGTCTTCCCTGCCCTCAACACCAAGGAATGGAGAATGCAGGATTGTGATCAGCTCGTAACACTCCTTTGTCTTCACACTTCCCTCCTGTTCCATTGTGGAGCCTCTCCCATGTGATACAGCTCTTCAAGGTCTCCATATGCTACAGTCTGCAGGAACAGACTGCTCCACTGTGGCCCCCTTTCCTAACAGAAAATTTGCTCCTACATGGGCTCCTCTCCACAGGTCCACTGTTCGTGACAGGAGCTTACTCCTGTGTGTGGGGGGCATCTATAGGATGCAGCTTCTTTCAAGCCATATCCATCCACTCTGTCGTGGGGTCCTCCACAGCCTAAAAAGTGGATATTTGCTCTGTCATAGTCCTCTGCAGGGAGTCAACCTGCTTCACCATGTGTTTTGTTGTTTTGGCTTGTTTTGGTTTGGTTTTGGTTTGTTTTCCCATGGTCTACAGGGGAATCTCTGCTCTGGTGCTTGCAGGATATCCTCCCCCTCTTTCTTCACTGACCTTGGTGTCTGCAGTGTTGTTTCTCACACTTCATTTTCCCAACTTCTCACTGCCAGCTCATAATGTTTCCCTTTCTTAAGTACGTTTTCCTAAAGGCACCACCATTTGACTGCTGGGCTCAGCAATGCCCTGTGGTGGTTCCATTGAAGCCAGGTGTGTCTGGCACAGGGCAGCTCCCTGGCCTCTTCTCAAAGAGTCCGGCCCTGAAGACCCACTACTGTGCTGCAAAACCTTGCCATCTATACCCAATATTTGTGTAACAGAGGGCAATCTATAATGTTTCAATGAAACGAAGCATTCAGGGAGTATTTTGTTTGCTTAACTAACCTTGCAACACTTGCACCTGACCTTTTAAGTATTACTCTGAGGGGCTAGTCATGCGGGATTTACTCAGATATGTGCCTAATGTCCTCAGCAGGCATTCAGCTGGCTAGATGCAGTGTGTGTAATAGAAATCTTTACTGTGAGGTGGATAGAAAATGGTTTGAGAAGCAGAGACTGGAAACAGCTTAGTGAATACATAGTACAGACTGCAATATGTCAGCTGAAGAAAATGTTGCTTAAAGTATGGCTGGCTGTCATCCTTCACATTGATTCTTCAGAAGAAACATTAATTAATATGGCTAATATAGAAAGTCATATAAAAGCTTTCATATTTCTAATGTTTCCTGAACCGACAGTGGTGCCTGACTGAGCTATGTAGATGACGTCTTCTTTTTCTTAAAGAAGCAATAGCCTGATAATGTTTAAGACTAGATATATGCATTTGATGTTAAAATTATCTTTAGCAATCTCTACATTATTTCATCCTATCATCTGGTGTGCTATAAAAAAGGTAAGGATGGTATGTTGACTTGCTAAGTCAACACTACTAAGTCACTCTGCTAAGAAATAAACAGACATATGGGACCTAGGAATCGTCTTACCTAATGCTAGCTATCTGAAAATAATTGGTAAGTAGTTTAATCATGTTATCTAGGTTCCTTCTACAGTTAGTGGAGCATAAAACATTTTAAGAATTCATCCTGTTCTGAGTGCCTGTCTGTGTAAAATTTGTAGCATGGATAGTTTTCACAGTGTCTGTTCAAGATTTTATACCTAGACCAAAGTTTCAAAGAGACAAATGGAATGCAAATTCACACTGTGAAGTTTCTTCATCTGGGCAAGTTGTCATGCTCCAAGAAAAGTCATTCAGGTGATTATGGATTTTATATGAGAGAAAACAAGGGACCAAGGGACAAGTAAATATATTATAAGAATGGAAGTCACTTCTTAGGCAATAAATTTGCCACCTAAATGTGTGCCTTTAGAATGGATGACACAGATTAATTTTATTATGCCCTCTCAGATTTGTTCATAGGGACACACAAGTACGTTCACTAGATTTAGATTCTACAGCCAAATTTTAGGGTTTACAAAATTTAATCCCAAAAGTTTACCTTCAAAAGACAGATATTAAATCTTCATTCAGCATTTTTTCTCCCTGCATCCCATCTTCTGAACTCTCACTTATCCATGCGCGAAAAACTTTTTTCATTTTTACGTGTGATTCTTCAGAGAGCTAAAGCAGATTGAGAGATGCCCCTGCACTGAAGCTAGGATTGAAAAATAAGCGTAGTTTATATATATATATAAAAATTTATAAATATATAAATTTATAACTATATAAATCATATATAATGTGTATATATTATATATTCTATATAAGTATATATTTATAAATATATGCATTTATAAATATATAAATTTATACGTATATATAAACTAGGCTTATTTTTCTTATATATATATGTGTGTGTATATAGGTATATATACACGTATGTATATGTGTATATATATATACCTTTCGTAAGACTTGGCAGGAACAGTCTGCCTACCTGCTTCCTGGGATAGGCCTTGATAGGCCTTTTGTAAAAGGTCTTTCTTGTTTTCATGGAATCATAGAATCATTTAGGTTGGAAAAGATGTTCAAGATCACCAAATCCAACCATCAGCCTGACCTGCTGAGTCCCATCACTAAGCCATATCCATTAATGCCACGTCCAGACATCTCTTAAATATCTCCAAGGATGGGGACTTCACCACTTCCCTGGACAGGCATCCTGCCATGTTCAGCTGTCTGTTAACCCTCACCCCAGATCTTTTGCTGCTGGGCAATTTTCCAGACACTTACCCTAGCCTATAGCACTGCATCAGGCTGTTTTGATCCAAGTGCAGGTTCTGGCACTTGCCCTTTTTAAATGTCATGCAATTAAACTCAGCTCATCAATCTAGATCCCTATCCAGATCCCTCTGCAAAGCCTTCCTACCCTCAAACAGAGCAACAGTCCCACCTAACTTGGTATTCTGTAAACTTACTGAGGCTGCCATTGATCCCCTCATCCACATCACTGATAAAAATATTAAAAAAAAAATGTGGCCCCAATACAGAGCCCTGGGCAATGCCACTGTTGTCTGGCCACTAACTATATTGAACTCCATTCACTGTGACTCTTTGAGCGTGGTCACCCAGCCACTTCACCCAACAAACTGAACACCCATCCAAACCATAAGCAGGCAGTTTCTTTAAGAGAATACTGTGGGAAACAGCATCAAACACTTTATTAAAATCCAGGTAGACAACACCCATAGCCTTTCCCTCATTTACTAATGTAGTGGATTTACGTGGCAAGGTTTTGGTAGCAGGGAGCCATAGGGGTGGTTTCAGTGAGAAAGATCTAGAAGCTGCCCCATGTTTGGGAAGGGCCCAATTGTTTTCCAGAGCTGAGCCAATAAGCGATGTTGTTTTGCGCCTCTGTGAGAGCATATTTAAGACAGGGAAAAAACGCTGCACCAGACAGCAGCCGGGAGTGAGAGAACAGCCTTGCAGGTGCCAAGGTCAGTGTAGAGGGAGGGGGAGAGGTGCTCCAGGCGCCGGAGCAGAAGTCCCCTGCGGCCTGTGGTGAGGACCATGGTGAAGCAGGATGTCCCCCTGCAGCCCATGGAGTACCACGGTGGAGCAGGGTTCCATGCTGCAGCCCGTGGAGGAGACCATGGTGGAGCAGGTGGCCCTGCACCGACGGAGGCTGCCGCCTGTGGAAGACCCCTGCCGGAGCAGATTCCGGGCCGGACCTGTAGCCCGTGGAGAGGAGCCCACGCAGGAACAGGTGACCCGGCAGGAGCTGCTGCCCGTACGGGAGCCAGGTTGGAGCAGTTTTCTCCTGAGGGATGGACCCCGTGGTACGGACCCATATCTGGAGCAGTTCTGAAAGAGCTGCTGCCTGTGGGAAGCCCACGCCAGATCAGTTCATCAAGGACTGCATCCCGTGGGTGGGACCCCACAGCACAGGGGACGAGAGTGACCGAGAAGGAGCGGCAGAGAAGAAGTGCTGTAGACTGACCATAACCCCCATTCCCCGTTCCCCTGCGCCGCTCGGGGGGAGGAGGTGGAAGAGGGTGGATGGGGGGAAGGTGCTTTTGGTTTGCTTTTTCCTTTGTTTTCTCACTTCTCTCGCTTGTTAGTTGTAGGCAATAAATCTTACTATCTCCTTATGCTGAGTCTGTTTTGCCCGTTACAATAATTATTGCGCGATTTTCTCGTCCTTATCTCAATCCTTGAGCCCTTTTCACATATTTTCTCCCCATTCCTCTTTGAGGAGGGGAAGTGAGAGAGCGGCTGTGGTGGAGCTCGGCTGCCCACTCGAGCGGAACCACGACAACTAAATGGGTCATCTTGTCATAGAAGGAGAACTGGTTAGTCAGGCAAGATCTGTCTTACATAAACCCATGCTGCCTGCATCTGTTCACTTGATTGTCCTGCATGTACTATGTGATAACGTTCAGGATTGTCTACTCCATAACTTTCCCCAGTACGAAAGTCAGAATAACAGACATGTTCCTGGATCTTCCTTTTTGCCCTTCTTGTAGATTAGAGCTACATTTGCTAACCTCGAGTCATCTGGGACCTCCCTGGTTGGCTTATCTTGTGGTTGAGCTTTCTCTTGTGGTTGATTATTTAAACTCATCAATCCATATTCAGGAGATTAGGGGTTTACAGGTTTAACATAAAAATAAAAATATTAGAATATTGTTCTCTTTTTATATTTGCATTGATTCCAAAAGTATTTTTAACATAAAAAATAGCTGTTTTTTTGTTGCTGTTGTTGTTGTTGTTTGTTTGTTTGTTTGTTTGTTTGTTTTTTGGGGGAGGGGTGGCAGATTCAATGAATGGTTAAATATTTTTTCAGATAATAGAGATTCTGACACCTATCTTCCATTCATTTTTATTGGAAGCATAAAAATCATTGGGGTATTTCCAGATTTTCATGAAATAAACAAATAAACATAGTCTTGAAGTCCTGAAAATAAAATGATACTCTCTATGATAAAACATGTAAGGGTGGATGAAATTTCTATAACTTTACCTTTCTTTTTTTTTTTTTTTCTTTTTGCCAAACATATCATTGAAATAGAAAGAAAAAAAAAAAGAGAGAGAGAGAAACAATGCTGAGAATTTTGTATTACTTTAACAAAATGAGCAATAACAATAATAGAAGGAAATAAAATTGTAACAAATGCTTCTGACTTTTTATCTTCACCAAGAAATTTCAATGTCTTCATGGCTTGTCCTTTTTCCTATTCAGTTTGCATTCAATAACAGCAGTAGATCGAGTAGTATTTCTCAATACAGTGTTTAAAAATAGTTATCTAAACTATATGGCAAAATGTGGTGCCCTAATACATTGTACTATTGAAATTATTGTTGGTTGCATGTCTGGAAATACATGATAATAACTCAGGATGCAGTTATTGTGGGGACACAAAGAGGATTATTTTAAGTGTACTGATCAGAGCTAGTCAAAATATTCCTGACAAATACGTTTTCATTGGAATGTGTAGCTTTGTCCAAAATGTATTTATTTTGATATGTCTTTTAATGGACAAATTCCTGATGTTCATACTTCTCTAAGCTCTACTGCTCTGGATGTGATGAGAAAAGGAGGAGGGAAGAGTGAAATAGAATCAGGACATATACTTTGATATATGGTGGCTTTCACAACCATATTAAGACTGTTTTTACTGTATTCCAGTAATGGATTCCTCCACTCCCCAACATAGAGCTTTGACAGCAGAAAGCTGTAGTGAAATATGATTGTTATCATACAGCATATATGTCATACTCATAACTTTAAAAACAGACAGAGAATATTAGAACTAACTGAAGCATGTCAGTCTTCAATATTATTCAGAATTGTTGAAAAAACAAAAGTGGCTTTTGCTGTGAAAATAATTGGTTTGTTTTTTTCTCCTCCTTCTAGTTTCCCAGGAAAGTATATATTTCCCTCTGACTCTGTAATGACACCAAGGAAAAACAGTGTTGTATCTTCCTGTCTCTGCTGTTACATTTAGAATACTGGAAAAAATGGAAAAGTTAATGTTCTCAAGTAAAAATCCCAACACTAATTTGTCTTGCTAGACATGTAATGGATGATGGATTTTCTGATGTGAGAGATCAGTAGCAGCTGCTCCAAACAGAGCTATAGCAATATAGGATGCAGCAAAACCAAGACTGAGCTAAAGAAGAGAGCCAGCTAGTTTTGGAAAAGAAAATATATAATGGAGTAAGAATAAAGACTTAACTAAAGGGAAAATATGACTCGGTGACATTTTGTTTGGAATACAGTTAAAAAAAAAAAAAGTATTTCAAGAAAATCATGATTCAGGGGAAACAGGATAAGTAGAGCTTCTATTTTTATCTGTTTGCCACATGGCACAGTGGTTTGTGCAGCAGTTGGCAAAGGAGCATGCAGAAGCAGTTTGGCAAGCTTGATCAGGGAACAATGGTAATGGTACCCACCCCGCAGAAGGCCACAGCCTCTCAGAGCTCAGCACCATGCACAAGCAACACAGCTTCCCAACTAAGAGGGGAGGGGGCTGCCACCCAAGTGTCAGGCTGCAGTGTGCCTCTCATACCAGTTCAGGACTGCAGGAGTGAGCACACCTGTGGGAGGTGAACCCAGGGTGGAGGCACACCTCCACCTAGTGACAGACCTCCTGGAAGAGATGAATAGGCTGAGGAGCATCTGTGAGTCTGAGAGGGAGATAGACTACTGGAGTCTCTTCCTACCCTCCCTGAGACAGGCCTAGCAGGCAGAAGGGACAATCAATAGAGGGGTTTCCCAATTCTCTCTCCACCCAACTGAAAGCCCTGACCTAGAGCTTAAGGGGCCAGGCCCTGCCTGGCCAGACATGCATGTCCCCTCAGGGACTCCCCCACCTTCCCAAGGGCCTATACGCAATAGGTATGCGGCTTTGCAGGTTGATCTGAACAATATTGAAGAACACTGTATGTATGGCTCAGAGGTGATATCAAGGTCATGTAGGTCTGTGTACTGTATTGAAACAGCTCCCACCAAGAAAAAGAGATGGATTGTTGTCATGGGAGTCTTCCTTTTGAAAGGATCAGAAGGCCCAATAGTGCAGATTGGACCCACTTCATAGGAAGGTCTGCTACCTCCCTGGGTCCCAGATTAGGGGAGAAAGCTTCCTGTCCTATTTTGGCCCTTGGACCCATTAATGATTTTTCAGGTAGACAGTGATGAAGCTTCAAGATGAAGTCTGAGGGCAATCAAGAGAGACTTCAGGGCCTTGGGAGCATAAGTAGTGTTTTCCTCTATCCTTCCAGTTGCTAAGGCAAGGAACAGAAAGAGCCACCAGATCAATATCTGGCTCTGAGCCTGGTGTCACCAGCAGAACTTAGGTTAGAAGGTTAGGAATTACAAAAAAGCCCAGGAATTATCATGTAGGAAATTGGGTTTCTCCCCCAAAACAGGTGACAGGATTGCTAGTCCAACTGACTTGCACCAATGCACACGGTATGGGCAACAGACAGGAGAAGCTGGAAGCCATTATGCAGCAGGAAAACTATGATATAATGGGCAATAAAAAGTTTCCTTTTTTTTTTTTTTTTTTTTTTTTCCCATTATCTCATCTGATGCTTTCTAGAGTATTCAGAAATCTGTATGCTTCCCATAGACTTCTGGAAGAAAATAAACCATAGGATTTAGGTGTTATTTTTCATCAAGAATTGCTTTACTGGCCCTTTTCAGGGCGAGTTGTTATAATTCCTGGCACTTAGAGCAATACCAACATAGTTTAAATTCTCATACACAGAAGAGAATGGCTGTCTGTAACTTTTCTTTTTTTTTCTTTTTTTTTTTTCCTGAAAGTGAGTATAAAGTATATAAAAACAATAAAACAAAAGAAATCAAAAACCCAAGCAAGAGAGAACTGGGAACTTAAATCTATCACATTTATGTGCTTTTATGAATACTGTTGGCTTAATAAAACTTCAGCTATAAAATTTAGGATAGATGTACATGCTAATAAATTGTGTCTCAATATGCTTATAAATGTACTTGAAAATGTATGTCACACTTTCCAGGGGTTCAGGACAAGCACATTTCACTTTCACACAAATGAGATCTTGAAGTTCTCAGCCATTTATGCCTAGATGCATATAATGCATTTTGGTGCTGTAATCCATCCTTTGTTGGAAAGTTTAACCTCTTTATTTCTCTCTAATATGCAAACACACATGAAGTCTGTGGGATCTAATAAACAAAAGAAGACCTGCAGAAGGATTTTCAAGTATATACTAAATATATTCAAATATACCATATATTCAAATACATACTAAAGCAAATCAGTTTGCTAATGCAAACATTAAAAACACAAATAGACACAATTATTTCAAATGTGAGAGAAAAATAAATCTTTCTTCCAGAAACTAAATAAGCACAGTACAATGGAAATGAGTAAACCCTGAAGAAATTATGAAGATAAACTTCAAATTTTCTGACCTACTCATTGAATATACTTCTGCTGATGTCTATGAATCTCTCAATAACAATCCCATTAACAGACAGCAAAGATAGGTGGGAATGGAAAAAAGTATACATTGGTAGAGCAGTAATATAAGGAGACAGTAGGATTAAAACATGATCAAACACAGGTCAGACTTCTTCCAAAATCAAATGAGTAGCATTTAGGTATGAATTTTAATAACATTGCTACAGCACATGTATACAACAGAAATCACAGGCATAAGTGAATATGGGTAAATTAAAACAAACTTAAATCACAAAACAAGGAAGTTAACAAGTTTTTGATCATAGACTCTCAAGATCTGCAACTGTGAAAGAGAAGAATAAAACACTTGCGAAGCCCCCAAATCAAGCAAATACCCTTTCCACTTTGTCTTTAATAAAACAATAGAGAAAGGATGTATCAAAAGGTACTGATATGGATGTCATGAAGTTTTATTCCTCACTTGTGATTGTCAGCAGAGAAATATGAAAAACTTTGCTAAGCAGGCAAATAATATGCAGCAATTTCAACTATAGCTGTCTGAAGTCACTTGTGACTTTCAGATATTCAGGTTGAATGAGAAACTATGGAGAACTGAAATATTGTAGTCTACAATTGGTAGACTAATTTATCAAGATTGTCCTTTTTATTGACATCATTTGTATTTTCAGTGCAGGTTCTGGTATATATATATTAAGGTGTAAATGTTCATAGATAGATACAACTACTGTACAACTTCTGTTCTCCTCAAATCAGTTTAAGCATGCACCACACTTCAACTACATGATTTGCTGATGGAAGGGAAAACAGTGAGTTGATGTGAAAATTATAAATGTCAACATCATGATTATTTAACTGAAGTTGAGATAAAGCATTATCAATTTAGGGTTAAGCACAATTTTTATTATTTTTAATTAATTCCTAATAGTTTTAGCTGTTTTATTTAATATCTAACTTTGCGCAAACTGTTGCTTACTTCTAGAAATGTTCATATGCTAACTATCAATAAAATAGTTTCCACTATTTCATGTTTTCTGTTCAGCTGAACTGTTACAAGATACATCTGGCAGCATCAAAGAAATCTTTAAGAAGCAATACAGCCTCTTGTTAAGGTGGAATATCAGACACTGCAACTTAATATTTGAACTACATACAAACTCTTTCAGAATCAAAAGCAAAGCACTATTCTCTCCAATTCCATCATCACAGCAGTCTTTCATTTCCTGTAGACATATCTGTAGTTTTAAAAATAAAAATGTTAATCACAAAAAATAAAATAATAACCTGGACCATTATAAGCAGGATAGGATGGATTTAAGTGTTTATCACTAGTCATGAGAAGAATTCACGTCTACTTGAATATGTCATTGCTAGTAAAATGTATGACAGATCAATATAATTTAATCAGCAAGATTCAAAAGCATAGAAGACCATAGACCATATTGAATGCAGTTGAGAAGTGTAAGCCTCTGTTTATCACCTTCTGAGTTTTTAATCAGTTCAATGATTATGACTTAAGGAGTTGATTTTGCTGTAGCTTATAGTATAATAAAGAAACAGTCCTTTACTAATGGCTGTTTTCAAAAAGGAAAAACTATCAAAAAATAAGGTTTATATGAAATATTGGTTTATAATTATCAAAATTACAACAATTCTTCCTTCATATTAAAGAAAAAAAAAAAAAGGAAAAAGTCATTTCCTATGAATGATAAAAAAAAAAAATCATTAAAAAATAGAACAAAAAAATATGGGAACAAGTTCTGGATAGAAATTGAAAGAGTGATATGTCAGCTAGAAATCCAGATGCAGGATAAAGTAGAGATGTTTTATCAAGAAACTGAAGGAAAAATAAATGAAACTACAGGCATATAAGATAAATTTAACCAAGTTAGATAAGAAATAATTGGTAAATTAAGGTAAAGCATTCATATAGAATTGTCTTAGAGAAATGGATCACTTGCTGACCAAAATAATAATAATAATAATAATAATAATAATAATAATAATAATAATAATAATAATAATAATAATAAATTATTGAGTTTTATTACCTGATGACACTGTTAAATTGCACTTTGCACAAAAATTGCAGATATCTAAAAACTGTATTTCTATGGAAAAGAGAGCATAAAGGTGATCATTGAAACAACCCTTAATTTTTTAACTTTACACAGAAATTATCTTGAAAGAAGGTATGTGTACCAGTTAAACGAACTCTTTGCAAAGTTGCGTTCTGCTCAAGATACTCAGATGGAGTTTCTTCAAAAGTTCAGTTTTAATGTTCCTTCTAAGGAGTTACCATAACTTATATGTGATGAAAAATAAAGTTTATTTATTTATTTATTTATTTTATTGGTTTATAATAATGTCAAAAGGACTCCAGAATATCCCAGTCTGATTGAATATTGAAGTTTTTAGTCAACTACTAAACTAACTAAACTAAACTGAAGTTTTTAGTCCAACGCCTAATCACTCTTTTTGAGACAAAATTTCACCTGATTTCCAACCTGAACCTCCCCTGGTGCAACTTGAGGCCATTCCTTCTAGTTTTATCCCTAGTTATTTGTGAGAAGAGGATGACCCTCAGCTCCCCACAACTTCCTTTGAGGTAGTTATAGAGAACAATAAGGTCTCCTCTAACCCTTTTCTTTTCCAGGCTGAACAATCCCTGCTCCCTCAGCTGCTCCTCGTAAGACTTGTTCTCCAGACCCCTCACCAGCTTCATTGCTCTTCTCTGGACATGCTCCAGGGCCTCGATGTCCTTCTTGTAGTGAGGGGCCTGTAGCTGAACACAGTACTCAAGGTGCAGCCTCCCCAGAGCAGAGCACTGGGGGAAGATCACCTCCCTGGCCCTGCTGACCACACTGCTTCTTATACAAGCTAGGATGCCAGTGGCCTTCTTGGCCACCTGGGGACACTGCCGGCTCATGTTCAGGTGAGCATCAATGAAAAGCCCCAGATCCTTTTCCTTTGCACAGCTTTTGAGCCACTCTGCCCCAAGTGTTGCAAGGGTGGCCAAAGTGTGGGCCAAAGTGTGGGACCTGGCACTTAGCCATGTTGAACATCATCCTACTGGCCTCTGCCCATCGACCTATCCTCTCCAGGTCCATCTTCAGGGCCTTCCTACCCTCCAGCAGATCGACACTTCCCCCCAACTTGGTGTCATCTGTAAATTTGCTGAGAATCCAGAGTTCTCCATAGTCTGCAGCATACAACTCTTTAGGCAACTATCCAGTATCCTCAGTTGTTCTTGCCTAAACAGCTATGTTTAAAAGTACCTTAGTTACTGCTCTCTCACATTATATTGTAGACTTTGTGTTGGAATCTCTACATAAACCAGTTATCCTCTGCAAAGCAAACTTAATTTTTTCAGACTGCATTTTTCTGGTAGTGATTTCTTTTTAAGATAGTTAGAATATTGTTCTAGCTCAAGATAACTATTTTAAGTCACCTCTCACACCTCAAGAAAACAAAACATCATTAAAAAAGAAAGAATTACTCCATGTAAGTGGATCTAATCTAGCCCCAATCAATCAAGAATGCAGGAATAACAGAGATCAGAAAGCACAAAAGAGGAACTTTACTACTTCAATACAGTGATTTTTGAATATTGAATATGTTTAAGCTATAAAGAAAGTTTAATGCATCCTTATAAATGACTCATCAAGTTTTGGCTAAGGCTCTCACATGCAAGAGGACAGTGCTGACTTCTCTTTTGGGTCTGTTTTGTTTATAATGTTCTAATATATTATAAATGTTAAAGAAACACTTACTTTCCATTTCCAATAAGTATGATTCACTTTTTTTTTAAATTAAATAGTAGCAGCATTTTTTAATGTGTTCCTACTTTGATAACCCAATTTTTAATCCAATGAAGCATATGCCCTTCCAAGCCTTGAGCAGCCAGCTTCTTCGGGAGAACGCTGTGGGAAATGACTCTCCAAGTCTTCTCTTAGAGAGCCATATGGAGAGTAAATGCCAGTCAGTACATGAAGAAACAGCTAATTCTTTCAAAAATAGTTTTCAGTGACTAGGAAATAAGTTGTAAAATCCTACACTAATTTTTCTTTACAATTGCTTCACATACTTCTCAGTTCTTTTATCTTTAATGTCTGGTATTGTCACACTGACACAAAGCTTTCTCAATTTCCAGAATAAACTATATCAATTACTTGAAAGACAGGCAGAAGGAGCCATTTTGTGAATGTGTCAGCCAGTTTTTCTCAGAAATTCTTTATAAGTTATTTCAAGAGGATTCCTTCTTACAAATGCAGAATAAGTTACAGAATAATTCAAAGTATGGATTAATCAGTAATGCCATTTTTTCCTCTCTCACAATGAAAATAATCTTCTCAGAACATAAGTTTGCAGGTACCACAGTGAAAAAACTGCGTCACGTCTCAAATGCATACATAAATAAAAAAAGGAAAAAAAAAAAAAGTTTCTTTACTCCTCCATCCAACTTTTTCTTCCTTCCCCTTTAGATTTCTGTGCATGCTATGTGAGGATTACTTTCCTGTACATTAAGTATATGCAATGGTCAGCAATAAAAAATGGAGGTAAAGGAAAAAAGGGGCTTGTCGTGGAAGGTGACCATTTCTCATAGACCAGGTGACCATCAGTCTGCTAGGGCGAAGTGCTGAAGAACTGGAACCACTTGTGGGGATTAGGGGGAGGAGGGGGGATTTTTTTTTTTGTCATCTTTTATTCACTTATTAATTAGTAATTGCCTTGTTCCATGAGCCTTTTTACTTTTGCTTTTCCTATTCTCTTGTCCATTCTGCTGATGGTGGGAGGAGTGAGGGACAGGTTTTGTGGAATCCCAGATGCTGGTGAGGGTCAACTCCCCACACCTTCAAATTAATTTTTTTCCTTCTTTCAAGTGGTTTATAAGTCTATATCTGTCAACTCCTTATGAGTTGCATTCAAAGACGGTTATCATCAATGCCCCAAAAAAGGACTGAAAATTCACCACGCATAAAACAGAAGTTGACTCTCTCATCAAATTAATTGTAGTTCTAATGAAGAAAAGGCATAGAACACAATAAATGAAAGCACATAATGCTGAATTAGGCTGTCTAAAGCTACAGGTTTGGTAACAGAAATGGATTTACTTAATTTGAGAAAATTTTCTTCTCTAAATAAAAAGAATATAATCTCTTTATAAAATTATCTTTAAAAACAGCCTCCCCCCAAGGATTTTTGTAGCATTCCCACTGGTTCTTAATGGCTGCCTCTTATCTCCCTGAAGAGTTGGTAATAACCTCTACTATTCTGTGTCTCCTCTACTATTCTGTATCTTTATTCCTGACCATGGTCTAGCTTGTTCCATAAATTCATGTTTTCTTCCCAGGTAGGCCATCTGTAAGAAAGACTTCAACATACAGTATTGTTCAAATGAAGGAGCACATTGTTTTTTACAAACTATGTCAGAGGTAAACATAATCATAGCAAAAGCAAAAGGTAAATTAGGGATTAGAGGAACTGGACACAATTTCAAATATTGGAAATTCTGATTAGATGTAAAGATTTTTTATTTTTTATTTTTTTATTTTTTTTCTGGACCAAACGGGTGGTAAAACACTTGATTTTTTTTACCAAAAGGTTGGCAGGATTTCCATCCTTGAAGTTGTTCAAGAACAGACTGAAAACAGATCTGAGCAACGTGATCTCACTGGACCTACTTTGATTAAGAGGGTTGGGCTAGAGGTCCCTTTTAGCTAAGTTACTCTGTGATTCTATTCTCTAATTAAAATACAAGATACAGATCAGTACAATAAAGAACTTTTTATCTTTCACAATATTAAAATGTACTTTCATTAAATTGATTCAATCTTCTGTGTTTAAAACATTCACTGAGAGACCCTGCAGTTTTTCTATTGATTAGAGCAATCAAATTCTCCAACTACTGTAGGTGAGAACACAAAATTAGACATTTGTCAGATATACTGAATTAAAGCTTTTCTGAAGTGACTCAGATTTTTAAAATATTTGAGTGTCACTTTAAGAAACATGATTTAATGAAGGTTAGAGGTTCATAACTCCCTGGGATCACATGGCTATCATAAACACATGCATAACAATTAGATCCTGACCCTGAATCCATGATGTGTTTAACATGCTGGCTGCTTGTGCTGAAGTCATATACTCTTTTTTTTTTATTATTATTATTATTTTTAATTGGTCTTGAGGTTGGAAGATAAAAATAAATAAATAAATAAAGGACTACAAGGCATAAATGTGAGAGATTCCTGAAGTTATCTTTTCACATTTAGAATTAAACAAGATTAACCAAGTGATACAACTTTTAAATTAATCTCTTAAATGAAAAATGCCTGCCTGTGTTAGGCTTACACATCAGGTAACAGGTTTTACTTCATTCATCTCTATCAAAGCAAACTACTTCTGTGTGCAGACCCTAGACAGTTAGCCCCCTTTTCCAGCTGTGCTAACATTAGTGATCTAACCAGGATCCAGATCCTCACTTCTTTTTCCTCAGGATTCAGCCTTCTTCCCAAGCTATTTTTAGTTAAACAGCTGTTTAGTCACAATTAGAGCAGTGTCAAGCCCAGAATAACAAACTGTGTATAGAGACAAAAGCTCATTTGTAGCACCATGCCACCTTGCCTGCAAGGCTTCCTGGTTGGAATTGACAAGCATCTGGCTAGTGACAGGCTGGTCTGTAGCACTTCATGAGCTTGCTTGTATCTGTTTGTAAATTACCATGTAAGCATAGAAAAGCAAAACAGAATGTTTTGTTGCACCATCATGTCTGTCAGACTTAGTCTGTTTGTCAACTTCATTCTGCTGATAAATAAACAGGAGCTTGTAAAATACTCGTAAAACAAACAAACCCTCAGTCCTACAACATTTTTCCTTAATGCTATCAGAACGGCAGTACCTTCAGATGGTAAAAGTCCTAACCCATAGTTTTAGGTTTTTATTTGTCTATAAAGAAGGTTGTATACATCTGTAAAACAGCATCTGCTTTGAATTTAGCTTCTGTAATTGCTAACCTTCAATGTCAATGTAAACAGCAAAATAATATAAAATAAATTCTATTTCCTTTCAGATGATAAAGATATATTTTCTTTATATGCTATGACTTTATGCAGTATCTGATAGGCTCTATTTATTTTCTAATCATTCCACAACCTTTTTTCATTTTGTCTCTTTCAATTGATAAAGGTATAATATATTTAAAAAATAGAGCCACTAAATGAACTGTGATTTAGACAACGAAAATAAAATTGGAGTAGGTTTGATGAAGAATACTTCAAGAAAACAGCCAAGCACTTTCCATTTGATTTGAATATAGATGCTGCCGACTACATTTAATTTATTTTATCATTGGAAAATCAAATCGCAGTACATTGTGCTGAAGAAGTAACTAATGAAGAAAGAGAGCACAAAGATGTTAAGGACACATGGAGTTTTACAAAGGAATTAACAACAACAACAACAAAAATAAATTAGTTACTCAGATTAAATCATGTATTCTGATTCAATAAGAACTGTGAGACAATAAATAGCATTAACTGAATGATTGAAGCCAGTTAATGCAAGCTACTAGAAATATAAAACAGCTCTCTGTATTTGGATTGGAGACATGCCAGCCAATTAAAATAATGACAAAACAAGCAAACAAATAAAACCCAGAAGTGTCAGGTATTTGTGTGTTTCTGAGGATCCATAACAAATTGCTTATATTGTTCTTACACTCTTTAATACCTAAATTTAAATTACCAGATTGTCAGTATTTCATCTACCTAAAAATGAATCAAATTTGTTAGTCACTATTTTTGAACAATGCTGTCAATGGACAATACAGCTCTGACAAAAATGAAGAACATGTCTTTTTGCTTTGAACAGAAACAGTACAAGACACAAACTCCTCTTTGTGTTTCTCAGTTGTTATGTGATTTGTTTCATCTACAGGGATTAATGTGTAGTCATTTAGTCCCATAAGTAACTCAGGATTTCATTCCTGATCCAATAGAGTTCCTAAATATACAGATGTAGCCATCTCAGTGTAGCCAATAAAAATTAGACATTTGGGTATTTCCTGATATTTTCTATATGCTTGATAGAGCAGAAGTGACTGCAGCTGACAGCAGTAAAGGCTGTACATTACCAATCTGCCAGATGACATGTAGCTCCCAGCACAGAGGTGGCAAAGGTGCCATGACCAACTCCTCCAGAAAATCAGCACTTTATGCAGCTTTCATAGTTTCCAACAAGAGAATGGAGACTTTTAAATTGTTTCTGAAAACTGCCCTTTTCTATTAATTAATCTTCATCATTAATCTTTGAGTACCAGCTAACAAGTTATTTGCTTACCACAGGTAGTAAGTCTACCATAAAGATTTTAGCTCAAGTGGGCCATGTGGAAGGTTTAAACAAACTTAATTGTTTAAAAAGAAGAGTAACCTATTTCTACAATGCCTGTTACAGATAGTCACAATCATAACACAACAACAACAACAACAAAAACAAACAATACATTAGAGTACAAGATTTTTTTTATATCTTTTTTCTTATTTTTATTTTTCATGTTTATCTTGAAATTTGTCACAATATTAAAATGTATTTCTATGAAATTTATTCAAACTTCTTGTCTTAAAAAGACACTAAGCAAGACACTCTTAAGTAAACAGAGAAATTTTGGAATCTATAGGTTTGAAACTTAAATGGCAATCAAATAATGGGCCAGCATAGTTCTTCTATGCCTACTGATTCAAAAAAAAAAAAAAAAAAAGTGCATAAATACTGTAAAAAAGTACTCTGCAACTCAAAATGAGTAAGTGCAGAATGTTATTAGCTTCAAGCACCAGATAGCAGTTACTGTAGGAGAAAAATTAACTCTCCACATAGGCAAAATAAAACTCCTCTGAGAAAGAAGAGAAGGTAAACATGACTTACCAATATAGATCTTTTCTCTCCCTATTCTCAATAGAAGATGAGGCATCTATACTATAACTGTCAATTATTTAGAAAAGTTTTATTTGGAATTATCAGAAAGACCTTGGTGGGGAAAATAAATAAATAAATGACAAAGCCTGACAATATTTGCCTGACAGTTCTCTGAAAGTCAAAGAGAAACAGAAAGTAGTGAGGCACTTAGTTAAAAAAATTATTTTGTTCTGTATATGATTTTGCACTGAACATTTGTTTCCTACCAGGCTTCTTATTTAGGCTGCCTGCCAGATAGTGAGGAAGTCTATGTTTTTAGCTGGATGTCTTTTTAACAATACACTAGACTGGCTATTTTTTCACTCTAATGCTAATATTACAGATAGTACCACATTTCTCGTCCATGTTTGTAGTCTGCACATGTGTGTGAGAGAGAGGAAAATGTCATTTTAAAAATGGTTGTTTTTAAGATATTTTTTTTTTGTCTTTTTGTTTCAGCCATGGTCTTCCATGAACAATGGAAGACACTGGGGGCTTGGACCATCCAGCATGAAAACTACTGCATCCTGAAAGTACATTTATATCTGTATCATCATGGTAGTGATGTTACTTGGAGGAAATAAAAAATACTGGCAATCAACTTTATAGACGAACAACCGAAAGAGCTTAAATTTGCCATGCTCAACCACACAGATAAGTGGCCTAGGGTTACTCCTGACCTCACACTTCTGTCTGCTCCTTCATCCAGCAATACTGTCTGTTTGCAGATATTGTGTACATTTAATGTGTGAAAATACAATGTTTACTCGACATACAAATGATATTTTGGTAAGAAATCTGTGCTGCTACTTTGGAGGAGTTAGCACTAGACCAGCTGCCCTACACCTGTCAGAACTTGGCCCTAAACACTATAATACAGGAATTAACATTTTAGCTAAGCACCAGTGTCATCCATTGCCATTAGTATTTTTTTTTCTTTTTTCAGTAGAAAATAGAAGCCAATAGAACCAAAATTAACTAAATAAATAGAAGAGATAAACATACAGTAGAGCTTGGGATCCATGCCCTGCTCTGCTGCTCTGCCCTGCCCTCTTTTCTTCCACTCCCCCCCCCCCCCTCCTTTTTTTTTTTCCCACAAAGAATAGTGTAATTATTTTGACTCTGATTCTAAGGACAAACAACTTCATATCTGAAGACAAAGGACTCCATCTAATATAATGTAATACTTCATTTGCTTTTCACAGCAGCCCTCCTTTGTGTTGATTTTCTGTTTGTTTAAGGCCACATACTCTTAACAAAGCAGTTGGTGTAGCTTTATTGCAAAATAATATTTTACTGAACAACAGCAACAAAAAAACTCAGAAGGTTCTACTTCACATGACATCTTTATCTCTAAATTGGAGAGGTATGGACTTAAAGGGTGGACTGTTCGGTGGATAAGCAATTAGCTAGGTGTCTGCAGCCAAAGAGTTCTGGTCCACAGCAACCAGGTCCAGGTAGAGATTGGTGAGGAGTGGTGTCCCTCAGGGGGGACCAGTCTTGGGACCAGTACTGTTTAATGTCTTTATCAATCTTTTTCAGTGACATAGGCAATGGGATCAAGTGTACCCTCAGCAAGTTTGCAGATGACACTGAGATAAATGTTGTAGCTGATACAGTAGCCCCTGCCCTTTCCCCTGCCCTGCCCTTCTCCTCCCCTCCCCTTTCCCTTCTCTTTCCCCTTCTTTTTTTTCTCCCTTTTCCCAAAACTTTTTTTTTCAACATGTGTAAAATTCACATTCATTAAAAATTATTAAACTCACATCAAATGTGTTTGTGTTGCCGAGCATACTATTTACAAAATGAAAAAATCACCTGTACTGGTACTTTGATCTGTTGTTCTCTCTTACACTGTTAGAAATTATTAATTACAAGCCTATGATCCATTGTATAAAAGGTAGAATTTGCCTGCCACCTATTGATTCTTTTCTCTTTTAGCTGTTCTTTTCCACTTTTTGCGAACTGATCATGTACCAAAATTACAGTGATTTTGTATTATGATTTTCTTATTATTATTAGTTTTCTTTGCATTTGCTTAATTTATATTGGCATACTGCACTATGATGTGCACATGATGATGTGTAAAGGTAAAACTTTGGATCTATCAAAGGATCTCCACTTGGCAGAGAATACGTGTATTTCTGTTCATTCAGATTATTGACGTCTTGCAAGTGATGAAGACATGGTCCTCAAAACAATTGCAGTGGCATGAGAAAAGTATACTGATTTAGAAATATTTTTTTTTCCTAGTTATACAGGTTTGCATTACATTTGTTATATAAGTAGAGACAAATAAGGAAAAAAGTGGAAAACAAAATGCCTTATTTTGGTATTTTGGCAATAATTTATACTGGTGCCAGTATAAATTGCTGATACCTGAAGTATTATCAGGAAATGAGCACAAGCACTGTTCCACTGGTTTTACATATACATATATTAATTTTAACATATTTAATGATGTGGTTTCATGCAAATTAACAAGTTCTAACACAGTGCCTTGTAATTTCCTGAAAGGCAATTTAGGCAGTATTATTCCAGGCTTGGATCCTTCTGCCTTACATAGTAATCCAACACACTCCCATTGGATTTAGCAGATCAAAAAACTGTACGTCTTCATGCTGTTTCCAGGGATAAGAAACAAATGTCCCCCTGTGGTGGTTTTACTTGTGTAGGCAGCCGAGTTCCACCATAGCCACTTTCTCACTCCCCATCCTCAAAGCAGAAGGGGGAGAAAATATGACACAAAGAGCTCACAGTTTGAGAAGGTGGGAAGGGGAAGGAAAAGGGGAAGGGGAAGGGGAAGGGGAAGGGGAAGGGGAAGGGGAAGGGGAAGGGGAAGGGGAAGGGGAAGGGGAAGGGGAAGGGGAAGGGGAAGGGGAAGGGGAAGGGGAAGGGGAAGGGGAAGGGGAAGGGGAAGGGGAAGGGGAAGGGGAAGGGGAAGGGGAAGGGGAAGGGGAAGGGGAGAAAAAGGAAAGGAAAGGAAAGGAAAGGAAAGGAAAGGAAAGGAAAGGAAAGGAAAGGAAAGGAAAGGAAAGGAAAGGAAAGGAAAGGAAAGGAAAGGAAAGGAAAGGAAAGGAAAGGAAAGGAAAGGAAAGGAAAGGAAAGGAAAGGAAAGGAAAGGAAAGGAAAGGAAAGGAAAGGAAAGGAAGACAATGAGTACTATTTAGGCTTACATTTGTGTGAAGAAACACAATCATAACTTTTCTTTAATTTGTTTAAAGGGCAGAAGTATGTGTTAAAACACGCTTCATTTTACAGCCATTTTGATCCTTTTTCATTTTCAGAAACCATTCTCTTTTTCTCAAGAAAGCCTAAAAAAATGCAAAGGCAAAGGTTGATCTTAATCTTCTAATTAATAATTGTTCTAAACTTAAATAAATAAATAGGAAAAAAATCAAGAACAATACACAGATTAAAAACAACCCTCAAATCCTTGCCAGGATAGGTTTACCTTGTGCCCTAATATTTTATTAAATTTGTATTATCTATACTAGCATATACTGCATTTAAATAAAATTCTAGTCCTGCTCAAGTCAAGGATTAAACTTACATTGAATTCATTTGGAACAGGATTTGACCTTTACTTGACATCCAGTTAAATCTCTTTAACTGGAATAATCACTATGAAACAGAATCAGCACAGTATATCCAATTACATTTAACTAGGCCTAAATGGCTTATGTTGTCTGTTTAAATGGTAAACTGGTGCTATTTGTAACGCTACTCACAGTAATTATTGAGAAAACACTGCAACTTTCCAGAACAAATGTTCTAGTTTTGTCCTTTTTTCTAAGATTTAGTTCCCTCTACTTCCCCTAAGGGATTTTAAGTGTATTACACTTACTCTAAAGAGAAGTCCCTGACAAAAAGCGGGTTCAAAATTAAGGCAGAAATTACTTGAGAGTAACTTTGAAAACACATACAGTGAAATTAGTTTCATTCCAGCTAGGTGTTGTGGTTCCGCTCGAGTGGGCAGCCGAGCTCCACCACAGCCGCTCTCTCACTCCCCCTCCTCAAAGAGGAATGGGGAGAAAATATGTGAAAAGGGCTCAAGGGTTGAGATACGGACGAGAAAATCACGCAATAATTATTGTAACGGGCAAAACAGACTCGGCATAAGGAGATAGTAAGATTTATTGCCTACAACTAACAAGCGAGAGAAGTGAGAAAACAAAGGAAAAAGCAAACCAAAAGCACCTTCCCCCCATCCACCCTCTTCCACCTCCTCCCCCCGAGCGGCGCAGGGGAACGGGGGAATGGGGGTTATGGTCAGTCTACAGCACTTCTTCTCTGCCGCTCCTTCTCGGTCACTCTCGTCCCCTGTGCTGTGGGGTCCCACCCACGGGATGCAGTCCTTGATGAACTGATCTGGCGTGGGCTTCCCACAGGCAGCAGCTCTTTCAGAACTGCTCCAGATATGGGTCCGTACCACGGGGTCCATCCCTCAGGAGAAAACTGCTCCAACCTGGCTCCCGTACGGGCAGCAGCTCCTGCCGGGTCACCTGCTCCTGCGTGGGCTCCTCTCCACGGGCTACAGGTCCGGCCCAGAATCTGCTCCGGCAGGGGTCTTCCACAGGCGGCAGCCTCCATCGGTGCAGGGCCACCTGCTCCACCGTGGTCTCCTCCACGGGCTGCAGCATGGAACCCTGCTCCACCGTGGTACTCCATGGGCTGCAGGGGGACATCCTGCTTCACCATGGTCCTCACCACAGGCCGCAGGGGACTTCTGCTCCGGCGCCTGGAGCACCTCTCCCCCTCCCTCTACACTGACCTTGGCACCTGCAAGGCTGTTCTCTCACTCCCGGCTGCTGTCTGGTGCAGCGTTTTTTCCCTGTCTTAAATATGCTCTCACAGAGGTGCAAAACAACATCGCTTATTGGCTCAGCTCTGGAAAACAATGGGGCCCTTCCCAAACATGGGGCAGCTTCTAGATCTTTCTCACAGAAACCACCCCTATGGCTCCCTGCTACCAAAACCTTGCCACGTAAACCCACTACACTAGGATAATACATTTAAAAAAAAATCAAACAAAAACAAACAAACAAACAAAACGTATCAAGCAAGCTTTCTTTATTAATCCCATGTAGCAATATTAAGCCATGTCAATACCAACTCCAGTTTAAAAGCCACATGAAGATAGATATGCCCTCACCTTGGAGCTCAGAACCCTTGCTCTGGTATTAAGTGGAAGGTAGGCACACAAGTAATTTTCTAGGGGCCATGAGACTCAATGAAGACGTCCAGTTGTAGAAAAGAACAAAATAAAAAGAAAATGTTAAAATCTTTTAATAATTACAATTAATTAAAGAGTTTATAAAGCATACCTAATTTTAAACTCAATAATGAGTATTTAAGGTACAACTTTTATTGTCACTTATGAAATAAAAATATATGCGTGCAATATATACAACAAATTCTAATCATTAGAACTATAGTTTAATTTTCTCATTACCGTTTCTATCACAATGTTCTAATTAAATACATTTATATATATGTTTTGAATAACTGATAAATATGTTCATCATTTATTGGATAGGTGTTTATAAAACACAATTAAAGATTCCCTCTGGATTTTTTTGACTTAGTAGTTTTACACTAGTTTAGGAATTAAAATATAATTTGTTGCAGACAAGTAGCCGCATTTAAAGAAGAAGAAGAAGAACAAGAAGAAGAAGAACAAGAAGAAGAAGAACAAGAAGAAGAAGAAGAAGAAGAAGAAGAAGAAGAACAACAACAACAAGAACAAGAACAAGAACAAGAACAAGAACAAGAACAAGAACGATAGCATAGATTTCATGTGTGACAAAACTGCTTTCCAAACTGACTGCACTGGGATGGATATCTGATATGATACCTTGAATTTATACAAGGACTTTATACAGCAATGTATATCATCCTCAGATGGAGATGCAATTAAATTTTATCTATGTAAATTATTTTAAAAATCCATCATAGTTTGTTGGGGTAATTTTTTTTGCTCTTTATTCCCCAATATAAGCAAGATCTACTGATCACTAATAGATTAAGGTGATAATATTTTAGGCCAATAGTACTTTTATGCAATACTTGATGTATTCCTTCTGTATGCAGATGTATTATTTTTGATATTCAAACAAATAAACAACAAAAAAAGGTTTGTGTTTTTTTTTGTTGTTGTTGTTGGTTTTTTTTTTTTTCAGTAATTTCTTGCACTCATTTACTTTACAGTTTGATGTTGTGAAGAGCAGGAATGTGATCTCTCAGTGACTAGAAGACAGGAAACAGTAGCTTTATTTGAGGGCAAATGGCAGTTTCTCATTTTATTTTTTTTAAACATAATTCCATTTTATTTCCAGAGAAGCCATCTGATTTCTTGCAATTATCAATTTTCAAAATACGTAGGCATTCTTTGATGTAAACAAAGTAGGACATTGACACTAAGAACATTAATGATAATTATATTGCATCTCAGTCAGAACTAGGCATATTCCATCCATGAATACACCAAACTAATTAACTATGATCATTGACATTAACGATTACTACCACGTGAATTCGTAATGTCAGAACTTACTTCATTATGACCCTATTTCACTTTAAGTGTCTCATCATTATCAACACATTTGATATTCACTGTGTTAATAGTGATCATTACTAATTCATTTGGAGCTATTAATGTGGATGTCTTGGAAACTTCCACCAAAATATCACTGTAATTTTTTTGTAAGAAAATATTTAAGTCCTACTCTTAGATAAAGCTGGCTGATGTCACTGATGAATTGGAGTGCAATAGTTTAGTTACTCAGTCACTTGTGCTGTAATCTCTCAAAATCTGCTGTTCTTAGAGACATTTAAAACTTTGGACCGTGACTATGAAATAATACAAAGTCATTTTTTCTGCAGCCTTACAGAATTTTCATAGGTTACACTTTAACATCCAGATGGATGTTTCATCCTTAAATTGTTCTAATCTAACAACATTCTGAATGTATATGGGACAAAGAGATAACTGTATTTTCAAAAACCCTGGCAATTATAGTCTTATTTTTAAGTTCATATTATTCTTACATAAAAATAAGTGGAAATTCATAATAAACTTGAAATTGTATTTAGTTAAAACTAAAGAGAGCAACATTTTTCCTCATTCCATAATTTTTATAATTGTCAGTAAATATTAAATTAATCTGTGGAAGCTGGAATCATAGCATCAAACAATGGCTTCAGTTGGAAGGCTTCCACTAGATTAGGTTGCTCAAAGCCCCATTCAACCTATCCTTGAATATCTCCAGGGATGGGGCATCCACAGCTTCTCTGGGCAACCTGTTCCAGTGATTCACCACCTTCTGAATGAAGAATTTCCTCCTAACTTCTCATCTATATCTTATCTCTTTTAGTTAAAAACTGTTGCCCCTTGTTCTACCACCATCTGCCTGTCGAAAATGTCACTCTCCATCTTTTTTATAAGCCCCTTTTAAGTACTGAAAGGAGGAAATGAGGTCTCCTTGAAGCCTTCTTTTCTACAGGATGAACAACCCCATCTCTCTCAGCCTTTCTTTACAGGAGAAGTGGTCGCTCTGATCATCATCACGGCCATCCTCTGGACCTGCTCTAAGATATCCACTTCCTTCTTGTGCTGGTGGCCTGAGGCCTGGACAACATACTCAAGTGGTGGCTCACAAGGGCAAAGCAGAGGGGAACAACCCCCTCCCTTCATCTGCTGGCCACTCCTCTTTTGATGCAGCCCAGGATGCAGTTGGCTTTTTGGGCTGCAAGCACACACTGCTGCCTCATGTCAAGCTTTTCATCCACCAGAACCCCCAAGTCCTTCTCTGCAGGGTTGTTCTCAATCAGTTCCCTACCCAGTCTGTAATCATGTCTGGGATCGTCCTGGCCCAAGTGCAGTACCTTGCACTTAGACTTGAACCTCATTATGTTCACGTGAGCACACTTCTCAAGCTTGTTCAGGTCCCTTTGGATGGATCCCTTCCGTCTGTTGTATCAGCTACAACATTTATCTCAGTGTCATCTGCACACTTGCTGAGGGTACACTTGATCCCATTGCCTATGCCACTGAAAAAGATTGATAAAGACATTAAACAGTACTGGTCCCAAGACTGGTCCCCCCTGAGGGACACCACTCCTCACCAATCTCTACCTGGACCTGGTTGCTGTGGACCAGAACTCTTTGGCTGCAGACACCTAGCTAATTGCTTATCCACCGAACAGTCCACCCTTTAAGTCCATACCTCTCCAATTTAGAGATAAAGATGTCATGTGAAGTAGAACCTTCTGAGTTTTTTTGTTGCTGTTGTTCAGTAAAATATTATTTTGCAATAAAGCTACACCAACTGCTTTGTTAAGAGTATGTGGCCTTAAACAAACAGAAAATCAACACAAAGGAGGGCTGCTGTGAAAAGCAAATGAAGTATTACATTATATTAGATGGAGTCCTTTGTCTTCAGATATGAAGTTGTTTGTCCTTAGAATCAGAGTCAAAATAATTACACTATTCTTTGTGGGAAAAAAAAAAAGGAGGGGGGGGGAGTGGAAGAAAAGAGGGCAGGGCAGGGCAGGGCAGGGCAGGGCAGGGCAGGGCAGGGCAGGGCAGGGCAGGGCAGGGCAGGGCAGGGCAGGGCAGGGAAGGGAAGGGAAGGGAAGGGAAGGGAAGGGAAGGGAAGGGAAGGGAAGGGAAGGGAAGGGAAGGGAAGGGAAGGGAAGGGAAGGGAAGGGAAGGGAAGGGAGAAAAAGATTTTTACAGATATAAGAAATTTCTTTGTTTAAACCACAGAAAACAGGGGTGGAAGCAAAGATCTAATTCTTTCTTGTAATCCACTTATTACACCTTACACGTATTACACTTTAAAGATGTCTTGCTACAAACATGGTATAACCTTCCTATTTAAATAACTTCACAGTTGATATCCTTACTGGTAAAAAAAAAAAAAAAAAAATTAAATTTATTAACTAGAATTTCTTTGTTTAAATATTCTTTCTTTTTTATTTGAGACATGAAAAAATGTTCTTTCTTTCCTTTTTCAAGTCATATTGTCATTTTTTAATTATCAGGTGTTCTCCAAAATTACTTTCTGTTAAAGTCACACAATGTTTTCCATTTTTAGTGGACTTATTAGATCATATTTTTCAAACCAGATGTAATAAATAATAAAAGCAGCTTTAATATGAGTACAAAACTTTCATATACTGATCTTTTATTTGAATGCTTTTATTTCTTTTTTCTTTTTCTTTTTCTTTTTTTTTTCCTTTTCTTTTTTTTTTTTTTTTTGAGAAGAAACTACTATACTTGCTCTAAGATTAATGTTTTTAGCATTTTTAGTTAAACCAATGATGTTATTTATATATATATGTGTGTGTTATATGTGATAAATAAAAATATACAGATAAATATACAACTGCAGAGTCAGAATTAATCTGGCTTTGATCACTGTGACTGTTCTTTGGCTCTTTTTCTTACATATCACTTTCTATATAGTTCAGAAATAGGTTCAAGGGATTTTAACTGCATAAATATCATAATACTCAAAACATATTTACATCTTTTTTCTGATAAATGTTTTAAATTGTTTCAAAATGATTAAATTATCATTAAATTAAAGTATTTTAAAATTTATTATAGCAGACATTTATAGGCAAGATAACAGTTTCCTGAATATATTACAATTATGGAAAAATACTTTTTCATTTACATAGAACATCATAATATTTTAAACCTGGGCAAAAATGTATAATCACAATATTTTATTTTATTTTATTTTATTTTATTTTATTTTATTTTATTTTATTTTATTTTATTTTATTTTATTTTATTTTATTTTATTTTATTTTAAAAAAGCTTGCCCACTGTAACTACCACCATCAGAATAACAAGCAATAGTTTGAATTTAAAACATTTCAGAATGTTCTGTGATGCTTTTTAATTTAACATGTTGCTTTTTAATGCCTCCATTACAAAGACACAATCAAAAAGCCTTGCATTTTCCAGACTCTCAGTAATATTATTTTTCTGAAACTCAGTAATTTACACTCTTTATTTTGGATATCCAAATATTGACATCTTAAAACCAATAATATTTTTTTTTCCTTTTTACATGTTAGTAAGTTTCAATTATTAAAGCTCCCACTTATCAAGTTTAAAGCCTACTTTGCCACCTTTTCCATTTTCCATTAGGATAGACTGGTGTACAGCTCTCATTAGTATTTCACATCTCAGCCTTTCAACTTCCCTTAGAAATTTCTGTCTCTGCTACTTTTTATTTATCTGTTATCTCTTCATATTAGGATGAAACAAAAATTCTGTGAACCCCAAAAAGAAAGATACCATTCTTTGCTTACACTCCAAGATACCTCACTTAGTTAATATGATAAAGATTTCACTGCTCAAATTTGCAATTCATTGCCGGACTATAGAGTCCCTCCTTGTTTTTATGTACTCTTCATAAAACATAAACCCATTAATGCCAATTTTAAAAATGAAGTTAAAGTTTCTCCAGAAGGATCAATACTAAAAATATGTAGAAATCACTTTATTGATCTTGAGTCCACTAAACCTAGAATGTAAAAAATAATAATTTTTTTTTTTTTAGATGACATAAAATTTTTCATAAAAGCAGAGGAACACGTCTATGATGTTGAAAACAATGTTTCTGAGTGTAAAAGTTTTCTGAAGCTTCTGATCAACTACACTAATTAAACGTTAATTAAATGCTTTACTAATCTCTAAGTATGTAAAATGTCAAAGCATCAAACCATAAAAAATGATTACTCTCTTCTTGTAGTGCAGTAGTCAATACCAAATTAAATACCTAAAATGTTGAAATATCAGCCACATTGTTCAGTCTTGTCTGTCATAACAAGATGATTTCAAATTTTGCAAGCAGTACAGAATTTTTCACTGTTTCTTTAAGAAATTATTGAATAGGTTAGTTACTATTAGGAGGTTTCACAGTTAACACATCCATTATTTCATTCAATAACAAGCATTCTGAACAGTTAACGTACAGAATATCTCCCTTATTTTCTTCTTTGTTATACAATAAGATAAATCTCTAAGTTTTGTTATCTATGAAAATTATTCTGCCATGTTTTTATGTTTTGCTTTCTACACATTGTCTGCTGTAAGTTACCAAATCAAACATAGTTCACTATTGTTTTCTTTTCTTCTTGACTTTACGTACGGCAATTTCAGTACCTTTGCAAACAAGGGTGCCAGCTGTTCTCCTGTCTGTAGCAAGAATCACCTGTTCTAAGAACACTAGTCTTGTGCACAGCACAAATTTATCAGTCACTGACAGCAAACGAGTCTGGAATGAGGACAGAGATTTGAGGAATCACTTGAACAATACGGTTTAATATTTTTGAGTTGAATGTTTTTGTTTGATTGTTTTCTTATTTAAAAGCTGCAGTTCCTAAACAGGCACATATAATATTTTAAGTAGACAATACAACACACTATACACATACATAAACACACAATGCACTTATATGTGTATTGACTAAGCATATACTGATTATTATATTATTCAGTGTAATATACACCTAGATTAAATAGTAGTCAGACAGTCAGACAGCATGTGATCCAGGATACACCTGGATTAACTGTTACATGAATCACTACCTCCTTTATTTTTTAGCTTTTTTTTTAAGTCTCCATAGTCATCATCCAATGAAAGGGGAACAGGTTTCAATACGTTTTCTCTTTGCAGCTTTCTACTTTGTTTAGTTGGGACAAAAATCTCAGTTTATATTCTTTAAAAGAGAAATCACAAAAAATCTTTGCTGTTTCCCCCCTCCCCCTTTCCCCCCCTTTTGTTATTCTCACTAAAGTAAATAATAAGAACAATAGCAATACACAGAAATGTATATTCCTGACTAATTGCTTCAATTCTATAATTAAAGTCATGAATTTCTGAGCTTTCTTTATGTCACATTAATATTTCCTTCTATGTAGATGACCAAAGTTTAGTGAGGTTGCTGGATATCACAAATTGCTTTGGATCTTGGAAAAAAATGAGTCTGTTCTGCAGAATCCTTAGGTATTCTTACTAGGTTTATGTACTTTATCAAACACAGATTTGATATTACATATCTTGGATCCGTTGTAAATTTCTTGAATTTATACTTAGCCATTTACAGAACAATTGTCACATTGTCACAAGTAGTAAAGTCAATGTTACCTGCAAAAAGAATGGTTAAATGATGTTATCAAGAGAATATTTCAATTACACATAGCCATTTCTAGGGGGCATTAACTGGAAAAGTAATATTTTGCCTGTCTTATTAATTGTGAATTAGACCCTTAACTGAAATAAAAGATGTGTGCCTTGAAATTGAAGCAGCACACTTAGAAATATATTCTTACCTACAGTTGGTTACTGGAATTGCTTAATAGCTTTATTGATGATTAACATGAAGGTCACTATACCATGGGAGAGTCTGTTTGTTAAAATAAGCAGCTTGGACTCCGATTTCAATATGATTTTCAGGTAAAAATTAAGAGGAAAATTGTTAGAATATTTCAGGTGCATGTTTGTCAAGCTTATTTTGACTAATGTGTTGGATTTTTTTTTTTATTTTTCTTTTATTTTTTACAATGGAAAAGTAAGCCAATATAGATTTTGCTTAGTGTATGGTATTCCTAGAAGTGTATAGTTGACAGAGTTACACTACAGTTAAATTTAATGTTTCACAGTTGTTTATTTATTTACACAAAGAGTCCATGTCCAAGCACTCTACATTGTTATCCAATACCTAAACTTAACATTTCTGGAAGAAAATTTCTTGTTTCTTGATAGATGAGCTAGTTAACGTAATTGAATATGATAGTACAACATGTATGATACTATTTTTGGTAACTCTTTCCCATAGAAACCCCCTCAGAAAGGAGAATGTTGAAAACTGTAGATCACAAAGGACTGAAGTGAGTTGTTATGTTAATCAAAAACTAGATTTTTCTTTCACTTTTTGGTATCAATGTCTTGTGTGACCTGTTGGATTATTTGGGAGTGGCTTTCTGTTAGCAAAATTCAAATACTTCTTGGGCTGAAATTCATAAAATCAAAGAAAGAAGGAGGTAATAGTAATTTGTTGTTTAAGTGGACTGTGTGGTTACTTCCTCTATATTCCCCCTCCTTTCTGATGAGCCACATGTTACTGGTTAATTACCTTTGAATGATTTCCTTGCTTGGTTAAAAACAAACAAACAAACAAACAAAGAAGAGCCATAGTAACATTAATCACTACTTTGTAGAAGCATTAAAACTTTCTGCAAGTTATGATAACTAAATTATATTAGCCCCATAACCAAAGATATCTTATGGAATCATAAGGGAGAAACAACATTTTTTAATATCCAGCAGACAGAACAGAGTATTAAATATGGAAATATAGTAAAAATATATTATAGCATGTTCTATTCTCTCTCAACAATGTAGGCTACAATACTTTTTTTTCTTTTTTTTTTTCTCATGTTTTTATGTGGGAGGATTTTCTAAACCCTGCAGACGTTAGTCATGCATCTCTTTATTTTCTGTTTCCAATGCAGACAATGCAAATCGCATCAAAACCGTTTATACAACTGGGTCAAGTAGCTACAGTAAATCATCTTCAAATATCTGATTCTCGTGTTTGTTCTTCAGTTTTCATTAGCACTACTGAGATTTTAGTATAATTTTCTGCAGGTGAAATTTGTGTTGAGTTTTCTCTTGTGAAGAAGAGATCATATTTTCACAAGATCATATTTTCTGGAAAAATAAACTGTACTATAGCTAAATTGACTGTTCTTTGAAGTTGAATGGGAATCAGAGACTTCATGAAATTATTAAATTATGTTTTATTTAGTTATGGAATATGACTTATAATTCTAATTCACTCATTTACCATAACTTATTACCATATGAGAACCTAAAATATAATCTTCTGAGTTTTCAGTGTTAAGAACATAATAGTGGTATAAACTGATTAATATATACTTTTTTTTCATGAAAAAATATAGAGAATGTAATTCTTCTGGAGAAGTCAGCGCAATTTCTTGGAGTACAAGACATTTAATGCACAGTGATTCTCACTACGAACCAAATACGTACAATGAATGTAGTGTGTTGGTTTTACATGGCAAGGTGTTGGAAGCATGGAGGCTGCAGGGGTGGTCTCTGTGAGAAGAGTCCAGAAGCTGTCCCATGTCAGATCAGGGCCAGTGCTAGCCAGCTCCAAAATGGACCTGCCACTGGCTAAAGCTGAACCAATGAGCAACTCTGGTTGCACTTCTCTATGAGCATATTTAAGAAAGGAAAACAAACAAACAAACAGTTGTGCTAGCAGTGCAGTAGTTAGTAGGGAGGATTGTGAAAATGTAGAAAGAACGTGGAAGATACCAAAGCTGGAGAAGAAGGAGAGCAGGAGGTGCTCAGAACAGAACAAAACAGACAAAACAGAAAGAACAGAACAGACGTTCCCCTGCAGCCTGTGGGGAGGCCCCTGGTGGAGCAGGCTGTCCCTCTGCAGCCCACGGGTCCCACATGGAGCAGATCTCCACGCTGCAGCCCGTGGAGGAGCTCCCGGTGGAGCAGGTGGATGTGGCCTGGAGAAGGCTGTGGCCCATGGAGAGCCCCGCAGGAGCAGGCCAGAGCTGCAGCCCATGGAGAGGAGCCCATGCAGGAGCATGGGGTCTGGGGGGAAGCTGCCTGCCATGGGGGACCAATGCTGGAGCAGTCCACTCCTACAACATGTTGCAGCTGTTGTTGAAGAATGTCAGACTTTGGGAAACCAACACCAGATCAGTTTCTGAAGAACCGCATCCTGTGGGATGCACCCCCACACTAGAGCAGGGGAAGAGAGTGCAGATGAAGCAGCAGTGGAGATGAAGTGTTATGGACTGACTGCTACCCCCATTTCCATCTCCCTGGGAGGAGGGGACAAAGGTGGTAGGAGATTATTTATTTATTTACTTATTTATTTATATATTCTTTTAGTTTGCTTTTAGTTCTCACTGCTCGAGTTTTGTATTAGTTGCCAATAAATTACATTAGTCTTCCCTACGCTGAGTCTGTTTTGTCCTTGATGGTTACTGACAAGCAATCTCAAGCCATGAGCTGTTTTTTTCATTGTAATTTCTTCCTCTGTTCTGTTGGAGGGGGAGTGAGAGAGCAGCTGTGTGGTGTTTTGTTCCCCCTTTGGGGTTAGATCACAGCACATGCCTATAGCTTTTACAACGCAAGCTGACATCTCACATCACTGTATTTTCATTTGGTCAATTGCTTAAAGCTATTAGAACATCTGGAAAGGCCATTGATGGTGACGTGCCACCTTCTGTAAGATTAAGGAAAAAAGGAGTGTGATAAAATGGGGATTTACTGCATTTTTTTCCCATGTTCAAGAAGATTAGAGTCAACAACTCCCACAAAAATAGAATAATAATAATAAAAAATCACTTGAATATTTATTTCAGAGAGTATTGATCATACAGCCTGTTTTTCCCCATTTATTTCTTTCTCAGGCCTCTTCAGAAGAAGTATTAATTAAAGTCTGACTCAATAAAGATGACCATATTAAACTATTCGGATTCTTGTGGTGTGGTGTGAGGTTTTCTTCATGAGAAACAGTTGTTTGCTCATCCTACATATATTACATTAGCCTTTTTCCCTCATTGCAGAGCACTTAAAATATATGTAAGGAAAAAAAAAGAGAGAGAGAAAAAGAAAGTATAAAATATGTTTACTAAGTATTTTTTTCAGAGAAAAAGATAAAAGAAAAAGAAGAGGAATTATTACTAATGATTTGATGGCACTTTGTAACATTCCAGTAAAGTACAGGGGAAATTCTGGATTGTACCCATACTACTGCATCAAGTAACTTAATATTTTCTTGGTAAAGAATAGCTTTAATTAACTGCCATAAATAGTCATTTGAATACTCCATGATTTGGAAATCCTACTTACTTATAAAACTGGCACTACTTCAAAAGAGAAAAAAATACTTTTTTTTTAAACTGAGAAATTCAGTCATAGTTACATTTACTGTGAAGAAGACAGGTTTTGTTCATCATATGTACATGAAAAGATCTTCTTTGGAATTCCCTGCTTTTTCAAAACAAAGCTTCATTTTGCAGTTACTTTGGAAAGATCTGAAAGGCAAATAATGTAGAAATGTCCTGTTCATAGATGTTGAAAAACTTTTTCCTATGATGAGAATATTCTATTAGTTTCCTACAGCTGTTATTGAAAAATATTGGAGAAACTTTAATGAGCTTAAAATGTGATATTATTTTATATCCTTCCCATATTGATATATTTAATTCCATGATGTTTTCAATAAATAGGTCATTGGTAAATTTGTCATTGTCAATAGCTAACACATTTTCTCATATCTAAGAAATAGTATATTCAAATTGGAAGCTTGGAACATCTATTAATTTATTCAGTGAATGATGGATTTCAATTTGTTTATCATACATGGATGCAAGTGTACACACTAATATCCATAAATATTGTGTAAACAGATTTAAAGCTGTCTATAATTACAGCATTACAGCCAGCTAACCATTAAGAACTGAGATATTGTACATTTTACATGTTTCATCAGCTGTCCATTGTATGGACCACAACTGGTTTCAAATGTTTGGCCTCAGAGAAATATATTGCATTGAATTATAAGTCATCAAGCCATCATTTCTCTATTGCTATCTTTTCTACCTTTAACACTTACTAGAAAACGTGAAAAGGTGAAGTTTAAAAACAGAAAAAAATGGTTAATTTAACACCATACTGCAATTACAATCAGAGGCAGATTGTTTTCATTAAAAAGACAGCAGCTCTTTCACCATCTAATTTTTCCAGGCCTCTTCCGAATGTATCTCAAGTGATACAGAGAGAGATGCCTGATAAAATAAATAAATAAATCATAATGTACAAGCTGATGTAGTTTCACCCTTCCACTCCCATAAACTTTCCAATAACATGGAACATATCAAGTAACAAAGTCTTGTGACTAGGCTTTTTTTTTCTCAGTGCTTGTTCTGCTGAACTTCCACAAGCATAGATGAGATAAATAAGGAACCTCCCTGGGAAAGACTATTTAACTAGATAAGGATTGTATATTCATTTTCAGGATTAACTCCCCTCTCCCCATTTAGAAAGTAGGATTTCAAACTGTTTCAAACTTATTTTGTAAGTGAGATGAACAAATCAGAATCATTATAAATTTTTAAAAAATATATATCAGAATAAGAAAACCCATTACTGGGGGGTTGAGGGGATGTGCATTTAGCACATGGAAGTTTTAGATTTATGAGTCTGTATAAAAGTAAAAAGCTTATTAGTAGTAGCAGTTTTGTAATTTTTCTCGTTTAAGCTGGGCAGCAGCCAAGCACCACACACCATACAGCCATTCATTCACACCTTCCACTCGTCAAAGTGGAATGAACGAGAGAATAAAAAAAAAGTTAAAACCCATGCATTTAGATAAAGACAGATTAATAGGACAGAAAAGAAAGGGGAAATGCAATTGCTCACGAGCCATTGCCCAATGCCCAGCCTGTCCCTGAGCAGAGGACACCCCCCTACAGGCAACTCTGCCCCCAGTTATATTGATTAGCAGGACACCATATGGTACAGAAAATGCCTTTGGTCCATCAGTCTGGGTCAGCTGTCCTGGCTGTGCCTCCTCCCAGCTCCTCATGCACCCCCTGCTTCAGGGCAGCATAAGAACAAGAAAAGTCCTTGGCTCTATGTAAGCACTACTCAGCAGTAACTAAAATGTAGGGGTGTTTATCAGCTTTATTATCATGCTAAATCCAAAGCACAGCACTGTACCAGCTATTAGGAAGAAAATTAACTCTAACCCAGCCAAAATCAGGATGTTAATGAAACTACAGTAGGCGAAAGGTGAAAATAGGTTCATGTATTTTTCTTTAGAGAGAACAAAATTTGTCACCTGAACTCCAGATATCTGCAAACAATACTAGGTCAAAAATAACTCTGAAAAATAATATAATGAAATTCCAAAGAAATGGTGATATATATATATATATATATTTTTTCTGAATCAGATGTTTTGGGATGATAAAATTCTGGCAACTGCCTGTAAATCAAAGGATTGGATTAAGAAAGGGATAGAGCAGTGCTCAGGTATGATTGATAATGATAAAAGCATTATAAAATAAAATCTGGGAGTCTTTGTCCAATTTAAAAACTGCTTCCTTTTCTTTCAATCTCTTTTGCAGACTTTACCTGGAAATTGCACATGCTGATTTTAAAAACTTTCTGTTTTTATTTCTTGATTTTGCCTTTTAAGTTGTCCTTGATTTTCATTTTGTTGTTTTTCATTTGGTGTATCTCAATAGAAAAGTGTTTCTGCTGTTCAGAAAGAAACTCCTGTCTTTCCGCTTGTGCCTTTTGTCCTCACACTGGACACCAGCGAAAAGAGCCTGTCTCTGTACTGTTTGCATCGTCTTCGGGTATGTATAGACACTGATGAGGTCCCCTCTGAGACTTGTTTTCTCTAGGCTATCCAGTCCCATCTGTCTCTGTCTTTCGTCATAGGACATGTGCTTCAGTCCTTCATCATCTTTGTGGTCATTCACTTAACTCTCTCCAGTATGTCTAGGTCTCTTGTACTGGGGGGCCCAGAACTGGACATGGCACCCCAGGTTTGGCCTTACTAGTGCTGAGCAGAGGGCCTCATAGCCCCAATTATTTTGCCAGTATTTTTCATCTGAAAATGAAGTTATAACAATAAACCAAATCTAGTGCGCTGAAGTAGTTATTAATGCAACTAAAATGCAGCTGAATCTCAATCAGCCATTCAAACACTGCCTGACGTTGAAGTCATTTAAACTAGGCATGTCCAATTTTAACTTAAAGTCTTAGAATCTAGATCCTTAAGGTTTCCAAGCATTCCCAGATGTGCCAGTTTCATTACAATTAGATGTCTTCCTTTTAAAGGCTTACAATTAACCCACTTCAAACACATTGTTTTTTGCAAGCACTAGTGGCTTTGAGTTCAGCAATATGGGAGTAGCAACAAATTTTTTGATAGTAGAGTGATGATTTGAGCTGACTCTAGGCCTTTGTTCATCTTAATTCATGAATCTTCCATTTCTGGCTCCATGGTAATCCACTTTCAAAAACTGACATAAAGTGTGCTGCCAGGCAGGAATTCAGAATATCGCAGACTCACAGAATCACAGGATGTTAGGGATTAGAAGAGACCTTAAATATCATCTAGTCCAGTCCCCTTGCCAGAACAGGAACACCTAGATCACATCACACAGGAATGTGTCCAAGCAGGTTTTGAATGTCTACAGACAAGGAGACTCCACAACCCCCCTTGGGAAGCCTGTTCCAGTGTTCTGTCACCCTCACCATGAAAAAGTTTTGTCTCATATTTAAGCAGAACCTCCTATGTTCCAGCTTGCACCCATTGCCCCTTCACCTATCAATGGGTGTCACCGAGAAGAGCCTGGCTCTGTTGTCCTGACAGTCACTCTTTACATATTTATAAACATTAATAAAGTCACCTCTCAGTCTCCTCTTCTCCAAGCTAAAGAGACCCAGCTCCCTCAGCCTTTCCTCGTAAGGGAGATGCTCCACTCCCTTAATCATCCTTGTGGCTCTGCGCTGAACTCTCTCAAGCAGTTCCCTGTCCATCTTGAACTGAGGGGCCCAGAACTGGATGCAATATTCCAGATGTGGTCTCGCCAGGGAAGAGCAGAGGGGAAGAAGAACCTCTCTCAATCTACGAAGCACACCCCTTCTGATACACCCCAGGATGCCATTGGCCTTCTTGATCACAAGGGCACAGTGCTAGCTCATGGTCATCCAGATCTCCACCATGATCCCCAGGTCCCTTTCCCCTTTGCTTATCAGTATTTTAAAGTACACATAGTAACATGAGCAAAAGACTTCATGACAGAATGGAAACTAGAAAGAAGCATTGGTTTATGTGCCAAAAAAAAAAAAAAGAATACAACAATAAAAAAGCATATATTTGTTTTTGGTAATACATGATCTAATAATGATTGATTTAAATTGAAACAGAATAAGACTAAACTATACAAAATATTTTGTGGAACAATTGAGAAAGTGTTGACAAGTAGTCCTTGTTGTCATTTTTTATGCCATATTATAGAATGACAGAATTTAAATATCATCCAAGAAAAACTTAACTTACTATGGATAGTTCTATATATGTAAAATCACATACAGACACAAAGCCCACACTTGAAAATTAAATGGAATTGTTTGAGCCAGAGAGAGCTCTTGGATGTTATGACCTATAATTATGCACAATTTCAGTTATTCAGTTTTCTGAAGTCTGACGGTCATGGCAAACTATTTTTTTCTCTCTTTAGATTTGTTATCTTTCCTCTGGAATATAGGGAAGAACAAGTTTCTGTTATAAAATTATATAGGCTCCTAAGGAGACATCATAGGATAGGTGTTGTTTATTAACTTCTAAAATGTCTCACCTTTTGGATTCTTTCCTTCATTTAAAATATAATTTTAAACCCCATAAAACTTACTTAGGCTTATATTTTTAGTTGTTTTACATTTTATTGTTTAAATTGGTTTGTATATATGTCATGGTTTTGTCGGGGATAGAATTAATTTTCTTCATAGAGTCTCACACAATGCTGTGTTTTGGATTTCTGACAATAATATATTTTCATTACTTAAGGAAATCCAGAACATGAAAATCTTGAAATATTGACCAACAATATTTGCTAGCCACAATGATAGAATATATAATTATTGCAGTTATTACTCATGTACTTTAGTACTCATGTATTAAATGTTACTCATGTACTAAAGACATGCATAATTTCCTATTTAGATTAATCTCTTCTAACTGGCTGTGGTGTGTTTACCCTATAAATAAACCAATTCACAACTCAGCCACTTGATCACTCCTTCCCTAGTGGTATGGCAGAGTGCATTGGAAAAGGAAAAACTGAAAACAATTAGTTTGAGATAAAGACAGTTTAACAAGTGAAGCAAAGCTGTGTGTGCAATGAAAGTAAAAAGAATTTGGTTACTATTTCCCATTGTCATGCAGATGTTTAGCTACATCCTGGAAAGCAGAGTCTCAACACACATAACAGTTATTTGGGAAGACAAACACCATAAACATAAATGTCTCTCCTTACCCCTCCTTTCCCTGAGCTTTTATGTGTTGAGCATATGGCATGGAATATCCTTTTGGTCAGTCTTAGTTATGTCCCCTTCCAGCTTCTTGCACACCCCAGCCTATACACCGGGGTGACAGAGTAGGAAAAACAAACAAACAAACAAAAAGCATTGACACTGTATGAACATTGCTGAATGATGTGTATTTCCACCTATAATGAAAACTAGCATCAAATTCAGAGAGGGGTTTAAATTGTAATGAAAGACTTCATTCAACACTTAGAGAACTCCCCAAACACTGCTTTTTCAGACCACTAGGTTTTAGTGTCAGTGTCTAATAGCTAGAACATTTCAAAGTTAAATGTAAATGTATTTAAATACCCAGGAACTATTCCTACAGCTAAGCATATGTTAGGACTGCATTTTATTTTACTTGTAACATTTTGTTTTCCACTAGCAGCTAATTGTTGAACTTGGCTATGGTTAAACTACCCTTTATGACTTCTCATTATGACTATCTGGCTTTGAACAACATGCATCTAGATGAAACTAAAAGAAAAGAACTGACTCCCAGCAATGATCAAAATCAAGGTCTGATTTTGAGCAATATTAAAGGGTGCATCTATGGATGCATTTAGAAAATTCAGAGTCTGGAATATGTTTCTTGCCAGGGCGAAAATACAGTGAACACACATTTTCTTTTTGTAAAGAACTTCCCTCATTTCTTTCATTTGTCTCACAAATAAAGTTTAAGCTGAACAAATTTATCAGCCCTTTATGAAGGATCAGTGAACACTGCAACAGGTGATTACTTCTTTTTTATTTTTTTTAAATGAAGATTGATGAAACCTGTTTTTTAGCAAAAATTCACTATAATTCTCAGAAAGCAGTCAAAGTTTTATTTTTTTTTTTCATGGTGTATAGCAGTGCAAAATATCATGGAAACAGGGTTTTAAAGTATTATACAAATAAATAACTCAGATGATCAGATCTCAGGATTGCATACTCAAAACTACTTGCAGTGTTATGAAAAAAGGTTTTAATGAAATTTTCTCAAAACAACTTATTTTATTTTACCCAAGAAGTAAGAATGGAAAAAAAAATATGTTAAAGAAATTATCCCTCGGGAATGACTGTAAAAGCTTTAAATGGGTAAAAGTTAAAAAGGATAAAGAACTAAAATCAGGTTTAGTGTTTACGCTAGGACATGAAGTAGGATGACAATATTTGAAGTATGGTGTGGTAGCGAGGGCTTTCACTCTGCAACAAAATGTAATGAGTATACTGGAGCATATATGAAAGGTTTGTACACCAGTGGATGCTTTATGAGGAATAAACAAAAGGAACTAGAAATATTGTCTCAGTCCCAGATCTATGACATCATTGATATAATGTCATGGTTTAGCCCTGACAGGCAGCTAAGTACCACACGGCCACTTGTTCACTTTTCCCCAGGTGGGATGGAGGAGAGAATCTGAAAGGGAAAATGACAAGAACTCACAGGCTTAGATAAAGACAGTTTACTAGGTAAAACAAAAGACACACATGCAAGCAAAGCAAAACAAAGAATTCATTCACTACTTCTCATCAGCAGGCAGATGTTCAGCCACTTTCTGCACAGCAGAGCTCATCACACATAATGGTTTGTTGGGAAGATAAACACTGTCACTCCCAACGTGCCCTCCTTCCTTCTTCTTTACCCCAGCTTTTTTTGCTGAGCTTGATGCCATATGATATGGGATATGTCTTTGGTCAGTCTGGGTCAGGTGTCCCAACTTCATGTGCCTCCTTGCTCTCAGGGCAGCAAGAGAATAAAAAAATTTAAATCCTTTGTTCTGTGTAAGCACTGCTCTGCAACAACTAAAAACATTGTTGTGCTATCACCACCATTTTCATCAAAAATCCAACACACAGCATCACACAAGCCTCTAAGACGAAAATTAACTCTGGCCTACCCATAACCATAACACATAATTAAAACTTCGTGGGAAGAGTCCTATGACTGGAAAGCTGTGATGGGTGGTTATAGGTTCTTCAGGAGAGACAGGCAAAGCAGGTAAGGTGTATGCACTATATATAAGGGAGGGGTTGGACTGCACAGTGATTGCAGTTGGGGACAATGTAGTTGAGAACCTCTGGGCAAAGATTAGGGGAAAAACTAATAATGCAGATGTTGTTGTGGGAGTCTCCTATAGATCATCCAGACAGGATGATGACACTGACATAGTACTCTATACGGAATTAAGGGAAATCTCTAGATCAGTTGTCCTTGTCCTTATAGGTGACTTCAGCTTTCTAGATGTTAGCCAGGACTGTCATACAGCAGACACAAACAGGTCCAGTAAATTCATGAAGCACATTGAAGATAACTTTTTGATGCAAGTGCTAAGGGAGCCGACAAGGAAAAATGCCTTCCAAGACCTGTTTTTTGAAAATAGAGATGGTCTTGTGGGTAAATGATGAATGGTGTCTGTCTTAGCTGTTTAAAATCTTAGTTGGTAAAGAAAAACCATCAGTAGAGCTACTACCCTGGATTTTGGGAAAACAGACTTTAGGCTGCTCAGCTAGGTTGTAAAATCCCTTGGGAATCTTCTTGCAAGTCCATTAGGGTCCGTGAATGCTGCTCATTTTTTAAGACACATATTTTAAGAGTTCAGTAGCAAACAATTCCAACTTATCAGAAGTCAGGGGCAGAAGGCTGTCTTGGTTGAACAGAAATGTGGGTGGAAAAATAAAATGTATGGACTTTAGAAGCAAGGTCTGGATTCACAGGAGGACTATAGAGATGCTGTTTGCCATTAGAGGAAGAAAATTCATACAGCCAGAGCTCAATTGGAGTTGAAGCTGGACACTACTGTGGTGAATAAAAAAAAAATAAAATAAAATAAAATAAAAAAGTTTTTTTTTGTTTGTTTTTTTTTTTTTTTTAAGTATATTAGCAGCAAGAGGACTAAAGAAAACATTGATCTATTACTAGATGAGGTTGGTAACTTCACAAATAGGGATGAAGATAAAGCAGAGACATTTAATGTCTTCTTCTCCTCTGTCTTTAACACTAGTGATGGACCCTGAGACCTCTGGAATCCTGGGTTGGAAGATTGACTGAGCGATTAGTAAACTCCCAGTTGACATTGAACTTGTATGGGATTTGCTGCTGCAAGTGACCAAACATGAGTCTGAGAAATGGCATTCATCCCAGGTTACTGAAAGAGTAGATTATCAATGGTCTTTGGAATCTGGAGAGGTCCCAGTTGACTGGAAGTTTACTAATGTTATTCCAGTTTTCAAGACAAGCAAGAAAGAAGTCTTTGGTAATTATGGTACTGTCAGTCTTACTTTGGTGCCTCGTAGAATTATAGATAAGGTTATTCTAAGATTTACTGAAAAACACTTGGAAGGCAAAGAAGTTACTGGTCAAAACCAAGATGGGTTCATGAATCATAGAATCACAGAATTGTAGGGGTTGGAAGGGACCTCAAGAGATAATTGAGTCTAAACCCCCTGCAAAAGCAGGTTCCTTAGAGCAGGCTGCCCAGGTAGGCATCCAGAAGGGCATTGAATATCTCCAGAGGAGATTCCACAACTTCCCTGGGCAGCCTGTTCCAGTGCTCCATCACCCTCACCTTGAAGAAGTTCTTTCTCATGTTGGTGTGGAACTTCCTGTGCTCAGTTTTGTGGCCATTACCCCTTGTCCTATCCCTACAAACCACTGAGAAGAGGTTGGCCAAATCCCTCAGTCTCCCACAAAGGGAAAGGAAAGTCATGTTGTACAATCTTAACATCTTCTTAAGACAGGACGAGGAGAAGGCAGCAGACTTTTTTTTTTTTTATTTTATTTTATTTTTAGCAATGCTTTTCATACTGTCTCACAATATCCTTCTGGATACTGCCTAGTGTACAGATTAACATGTACACAACATAATGGGTGGACAGTTGTTCAGAGGGTTCGTTTCAAAGACTTGTAGGAAACGGGGCAAGATTAGAAGCATTTCATGAGATTTTATGATAATTAATTACATATACTTTGTACTATTTCAAAGTGATTGTTTTTCTTGTGTACCTTTCATTAAGAATCCCTAAGAAACAGATTACTTTTTTCAGTTAAAATTCAAGGTAAAATCTTACTTGAAATTATAAAAATTTGGGAGTTTTAATTAGTAAATTCCAGTAAAATTTTTGCAGTAGCTAACTGCAAATGCAACTCAGACTTTCGTTCCCCCTAATGTTATTGTATTAGTATTCTAAGACTTTTAAGATATTATATCCGTGTTTTACAAGAATTTAAAAATATCAACCATTTACAGGAGAGAGTGAATTTACTTAACTATGGTTCAGACAAGATAAAGAAACATAGATCTTAATGAATAGTTTTATCATGTTCTTAATACTGCACTGCATTTTTCAAAGGAAAAGGAATCCTGATGTCATAAAAAAAAGCACTGTAGTATGGCTTAGGACACAGAGAAACAAAATGTATGATTAAATTTAGGATTGAAACTAGAAAACATTTCTAGCAATTATTGCAGTGAGACTCTAGAACAACCTTTCAGTCAGGTAGTGACAGAAAGCTAAATTATTTTGTACTTCAGTGTCGTGGTTTAACCCGGCCGGCAGCTAAACACCACGCAGCCATTCGCTCACCCTCCCCCCTCCCTCTCTGGGACGGGGGAGAGAAATGGAAAGTGAAGCCCGTGAGTTGAGATAAAGACAGTTTAATAAGACGGGAAAATAATAATAACAGAATAATAATAACAATAATAATAATAATGATACAATGGTGATAATAGGAAAGTAATAATAATATATACAAACAAGTGATGCACAATGCAATTGCTCACCACCTGCTGACCGATGCCCAGCCTAACCCCGAGCAGTCCGGCCCCCTCCCCCCGGCTAGCCACCCCTATATATTGTTTAGCATGACGTCAGATGGTATGGAATACCCCTTTGGCTAGTTTGGGTCACCTGTCCTGGGTCTGTCCCCTCCCAGCTCTTACTGCACCCCCAGCCTGCCTGTTGGCAGGACAGAGCGAAAGGCTGAGATGTCCTTGGCTTGGTATAAGCACTGCTCTGCAACAATTAAAACATCGGGGTGTTATCAGCACTCTTCTCATCCTAAGTCAAAACACAGCATTCCACCAGCTACTAGGAAGAAAATTAATTCTGTTCTAACTGAAACCAGGACATTCAGTAAACATATGAAAGGGTGTATTTGACTGGGACTGTCTCAGTGGTCTGTGCTTATGTGGGCAGTGCTTTTTTTTTCAAATATATTACCTGCAAATATATTACCTGAATATATATTAAATATATTATATAGAATATATAATTATACATAAATAGAATTGTCTAAACATGATGTGTTTTCTAGAGTGCTTTGGTAGTAACTTCTCCTCTAAGTGTTAGAGGAGACAATGAGAAGAAGTGATCTGCTGGACTTCATACTCACCAAAATAAAGCACTTGTTGGAATGCAAAGGTCAAAGACTCATCTACAGTAACCATTAGATCATGGATTTCAGGATACTGAAGTCAGGGGGGAGGGTAAAAGAGCAAGTTCACAACTCTGGAAATCTGAGTACAGATTTATACAGATTTATATTCAAAGGATCTTCTTGAAAGATTTCCATGAGATAAAGCACTGAAAAGAAGAGGGGCCCAAGAAAGCTGATCATGGATCATCCTCTTGATCATCAAGGTTCACCAAGAAGTTAAGCTTGACCAACTTGATAAAGTTTTAAGATGAAATGACCATCAAGATGATCTCTGTGATGGAGCACTGGCACAGGATGTCCAGAATGCTTGTGGAGATCTCCTTCGAGATCTCCAAAATCTGCCAGGACATCATCCTTGGCACCCTGCTCTGAGTGGCCCTGCTTGATCAGGGGAGTTGGACCAGATGATCTCCAGTGATTCTGTAATTCCTGTCAGGCTGGATAGAGTACAGAATCTTTTGTTTGACATCTACTCAAATATGAATAGCTGTTGCCACCTCTGTAGTCCTTTGGTTTTGGCTATTTGTCCATGATAACCTAATTTATAGTAAAGCTTTGAAGCTTTGTGCGTGAGAGTGGCTATTAGCTTCATAACAGTTCCTTAGTTTCATTAGCAATGACTTCATTTCAAACTCAGTAAAGAACCTAATGAATTTAAGCAACTATTCTCTTATCTGTGGAAATACATTGTTTTCTAGGAGTGAGTATAAATGTAGAGATTCATTGTCATGTGTGTATTGTGGTAGTTGTAAAACCTTGATTCTGTTTTGGTGAGACAGCAAGGGAAATAATACTGTCCCAGCTATGCTTATCTGTTGTGTCAAGTTGTAGTTTCTTAGTTTTGGTTGTGGTGCAGTACCTTGTCCTACTGTAAAATGCAATCACCTTTAAGAGGGAGGAGTGCAGTACATCTTTTTGAATACCAGATATTAAAACGTTGTATGAAATATTTTTGATAACAGGGTATGGTTTTACAAACAGTTATGTCTAAAGATAAGCAACTGTGACTCAGAACATTAAGGAGACATTTTTTGTAGAACTCCTATGGCTATTTCAGAACTATGAATCTGTGCCATATGCTGTCAAATTTTTAGTTGAAATACTGTTCTCTCTTTTTTCCTATTTCACCCAGAAATATATATATACACATATACAATATATATATATTTTATATATATATATATTATTTTTTTTTTTTTGGGGGGGGGGTTGTGTTCACTTCTGTAAGTAAAAATAATCATAACAAAAAAAAAAAAAAGATAAATGGACAGATTTCTTAGCAGTCACATTGCTTCTGTTTAATTTTTCTTCTGATTTTAACACATGGACAAACTGCTGTCACCAAATGCCAAGCTGCTTGAACATGAGGCTGACTAGCTGTATTATTTCTTTTGTTTGTTTGTCAAGGTGGGCATCCTGCATCAACTTCAGATGTCAGCAACAATGAGAGCCCTTTCTTTTTCTGGAACAATAAAGTTGGAAATGGCCATCTGCTCAGCCTTCTGTTATCTAAATTCTTTCCTAGAAATAGTTTTCAATCATATATTAAGAACTGCAAAGAAAGAGAAAATGGGTAAGATGTTAGGAATATAATTTTAACCCTTTCCTTTCACTTCCTAAAGGTAAACAATTAAAACAAACAAAAAAAAAGTGTTTGTATTTCACAATAATTTGCTTTATAACATTGAGTTATCTAGTACTGCAATTCATTATCTTATAATTAAATGTTTTCTATCTTATTTTTATTGGCATTAGGATAATATTTCCAACATTTAAGATTATTTTGGTGTTTTGTTCCCAACTCTGGAAAGTGTGTATTTAGCAGTGATTTGTGCCAGACTAAGGGATCTAGTTCTAGAACTCTTCCAAAATAGTAGCAAAACAAATATAGCCTAAGTAGAGTGCAATTTGGAACAAAGAACGCTATTTTTTTCATGAAAATTATTGTATATAAATGATTTATTCCTCCTTATTACAAAATGCCCACTCTATTGCTTTTGAATGCTTATATTCTGAATGCTTATATGTTTTTTACTCATACTCTGAGTATTTTTGCCTAGTAACCTAGCTCAGCAATGACAACAGAACACCTAAGTTGCAACCACTGTACAGAACACAGGGCTCATAGATGTGGGTCATGCCAAGTATGAAGTTAACTTTGAAAGCTATAAATCTTTTGTATGTTATTACAATTACTTTAAGTATAATGACAACTTAACTTTACCACTTATCTACATACCTCTTATTTAGAAGTGTTCTCATCCAAGAAAAACAAAGGCAATGGAAACCTCCTAACAGTTTTGAATGAATTGTAATTCAGGATTTCCTTTTATTAGCCCCTCACTTCTGTAGAAGCATCAGATATCATAAACTTCAGAGCTACAATATTTTTCAGTATGGTCTTAGTGCAGTGGTTCCTAACACTGACAATTTTTTCCCATTCTGTCTTACAAAAGCTATTCTTACTTGGAAAAAAAAAAAAAAAAGTGTAATTACATTTTCCATAGAACAGATTTAATTTGAAATTCAGTGTCACAATTTAACAATTCCTCTTGTAACATTATGTTCATGTGATGAAAGCTTTTAAAAAATCAAAAAGCAGCTCAATGTTATTTGGAGCATCTATTGTTCTTCTTTGTTTTCCAAAATGGAACAAGAAAACTGGAAAGGTTTCCATAGTTTTCTTCATTAACAAGACAGATGTGACTGGTAGCATGCCAGCACAGCTTTATTCTCAGTTGATGACTAAGTATTAAAAGCTGTAAAGAAGAAAAATCACTCAGTACTCAGTTTTTGGCTTTTAAAAATATTTTAATACAACTTTGCAAAGCACAGCACTGTAAACTTTGCTACAAAAATTACACAATAGCTGATATTGCTAATACTAAAATTTGTTGAAAGCAATAGCAACTTCTTTTCCTGAATAAAATAATAAACTAAAAGAAATCTTAGTTCAGTAACATCAAAAGTGAAGATGTTTGAGCAATTTTACTTCTAGTATTAACATCTTAAAATAGATAAATAAAATAAAATAAAATAAAATAAAATAAAATAAAATAAAATAAAATAAAATAAAATAAAATAAAATAAAATAAAATAAAAGAGAGAGAGAACCACATCCACAGAAAGATTTAATTTACTTTGAGTATCTGAAGCAGTATGAAACTTGAATAGTGAAGTTGAAGGGCTTTATTTCAAGTAAGAGCAGACCTTCAGTTAAAAATGCAATAATTTATATGACAATACTAATAACCCAATATAATTACTATAATTAGGAATACATAATAATAATAATAATTTATCCAGAACACAACACTCACCCTTCTTCCTGATTTTCTAGCCCTTTAAACAATATTTTCCAAGAATATTTGCACAGAATCATGGAATTGTTGAGGTTAGAAGTGATGTCTGGATATCATCTACCCCAATATCCCTGCTAAAGCAGTCACCTAGAAGGTGTTGCACAGGATGGCATCCAGGTTGGTTTTGAATACCTCAAGAGAAGGAGACTCCACAGCCTCTCAGCACAACCTGTTCCAGTGCTCTGTCACCCTCACAATAAAGAGGTGTTTTCTCATATGCTGATAGAACTTCCTGTGTTTCAGTTTTTGCCTGTTGCATCTTGTCCTGTCACTGAACACCACAGAAAAGAGTCTGGCCCCATTCTTTTTACATCCTCCCTTCGGATATTTATATGCATTCATAAGATCTCCTCTCAGTCTTTTCTTCTCCAAGCTAAACAGGCCTAGTTCTCTCAGTCTTTCTTTGTATGCTTCAGTCCCCTATTCATTTTAGTAGCCCTCCGCTGAATCTAAACACTTGAACAGTCCTACAAGTGTTTTGCTATATTAAAGCAAAACAAGGATGAGAATCAGATTCCTAATACTCTAACCACAGAGCTACACAGGGTCAGGAGTAACCATTTAATAGCTCCTGCTTTTTTGTAATACTTTATGAGATGTCAAGCCCACCACAACATTCTGATTGGAAATCAAAACCTCCATATGGCACCATAGATTACAGTAGGGTTAATCCAAAAAAAAAAAAAAAAAAAAGATATATTTTCCTTAAGCAATTGCATAACTTTTCCAATGTCTCTTTTGATAGAATTCTGTAGTTTCTATAGCTAGTGTCTATATCCCCTGCCCCCAGAGTTTAATCATTTAATCCTTCATGAGCTTCCAAGCCTCTTCTTTTTTCTTCTCAGATTGGAAAAGAAAATATTTAGATCTTCTCTTTCCATTGATGTATAAAGGTCTAAACTGGTATGATGGGAAGCAACCGTTGTACTTACTTTGTTGGTATCCAGTCAACAATATTTTGCTTCAGGGAGCCATGAAATTCTCTTTTATCCCTGAGGTGACTGTTGAGTATGGAATATATCATTCACTGATATACTTACTTTCTATTTCAAGCTGTACACTAAAATATGCAAAAATATTAATCAGATCTAATCCGTAGTGCTTTTTTGTTGTTTTTTTTCTTTATTTTTATTTTCTGGCTTTATTAGACCAGTCTTATATTATGTATATATCATATAAGGTAACTGATTCTCCAACCATTTCTTTCAGATTAACTGAAGGAATATTCGTAGCATATACAACTTTTTTCACATCCAACTATAGACCATGTTCAAATATTTAAAGAAGAATCATGATATGAAATATATGATCTAGATAAGTGTAATACAATGTGAATCTTGTTATTTTTTACCTATTCTTTAGATCATAATATTTCAAATATCTTTGTTGTTATTAACAACTTCAAATACCCACAAATATTAAGTTACTGTGATTATAGCTATGGATTAGCAATCATAATGATTTCAAAAAACATGAATCTATTTGTGACATTCCTGATAGAACAATAAGAACATCAAAGATCTGTTGTTTGCTTCAAGAGGGTTCAAGTACATATATGTATACTGTTAGATTTACAAAATTCCCAATTCATTCTCAAAGCAGTGATTCAAGATAGCAAACTTCTGACTATCATGTTTTGTCGTTGTTGTTTGTTTGTTTGTTTCTGGTAGCTGGTTAAGTATCTGGCAATCAAATCATATCATTCTTCCTTATCCATATCATATCATGTTGATCTATTTGATGAATATAGCATTCTCAGATCCTCACAATTTACAGTCTTCTGCAGATAAGTTACATGTTAAAGGCTTCAGAAATTGTTAGCACAAATTGTGGAGAAAAGTAACACAGAAAAATTCAGTATTTGAAGGAGAAAATGATCCATCTCTTTTAGGAACTATCTCTACTAATCTTGTACACTTAATTAAAATTAAGAATGATCATTTCCTTAAATAAAACACTGATTATGCTAGAGTGTAACCATCAGTTTATCAACTTTAGTTATCTTAGTGCCTCACACTTATCTTTTTTTTTTTTTCCTGACACTGACATAGCATTTTAGAGATTTTTTTTTTTAATATACCGTTCTGTTACTCTTAGCCACAACAGCTTTCTCTGTCTCTTCAGTGATAAGTATCTTCATATAATGAAATGAGAAACATTTATGAAGTTTCTTTCTTTAATACTTGAAATGAATCACTCCTATTTAATTAGTGAAATACCTAAACTCAGTGTCAAGCATTGCATTAAAATAATGGAGGTACAAACAAGCAAATGATCTCTGCATTTTTTTTAAATAGAAGCTTAATTTTCCATGCTAATTTCATTCCCTGCTAGGAAAACAAATCAATGACTTTGTGTGCATTTCAAGCTTTTTGTACTGTTCCCTAAATGGAGTAATTGTTATTCACTGTGTATACATTTAAATACTACTAGGTGTCAAAAAATAATAATAATAAAAAAAATCCTTAGTATGTGTTTAATATTTTTTCTTGAAAATCAAACTCCAAGCAGACTATAGATGAAAAAGAAGTTTAAGAAAGTATAGTACTTATTTGAAAGGGAAATTTGGATTGGAATACAGGTACGACCTCAATGACTTATCTTTCAGAAAAGAGAAAGTAATGGAAAAATAAATAAAAATCCAGAAGTATCCAGACTTGGATGTGCTAGAATTAAAGATGTACTAAAGTTCTGCAAATGTTTTTCCACCTAATGACCATACAAAGTATTGTAAAATATATTGCATTAAGTTGGTCCTAGACTTCACTTTGACTTTAACAAGACATTCTCATTCATTGTTAGTCTATATAGCTATAATTTTATAATAAAATAAAGTGTAATATTGTAATAATGTCCTTTAAATATGAAAGGGGAAAATTGTTAATTGTGAAAATAACTACATTGTGTGATACTCCTCTGGTTTATTTGTTGTTGTTTTTTTCCTTTTTCTTTCTTTTTTTTTTTTTTTTTCCCTTTTTCCCTTTCAAACATATTGGTAAACAATTTTGTTTTTCACTGGAATGGTTTTAACACCTAAAGGTAGTATTTTGAGTCCTGAAAATACAATTTTCTGGATAAAATTGTGGGCACATAAACTAAGCTGAGCTAAACCATACTGTAGCAATTTGAAGTCTGCCCAATGTGTCCTCCATCTCCAGAGATCTTCAGTTTTCTTTCCCTAATTTAGAACATCATATTTGATCTAATGGGCCCACAAAGGGCAAATTATCACTGATGAGCATGGAAAAAAAAAAAAATCTATTTTTATTTTTGTGAGATTCTAGTCTGCTATGTCTAAAATGTGTATGGTGAGTGTAAGAGTGTAAGAGATTGTCTTGTTTGTTGCAGAATACAATGTTGTTCTGTTCAGAAGTTGTTAAACTGTGTTGGGGGTTAGCCCAGGAGATGATAGTTAATCTGCCCAGGGAACAGTGGAAGGCCAGCTGGGAAGTATTAAGATTAGCAGCCAATGAAAAATGTAGAAAATCAGCTTTTTATAGCACTGAAGAGAAACTCAATGTTGGCAGAAGACTGTGAAGAGGGCAACTATCTTTTCAGGAAAGAATTGTGGGCTTCCCCGATGTTTACTCATGTTTTGTTGTTTTAGGTTAGTAAATGAAAAAAAAAAAAAAAAAAAAAAAAAAAAAAAAAAAAAAAAACAAACAAAAAAACGCAAACAATCAATCAATCAAACAAACAAACAAAAAAACTTTCTTACCAGCATACCATATCTTAAGTTGCTCAAGTCCCCATGTCAACTAAACCCACATGTCATAGAATGTCAAGTCTCAAATCAGGAGATTAAAAAAAAAAAAAAAAAAAAAAGGAGATAATGGAAACCTATGATATATCAGTCAGCAAAAACAGCATCAACAGTATATTTTCTGCATCCTGAATCCAGACCTGTCATATGCAAGTTTTGTAATGCAGAATCCTATGATATCAAATGATCAAAAGTTCAATTCTGAAGAATGCAGAACTGTCCTTGACAGTTGTTACTATATTTTTCTTAATATATAATCCTTGGGCTTCTTGAATTTAGTACAGTCAGGAAGGTGACAATTCTTATGTTTCCACTACTGATGCCAAATGTAACTGAAGTTTCACTGCTCTTAGAGATACCTCATGCAGGAACATCAAAACAAATTACAGAATCAATACCAGTGCAGGTGAGCATTCACCCATAGAAATGAGTATTAGATATTTACTTTATGTGCAGGCTTAACTTGTTTATTGACATTAAGAGGTCAGTGAATTAGAGGCTAATTCATTAAAAAATAGCTGTGAGGGTGCAGTTTTTCTATGCCTGTGGGAGAGTGAGAAAAAAATGGTGAGTATACACAAGCTTTTGTTTTATTATAAGAAGATATATACTAGAATGCTATGTGGTGTGAAACAACAAAAAATATATATATTATGAAGACTCCTACGATTTTAAAACAAAAGCAATGACTATTGTATATTTAAACCAGGTTCAGATGATATAACTACAGTCTGATATTAATAATAACATGGCTTTGAATAGGCACAAAATGGCTGAGATCAGAAACAGTTTGAAGTGTCCTTAGTCATACTAGGAAGTTGGAAGTCTGATATAAGTGTAGGATCTTACATGGTACATGTCATATCTGTTTCATGAATAGATGGAAAAATATACATTTACTACAGAATAAGATTCTAGGCAGGGAAAATGTTACAGGCAGAAAAAAAAAAAGTTTTTAAATTGAACTGCACCATTTGGAAAATTATGCTATACAGCTTAGGAAATTGTATTGCTCAACCTTCTTTAAAAAGAGTAACATAATTAGAAACAGACTCAGGTTGGATGGTATGAGTTTTTTCACTTTGCTATCTTTAGGATAGTGTCAGATTATAGACACAACTCAATATGTCTTTAGTTGTTTCCTGGAAATTTAGGAAAATATGAGAAAGTCAGAAATCCAAGCTACCATCTAAGTTTTGGCTTCTCTTTTTATCATGTTTGGTTCTGTAGATTCTGTTTAGATCCACCAATATTTATAAATGACAATTTAGGAATGGTAATTCGGTAATTATATTCTGAATAACATGAGTAACCCACATGACAGTACAGCTATATTTTTCTATTGTAACTTCATAGCACAACAGAAAAATGATGTGATTTTCCAGGAAAAAAAAAATAAATATATATATTAAATATAAATATGTATATATATATATTAAAAAATATATTTATACATTTATATATATATTTATATATATATTTATTTTTTTTGATACATCATAGGATAATTTTAGAAATCTGTATATACATTTCTACAATGTTAGATGCCTTCTCTTAAGTCTTTCAAACTTTATTGAAGCCAACTTTCACACTATCTTCAGCACTGTCCTGTGGTTGCAACTTGAACTCATTCTCTGATTTGGCAGGGACTGATTGAGTTTTCTGAGTCTGGGAACAGCTTTGGTTATCCATTATCTGGTCATTCAGTGAATGCTTTGGCATCAGTTGTTCCACCAAAACTGAATTCAGCACATAAAGATTCTTCTGCAGTAATCATTTGTGGAAGTATCACCCTGGGGGTCAACAAGACCCATGGTTGGTGATAACATCAGACTCATAACAATAAGGCCATGAGGAATGTAAAGAAGTTAGAAGGAACAAAGAAGGGTGATTCAGGAGATGCCTTGCTGTCTCAAACTGCTTGTTCTCCAACCATTAAGGCATGGAAGTTGCAATCAGCTGGATGTAGTACAGTTCATGCATTCTGGCTTAAACCGACTGTACTGGGTCTGGCTGGGATGGAGTCACCTTTCTTTTCAGTAGCCCATATAGTCCTGTTCTCTGCACTTGTAGCAAAAATTAATGTTTTGTCTATTGCTGAGCAGTGCTGACACAGCATCAAGATTCCCTTCAACCCCCCGTGGAGTAAGCTGGGGGTAAGATGGGGGTAGGCAAGAGGAGGGGACAGGACATTGACAGGGCATCTGACCTAAACCATCCAAAGGGATATTCCGTACTATGTGGTGTCACACTCAGCAATAAAAGGTGGGAAAGGGGAAGGAGAGGTCGGGGCTCTCATTATGAAGATGTCTATCTTTCCAAACAGTTGCTACACATATTGAGGCCCTTCTTCCCAGGACATGTCCAAACATCACTCATTGATGGGAATAACCTTTTTTTTTTTTTTTTTTTTTAAACTCTCTCTAGGCTTCCTCACAGCCTTTACTTGTTTTTTTGTTTGTTTGTTTGTTTGTTTTTAACTTGTTTTTTTCTCTCTTCCTTTTCCCTTAAATTAAATTATCCTTGTCTCAACCCATGAGCCTTTTGTTGTTGTTGTTGTTTTTGTTTCCAGCATACTTTCTTCCTCTCTTTATCTTCTTATGAGGTAGGGGAGTAAGAGAGCAGTTCTGGTGGAGTTTGACTGCCCAACAGGATAAAATCACCACACCAACTAATAAGGACATTCCTTAATGGCAGTTATTTCACTTTAAGGTATATATAGATTAACAGGTGAATTTCTGAAATTTATGGCAAAATTAGATAAAAACTCCTATTGTGTACTCTAGCTTGGGATATGTTGGGATATGTTTATCATTTATCTATATCTTACACTATCTTCCCTTTATTTCCCTTTATTTCTATCTTCCCTTTATTTCTGAAAACAAAACAACAAACAAACAAACAAACAAACACCTGTAGTGTTGAGCCCTGAGAACTCATGAAGACTGTCCAGTCAGTGCTTTGTATGTGTGAATCTCGAGGAATCATTAATCATTTTACTTCATTTATGACCAATTTTATGAACTTTTAAAATGGAATCATAATTTATCCATTATATATCCATCATCATATATCCATTATAGACTGGGGGATGAGAGGTTGGAGAGCAGCCCTGTAGAAAGCAACCTGGGGTTTTTGATCAACTGCAAATTGAATGTGTTCTGAGACATATTGTCTGTTTTTTTGTGTGGTGTGAAATAATTTCTAGAGGTGACTTACTGAGACTAAAGGTATAGCCACATCTTAAGAGAAGGTACAGCGAAGGAAATTACCAAGGTGAGATGCAGCAAATATGCAAGGAATCTGTTCAACAACAGTCCCTTTGGCAACATAACCTGCAACTTTAGGTATTGATGGCACCAGGGGAACTTGGTGTGCCGACTCTAACAGTATGGAGGGTGGAACAGAGTGAAGACACTGATCCTCTGTGGGCTTCCCACAGGCAGCACCTCTTCAAGAACTGGTCCAATATGGGTCTGTACCATGGAGTCCATCCATCAGGAGCAAACTGCTCCAACACCCCCCACAGGCAGCAGCTCTCCCCCCAGATCACCTACTCCTGAGTGGGTCAGATCCACCTGCTCCACCAGGGGCTCCTCCACAGGCTGTAGCATGGAGATCTGCTCCACTGTGGGACCCATGGGCTGCACAGGGACAGCCTGCTTCACCATGGGCCTCTCTGCTCTGAACAGGCCATAGGGGAACTTCTGCTGCATGCCTGGAGCACCTCCGGTCCTCCTTCTGCACTGACTTTGGGGTCTACAGACCTGGTTATCACTCCTCACTCTCCCAGCTGCTGTTGCACAGTATATTTTTTTCCCCTTTCTTAAATCAATCAGCTCTCACAGAGGCACAAACAACATTACTTATTTGTTTGGCTCTGGCCAGCAGCAGGTCCCTTTGGAGCTGTCTGGAACTGGCCCTTATATAGCATGGGGTAGCTTCTGGACTCTTCTTATTGAAGCCACCCCTGCAGCCCACTGCTACCAAAACCTTGCCACGTAAACCCACTACAGTTAGATTTTTTTTATTTTTTTTTAATATGTTGACATATATAGTTACATTAATTGTGGGTCTCTCTGCCCTCTCTCAGTCTACCGTAAGTGCTCTCTGCTAATGATGTTAATGATGAGGTACATTTAAATGTCATTTTATCCTTTATTTTTGAAGCAACCTATTTTCTATGAGCATGGATGGCCTAGATATGGTTTCAAAAGAGACTTCATTCTGTTCTGTTCCTCTGTCTTGACTTGTCATGTTCATATTGTGGTTAACATCAGTCTGATTTTGACAGTCTTCAATAAACATGGCTTAGGAAGTATGTCAGTGCTTCCCTAATGTCCAGCTGTTTCCTTTCATAGCTTATTTTCAAATAAATTACAGAAACATTCTTGTTTCTTTAGAGAATTACTTCCTTTCATGAAATATACATATTCTTGCTTCTTTCTAATTGTGTCCTTATATCTTATGCTGTCTGTAGAGATCACTTACAGAAACATTTTTTCTGAAATCATAGAATCCTTAAGGTTGGAAATGACATGTGAGATCATCCGGTTCAACCATCCCCCTACTACCAATGTCACCCACTACACCATGTCCCTAAGCACCGCGTCCAACCTTTAATCCTTCAGTATGTGCTCCTCTACTCTCTGTGCTTTCAGTAAGTCATCAACAACATCTAGTGAGGCTGGCAAACTGGTTGAAAAATTAATAAGAGTTGTACTACCATTCCTCATGAGATTTAGCAATTCATAACTAGCCTTTCAATCAAAAGCTTCAACATACACTTGGCTTTTTAAAATTTGAGATATCATCAGGTGTCTTTTAGTATACTTAAAATTATTCAATTGTATTATGTCTCTCAAATTCCAAAAGAATGCTCAGCACTACGGTAATACACATCTCACAGAGGTGAAGTTCAAGACTAAATGCCATTCTGCATCCTGGAGTATGGGATTTTTCTTCTTTCTCCTCAGTTCACCAATATACTGGTATTTCTTTTCTTAAAGAATAAAAGAAGGCTGAGAGATTTCCATTTTAAGACATAAAAAATTACATTGATCACTAGACAGTGAATTAATACTCTACTGCTTGCCATAGTTCACTTTGTCATATACAAAAATCCACAGAATCACGGGATAAGGAAAATTCTGATGTGACAGTCAATTTATTTTAATGACCTTAATAATAGCAGCAATACTTTTAGAATGTATACTAATGCAAACAAAACACCAGCTACCTTCTGGTCTTCTGGTAAGGTATATTTGGAAGAGATAAGAATGCAGTTCTTCGTACTTTCACATTAAAACTCCATAAAAAGTCATCACAATCTCTAATAATACATTTAGGTAAGCATTTTGAATTGACAACTTTAATAAAAATTCACAATTTTTTGTTTTGTAAATGAAAGTAGTAGGACCAGTGCAAGCAAAAATACTTTGAGGCATAGTTTTTATTTCAGTTTTCACCATGGAAAGTTCATCTTGAAAAAGGCTGCTCATGTAGAAGAATGTGGCCTTTAAACAAACCTACCATTTTTTTGCTGTCATAAGATTATACCAGTTTTGTTTCAGTTGGCTTGTGATTTGAATAGGTAAAATCTGTCTGAAACCATGGAGGCAATCCTGCATTTCTCCTTTTTGTTCCATTCACAGCTGTTGTGTGGGAGTGGAGACAGTATTTACATACAATTACCCCTTGAATAGGGACAGAATCCTATGAGTTTTGATGGAAGGTAAAATTCCTTATTTCCATAATATAAGGAAGAATAGAACTGAAAAGGAAGCAAGCTGCTGGTATGTAAGGAACTTGGGTAGCTATTGTTTGACATTAGTAGAGTAAATTTGGTAAAGCCTTAGGCCACAGTATGAACTTTGAGTTACCTGATACGTAGTAGCGATTGAGTCACATTGAGTAGCATTGTGTTCAGGTCTGGGTGGCATGGGTGGTGGGCTGTGTTGACCAAGGACAGTGCCAGATGTGATCCATACCTGGGAGATAACAGAAATCATCCTTCCCCACAACAAAGAACTGCCAATCTGAAGGAACGTAACATATATGTGTCAAGAACTGATTGAAGTGCAGCGGATGAAACAAAGATTGCATAGATACAAGAACTTAAGGAAAGTCTTGAGCAGTGTACCTCCTTGTAAGCATCAAGCTTGAGCTGATATATGTATGCCATTAAATTCTCACTACTTTAAATTCTCTTCTGGATGCCTGGGGAGACCCATTTTTCTAGGGGAAACAACAGGATCCCCTAATAGGACATACAACACAGCATTACAGATCCCTGCATCTTTCTCCTTTTGACTTTCCACTTGTAAATTAAGCAGTAAGAGCAAAGTAAGACCAATATTACCTCAGCATAGAAAAAAATTCTCTGCTGTTATTCACAAGTTGATACAGCTGTCCTCAGTTTCACTTGTCTTTCCATCATTTCTGCTTTTTAACTTCCAATTCACTAACGATTCATGATATGATTTTAATCTAATTATCTTCCTTTATATGTGCTTACATATATTGCCTCTCCCTCTGCTTTTCCCTTCCTTCATCTCCTCTCCCCCTCATTAAAAAGTCCCAAATTTTATATTTTTTCTCTGGTCATACAATTCAGTACAGTCTGAGACAGAACTACAAGGTTCATTTTTGTAGAACTGCCTTTCTTCGTCTTTTTTTATTTTTTCCTCCTCTTTTTTACTCCCACTTTTATTTGATTAATTCCCAGTTATTTTACTAACTTTCTCTGCATTTTGTTCTAATATTGACATATAAAACTAACAGCCAAAAATGTTATGGATGCTCTATGACTATTTTATGTTCTGTTTGTTCATGGCATGTTTGTAGCTTTACCTTTTAATGGCTATAGCTTTTTAGAGTTCAATATAACAGAGAATTTCAAAGTACAGTATAGGTGTCATAATACGATAGTGGAACTTTGTCTTGGAGTTCATTCTTGTTTACATGACTGTTACAGAAGCCAGTGTAACTCCATCTGGACAGCAACAGCAATCGTGATACACTAAATAATTAGCGGCAAATTATCAGCTGTTAAGGTTTATACCTTTTTATGAACTCAGGTCTTTACTGATGAGAGCACCATTGTACAACCAAGTAGGATGAGCATGCATATATATATGTTTAAAGATCTGTCCCTTGAAATAATTGCACATCTCATGTTTTAAGGGCACACATTTAATTTAATTCATTTTTCACTTTCACAGTAAGGGGAAACTTCAATCAATCAAACCTTCACATAACATCGCAAAGGTTGTAACTGGTGATTAAATCTTGTTTTCTTACAGAATTCAACAAATAAGAGGGTTATCTAATAAAAAATACATTGTAAAGTTCTCATTTTTTGCTGTCTTGCACAATGCAGGATTCACAACTTAAAGAAAAATGAATATTTAGATTTAATATTTTGCCAGTTAAAATGTGATATTAACTTAATCCTCTGTGTTTTACATTTAAAACTTTAAAATAATGAAAGAGCAAGAAAAAAATGGAGAAAAAAATTAATCATTAATGATTATTTTATTACCCACTATAACAGGGGTGGGTTTCTATACTTTATTTGAAAAGTTAAGTGAATACAGAAGACAGGATACATATGTGGACTCTTTTGTCATGGCCTAACATTTTTTATGACGGCTATTCCATGGTTCTCTGGAAAGTACATTCTAGCAGTCTCAGTAACCTGTGAATAGAGGAACCTCAGTCTTCCTCTTTGTTGAAGTTTGTCTTTTTATTTATTTACTTATTTATTCTTTTCTTGTTCTATTTTCAGCTGCAATCAAATAAAACAGAATAATAAAGTCTGGGTGCATTTTAGGGTCAGTTCTCTTTCATGTTTTCATAAATTAAAAGGGAGAAATTTCATAAATAAAGCAAGAAAATGAGAAGGACAGAGCTCAGTTTGAGCTCAATCTGGCTATTGCTGCTAAAGAAAATAATTTATTTATTTATTTATTTTTATAAATACATAAGAGAACTAAGAAGAATCGCCATCCTTTATTGGATGTGGAGGGAAACAAAAGATGAGGAAAAGTTGAGGTACTTAATGCCTTCTTTGCCTCATTCTTTAACAGTAAGACCAGTTATTTTCTAGGTACCCAGTCCACTGAGCTGGCAGATAGGGAGAGGAAACAGAATGAAGGAATAACCATAAGGAACGGTTAGTGACCTGGTACTCCACTTGGGTGTATGCAAAACTATGGCCAGATGGAATCCATCTGAAGGTACGTAGGCAGAAGTGCTCACCAAGATGCTTTCCATCATTTATCCCCCTGGCTATCAGGGGAGGTCTTCTCAGTTGACTGCCAGCTGGCAAGTATGACACCTATTTACAAGAAGGGCTGGAAGGAGGGTCTGAGAACCTACAGTCCTGTCAATCTGACTTCAGTATCAGAGAAGCTCATGGAGCAGATTATCTTGAGTGTCATCACATAGCACCTACAGGACAACCAAGTGATCAGGCCCAGTCATCATGGGTTTATGAAAGGCAGGTCCTGCATGACCTGCCTTTCATAATGCCTATCAATATCTTTATCAATGATCTGGAAGAGAGGATTGAGTCCACTTTCAGTAAGTTTGCAGATAACACCAAGTTAGGTGCAAGTGTTGATCTGCTTGAGGATAGGAAAGTTCTACAGAGAGTTCCAGATAGGCTGGACCGATGGGCCAAGACCAACTGTATCGAGTTCAACAATGCTAAGTGCCAGGTCCTGCACTTGGGGCACAACAACCCCCTGCAACACTACAGGTTGGAGGAAGAGTGGCTGGAAAGCTCCCTAGAGGAAAGAGACCTGAGGGTATTTGTTGAAAACCAACTGAATATGAGTCAGCAGTGTGCTCAGGTGGCCAAGAAGGCCAACAGCATCCTGGCTTATATCAGGAATAATGTGGCCAGCAGGACTAGGGAAGTGATTGTTCCTCTGTGCTTGATTATGGTGAGACAAAAACCTTGAATATTGTGTTCAGTTTTGGGCTTCTCACTATAAGAAGGACATCAAGATGCTTGAGTGTGTCCAAAGAAGAGCAATGAGGTTGGTGAAGAGTCTAGAAAACAAGTCTCACAAGGGGTAGCTGAGGGAACTGGAGTCATTTAGCCTAGAGAAAAGGAGGCTCAGGGGAGATCTTATGTACTCTAAAAGTACCTGAAAGGAGGCTATATAGGTGTGGGGATTGGTCTCTTCTCCCAAGCACCAAGTGATAAGACAAGAGGAAATGGTCTCAGGTTGTGCTAGGGAAGGTTTACATTCAATATTAGGAAAACATTGTTCACTTAAGGGGTTGTGAAGTATTGGAATAAGCTGCCCAGGGAAGTAATTGAGTCACCATCCAGGAGGTCTTCAAAAAAAAAAAAAAAAAGTTTGATGAGTTTGGAGTGCTTGTCCTAGTTCCTGGATCTGCTCAGTCACTATTGATAAATTCAAGGTCATCTTTGGTGGCATCATTGGTGCCCACTGGGTGAACAACCAGGCGTGCAAGTCAGATAACTAGATAAACCTCACTAGTCTCTCCACAACATCCTGGACCTGAGATCCTAGCAAACAACATCATATCAGTAGATGAGTGACACCATCATCCTCAGAGGGAGACTTCATTGTCTGTCATACAATATTTTCCTTCTAGGGAGACACTTACTTTAGGCTCAACTGGCTCTGAAGTATTTGATTAGAATCTTGCTCCTTTTCACCTCTTCCCAGAACACTTTATCTATTCTGTGATTGCAGATCTACAAGCAAAGCAACTTTCCAGCTTTGCCTATCTTGGAACAGAGCCATCCACTCCTTTTCTGAGTACAGTCTCTATTTGTCTTTTCTTGCTTGCATCAGGGTGCTCGGGCTTTTGCCTCTGCTAGGTCTGTGTGAAAACTTGTCAATTTCTTCTTCAGCCCCCTTGGCTCTGTGCAGTCTGCTTACCCCTGTTCATAGCTCCTTCAGTTGGCTGCTCATTGCCAACACTATGGCTCACATCCCACCAATGATGTTACCTTTGCCCCAGCTCTAGGGAGAGGCACATGCCCTCCTTGCAGCCAAGGGCCTCAATACTGATGTCCCTCTGGTTTAAAGCATCTGATATATCAGTGGTTTCTTCATCTGGTGTTGGAGACCATGTACTCTGGCTCCTGAGCATCATTGTTGCACAGTCTCGAATAGTCCTGTCTCAAGCACAGCTTCTGGGCTGCTTTGTGTTCACTGCTGGCAGTTGCCTCTTTTTGCTGTACTCATTATCTTTAACATTACATTTCACTGATTAAAAACTCTTGGTACTGGTGCTCTTTTGAGTAACCGAAAAAGGATTTTTCGTTAGCGTAGGGATAGATGGGGAGTGTAGGATGGTAGGGGTAAAGACACTAATAGGTTCCAGGAGTCATGGGTTGAAAGGCTTTCAAGTGAATTGCATTTCACTCCTTCCATGAGTAAAGACTCCTAGAAGGAGTGAAATGCAATACATTTCTTAGAAAACCCTTTCTTAGAAAAGTCAACCAGACATGGGAACATTTTATTCTCTTGAACTTTAAGATTACTTTGCAGTAACTGGAAATTAATTTTACTTGCCACTTCACTTTTTTTTTTTTTTTTCTTATAATAGAGTTTGTTGTAATTATTGTGGTTCTTTTCACTGATCAAAGCCAATTTGTATTATTCATGGGCTGAAAATCTGACTAAATTTGCAAATCCAAAGTTGTTTTTTTTTTCTCCAGAAATACACCGAGTAAAAAACAGGAACTATATATTCAGATAGTCATATTCTTATTTGAAATTCAGTTTTGCAAATACAAAAGGGAAGCAAAGGAAAAAAGAAAAAAAAAAAAAAAGAGGAGAGGAGAGGAGAGGAGAGGAGAGGAGAGGAGAGGAGAGGAGAGGAGAGGAGAGGAGAGGAGAGGAGAGGAGAGGAGAGGAGAGGAGAGGAGAGGAGAGGAGAGGAAAAGAAAAGAAAAAAGAAAAGAAAAGAAAAGAAAAGAAAAGAAAAGAAAAGAAAAGAAAAGAAAAGAAAAGAAAAGAAAAGAAAAGAAAAGAAAAGAAAAGAAAAGAAAAGAAAAGAAAAGAAAAGAAAAGAAAAGAAAAAAGATTTCCAGGCATAAATTTAACCTACAAAAAGGATACTGTGATTGGTTACAAATATACACCAGTATACATTTAGGTATCTTATAAAATGTTTTGAAGGCTTATTGTTTGTTTGTTTGTTTTCTATTTTTATGAGGAAGTTAGTGATGTTATGGATCAACTTTAAATTCAAATGTATTTATAATCAGAAAGATATGCTTGTTCTGTCTTCCTTCATTTATTAGTCTCAGTTTGTCATAGCTAGTATTTCTAACATTAGCCCTTGCCTTCAAATACTGATCTTTTAGTCATAGTATTGCCTTCTACTGTACAAAAAAATAACTAACACATTTCCACTCTGTGTACATTTTTATCTGTAACAGTTGCTTGTGCAGTAAGTTCCACAAGTAATTTTCAGAAATTCATACAAAATGTTTTATACATATTTTTTACTTCAGTGAGCAGTGAAGAACAATTCAAAATAGAAAATAAGCTGGATTTTCCTAACATTTGACAAATGGCATTGTTTGAGTTTCAGTTATAAGGCTAAGTAACTGTATAACTTCATGAATATTCTGAGGACAGAGATTTTTGACAATGAGATTCTCAAACACAGATCTGTGTTTTCACATCTCTGTGAAAGAAAGGATATATGTTATGTTGAAGGACCTCTGCATTCATTTCCACAGGCAGAAGGAAAGAAAATCCAGACCATGCAAATAATGAGGCAGACAAGTGGCTCTGAGAAGTGTTTCTTTTTACCTCATCTGCCATAAAGACTTTCACAAAATTTTTTTACAGTCCTGTCTTGAAGCAGGGACCACACACCTAAAAATCTTAACAGTGTGACAATGTAAAGGAGTTTCTGAATAAACAAACATACATACTAAAAAATAAAATAAAAATAATAAAAATAAAATAAAAATAATAAAAATAAATAGGAACAATCATAGAGCAGCAGCAGCCTGACAGAATGACAATGGGTAACAAATCATCTGAGGAATCAAAATAAATTGGAAGCAGTATGAGGGCAAAAACCTTTGTTCAGTGATAATGAAGGACTTAGTTATCTTCAGACATACTTTAATTCAGCAGTCACCAACTGACAATTCTTCTATCATTCTTGACAAAATGTATTTCTGATGGAACTACACAAATTGAATCTGATATAGTGCCTTTTTCCCTGTATGAGAGTATCCTTGTGTAGAAATATGGAAGTACAGATACTGGATGTTATCAGACTGGTTCTTAGAAAAGTATCAGCTTTTTATCTTCAATCATACATGTCAAAAATCACTGATAATGAGAGCACACGGTACATGGAAACACACGGGTATGACTTATCAAATGTAGACATATTTGTTTTAACTCTCAGCAAGTAGGTCATACTATGGAATAAGTCATCTCAACCTAACTTTTGTAAAATAAGATTAATGAGTGTCATTTTTACAGTGCTAAATTCACTGTATTGATTTTAAAGAAGGTTTAGACAACTTAGCAAGTGTTATATGAAAAGGATGTGTGCCCTGCTGCTGTATTTCAAAGGGTTTTCAAAACAAAAGTCAACCTTGACATAAGGTATCACCAGTACATTATCTTGAAACATCAGTATTCCAGGATACATATTATTAAAAAATAAAAATAAAATAAAATAAAATAAAATAAAATAAAATAAAATAAAATAAAATAAAATAAAATAAAATAAAAATATAAGCTAACAAAAGCTAATACTGTGTTGATAATCCTGCCTAAGGGAATGCTTGTTGCAAGTGACTCAGAGTTTAAATGTCTGTCATATGTGGATAATGTGTGCTGCAAACAATTTTTTCTGACTACTTCCCTTCTACCATTTTTATAAGTTCTAGGGAAATAATATTTACATACAATGCAATTTTCCTGCCAATTCAGAAGTTTAGCCAGCAAAGTAATTATACAATTATTATTATTTGCTTTGTGAAAGAAGTCACCTTTGAGGATGAATTTACTCAAAGATGAAAAGCTGTATATTTGACATACAATTTTCTTGCCTGCTGGTGGAGTGCCAAGGAATTCATTTTGGTCTTGATTTACCAGCCTACTTTAATGGCAATAAAAATTATTCAAAGGATCAAATGATGCCTTGCCTACTCAGGGTAAGTGCCTTGAATCAGATATTGAAAGTTCCACCTTAAACACTAGATTTTGTTTTATCTTTCCTGTGTTGCTGATTAAAAAAAAAAAAAAAAAAAAAAAAAAGTTATATTTGTGATTATCAGGTTTTCAAGTAAGGAAATTTTGTTTTGTTTTGTTTTAATGTCAAGCAAGTAAAAATGTTTGAGTGCTCCTATATCTAACTTTAACTTGAATACTTATTGTAAAGTGTTTCCCCACAGTCATTGAAGGTAGATTTTAATTAAACTTTAAAGTAATCTTGCCTTGTGGTTAATTAAGCCTGTAAAATCATAATTTGTATTTATAATTTCTGAAACTAACTCAGAATTCTAAGCCTACAATTATCAAAATGGTGAAGAAATTTAAGCCCAAATTTAAGTTTGGTGTTTTAAACTGACCTATTAATCTAACATTTTATATTTTTTATTTAGAATACAAACTGAAAGAAGCAATGGCTTCATACTATAGATTTTCTGAGTGCATTCAGGAAGCCACTATTTCTTGAGAAATTTGATGAACTCTTCACTCCTGTGTCAGATATCTAGACTAATCTGGCAGATTCCCCTGCAATTCAGGAACTCAGATCTATTGATATACAGGTATGTGCTAAGCATTTGCATTTTCTTTCTTTCTTTACCATCATGATCTAACTACAGCATCTCTAGGGATTTTCGTACTCAAAGAATCACAGAATTTGGAAGGGACCTTAAAATATCATCTAGTCCAATCCCCCTTCAACAACAGGAATACCTAAGTCATATCACACAGGAATGTGTCCAGGCAGTTTTTGAAAGCCTCCGGAGAAGGAGACTCCACAACCCGCCTTGGGAAGCCTGTTCCAATGTTCAGTCACCCTCACTGTTTAAAAGTTTTGTCTCATATTTAAGCAGAACCTCCTATGTTCCAGCTTGCACCCATTGCCCCTTCACCTATCATTGGGTGTCACCGAGAAGAGCCTGGCTCTGTTGTCCCGACAGCCAACCTCTACATATTTATAAACATTAATAAGGTCACCCCTCAGTCTCCTCTTCTCCAAGCTAAAGAGACCCAGCTCCCTCAGCCTTTCCTTGTAAGGGAGATGCTGCACTCCTTTAATCATCCTCGTGGCTCTGCGCTGGAGAGCAGTTCCCTGTTCTTCTTGAACTGAGGGGCCCAGAACTGGATGCAATATTCCAGATGTGGTTTCACTAGAGCAGAGTATAGGGGGAGGGGAACCTCTCTTGACCCTCCCTCCACTAACCTTCATTTAAAGGCTTCACTTGAAGGCTTATGTTCCTCTGCTTAGTCTCCCTCTGTTCCGTTCATTGACAACAGTAAAAATCTAATTTTCTGTAAGCCAATATGACATGTTCAGGAGATTTGTGGATATAAGGACAGTGTTCACTTCTGAACAGCTCTTCTTTATCTCCATCATTAAAAGGGCTACCTATAAGAAAGACAGAAATAACAAAACTGTAACTGTGATACGTTCTAAATTATGTTTTTAGAAGATAATTTAATTCTAAATTATGTATTTAGAAAGCCCCCTTTATGTGTTGAACAGCTACAGTAAGGGCTCCCTTTATTTTATAAAGAAACATCTTACACTTGTGGAAGTTAAATAAAAGCCTTAATGCATTGCATAAATATCACGCACAATAAAAGCTTGGAGTGTTACAGTTCAGTCATTAGTCTAGTCTTGGAAGGAATTGACATCCACAATATAAGAGCAGACTCTTCTGAAATACTCATTTATGAGGACTCAGTTTCATGAGATGACATAGGAAAATTCAGGTCCACTTCTTTCACAGTGTAAAACATCTAGAGGAAATTTGCCTCAAAATTTTCAGACTGCAGTGTTCACACATTCCATGCTGGGGCAAACTGCGATTAATGATCAAAGATTTTCTCAATCCCTATTAGGTGTTGACTATACTATGATATTTTTGTTCTGACTTTCATGGAAAATTGCACTAAAATAATACAGTAAATCTTTGAAATATTATGTTCATTTCCTATAGATCTCCATGGAGTTATGTGGTAGGAAAAACAAAAAACAAAAAACAAAACAAAAAAAAGAGTTTATCATCAGATTCTGGTTCTACATATAATGCATTAAGTATACATCTCTTTCATTTCTCTACTCCTGTGCTGGAAAATTAACATGATTAAAAGAAGTTTCATGTAACTGTGTTTAGGCTCACTCAGGCTGTTTTTATATTTACCTGTTGGACACACAGGAACTGTGTGAGCTGGAAACATATGATCTCCAGGCAGCCCACTTTGGTCACTTGGGAATGCACTGAGTTTCCAAAGATGGAAAGCAAGGAAGGGAGAAGGGAACGTTTTTCTTGGTAAAAGCACTTGGTTTTGTTAAAGGTTCACAATAAGGTCATAGTTTGAAATTGCTATGGCAAGAATTCTCAGGAACACTATTCTGTACCAATTATATTTTATATTAGTTTATATAAAGCAGATAACAATCCTAAAATTTCCATTTTCTCTCTCATAGGTTATTTCTGTGTTGTCATGCAACAATCTAATGTAAAAAGTAATGGCAGTGCTGAGATGATATTATTGGCAAATTAGGTCATCTCATTAAGTAGTCTTGAGTGAGTCTTGTTCTTCAAAAACACACATCCCTTACAGCTGTAATTGTTTAAAAGAAAACAAACAAAACAAAACAAACTGATATACAACAAAAACAGTAAATCAATAACTTTAGTCTAAATTAGTGAGTTTACAGAAGTGGAGAGAACATGAATCTGAGAAAGACAGGGAGAAAGGTTGTTTTAGTACTTGTATTTTTGTTTCCCACTATCCAAATCAATAATTCAATATTTGTTTTAATTCTCAATAAATGTACTTTGCACAAGTCAAGTCTATTTTGCCCAAGATAATAAGTAGTAAACAATCTCCCTGTCTATCTCAACCCATGAGCTTTCGCATTCCTGTTCTTCATGTTTTCCACCTCGTCATGCTGGGGAATGGGAGTGAGCAAGTGGCTGAGTAGGAACTGTTCATCAAGGCCTACCCAACATAACTAGATAAATACAAAACACCATTGTTGACCTTTCATGGTATTTTCTGTCTGATTTATGCATTTAATCTACTAGCAAGTGCTTCATTTTATTCAAAGATACCAATAATTGAATGTCTTTCTTGGGGAACAATAACACAGATTAAATGGCATTTAAATATGGTGGTTACAATTCTGAAGTATGTTAATCCTTTATACACTGGCTTTGAAAACACTCAGAAAAACTTGAAATGTAAGAAAAATATATTTTTTTTACAGTGCATATAAAACTTGAAGCTAATAAATAACATTTTACTACAGAGCACAACTCTTAGTTATAATAATGTAATACTGGCTTAATCTGAAATGCTAAGAATTCCAAGTGCTGCAGTCACTACACAAGTATTGTTCAGCTATGATTCCTACTCATTTCAAAAATAATTTTACCTATGTCTTGATGAAAACCTGGAGAAATTGAGAAAATTACTAATATTATTTGATAAATATATATTTATATATATGTATATCTATTTGGAAGGAGGAAAAGTATAAATATGTACTTTAATGCTAATACTATTTTTTGCCTTTCCTAACAGATGCTGTTTCAATTTATCCAGTTTGTTAATGCAATGGGGTAAGGAGATGTCAGATTTAGCTTTGTTATTTTTCCTCACTTTTGTATTAGTTTCTTCAAGTTAACATTTAGTATTTGTAATATAACTAGTTGAAAATAAATATTTACAAAACAAATGAGGTAATTTCCAACTTGAGGTGGGAAAAATATATATATATATTTTTAATTTAAAATGTAGCTAATGCTTGTGTGCCACAAGAGCAAATATATTATTCTTACTTCTGTCAAAAAGGAAAACAGTAAAGATCTCATTTTTCTTTTTCATCTATAACTCTGTCAAATTTTATTTTATTCCTACAATATTTAAGAATTTATCAAAATGGATTTGTGTAACATTTGGAATGTGGTAACTAATAGAAATGTCGTGTTGATTAATACACTATGCACAAAAAATAAATTAGTGATTCTACTGAGAAACATGGTACTTTACAACAGTATGCTGTCTGTGCAAAAACAAAACAAAACAAAATCCCGCTGTAACTTGTTTAAGGAGAACATTTTTATTTTATTTTTTTAATTATATTAATCCAATTTCTTATTTCACACTTGGAATGGAAGTATGGAAAGCAAGTGACTGCAATTAAAAGTTGTGACTTGCATTAACAGATAAGTCTCTCAATAAGTACAAAGTAATACAAATCTGAGATGAATTGCTAACACATGCTAAAGGTTTCTAAACTACATACTATCTCCAGGGGGGAATTTTTCTATGTATTCTTTTGTATATCATATTCTAATGAATATTCAGTATGTGTCACTGGCCTAAAGAGTGAACAAAGTCTCTTAGTAATGTTGTAAATTAAAGATGAAATAATCCAGGTGGATTTGTTCCTAAGCCTTGATTTTATGTTGTCTTTTCATTTAGCTGAGTTTTAAAAAAGGTTATCTATATTAAATGTATTTATTTGATATATAAATACATATCTATATATTATAGCTTTAAAAAGCTATCTAAATATGCAGACAAAATGTAACATATAGGATTCTCAAGAGGAAACAGGAAAAAGAAAGACCAAAATTAGACTGTGTAATGTATAAAGATTTTATTCTCACAGAGATTGCAATTTTCAAGCAGAGGTGTGTACGGCATGGGGGAGTATAGGGGAGAGCTGGATAAACTATGCTTATAAGCATAGTCTAAGATTGTATTAAGATAAATCTAAGAAGGCTTTGCAGCTTTGTGATTCAAGTTTCCTCTCATCTGTTTAGTTCAAAATACTGGTAGAAAAGCTTGATATTGCTTGAATTTCCATGTCACCATATCTTTTATTAGAAAAACAAAAAGAAATCTGTCTCGGCAAATAACTTCACAATGAGAAAGCAGTTCATTTCTCCATTTTAACACAGGCGCATTCTCTTTCAAAAGTAGTCAATAAACAAGTGGAACAATATGGGCTCCTTCTAGTTCCTGATTTTCCTACTTGTAGGAAAGCTGAGTTTTTCCCAAAATAAGCCTCCACTGTCCACAACATCTATATGCCTGCTTTTCTTCTGTCTGTTAGGGCAAACCACCACCCTTCAGCTGTCATTTCTTATGTGTAGTTTATTTTTTATTTATTTGTTATGTTTTTAAGCTGAAAGGGACAGAAATGATACAGTATTATTCTGGTTACTAATCACAAAGCAAACCCAAGCATACATTTGAAAAAAATCAAAGTTCTCAGTAATTAAAAATGAGCTTAGCCTGAATGGATTCATTCACAGAGAATAACTCAAGTTTGCCAGATCTAATGTAGAAGACCTTTGACAATGTTACCACTAGGTTTGTATTTGATAACACTATGCAAGTGAAACGTATGAAAACTAAGTGAGTGGGTACTGAAGACCTAATCGCATCAGCCTCAAATTATATGTTTTTTTTGTTTGTTTGTTTGTTTGTTTTTCTGTTCTTCCACATTATTTTCTTAAGGCACCTATTTCAACCTATGAACTTTGCTTCACCTTTTCCATTGGTCAAATGTAGCAATGAGAAACTGCTTTTCTTTGTGATAATGAAGGGGTTAGTATTTGGATATTGATAGAAAGCAGATTCTAATGATGGTTGATGAGAGTTCCTGTCCTCTTCTCATTGTTAGAAAAATGAAGCTCTATAATTCACCACATGCATTTATTGAGTCTCCATTATTATGGTGTGTCACTATCTTTAAGGTTTGTCTTTTCTCAAATAAATAAATATATAAATAAATATCACACAGTTTACTGAAACTCAGACACAGTGGCTTGCAGGGAGACATTTTGGGGGTGCTGCTCTCCTCAAGGGCAAAATAGCACTATAAATTCTGGTAATTCTTGCAATGCAAAATAGAATTCACCTATGCTGATAACTCAAAGTTCTTTTATGGCACAGAAATAAACAGAAATAACCACCAAGAAAGAAAGATAACAAAAGCATTCATAACCAAAATTGATTTATGAATTCCTTTGATACTTTTTAAAGATAATTTAGCAATTCCATAGAACAATCTGTCTGAATTATTTTATATAAAGGAATTGTATCTCTGAAACACTTACTGTAGAGCGTTTTTGAAAAAGTAATTTACTCTCTAATTCCACTAAAATACATTAACTAAATCTAATAATTAATTAAATAATTTTAATTACTTTTCTTATTAATATATATATACTGTCTGTTGCCTGTAGTTGCCTGTAAATATGCAATTACGTATAAATATTTTGCTTGAAATAGATTAATTCAGAATAAATTGACGCTTATATGAACATTAACACAATCTTAACTTCAGACATTTTTATCTTATGTAAGGCAAAAGTATCCCTGAAGTATCACAGAGTATCGGTTATGGTATAACCTTTCAGAAAGCTAAACAACACACAGCTATTTGCTGCCCACCCCCGCCTGAAGGTGTTGGGGGGGGAAGAAAATAGAAAAGAAAAGTGCAGGAACCATTGGTTGAGATAAGAACAGTTTAATATGGAAAAAAAAAAAAAAAAAAAAAGGAAAAAAAAAGTGAGAAGGGAAGGGAAGGGAAGGGAAGGGAAGGGAAGGGAAGGGAAGGGAAGGGAAGGGAAGGGAAGGGAAGGGAAGGGAAGGGAAGGGAAGGGAAGGGAAGGGAAGGGAAGGGAAGGGAAGGGAAGGGAAGGGAAGGGAAGGGAAGGGAAGGGAAGGGAAGGGAAGGGAAGGGAAGGGAAGGGAAGGGAAGGGAAGGGAAGGGAATAATTACAAGAAGGGAATAATTACAAGAAGGGAATAAACAAAGAAAGTGATGCAAAAGGCAATTGCTCATCACCTGCTGACCAATGCCCAGACAGTTCCAAAGCGACAGCTCCAGCCCCCTCCCCTCACCCTCCCCACTCCACCTTTTCCCCGTTTTCTTGTTCAGTATGATGCCATAAGTAATGGAATATCCCTCTGGTCAGTTTGGGTCAGTTGTCCTGGTTCTGTCCTGTCTGTTTCTTGTGCAACCCCAGCCTCCTTGCTGGCGAGGATGATATGAGAAGCTGAAACGTCATAGAAACATAGAATCATAGGATAGCTTTGGTTGGAAGGGACCTTAAAGATCATCTAATTCCAACACCCCTGTCGCTGACAGGAAACCTTCCACTAGACCAAGTTGCTCAAAGTCCCATCCAACCTGGCCTTGAACCCCCCTTCTAGGGATGGGCATCTACAACTTCTCTGGGCAATCTGTTCCCATGCCTCACCACCCTCTGAGTAAAGAACTTCTTCCTGATATCTAATATAAATCTATCCTCTTTAATTTAAAGCCATTCTCCCTTGTCTTGTCGCTACAGTACCGGACAAAGAGTCCCTCTCCAGCTTACCTGTCAGCCCCATTGAGGTATAGGAAAGTCATTATAAGGTCTCTTTGGAACCTTCTCTTTTCCAGGCTGAACAACCCTACCTCTGTCAACCTGTCTTCATAGGAGAGGTTCTCCAGACCCTTGATCATCATTGTGGCCCTCCTCTGGACTGCATGAGAAGTCCTTGACTCTGTGTGAGCACTGTTCAGCAACAACTAAAACATCAGTGTGTTACCCACATTATTGTCCTAAATGCTAAACACAGCCCCATACCAGCTACTAGAATGAAAATAAACTCTATACCAGCCAAAACCAGGTCTATATCACCCTCAATTATACCCTAAGTTTCTATATTATCGGGTAGTAGAAACTTTCTTTGTTAAGCTGCCTTTCTTAACACATTTTCTTTAGAAATTTACACAACAACCAACTGAAAAATTATCATCATTAAAGGTTAACTTCTTCAAAAACAACAGGAACAAGAAAATGTAAATTTACTAACCTTCAGAGATAAGACTTATTTTAGTACTTTTCTGAAAGTTGCATATATATATTTTTTTTAATTTTATTGTTTTAGAGGTTCACAAGTATCTAATAAATGGGAAACAATGTCAAACAAACAAACAATAAACTTAAAATATCCTGCATTTTCAGTGGCATAGTCTAGAACAGCAGAAGAAATATTGAGTCATATTCAGTCACTGTGACTAGGCAACCACAGACTCATTTAAGTCTTCATAAGGACAATTAAAGCATTTTGTGTAAGAATTATGCATTTTTAACCAGTCACTTTTGTTTGAAACGTTAGAATATATTGTCTGTCATATATGTCAATTCTGTATGTAGAAAAGTAATTATACTTTCTAATTATAATAATTCATGAAAAAATAAAGTGTTTTTTTATTATTATTATTTTTTTTTTGTAATTATTGAGGGAATATAAAGTTGTTTGTTTGTTTGTTTGTTTGTTTGTTTGTTTTCCACTAAGACTATTCACCTTCCTAGCTGATAGTTTAATTCCCATTGGATGTGCTCTGATTCTTCAGGTAGCTAGTGAAAGACTCTCACTCTCCCTATCTGTCTACTACAGTGTTATTTTGGTGAAATTCTTTTTAAAGCTGAATTAAATTTAGATGACTAATCACTTAGGTCCTGCTCCAAAGCCCATCAAAGTCAATGACTTTCTCTGGGAATCAAGTTCCAAAGAGACATTTAAAATACTTCTCAGGTAATAGCCTGAATATGTTTGTCAAAATGCTTATATATTCTGGGACTGTTCCTGAATTCAAACTTAATGTGATATGAAAACTCAGAAATTTCCAGGCTTCAGCAGGGTTCATAGGCTGTGCTTACTTAGAAGTTTGGGACCAGAGGCTATAAGAAGTTTGGGGAGTAAGATATCTAGGGATTCTTACAGTGATTCATGATCATGTGCTTGAAGTTGTCTTATTGTTCTTTGCAATGACTTATTCATTTCTTTCTAATGAGGGTGAGACACTGCACCACTTGAGACAAGAGCTTAGAAAACTGGTTTAAACACCTGAAGAGTTAGGCAGGAGTGCCTAAATTTCTCTTTGGATCTAAGGCACAACATCTTCCTCAACTGTATGAGAACTGAGTCCCATTTAATTCTGGATGGGACTACTTAACTCCAAGGAAGGTGTGAAGAAATTTACCAACTCAAGACATCAGACAATACTTCATCTTATTTAGAGTACGAGTATCCAAGGGAAGGTACCTCTGAAGGTGTTAGTGGTCGGTACTGTGACCTGCCCTTTTTAACATCTTTATCAATGAGCCAGAGGAATGAACAAAGGGCTTGCACATAAAGTTCGCATATGACACTTAACTGGAGGGACCAGTCAATACACTGGAACAGTCCCTAGTGCCTACAGTGAGATTATCAAGGAGGCACAGCCAAGCTCTTCACAGCTTCTATGCATGGTGAGAGGACCAACGACAACAGGCATAAACTGAAACAGAAGTTTTCCAGGCTGATTGTAAGGAGAAACCTTTTTTGCATGAGGACAGTCAGGCAGTGGAGTAGATTGCTCTAATAGTTTCTGAGGACACCATCTTTAAAGGTTTCCAAGACCTGACTGAATCAAGCCCTGATCAATCTCATCTGCCCTTATCTGACCCTGCTTGGAGCATGAGGTTGGAAAATAACCTCCTGAGATCTCTTCCAACATAAATCATCTCATGATCTGATGAACATTTCCAGATTCTTTAAGGCTTCCAGAATTAAATTTAGTTGAACAAAACTCAGTAGGTGACAAAATGAGCTTTCTGAAATTATTTAGGTGCCATTTTCTTTGGTAATAATTAGGAATTTAGACCTCAATACAGATAGTCTATGTCAAGAACCAATAACTAATATGATACAATGCTTCTTTCAATCAGGGAGTATCTAAGAGAAAAACACAAGGCACTGTGAAGTGTTTTAAAACTACAATGTACAGTGGCTTTGCCTTCCACTTAATTTCATCTTTCATGCATCATCATGGAAGCAGCTACCTTTACATAAAGATGTTACATCTTTGAAACACCTTAGACACTGAAGACACGACTTTAGGCTCTGCTTAGAGGTTTGATCCTTCACTTCTTACATCTTTAAAGAGTATTTTAACCTGAAGGGTAGAGACAAAATGAGAATACTCATATTTTCCTCTCCTCTCCTCTCCTCTCCTCTCCTCTCCTCTCCTCTCCTCTCCTCTCCTCTCCTCTCCTCTCCTCTCCTCTCCTCTCCTCTCCTCTCCTCTCCTCTCCTCTCCTCTCCTCTCCTCTCCTCTCCTCTCCTCTCCTCTCCTCTCCTCTCCTCTCCTCTCCTTTCTCCCTCTCCCTCTCCCTCTTTTTTATTTATTTTATTTTATTTTATTTTATTTTATTTTATTTTATTTTATTTTATTTTATTTTATTTTATTTTATTTTATTTTATTTTATTTTATTTTTTTACCGTGGGAGAGATGGTGCATTCCAACAGAGAAACTAAGCTGCTCAGGCTAGCAGTATTTCTCATGTCCTCCCTGTCCTGTGAGACAGGTGTCATGGGATTAATGTGGCAGTTCCAGCCATAGGGTTCATGGTTCTGGGACCAGGCCGGGTCTGGGTCCCCCAGGTCCCAGGAGTGCTCACTTCTATCACCAAATATTGTCCAAATATGAGGCAGAGAATACCTGATTCTTGACTAGCCTCTTCAGTGTCACTTGACATCTAATAACTGGCCATCACCATTGCTGACACTCACAATCTGCCTGTCTGAGAGGTTCTTGGGAGTTCACAGATTTCAGTGACTGACATTTGCACCTATCACAGTGATTGGCAGGTTATTTATGCTATGTTCTTATAGTCAAGTTCTTCCCTCAACTGGTTTACCTTGCGTTTGTCTCACCATTCTAACTATCCCCACTTAGCTTTGGCCACCAATAGTGTAGACATACACTATGGGCTACATTTCCTGTTTAGCCATTTTTAGTGTTTTGCCTGTGTTCTGAGATACCATACATCTCTAGCCTCTCTTAAATTTGAAGACGTGCTTGACCAACCTCGTTGCCTTCTATGATGGCATCACCAGCTGGGTAGATGGGGGGAGAGTGGTAGATGTCATCTACCTTGACTTTAGCAAGGCTTTTGATACTGTCTCCCATGACATCCTACTAGCAAAGCTGAGAAAGTGTGGGATAGATGAGTGGACAGCAAGGTGGGTTGAGTACTGGCTGACTGGCCGAGCTCAGAGGGTGGTGATCGGAGGAGCAGAGTCTGGCTGGAGACCTGTGACTAGCGGTGTTCCCCAGGGGTCGGTGCTGGGTCCGGTCTTCAACATCTTCATCGACGACCTTGATGAAGGAATAGTGTCCACCCTCTGCAAGTACACCAATGACACAAAGCTGGGAAGAGTGGCTGACATGCCAGAAGGCTGTGCTGCCATTCAGCAAGACCTGGACAGGCTGGAGAGATGGGCAGGAAGAAATCAAATGAGATTTAATAAGAGCAAGTGTAGAGTCCTACACCTGGGAAGGAACAACCTGAAGCATCAGTACAGGCTGGGAGACGACCTGCTGGAGAGGAGCTCTGAGGAGAAGGACCTGAGGGTCCTGGTGGACGACAGGTTGACCATAAGCCAGCACTGTGCCCTTGTGGCCAAGAGGGCTAATGGGATCCTGGCGTGCATTAAAAGGAGTGTCGCCAGAAGGTCAAGGGAGGTGATCCTCCCCCTCTAGTCTGCCCTGGTCAGGCCTCACCTGGAGTACTGTGTCCAGTTCTGGGCTCCCCAGTACTAGAAAGACAGGGATCTCTTGGAAAGAGTCCAGCGGAGGGCCACAAAGATAATATGGGGCCTGAAGCATCTTCCCTATGAAGAAAGGCTGAGAGACCTGGGTCTGTTCAGCCTGGAGAAGAGAAGATTGAGAAGGGATCTCCTCAGTGTATACAAATATCTGAGGGGTGGGGGACAGAAGGATGTAGCCAACCTCTTCTCAGTGGTTTGTGGGGATAGGACAAGGGGCAATGGCTGCGAGTTAGAGCACAGGAAGTTCCGCACTGACTTGTGAAAGAACTTCTTCATGGTGAGGGTGACAGAGCATTGGAACAGGCTGCCTAGGGAGGTTGTAGAGTCTCCTTCTCTGGAGATATTCAAGGCCTGTCTGGATGACTACCTGAGCAGCCTGCTCTGAGGAAGCTGCTTTGGCAGGGGGGTTGGACCCAATGATCTTTCAAGGTCCCTTCTAACCCCTACAGTTCTGTGATTCTGTGATTCTGTGAAATTAGCCCATAGCAAATGATGGGACTATGTTTCCACCAGTTGGGTAATTTGTTGCCAAAGTGCTGTATTCATTTCCAGATTAAATCAAACTTTCTTTGCCTTCCTCCATTGTGGGAATGGAGAAGGTGTTTATGTACACGGTTGCATTCTGTCTTGCTTGGTGTTCTTCCAGTTCATAATTAGCTGAAACACAGCCAGGACAGCAGCAGACAATGTTAGGGTCATTTCATTTAGGGCTTCAGGGCTTGATCATCCCTCATCAGCCACTGTTCCCCAACTTGGCTTTTTCACAGATCATGCTGTACTATGATAGAGGAAACTGGATTGTGTTACTACACTTTGATCCTTGAGACCATGCCTCAGTCTAATTCTACCTCTGCAGTTCTCTGCTTTCAGCATTTTAGTAAACACATGATCACTCCTTCTACTCTTTGCAGTTCTTGCTCCTTCCCACATTGTGCAGAGCCAGGCAAGTACAGGAGCAGAGGTTGATGTATTTCTGTAGCCACTCAGGCTCCATGGCAGCAGCCTGGACCTCGTCCCATTACCCCAGCAACATGTTTTGGCCATCCCCTGAGGTGAACCCCTCTGACCTTTCCTTCACCTGTTCTTTAACAATTGTGATGGGGCTGCCTATCCCCAGGGAGAGAACAAGTCCCCCTCTTCACTATCAGAGGAGGAAGAAGACCAGATATTTTCACTGTAGTCCTCTGGTTCCCAGCCAAGGGATCTTAACATTGTTTTCCAGATTACCCTTCTCTTTCTCCAGTTGTTTATCATCATCATCATCATCATGAAAACCCAGTTTACAAAGCAACAAGCCCAGAATAAGACTTCCCATCAGAGAGCTGATGGGAAGCTTTCTTTTGTGGTTAAACATTTGACCAAGTCTCATTCTTATGTATTCATACTTTGGAGTTTGGGGCTTACCAACCATCTTGGGTAATGCAAGCCATAAGGGCAACCCTTGCTGCACTAATCCCTTCTCCAGACCAGAGTCCTGTTGCAGTCGTAGTTTCCAGTACCCCCATGCCCCCATTAGAGATAACCATGTTTTGTATAATTGATATCACACTTCCTCAGTTCACTGTTGAATTTAATGACCTCTTTCCACCATGTCAGAGGTGACACATTCTGGGAGTAAGGTTGTATGAGTCAGCACAACTGTGAGGTACCAGCCATGCAGTACATATTCCTGGTGCTGGGTTATGGGGTCTTCTGAACATCTCTCAAGTGTTCCTAGAATGAGAAATTAAGATTCAGGATTCCTTTTATGTTAATTCTTCTTATCATACAAAATGGTTATTTTTCAATTTCTGTGGTAGACTGCATTTTGCAAAATCTTAATAGTTTTGTAGAGACTTCAGAAGTTGCTTACATGGGAAACATCAGTAGGAAAGCATTTAAATATCTTTCATTATCTACAGCATGATCAACGTACTGTTCTGCTTAATCCTTTTGCTGTGGCTTTATTTCTTACCTCTTTTCTCCTTCATTATAGTTTTTTTTAACACTTGATCCTCTCCCCTTCTATTCCTCTGCAACCAGTTCTTCCATTTCTGTTCTTTTTTATTAGCCTACTTTTGATTCTTTATCTGTTAGCAAGTGATGTCTTTGTGATGGTCACAGACCTTAAGGTCAACTCCTATTTTCTCACATCCTCCTATATAAAGGCTCATGGTTCTTTTCTTACTGCTTTTATTGGTATGAAGGTTCATTAACATACACACAAAAACCTGCAATAACAGTAGAAATAAGACCTAAGTTTACGGCTCATTAATAATAACTGCTATAAATCTCACAGTTTGGGAACTAACCTAACACAATATCTAGAAGCATGGCTGGGATGACAGTGTGAGCAATGACAAATCACCTGTCTACTACTATATGCCTCGTCAAGAGATTCCCTGTTGCCTGCTTCCTCTACCTCTGTGTTTATTAGCTAGTTCTTCATGGACTGTAAGAGACATAGATGAAATCCCATTCTGAATGGTTTTCTACTTCCTAAACAAATGTACCAAGTACTAGTTGATCATACAAAAACTGGAAAGTCAACTGGAAAGTCAATTAGTTTTTTTTTTTTTTTCCTCTAGGAAAGATAGAATACTTTTATTTCTATAATGTTTTTAGATTTTCAGCTCTTGGTTTAAGTAATTTGCCATGGGAAAGATCCTACAGAGAAGATCAGTTACAGAAATCTTTTCTCACAAAGCTGTGTAGTATGCTAAGTAATATACTCAAGAGGGATGTCATATGCATTAGTCATGCTGCACATAGACACCATTGTGGAGGAACATAAAAAGATATCCAATCTCTTATTTTACTTGGCCTCAGTTTTTTTTTTTTTTTTTTTTTTTTTTTTTGTCACTTAAAGAATTCAAGAAGAATTCACTGCCTATGTAATGAAAAACTAAAAACCTCCGCAACTACTGCCTGTCACAGACGCCATTTGGCACAAAACAGCCTGTAGCCAAAATATTAAACTCTTTATCTCCAAACAGTACATCCTTGAGAAAAGGTTCTCCTGAGGCCTTATTCTTACTCTCTGGAAAATTATTTTTCACTTGTTTGTCACTGGAAAAAAATTATAGGCCAGAACAGGAGCAGATGCCAGATCTGAAGCCTGCACTCTCTTAAGGGAGTCCTTTTTGGACTTAAGGGCCTTAAGTCCTTAAGGGCCCCTTATGCTTTCTGTTTCACTGAATTCCAAAAACTTTGCCTAACTTCCTACACAGCTCCTCAACTCCAACAACTGTAGTAGAGAGTTTGTCTCATTCTAGAATTAACAGTTTATAATTTGTGTTTAGGATATTTTCTAGTTTTGACTGTGGTTTCAAACAGTCTTGGATGACTTTCAGGTGTCCCATTTCCTAGATTAATGTTTAAATTATGTAAATAATTATAAAAATAAATTGTATTTAACTTTCCTATGAGAAGAAATCTAAATGTCTAAAATCTACTTATAGAAAGTGCAAGTCTACAGGACTGGACTGAGTTGGGCATCATGAATTTAGAGTTTACTACTGAATGGTTTTGATCATTTTTTTATTCCATTTGTGAGATGCTATGTAGTGGCTTTACTCAGACAACTGACCAAAGACCCACACATTTCCTGTGTGGAACAGCTAAAAAATACAAGCAAGGTGAGAAGGCTGATAGATTGAGATAAAGACAATTTAGCAAGTGAAGTAAACGCTTTAGAGACCTCCTGCTCCACCTGGACTACGCTAAGTCCATGGGGCCACATGGGACCACCTGAGGGTGCTGAGGATGTGATTGCCGAGCCACTTTCCATCGTCTATCAGTGGTCAAGGTCCTGGATGACTGGAGCCTTGCTAATGTGATGCCCATCTATAAGAAGGGCCCAGGGAACTACAGGCCTGTCAGCCTGACCTCAGTGCCAGGAAAGGTAATGGAACAGGTCATCCTGAATTCAATCATACAGCATGTGTGGGACAACCTGGAGATCAGGACCAGTCAGCATGGGTTCATGAACAGCAAGCCCTGCCTGACCAGCCTCATCTTCTTCTATGACCACGTGACCCTCCTGGTGGATGAGGGAAAGACTGTTGATGTAGTGTACTGGAAAGCAGGGCTGTAGCACACCTAACAGATACTTGGGAAGACAATTGTCATAATCACAAATGCCCCCACTTCTTCCTCCTTTCCTCCAGACCTTATTGCTGAACAGTGTCATGTGGTATGTAATATCCCTTTGGCTAATTCAGGTTCTTTCCCAGCCTCTTTTGCCTGTCCCAAGCTTACACAACATGGGGCAAAGTAGCAAAAATTATTATTATTATTGCTACTACTACTACTACTAATAATAATAATAGTAAAAATAACAATAAAAATAATTGTAAGGCAAAAATGGTGATGTTTTCCTACAGTTTATTTTTGCAGCCGAGTGTCTATTACATTTATATGAAAGTTTTAGTGCAAAAGATTTGAGCTTGTTTACCAAATGAACTCTGTAAATAAAGCTACCACACTCTACCTTCCCCTGAGCATAGTTTAGATCCTTATTGCTTACTAATTTATTACTGTGAAACTCCATATCCTATAACCTCTGGCTGACTGCAGTTTCCGAGACAAACTTAAAAATCCCCCTTTTTCAGTATACTAGACTTTTGTTACATCTGTGAGTCATCCACCTCTTAATGATATTAATTGAACTATAACACTTTCAAAAATCATGAGAAATTACATTCTTTAAGCTTACACTGCTGAAATATTTTTAACTTCTCAGGGTCCATATTTTACTCTATTTGTTACTTAATAAAAACTATTAATGTATATAAATTAATATTTATAAAGGTAGAAAAAAAAAATTAAATACCCCCCCCCAGTAAATACATAAAGAATCAATGAAAGAATTAAAAAGATAGGAACAAAGAGACAAAGAGTTAACAAAAGGAAAACAAAACTATAATTTTTTAACAAAGAACATTTTCTGAACTAATTACTAATTATTACTAATAATCTGAGTGGGAGTAAGGTTCTTTTGGTTTCTTTCCTTTGTTTCTTGCTTCTCTAGCTTGTTAGTAATAGGCAATAAATCTTACTATCTCCATATCCTGAGTCTGTTTTGCCCATCACAATAATTACTGTGCGATCTCCCTGTCCTTATCTCAACCCTCGAGCCATTTGTCTCTTATTTTCTCCTAATTCTTCTTTGAGGAGGGGGAGTAAGAGAACGGTTGTGGTGGAGCTTGGCCGCCCACCCAAGTAAAACCACCACAAACCTGTTTCCAAGCTGGGACCACTGCCAATTGCTACCTTTATAGCTGACCTGTCCTGAAGCAGAGAGAGTACAGGCAGAGGTGAGTCTCCAACTCACTGAACAGCATCCTTGTGCAATCTCTCTTTGGTATAAAATGAATGGACAAAGCAGTGAGTCTCACCATGAATAGAGAACACAAAACAACTGACAAAAATACGTTGAGGTACACTGCCTTTTGGGCTTTTCCATTATCATGGCACCAATTGAATGTCATCTAGTTTCGCCATAGACTCCCTTGAAGTTCTATCATTATGCACTATTCTGTCATCATTGTGCACCCTCAGCAAGTTTGCAGACGACACCAAGCTAAGTGGTGCAGTCAGTACACTAGAGGGAACAGATGCCATCCAGACAAACCTGGACAATCTTGAGATGTGGGACCATGAAAACTTCATGAATTTCAACAAGGCCAAGTCTTGCACCTTGGTGGGGGCAATCCCAAGCAAAGATACGGGCTGGGTGATGAGTAGATTGAGAGAAGCCCTGAGGAAGATATTGGCGTGTTGGTGTATGAAAAACTGAACACGAGCCAGCAGAGAGCACTTGTAGCCCAGAAAGCCAGCTGTATCCTGGGCTGCACCAAAATAAGTGTAGCTAACAGACTGAGGGAGGTGATTCTCCCCCTCTACTGTGAGACACAAACCTGTTGTATTGTGTTCAGCTCTGGGGCCACCAACATAACAAGAACATGGACCTCTTAGGGCAAATCCAGAGGAACACCACAAAGATGATCAGAGGGCTGAAGTACCTCTTCCATGAAGACAAGCTGAGAGAGTTGGGGTAATTTAGTCTGGAGAAGAGAAGGCCCCAGAGAGACCTTAGAATGGCCTTCCAATATTTAAAGTGGACCTATCATGTGGACCGGGTATGTAGTGATGGGACAAGGGGCAGAAGTTTTAAACTAAAAGAGGGTAGATGTAGATTAGACATTAAGAGGGAATTCTTCATGATGAGGCACTGGAACAGGTTGCCCAGAGAACCTGTGGATACCCCACACCTGAAAGTGTTTAAGGCCAGGTTGGAAAGGGCTTAGAGCAACCTGGTCAAGTGGACAGTATCCCACACAGCAGGGGGATTGGAACTAGGTGATCCTTAAGGGTCCCTTCCAAGCCAAACTATTCTATGATTCTACTGTTTTATGATTCTACACTTAAAAACCTCTGTGAGGAGAGGAAAGTATTTGTTCAAATCTACTCAGGCTGAAGTAAAAGTTAAATAGCCTGTGTAAATACATAGAACAACTAGATGAAAAGGAGAACCTTAGTTTTGTCAAGCAGTTTTTACTCTTGGTTTTTCATAGAAAACATTTTTCATGTTATACATTCCTGATTTTATTTTATTTTTTTTCCTGAGATTTAATGTCTGATACTTTATTCATTTTTTGGCATGACTGGTATGGGTTTTCCAATTTCTGTTTATTACATTAAAATAAAAACAAATAAAAACATTGTTAATGATTAATATAAAATTATTATTATTATTATTATTAAGACTGAGTTTTTCACCATCTCTTTTTGTTCATGTTGGATGCTAGGATTTCAGTCATTTCTGCAGTACCACCCTTTATATAATCCTTAAACCTTTATGTCTTTCAGGAACCTCTGCTATTGACTAGTTGGGCAAAAGGGTTAAGCAGTAGATTTTCCCATGCTGAGATATATACATTTTCTCCAGAATTTCAGTTTTCAGATACAATCTAGAAGTACGTTGTTGTATTTCCAATGCAGTATCTTAATAGTTTAGAAAAGGAAACAAAAACTAAGTAATTGAAGAATAAACCTACAGTTCTGATTAGCTATAGATGGATAAAGGAAGTATTTCACAGAATCACAGAATGACTCAGTTTGGAAGGGACATTAAAAATCATGTAGTTCCAAGCCCCTGTCATAGACAGGGATGCCACCCACTGGATCAGGTTGTTCATGGCCTCATGTAACTTGGTCATGAAAACCTCCAGGGATGAGGCATCCACAGCTTCTCTGGGCAACCTGTTCCAGTGCGTTACCACCCTCTGAGTGAAGGTTTTACCCCTAACTTCTAATCTAAATCTCCCCTTTTTTAGTTTAAAACCATTCCAACTTGTCCTGCCATTATCTGGTTGAGCAAAGAGTTGTTCTCCATCTTTTTTGTAAGTCCACTTTAAGTAATCTATTTCAGTAACAATATGCAGTATGGTCTAGGAAATGAATGATAGATTATTGAGTTATTGCAAGAACAGTCCCTGAAAAACAACAAGTAATGGAAGAAATTATTGTTATTATTATTATTATTATTTTAGAATATATAAAATTCTACACAATTTAGAAGATTTGGAAGTCGTCTGTTTTCATTTTGACTCATATATTCATTTTCCTACAAGGTCTGCTCTTGTGATTTTTTTTTAATAATTATAATAATAATCTGTAAGTGTGTCATGTTTTTAATAACTGTCATTTTCATCCTTTATAACTGTTTCTAGAGAAAAAAAAAAAAAAAAAAGATAATATTCTACTTCCATTTTAATCATATAACTCAATTTATGTTAGCAGCAGTGACATGGATTTACATCAGTGTAACTGAAATGACAATCTAGACCAAATTATAAAAGTTATTCCCTTTTAATCCCAACAACTGCAGAGGGCTGTCACCTTAAGCTTGTAAGTCATTTCTTTCTTTTTAATAAATTCATGCTGGCTCATCTCCATGGCAACTTCCAATTCACCAGTGACTTGATCTTTATTTGTATTTTCTTCTCTCAGCATTTGAAATAAATGTTTGAAACCTGCCAAGTGTGTGCCAAGAGATAAAGGTCTTATTTCAGATCTTTGTGGATTCAGAATTGCTATTCTGATATTTATACACATGAAGAATCATTTCAGCACAGCTGAATTAGTTCTATGTCTTTTTGCTGGACTAAATTCTTTACACTTCAAATAACTATAAAGTTACTTCTTTGCTACATTCTTCCCCCTCCTCCCTGTCTTTCTTTAAGTAGACTCAAAGTGTTGTGCAATTTTGGAAGCAGCTAATTTCTTACAGATAAATTATCTATAAATTTTTGCATTTTACCTAGGAGTAATGTTGCGGGCCTCAGAAATATGTTACTACTGTGAAAATCAGGATTGAGTGTTTCACCTTTTTTCTTTTTGGTTCACAGAACCTAGTGCGTTTCTGTATACAGAATGAAACCCATATCCCATAACAATTCAGCTGCAAAAATTTCATGAGACCCACTGAGGTCAGGATTCTACGCTAAAATGTCACAACAGTTTGCCTTAGGCTTCCAGAGGTTCATTTTTTCAGTCCAAACATACCTTTAGTGATGTAACCAAGGGACTATATTCCAAATTGTATAAAATTTGATTTGTCCCAACACTATTCTTCATTCTTTTTCAATCTGTGTGAGACAATCAAGTAAATATTATATAGTGTATAAGGCTTTGACGCATGTATCTCAGCTAGATATAGGCGTAGCTATCTATACTGAAATAGTCACTCATTCTTAATATTGTTCCAAAACAATAGGCATTTTTAGAGTATATATAGCCTGACTTATTTAAATAATTACCCTGGAGTACAGAGGGTTTAATTAGGCTCTATAGGAGGCTCTGTCTCTCCCTTGCCTAGAAAGCTGTCTAACAGACTCATTCTCTCTCTACAGAGTGAGACCAATGAATCATTTTTTCATGATACACATCCATCAAAAGTCTTGGCAAGACAATGATGTTATTACTTTGCTTCAGTCAAGCAGATTAGGCAAGGGAACCAGCCATCAACAGTCCTGTCATGGTTCCTTTCAAACATCTTTCTTTAAAAAAGAAAGCCTTTGAAATGACTTGGCACAAACAGGAGTTTTCACACTACCTTCCTTTTTCCTGTTCACCTATTTGTTATGGTACACTTAAAAGGACTCATTAAAAGGAACAAATGAATTGGGCTCACTTCTGAGTTAAGGGCAGTAATAAGAGGAAGTGAACAGGAACCTGGGGAAAAAAGCGAAAAGAACCTTGATTATAGATTCATGTCTGTCTCTGTTGCAAAAGATAAATCCTATGTAAGATTACTGGCTCTGTAGCTGTAGTTTGGTGAGATGACATCAAGGCTTTCAATCTGGCAAGTCACTGACTCACCATAACGGCTTGCTTGAAACAGACTGTGGGAGATTGCTGGTAGAGCATTTATAACTCTTTTGCTGGGATTCTGGCCACATACTTTTTCATGATATTACTAAGTAAAATATCATTTATTTCCTTGGGTTGAAAATATAATAAGACTTGCTGGCTAGACTTCTTGTTTGTTGGGCTAGTGTGAAACAACAGCTACCTATTACGGATTTTTATTGTTATTTTTTTCTCCGAAAGAGAAAGATAGATGAAATTTTATCATCAGAGTAAAGTCACCTTATTCATAGAATAAAAGCAATTGATCTAACAGAGCTGATGTAATCTCATAGTTATGCAGTTGAAATAGTCCAAGAAATATCTGTCTATTCCAAATTGAGACACACGGTGAAAAAAAAAAAAAAAAAAAGAACAGTAACAAATTTGGTGAAAAAAGAAAAAAAAAAAGTCACCGGAACTGTATTTTTGAATGGAAAGTAAGCATCCAAGGATTTATTTCTTTCTCCTTATGTGGAAGAAATAAATTAAATAGGCTAACTGACATTAATATTGACAGTGCACTCTTGGCTCATATTCAGCCTGCTGTCTAGTTTAACCCCACAAGGTCCCTTTCAACAAGTCTGTAGCATACCTAGTCTTTCTCTTCCTCTACCATACACCTAGACCTTGTTTTCTTGATATTTATACTATTGTATCAGACTCCAAAATACATTTCCATAACTTCAGTCATCTGCCATTGTTCTTTTTTTCCTGTCTCCTCTGTGAATTTATTTTTCATCTCTCAAAATTAAAAATTATGGAGAGAACAACTTCAATTACAGTAATTATTTTGACCAGTGTTCTGCCTACAGTTTGCCACTGGTATACTAGATTCTTCCCTTATTCATATTGCATACTCTTAATTTTACCTTGATAAAAATGACTCAGATCCCAAAGTTAATGTCAATTCACACTGAATTTCCCATTTGTTGCTTCATCAGAGAATGAGAGCCAAACTAAAAGAAAATTGGTTTTAAATAAAATGTTCAGCTCTCATCTTCCTCTTCAACTAAGAGATAAGTTTTTATAAAAAATGTTCCTACATGTCATTTTAAATATTTTTTTCCACTGTTGAAAAACACATTCCTCAGGACTTCCAGAATGAATTTCCAGCCACTATATTCTGTCATTTGAAAGTTTTCAAAAACATTTCAGTTTTCGGTAGAGTACTGTGAAGAATAGCAGAAGTATTCTTCCATTATTTTCTATAAAACTAATACAAATGAGGTGATGTCTCAGCAGAAACAATCTCATGTTGGCAGTTTCATTCTTTCATTTAAAAAGAAGCTGTAACCTACAGTAAGACCTGAACAGTTACCATAAAAGAAGTAAATAGACCCTTCTCTTACATGTGTTTCTCACTCCCCTCCTAGTGGGATGGGAGAGAGAAACAGAAAGCTTTAAAGCTCATGGTTTGAGATGAAGACAGCTTAATAGGTCAGAATAAGAAAGGAAATTAAATACTACTACTACAACTACTATTACTTATTATTATTATATAAAAAACATGTGATGCACGATGCAATTGCTCATCACCACTAACTGATGCTCATATAGTCCCTGAGCAGTGGCCACTCCCCAGTCAACTCCCTCCAGTTTTATTGTTCAGAATGACTTCATATGATATGGAATATCTCCACGGCCAGTCTAGGTCAACTGTTCTGGTTCTGTCCCTTCCCACCTTCTGGTGCACTCCCAGCCTCCTTGCTGGCAAGGTAGCAGGAGAAGCAGAAAAGTCATTGACTCAGTGTAAGCACTGCTCTGCAGCAACTAAAACATCAGTGTGTTATCAACATTATTTTTCTCTTAAATCAGAAATATGTCGTCATAGCTACTACAATGAAGAAAATTAACTCAGCCAGAACCAGGACATTTATGTAGGCTAAACAGCCCCAGCCGTCAGAGCCTTTCCTGGGATGCTCCCATCCTTTCATCATCTTTCTGGCCCTTTCCTAAACTCTTACCATTCTCTCTTATAGTGGGGATCCCAGAACTGGGCACAGTACTCCAGGTGTAAAGGAGAAGGCCCAGATGTTAAATTAAAAAAACTCTAGACATTTCTGTTTTCTTCTTTTCTGTGAGGCATAGATCTCTCTCAAGGATCATCAACAAAGATCACAAGCTCTGCTACAGCACTCTTGAGAACTAATTTTGTTCTTGTTTATTGTGTAGAGAATACTAGTTTTAATAAAAACTAGGTTTTAATATTTTACATTTCAGACCTGCAGGTTGTTGGAGGTGGTTGGAAGCATTCTGCAACTAGTGTTAAGTCAGATTACGTGCAATAGGTATTCTACAAACTTCTTGAGAAAGAGATCATTGTTAATACCTCAGATCTATACTGTTTATTTCAGTGGAATATTATTTAATCTATTAAAATAATATTATTCTCCAGTGTATATTCATCACCTTAAAAAATAAGGTCAAGACATATATATATGGAAGCATATATTTTTATTTATTAGAATGTCATAATTCCTTACATGATAAGCTATAATGCTTGACTGTGTAAACAATGGGAAACTTTGAATGATATATATTTTCTGAATTGAATTATGTATACTTCTGTTATAGATATACAGGCAGCACTATAGCACATTTGAATGACATTAAATTTCAAAAAGAATTGTTACCAACATTCCTGTGGCTGTCAGTTACTACTGAGGATGAAACAGCTATTTCTTTCTAGTTTGTTGTTTTGTTTTTGCTTTTAAAGAAAGGACCATATACAAAGAACCTGCTACATTTTAAATCCACAAGGTTGAAATTCTAGTGGCCTTGCATTGTTAGAATCAGATAGTCCTGAAGTCAGAATATACATTTTTGGGGGGATCTTAACCTTCTTTAAGGATGCAGTTCAGAACTATGTTATTGCTGAAAATGACCTTTGTTGTTAGTAAACATGCATGTTAACAAGTATTTTAACCTGCAGTGTATTGCTTCTGTACCCTGTTGTCAGGAAAATGGCATTTCTTCACTTTAGTGTAATCTTTCAGATTTTCTCATAGGTATGTATCTTTACTCAGGATCCCATCAATGCTTCATCTTGTAAATTGTAACTGTTAAACTGTTTCCTGAGAGAAAGAAATAATCCCACTGTTTAAAGAGATTTGGCATATATCAACAATTAACTTTGCATTTACCAATATAGGTCTCTATGCTAATCTCTATCTCTATATCTCTGTACTAATGCCACCCCCCACCCCCCTTTTTTTTTTCTTTCTAAAATTTAGGTTTTTCTCTAAAAGTTTTATTCTACCAGCAGTAATTGTGTTTTTTTCTTTCCCCCTAAACCAACAAAGATGCTTTCAGGACCTGAAAATTAGTAGTTCACTCTGTTGAAAAAACCTGTATTTTAGAGTAATAAGTTATTACTTTTATAATCAAATTCATAAGGGAAAAATCATCGTGAGCTCTAGATTTCAACTTACCATGCCTTTACAGAATAATCTGATCATAGTGGTAAATACGTATTATGTGTGAGGTTTTTAATATTTGGGAGAAATTGACTGAGGACAGGGAAAAAAACATGGGAGCTGTGTAGTTAGAATGGTAAACCCTGTAACTGGTGAAAAAAAGGTAGATAGGTCTGTTAGAAGAAGCAGGTGGTGACAGGGGTGATTTTGAAAAAAATAATATGGAATTATATTTTCATATGGCCTGAATGTGGCATGGAATGATCTTATGACCATCTAATTCTGGAAATGCACATTTTTTATATCATTCTATGCCCACTGAGAGAGTTTTTACATATTAGAACAGACTGCCCAGGGAAGTAGTTGAGTTGAGATCCCTGGAGGTCTTCAAATAATGTGTAGATGTAGTGCTTAGTGATATGGTTTAATGGTGGACTTGGTGGTGCTAGGTTCAAGGTTGGACTAGATGATCTTAGAGGTCTCTTCCAACCTGAATGATTCTATGGTTCTAAGGAACAAAAGCAGAAATGAATGAACAGGCAAACGTTTTCAAGCTGAATATTAATGCCAAGACAGACTTCAAACACTAAATAAAATAATGATAGAATGAGGTATACATCTTTGTTCCAAATGCTGTACCCACATCTCACATAGTATTATGTAGGACTGCTACATGCTTCAGGAAATAAAGACACTTTCATACTGTGGGAATTAAAGGGTTTCTTTCTTTATGTCTCATTATAATGTTTTGACCTAAAGAGAAGAAAATATTAAATTGACCTTAACAGAGATATTTTAAAAGTAAGGTTTGTTAGTGACTTCTCTAAAGTAAGACAGAAAACTACATTTTTTTATAGTACTATATGTTGCAGGAACAGTATAGATGCTTGACATTTAAAAATAAATAAATCTTTTAATACCTAGTGAACAATAACCCTGTGGGATGTGTTGTGTGAATGTCAGAAAAACTTATATTGCTTTAAGACAATAGCACTACAATTCAAGCAAAAACATCTTAAAATTCTGTAAATTCTTGCTTTCTCCCACATGAAATTTGAAAGACAAGGTGTTAAACAGTGATCTGTCATGATGTTCATGAGGATACATAAATCCAGTTGGAAAAATACCTGTACGTATGCTATATGTAGTTGGCAATATCCTACTTTATTAACATACAGGAAGGAAGGAAGGAAGGAAGGAAGGAAGGAAGGAAGGAAGGAAGGAAGGAAGGAAGGAAGGAAGGAAAAGGAAGAAAGAAAGAAAGAAAGAAAGAAAGAAAGAAAGAAAGAAAGAAAGAAAGAAAGAAAGAAAGAAAGAAAGAAAGAAAGAAAGAAAGAAAGAAAGAAAGAAAGAAAGAAAGAAAGAAAGAAAGAAAGAAAGAAAGAAAGAAAGAAAGAAAGAAAGAAAGAAAGAAAGAAAGAAAGAAAGAAAGAAAGAAAGAAAAGAAAGAAAAAGAAAGAAAAAGCTACACCATTTTTTTCCAACATTTTTTGTTTTTTCTTCATATATTTGTTATTATACATACAATGAATTTGAAACTATCAGCAACAGCTTTTACCACCTATTTTTGGAAAAATGTTTTTCCTGCCTTTCTTTTGGAAATTCTTTTTTTTTTTCTTTTTTTTTTTTTTTTTAAGAAATTCAAGTCTACCAGATTTCTTGAACCTGAAGGGACAGAAACCTAGTAACATGAAATCTTACCCATTTTGTCATCTATGAAACTACCACAATAAAATAAATAAATAAATAAATAAATAAATAAATAAATAAATAAATAAATAAATAATGTAGATAAATAGAAAAGACTCAAATCTCAGTGAATTTCAGCTTAAATCTTTCTAGGTACAGTCTGTGTTTAACTTGCTATATTTTATTTATTATTTTATTAAGGAAGGATCTACAGTCCGATTCAATTACATTAAGATGTTATATAACAAGCATTTATGAACAAACTTGCAGGGAGAGCATCAGAATCAACTAGAATATCAGAACCTTAAATGAAAGCTTTATGTGTGCTTTTTTTTAAAAAAATAAATAAATAAATAATAATCTTCTATGAAGTGGGGTGCATACTAAAGAGTAAACAACTCCTTTTAGTCCGTTTTCCCAAAAAGATATAGCCAATGCCATCTTCCTGTATATAATCTTCCTGCTAATGTCTACTAACAAGATTCAGTAAAGGAAGACTTTTCAGTTCACTTTGTAAAAATGAGGAAGGAGTTTGAAATGAGAAGGGAAAAGCTTAAAAAAATACTAATGACAGAACAAGAATTACGTCTCATAATAAAGAAAGTTTATGGGTATGGTCTCTTTGTGAAGTTATGTAGTTAGAGGACAAGAAGTAATGGCTTTAAACTAAAAAGGGGTAGGCTTATATTAGATATAAGGAAGAAATTCTTTGTTATGATAGTGGTCAGGCACCGGAACAGGTTGCCCAGAGAATCTGTCGATGCCCCATCCATGGAAGTTGAATACTTCCAGGCTGGATGGGGCTTTGAGCATCCTTGTTTAGTGGAAGGTGTCCCGCCTATGGCAGGGAAGTGGAGCTAGATGATCTTTAAGATTCCCTCCAACCCAAATCATTCTATGATTCTGTGATTCTAAGCTTAGGAAGTTTCTTGGATACCTATCATCTTGAAACTCTTAAGTTTTTGCCTTAAGTTTTAACATACTAGAGTAATTAAGAACTAACTCCATGATACCATCAGAAAATATTTCATCATTGTTAAAAATAGTTACTTATCTTCTTAATAAATGCTTGAGGTATTCATTTTTTAGCGGGACAGAAATGAGCTAATTTTGGGACAAAATGGGCTTATTTGGGGACAAAGCCCTCATTCTGGGACAAAATGAGCTGCAGCTTAGAAAACCCAGAAATGTGCAAAAATGGAATGAGGATATATACATTTTTCTTCTGACTTCAGACTTTGATCACTGATGGAAATATTCTGAAATTATACCTTGTTGTGGTTTAACCCAGCTGGCAGATAAACACCACACAGCTGTTTGCTCACCCTCCCCAATCCCTCTCTGGGATGGGGGAAAGAAACAGGAAAGTGAAGCCTGTAAGTTGAGATAAAGACAGTTTATTAAGACAGAAAAATAATAATAATAACAACAATAATAACGACGATGATGATGATAGTACTACTAATAATAATGTGTACGAAACAAGTGATGCACAATGCAATTGCTCACCACCCGTTGACAGATGCCCAGCCTAACCCCGAGCAATCCAGCCCCCCCACCCTGGCTAGCCACCCCTATATATTGTTTAGCATGATGTCAGATGGTACGGAATACCCCTTTGGCCAGTTTGGGTCAGCTGTCCTGGGTCTGTCCCCTCCCAGCTCTTGCTGTACCCCCAGCCTGCCCGTTGGCAGGATAGAGTGAGAAGCTGAAACGTCCTTGGCTTGGTGTAAGCACTGCTCTGCAACAATTAAAACATCAGCATGTTACCAGCACTCTTTTCATCCTGAGCCAAAACATAGCACCCTACCAGCTACTAGGAGGAAAATTAACTCCGTCCTAACTGAAACTAGGACATACCTGAAGTCTTATTTGAATGACCTTTTATTTTTTCTTTTACAGTCACTGTACTCAACAGAATAAATAGTATGAATGTCTTATTTTACCTTCATGCTGGCCAGTTTATCACTACATGTACGGTATAGGTTTTTGCTGCCTTTAAGATTGACTATTGACATACAAGTTTTTAAACACCTGCAGCTTTGGGCAGGACCAAAATCTTTGCTAGGACCTGTTAGGAATGTTTTAACAATTTGTGTCCATAAAGAACAGTCCTGTCTGCCTCTGGGTCCTGCACTGGCAATTTAATTCCTGAACCACAGATGCAGTGTGTCCCAGTCTCCCCCTCATTCTAGTCAATTTATCAAGTCTTCAGAAAATACTCCTCAAATTTATGAACCTGTTTGCTTTAGTTGTTCCGAACTTCTATTTCTAACAGTTACAGCCTTTTTTTTTGTCTTCTTTGAGATTAACTTAACACTGCTATAGGTGTCACTGTCCCTGTGAATGGCTGCTGAGGAATGTTTTAATTACTCGTGAAGCGTCAATAAGAAAGCTGTTTGTGTTTGTATGAAGTCTTTGATGTCTGGGGGTTTCAGAACAACTGATAACAACTAGTGACAGTTATGGGATACTATGCAGGCCTCTGATATCTGGCCAGGTGGCCAAGAGATTAAGAAGAAAAAAAGAAGCTGAAGGACGGCTGGGAGACAAGACCTGCAGGGGATGTTCTATAAACTTGATACAGTGCCAAGGGAGTACAAAGGGGAAGGACGAGAAAAAAACTTGGAGAGGAAGACTACGAGCCTTCAGCATGAAAGACCCCTAGAGACCCCCAGAGGGACCACCGGAGACTGATGCTCATGCTCCAGTAGGAGGGACTGGACCCCGGAAGCTAATTATAATAACCTATTTTTTTTAGAAGTAGTAATGAATATGTATTAGTCTAGGAGCATAAAAATCAGCTACTTGATGTAACTGGTGTGCGTCCTGGTGGAGCGGAGACTCCCGGTGCACCCAGCGCTGTTTGCTTACCTCTATTCTTTTAATAAATCCTATTTTTTTATTTAATCCTAATTTGAAGATTGAGCCATTTCTAACAGACCTACCAAACCAACAAGTATAGTGAAGAAATTTAGGCAACTAAGTTAGTCAGACATGCTGTTTCCCCTGAGTCCTTCAAAGACAGTTGCTTATTTTCACTGATTCTAAGAGAGAATTAAACAGTTTCCATTCCAATGTGTTGTAGAGTTGGATTTGATGAAAGCATGCATGCTGTTCATGCTTAATGCAAGAGGAAGACAAGTCAGAGAAAGATGCTGGGGTCATAACCTTTTAACCAGAGGATATTAAATTCTGATGGGTACAGATCTCAGTATTCCCAAAGTAAGATCTGTCCCTGGATATAATTAATTCATAGGTCTAGTTTTAGGGTGTTGGTGAAGGCAAACTGACTACTCTTCCTGATTTAAACAGCTAGATAGATCTTACCTATAAATGAGATCTGACCCAAGTAATTCTCCAAGTATGACAAGTAAATAATAGGACATATTCAAACTAATTTCCACAGTGATATATTGCTACTAAAATGAGGTTATACCTAAGTCATTCTTCTCTGTAGACAATCAAAGTTTAGCAATTTATGATTTATGTTGTTTTATTCTGTCTCATTTTCCCCCAATTAACATGTAACAAGACTCTTAAATTTTGTCAGTTGTTTCAGAGAGTAGTTTTTCATGACTTTAATTTTTCTTAAATAGAGTTTCTTATTCATGCTCATCCCATGTAATCTTTTAGGCTATGCAAAACACTTTGTTTCTACAGCAAGTATTCCTAAGTACATTATCCAACTAAAAACAATAGTAAAAGCTAATATCTTTTTGTTTGTTTATTTGTTTTAGTGTAAAATCATGACTTATTCTTTTCCTCTTGTTTTCTGGCACAAAACTAAAATGATGCATAAAAAGCATGATGCTTTTTATGAGTAGGCAAATGGGAAGAAATTAATTAATTGCATCATGCCTGAACAACTCAATATCTATTTGATAGTTATGGAAAAAACAAACAAACAAAAAAAAAAACACCTTATCAGCTCATTTAGTTTACCTCCTTAGACACACAATGGTATTCTATTGCACCCCAAAGTGGATGTACATACTATGTTCTGTGTTTACATTTCCTTGGACATATAGACAACATTTCAGAAATCTGGAGATTGTGGTTTCTAACAGTAAATGAGGTTACATGGGGTGATTCTCCTACTATCCACAATTAATACCTAATTCATTAAAAAATACAGGATCTGTCGATCTGTCAAAGCGCTCAACGCAGGTACACAAGCTTCTTTTGTTTTGGGATTTGAGGACAAATATTTTAGTTTGCAATCTATGTATCTTTCAAAACAACAACAACAAAACTCTTAGAAACAAAACTGTGAATAAATTTGAGTTCTATGTAACCAGTAGACATCAGAAATTACAATCTCAGTACAACTGTTCTTTTTTTTTTTACTAAAATAGGCAACCAAGACAAGGTAAATAACCTTCTGGAAATGCTTTTGTATAAAGACCATCTGAGGTTACCAACTGAAATTTAAACACGGCCTTTGGACACTTAATACTAAACCAGATTATTAGCTTCCTTAGACTGCTCATACTAAAGCTGTTCTCAAAAGTACAAAAGCAAACATGACAGAAAATGAATGTAGTACAGTATTCAATAAATCAATGATAAGTATTCCCTTATTTATGTTAGTTAACTTCAGGAAAATGTATAGTAACCACTAACTGTTTATGAGTTGCTTAACATACTTTTCATTACTGTGATTTCTTGTTACAATGTAGGCAGAAAAACTGAACTATTTATAGGTAGTGTGTATCCAGTAGCTAGGTATTTGTTTTCCACCAGTTGGCAGACAAAAACTATAGATAGCAGAATGTTATTCCCTTCAGATGTCCACAGAATTTTTCGTGTAAAGTTCAAAAATGCTACAAATGTGATAATGATCTATTGCTCTTGAAATTATAAATATTCCTTGATCTTATAGACAAATTAAATCATAAAACTATGAATAAGAGCCAAATGGAATATAGATAATCAGTATTATGTGACTGTGTCTCCTTTCTATTTTCAGTTTTCAAGTATTTCTTCATTGTACATAGACAATTTAATAATTATACTAGTCTCAATTTTGTATTTATAGGGTTTCTAGAATATTTAGTGCTACAGTCAAGCTACACAATACTCTTAAATTTTCTTCATATGAGTTATTCACTTCAGTGTCTTGAGACTTACATCTTAGAAGAAACCACATGGAACAGTGAAAATCCTTATTTCCACTGGGAATTTTATTTTTAGATTTTTAGCTTTCCCTCCATCTGCCTTTGAGCATTTTTTCTATGTTTCAAGCATGAACAAGCAATATTAATCAAATTTCTAGCTTCTGTGAAGCATATTAAGTTAGATCAAATATACCTCGCATCATCTCCTTAGAAACTGTTTATTTAACTGTTTTATTGTCTCACTCCCATGATATATATGCAACAAGCAAAGCTATATAGAGTGAGAAAATATGGGTTTTTCTGCAGCAAATGTGGAGATGGAAAGGGAAAGCAAAGTAGGCAAAATAGCTTTTGTTTGTTTGTTTTGTTTTTGCAGAAGGATTCTACCCCGATTCCCAAACTAACAATCCTTCAACACCATAGCATTACCAAATCATTTCTTAATTTTACCTACTTCTCTAAAAGAAGATATTCACATTTCTTTGCTGTTATATACTATTTTTATAGTTTTTTCTGCACCATGTTTAAATGAGTTCTGTCACAACAAAATCACAGAATCATGGAATCATTCCGGTTAGAAAAAAACTCTAAGATCATCTAATCAAACCTTTAACCTAGTACAAAAGTCCACCACTAAACCATGCTACTAAGTTCTACATTTACACATTGTCTCAAAACCTCTGGGGATGGTGGCTAAACCAGTTCCCGGGGTGTCTTATTCCAATTCTGCACAACCCTTTCACTGAAGAAATTTCTCCTAATATCTAACCTAAACCTTCCCTGGTGCAACTCGAGGCCATTATTCCTCATCTTATCACTTGATGCTTGGTAGAAGAGACCAGTCCCCACCCCACTACAACCTCCTTTAAGGCAACTGTAGAGTGCAATAAGGTCTCCCCTGAGCCTTATTTTCTCCAAGCTAAACAACCCCAGCTCCCTCAGCCACTCATCATCATAGCTGTTCTCTAGACCCTTCACCAGCTTTGTTGCCCTTCTTTTGACATGCTCTACCACTTCAGTGTTGTGAGGGGCCCAAAACTGAACACAATATTCAAGATTCAGCCTCACCAGAGCCATGTACAGAGGGAAAGTCACTTCCCTGGCCACACTATTTCTGATAAAAGCCAGGATGCTGTTGGCCTTCTTGGCAACCTGAGCACACTTCTGGCTCATGTTCATGCGAGCATTGACCAACACCCCCAGATCCTTTTCCTCTGCATAACTTTCCAGCCACTCTTCCCCCAGCCTGTAGTGTTGCAGGGGGGTTGTTGTGTCCCAAGCTCAGGACCCGGCACTTAACCATGTTGAACCTCAGAGTTGGTCTCAGACCCTCAGTCCAACCTATCTAGATTCTCCTGCAGAGTCTTTCTACTGTCAAGCAGATCAAAACTCATGCCTAACTTGGTGTAATCTGCAAACTTACTGAGACTGTTATTCATAGGTTTGTGCCTGGTATGCCTCACCAATAAGCACACAGAGTCAGAATCAAAGGTATTTTAATTAAATAATTAATTATATAACTCTGCAGAGTAGGGTGCTTGGTGATCTTTCTCAAAACAAGCACAACTCTGACTTGAATCACCATTGTTTATACATAGGGAGAACCAAAACAAAACAAAACAACTATCTGGCTACTTTTGGTTGTTTAGCTCACCAAACCTCTATACGGAGTTTTCGCACTACTGAAGACCAGTGAGGAGGAACACTAAAACCCACATTTGCATATAATAGCATTTTGATTAGTGTGTTTTTAATAAGTTAATGACCCTAATGAGAAAAAGATTACCATAGGTCATTGTGGAATCAGAGTTTTTCTCCTTCTTGTTTTTTAGCGTTCATCCCTTATCTCCCTTGCTTCTGCTAGCTCAAGATTAACTGTATCCCTGTTTTCTTCAAGGTTTGATCAGTTTAAGACTACAATTGTGCGCTAGATTTCCTTGTCCAGATCATTGATAAAGATTTTCAAGAGGAGTGGCCCCAGTACTGAGGCCTGTGGGACACCACTATCAACCAGTTTCACTCTGGCTTTAACTCCATTCAACATGACGCTTTGAACACAGCTACCCAGACATTTTAATCCAACAAAGCGTACCCCCATCCATGCCTTGAGGTATCCAACCAGTTTCTTTAGGAGAATGCTGTGGGAAATGGTGTCAAAAGCGTGTCGCATTAAGCGGTGTATTAACCCCAGATTCACCAATAACGCATTAACCATTAGGGGTCTGGTTGGATTCAGAGCACTGAACTGTCACGGTCACGGATTCACCAATAACGTATAACCACCCTTACTCTAGTTGTGTTTAATGAGCGCTATCGTGACCAGGAAAAATGCAATCAAGTGTGATTTATTACAGCAACAGGTACACAGGCTCTTTGGATTGCCAGCAGTAGTGACTGTCTGTGAAAGCAAACTAGCATGCATGAAATACACAGGTGACACAAGTGTTACAGGTGCTACAGGTGTTACAGGTGTTACAGGTGTGCAGCCTAGAAATTAGCGTGTTAAAAGGATCAAAGACTCTAGAAAGATTTATAAGCAAGTGTTCAAATCTCACCCAAAGGTGTCCCAATGGGGGGGAAGAGGGGCTCAGCCTGTCAGCTGGTCCCAGGAGTCAGGAGGTCCTAAGGATGTTGTATTTCCTCGGGATGGTATCTCCCCTGACAGTGGTATCTTCCCTAACATCCCCTCTCTCTTAGGCCAATTTATATTATTTTCTATCTTTTGGGTGGAGCTTGAGTGGCTCTAGTCAAGCATATCTTAGTTATGATTGGGGAAAAGTTCTCCCGTCTCCGTTTAAAGTAATAGGCTCCAAGAAATTCAGGGCGCATGCTCAGTGAGGGGTGGTCGCACCTTGGAGGCGGGTAGCTTTTGGGATGGAGGTGTGTTTTGGTATTATAATGATATTATAATGAGCAAAAGTACACTAGGGTACACCATTTGTCAAAACATGACAGGTTGTTGACTCAGGGTAGCAAAAAGTGCAGCTTATCAGTCTCGGTGTGCACAAGAACAATTGAGTCCCCACCTGGTCACGGAGCCTAGCTGTGGTGTCTCCACTCCACTCTATGCTCCATACTGTTCCTTAGAGCTAGCACACCAGCTTCCCCCAGCGCGATAGCATCTAAGATTGGAAACCTAGGGAACGCTCAGGTAATGCAGCTACGCCCTATCCTGAAAGCCTCTTCAATGCTGTACATTTTCTTTAAAATGTGAATGCTACTTTTATTTGCCTAGTTACTTCAGACAATTGCACCACAAAGCCTTACTGAAATCTAGATATTTTTTCATCCACATCCTTTTCATTATCCACTGAGCACATTACCTTGTCATAGAAGATCAGATTTGTCAAGCAGGAACTGACTTTCATAAACTCATGCTGACTGGGCCTGACCATCTGGTTGCCCTATAAATGTGATGTGATGGCAGTGGTTTTCTGGATCTTCCTTCCATCCCTTCTTGTAGATAGGCATCACAGTTGCTAGCCAGCAGTCAACTGGGACCTCCCCTGACAGCCAGGACTGCTGTAAATGACAGAAAGCAGCATAGTGAGCACATCTGCCAGCTTCCTCTGTACCCTTGGGTAGACCCCACCTGGCCCCATTGATTTCTGTACATCTAAGTGGTGTAGCAGGTCACTAAACATTTCCTCATGGATTACGGAGGCTTCTTTCTCCTCCCTATTCTTATCTACCAGTTTAGGGGACTTGAGTACTCAGAGAACTGGTCTGTCTTGCTGCTAATGGCTGAGGCAAAGAAGGCATTAAGTACCTCAGCCTCTTCTTCATCTCTTGTCACTGTGTTACCTCCCACATCCAATAAAGGATGAAAAGTCACCTTAGTCTTCCTTCTCTTGTTTATGTATTTATAAAAAACATTGTTATTTGTCTTTAACAGCAACAGACAGATTGAGCTCAAACAGGGCTTTGGCCCTTCTAATTTTGTCCCCTAACAGCCTCACAACATCTTTGTAGTCCTCCTGAGTGTCCCTCCTCTTCTTTCAAAGACAGTAAGCCCTTTTTTTCTTTCTGAGCTCTGGCCACAAACCTCAGTTCAGCCAAGCCAGTCTTCTTCCACACTGGCTCATCTTTCAGTACATAGGGATGGCCTGTTCCTGTGCCTTTAGGACTTCCTTCCTGAAGAGTGTCCAGCCTTCTTGGACAGCTTTGCCCTGTGGGACTGGGGCAAAGGACTCTACCAACCAGTCTCCTTATCAGGCCAAAATCTGCCCTCCAGGGTGGCAGTTCTGTTAACACCCTCACTTTTCCAAGAATCAAAAATTGTGTTAATTTGTGATTGCTGTGCCTGAGATGGCCACCAACCTTCACATCACACACAAGTTATTCTGTCCTAGCTGGCCCACTCACCAGCTGTGAGGAAGTTGTCTTACACACATTCTGGAAACCTTCTAGACTGTTCCCTGTCTGCTGTGTTGTATTTCCAGCAGACATCTGGTAAGTTGAAGTCCCCCATGAGAACATAGGCTAGTGATAGTGAGACTTCTCTCAGATGCTTGTAGAATATTTCATTTGCCTCTCCAGCCTGGTTAGGCAGTCTATAACAGACATATATAATAATAAATAAAAATAACCAGGTCATCTGAATTCCCCCTGATTCTTACCCATAAACATTCGACCCTGCCATTGCCATTATTAATCTCAAGACAATCCAAACACTCCCTAACATACAGAGCTAGCCCACCACCTCTTCTTCACAGCCTATCCCTTCTGAAGAGTTTGTAACCATCCATTGCAGCACTTCAGTCATGCAAGCCATTACACCATGTTTCAGTGATAGCAACTATGTCATAGTTTTCCTATTGCTCAATGGCTTACAGATCCTCTTGTCTGTTGTCCATAGTGTGCATTAGTGTAGATGCACTTCATCTGGGCTAGCAATCATGTCACCTTTCTGGGGGGAGAAGCCCAAATTCCTACATGACCATTCCTGGGCACTTTTATCACTTCTAACCTGTCAATATTCCTTGTACCTTTGCTACCACATCTCTTCATCTCCAATCTCAACAAGGTCAGCAGACAGATTGACCTTGCTAGCACACCATTCCATAACCATTGTTATACCACCCCCAGGTTTTGCTCTGTCAAGCCTGATTTTATCCCTTTTCCCTTTCAAATATAGTTTAAAGCCATATCAGTAACTTCCAATAATTCCTGAGCAAAGATCCTCTCCCCCTTAGAGATGGGTGAACCCCGCCCACTGCCAGCAGGCACATTGTCTTGTAAAACGACCCGTGAACAAATTTCTGCTGGTGACACCAGGCTGAGCCAGATGTTGATTTTGTGGCTCTTCCTGTTTCTTGTCTTGTCAACCCCTGCAAAAGGAGGGACAGAAGAAAACACTAATTATGTTCCTGACCACTTAACTAGTTGTACTGAGGCCCCGAAATCTCTTTTGATTGCCCTCAGGCTTCGTTCTGAAGTTTCACAGAATCACAGAATTGTCTAGGCTGGAAGAGACCCTCAAGATCAACCTTGAACTAGTCCAACCTCTGACCTAATACTAACAAGTCCTCCACTAAACCATTTCATTAAGCTCTACATCTTTTAAATACCTTCAGGGATGGTGACTCAACCACTTCCCTGGGCAGCGCATTCCAATGCCTAACAACCCTTTTGGTAAAGAAGTTTTCCCTAATATCCAACCTAAAACACCCCTGGCACAATTTTAGCCCATTCCCCCTCATCCTATCACAAGGCACGTGGGAGAATAGACCAATCCCCACCTCGCTACAGCCTCCTTTAAGGTAGCCATAAGAGAGCGATAAGGTTGCCCCTGAGCCTCCTTTTCTCCAGGCTGAACAAACCCAGCTCACTTAGCCTCTCCTCATAAGACTTGTTATCCGGACCCCTCACCAGCTTCGTTGCCCTTCTCTGGACTCTCTCAAGCACCTCCATATCCTCCTTGTAGTGAGGAGCCCAAAACTGAACACAGTACTCGAGGTGCGGCCTCACCAGAGCTGAGTACAGGGGGACAATCACTTCCCTAGCCCTGCTGGTCACACTGTTCCTGATACAAGCCAGGATGCTGTTGGCCTTCTTGGCCACCTAAGCACACTGCTGGCTCATATTCAACCGCCTATCAAAGAATACTCCCAGGTCCTTCTCTGCCAGGCAGCTTTCCAACCACTCATCTCCCAGCCTGTAGCTCTGCTTGGGGTTATTGCACCCCAGGTGCAGGACCCGGCACTTGGCCTTGTTGAACTTCATGCAGTTGACCTCAGCCCATCGGTCCAGCCTATCCAGATCCTCCTGCAGAGCCTTCCTACCCTCAAGCAGGTCAACACGCACACTTAACTTGGTGTCATCTGCGAACTGACTGGCCCCAGTTCTGAACCCTGGGGGGCGCCACTAGACAGCAGCTTGATTTGACTCCATTCACCACAACTCTTTGCCTCTCCAGCCAGTTTTCAACCCAATGAAGTGTACGCCAGTCCAAGCCATGAGCAGCCAGTTTCTTGAGGAGAATGCTGTGGGAGACGGTGTCGAAAGCCTTACTGAAATCAAGGTAGATCACATGCACAGCCTTTCCCTCATCTACTAAGCATGTCACTTTGTCGTAGAAGGAGATCAGGTTCATCAAGCAGGACCTGCCTTTCATAAACCCATGCTGACTGGGCCTGACCACCAGGTTGCCCTGCAAGTGCTGCATGATGACACTCAAGATAATTTTCTCCATGAGCTTTCCTGGCACTGAGGTCAAACTAACAGGCCTAGAGTTCCCCAGGTATACCCTCTGGACCTTCTTGTAGATGGGCTTCATGTTTGCTAGCCACCAGTCGACTGAGACCTCCCCTGATACTCCTGTACTCCCCTGTCACTCCTCTAAATCACAAATCCGGTGTAACATCAAATATATTCAAAAAAGGAAATTTGACTTAAAGACTGCATCCTCCACAAGTAGAATATTTAAAAAGAATCTCGTCGAATAATTTTGCACTCTGGCATACTGCTCAGGGTGAATACATGTCAAATGATCTTTTTTTATCTTTCTCCTGTATTTTATAACCTATGCAGCTTGGAAATTGAGTCCTTCCAAAAGTATTTGAAGCTTGCCCAGATGTAGTAAGCAATTCACATGTGTCTTGATAAATTACTGTGCTACTTGGGAAACATTTTACAGCCAGTTTGATTAAGAAGAATATATGAATATCCCTCGTTCTTTAATATGTTTTGTTTTGTGTTTTTATTATTTATTTATTTATTTATTTTTGTTACTCCTCCAGACTGTTTAGGGCTAGCACTAAGTCTTTCTTATTAGTTTTTTCTTTAATTTACAGGTACATTATTAACTTCTGTGTGTACTTCATTCTTGGAAAAACAAAACAAAACAAAACACTGCTGCCAAGAAACAATATCCAGAAAATAACTTCCCTTCCCAGGATAGCCTTGTCTGAATACAGATTCTTACAATATGGGAAGATTTCGTCTTTCACATCTCTTCTACATGCGTTGGTAAATATTTAATACACAGAAGAACACCCTTATAAAAATTGATTGTTTTTAGGCATTTTTTTTTTTTTTTTGCCTTGACATTTCCTCTAAGGAAACCAAAAGTACAATTCCATGTCTTCCTGTTCCCATCTTATGTTTCTTCCCTCTGAAAATCTTCATATTGCATGATACATGAGAATCATCATCAGTCCACAGACTGAAGAATATTTATGCTGAATTTCACCTGTGCGGTGATCTTCATTTCTGTTTTTTACTGAGTCATTGTCTTTTTCTTGACGAATTATCACCATGTGATAGTATGTGACCAGTATGATATTTTACCCTTAGAAGAGGTCACATGTTTAACACGCCTCTTATGCTAAACAAACAGAGCTTTTAATGGAGCACTGGTGTTGTCTTTTTTTTTTTTTTTTTAAATATATATATCACTGAATGAGAAAAGACATGTAAGGGAATGTTATGCTTATTTTTCTTAATTTCATAGTGCATTTCTTACATGTTTTAAATATTAGAGAAAATTTCAGAAAAATCTCGAATATATTAGAAGCCTTTAAAAATGCAGTAAAACATGTTTCTAACATCAAATAACAACAAAAAAATATCTTAAAATGAAGATGGGGGTTGTTCACTGGAATTTTTGATAAATTGATAGTATAATCATTAGAAAATACATCTTTGTCAGACATTTTATGAACACTGTTTTCTGCTTTCTGACAAGTGCAATTTTGTTTTAAAATATATAAAAATAAACAACAAAATTGTTGAAAACAAACTGCCTGTTTCTGGAAATCTCACTCTGCTCTGTAAATTCCCAGTGTGAATCTTAACTGCATAACAAAACAAAAACAACAACAACAAACAACAACAAACACAAAACATAGAAGTGCTCTATCAACAAATTACACAGTAATGTATGTCTTGTCAGTTAAACAGAAGAAAGCAAACAAATCTGCCTCTTTTCTCTTCACCTCATACCTTCTGCAAACTGAGAATCAGCAAGGACGATTCGATGATTTTGGATGACTCCAAAATGAACAATTGACAAGTCAAAGCAGTTGACATAATAGAAGGAATCAAGAGGGACCTTGACAGGCTTGAGAGATTGGCCCATGTGAACCTGATGAAATTCAACAAGACCAAGTGCAAGGTCTTCTACCAGGATACGGGTAATCCCGAACATCAGTACAGACTGAGTGATGAATGGGTTGAGAGAAGTCCTGTAGAGAAGGTCTTGGGGTACTGGTGGATGAAGAACTTGACCTGAGTAGGCAATATGTGCTTGCAGCCCAAGAAGACTGTATCCTGGGCTGCATCAGAAGCATAGTCATCAGGTCAAGGGAGGTGATTCTCCCATTCTGTTCTGCTCTCATGGAACCACACCTAGAGTGTGCGGTTGGGGCGCCAGCACAAGAAGGATGTTCACTACCAGATGAGTCCAGAGGAGGGACATGAAGATGATCAGAGGGCTAGAGCACCTCTCCTATGATAAAAGAAAGCTGGGATTGTTTAGACTGAAGAGAAGGGTCCAGGAAGACCTTACAGTGGTTTTCCAGTAAATAAAGGGCATTTATAAGGACGATGTGAAGAGACTTTTTATTAGGGAGTTTAGTGATAAGAGAGAGAGTAACAACTTTAACTTAAAGGAAGGAAGAATTAGACTACGTATTAGGAAGAAATTTTTTACTATGAGGGTGGTGAGGCACTGGAACGTGTTGCCAATAGAATTTGTGGATGCTCCATCCGTGAAAGCATTCAAGGCCAGGTTGGATGGGTGTTGTGGTTTAACCCAGAAAGCAGCTAAGCACTACACAGCCATTTGCTCACTTCCCACAGTGGGATGGAAAAGAGAATCAGAAAAAGCAAAACCCTTAGTTTGAGATAAAAACAGTTTAATACGACAGTTTAACGGGTGTGTTATCAGAATTATTCTCATCCTAAACTCAAAACACAATATCATGCCAGCTATTAGGAAGAAAATTAACTCTGTCCCAGACAAAAACAGGGCAAATAGGTCTCTAAGCAATCTGATCTAGTGAGCAACCATGGCAGGTGGATTGAAGCTAGGTGATCTTTGGTCTATGATTCTATGCTATTTAAAGTCCCTTCCTACCCAAACCATTCTATGATTCTATGAAAATTTTTACTTAATGTGGGACTCAAGGAAAATCTATTTATGGCAAATTGATTGTCTAAATGCAGGTATGTATGAAAACAAAATATGTTTTCATAACTTTAAGTAGTTAAAGTCTTGATTTCTAAATGAAGAAGACACTGTTATTTCTCTTTCCCTTTAAATGAGTGCTTGAAATTTCATTGTTCTTTTAATTTGCCCTATTATTTTTCTATATTATCTCAAAAGATGAGTGATTACTTAGTCTATTTTGGGAGTTGTGCATGCCAGTCTCTTGGAGGCAAATATCAAAGAACATTTGATAGAAATGCTATTAAGGCAGGATGATCTGGAGAAATAAGCAAACATTGACTTCTGTCTCTTTCCGTTGTTGGAAATTTGACGGCTTTCCTACTCAGAGCAGGTGGAGTGGTCAAGAGCTAGAAACTGAAAGGGGTGGAGTGAGAGATTACTGAAGGGTAGAAAAAGACTATAGCAGTTTTGCTACAGTATTTGTATAGTTTCAGAAATATGTGGCTTTCTGTATTGAAATTAAGGTATTTCTGCTTTTCAAATACCTTGCATATAACAAACTAGAAAGCAAGTGCATCCATTTAATACTGTGAATCACTCTACTGAAATGAATAGTACTATTTACAGTTACAAACATCTTCTGGTCTTTAACAGGGCTTATTCTGAATTTTGTTCTCTGGATCTGGAGTGTCAGTGTAATTTCTTTTTTTTTTTTTTTTTTTTTTTTTTTTTTTTTAAATCTATCTGCCTTCACGACTACCTCTAAGGAATATTGACATACTCTAAGGAATTAAACCTCCCAGCAATCCTGTGCAGAAAGTGAACATTACTTATCCATGCTCCACTTTGGTGTTTTGATTCATTCTCTCTTCCAACTGTAAAAAGCAAGGCTATACTAACATTAACAAGTAATGCTGCCCAATAGAAGTAGATCTGGGTAAAGCACATAACATCCGCTCTACCTGCCTTCTAGAGTATTGGGGGAGAGTTCTTTAGCTCCAGTTCTAGTCAGGCCAGCCGGGTTAAGAGCTGTTACTGGTTAGAGAACACTACTATGTACTCCTGTAGTATATCTTCCACTTTGGTTTCATCTGAGAGAAATTTTGTTAGCTTCACTGTGAGGTTTCTTCATAATGTGAAACAAAGCTTAGTGGAGGGGCACAATTAAGAGATTAATTTGAAGAAAATTGAACTACTGCACTAACATGCTAATGTGGATGAAATTTGTATCAGCTAAACCATGGTTAAGTGTAAAAGCCTCACTTGGGCCCATCAGACAAAATAGGTGTAATGTCTATTTAAGCAACTTCAATAATGCACCAAAGAAATTAAAACAGTGTTCCTACTTTTCACATAATTTTTGTATCTTCCATTTTAAAAGTGCCCTAAATACTGACCAAATATTATTTGTATAAAAATCTGAAAGAATATATGATACAGTGCTAAGACTACTTATTCCAAAATTATGTGTTTTTTTTTTTTTTCCTTCCAAATGATTCTAAGCTTAATGTTATTAATTCAGTGTTTAATTTTATGCTTACAAATTATTAGATTAGGTACATAAAAAGGAAGGAAGGAGAAACTAATTTAACCTGCTGAGTGTGGAATCAGTTTCTGTGTTCATGGTATTGTGATATCTTGGCAAGACACATTGCAATTTTTTGGTAGCAGTGAATAAAGCTTTTCTGAAAACTTTGAATGAATATCTCAGAGAATGAACGGGCTCACCAGTAGGTGACTTACTGGAGTTCTGAAGAATAGCTAGTGATTAAGTTCCAAGCTTTTTGATCTCTAACTGTATTATCTGTTAACAGAGCATTTCAGCCACCTAAATTTCCCTTGGTTTCATAGCTATTCAAGTAAATTATAGATCTCCCACTGGAGAGTCAGTATAAGTTTCCCAAAGAATAAGAATGTATCTTTGAGAAATTCTACCTTTATGACTAATTCCAATGTGTGAAGCTTTTCTGCAATTATTTGATTTAAAAAATAAATAAATAAAAAATGTTCACAGCAATTTATACCTCAGAACATATTAAATACCAGATTAAAAGAAACCTATCTGTTTTATGTTTCTTAATGTTAAAGAAATGAGAAATCCAATACATTCACTGTGATAAAGTTTTTTCATATTCTGAGACCAACAACATTCAACCAGTTGGAATATCATTTCTCTAAATATGAAATATTTATTTTTTTCTTGTTTCCACTTCATGTAATTGGGAAAGAATCAGTTGTAAAAAGTATATCACATGCCAAAGCCAATTAAAAAGCTGTGGAAATAAAGTCTCAATTAAAAAAAAAAAATCTCAGAAGACTCAATAAAAGGACTCAAATAATCAGACCCTAAAGAGTCCTATCCAGAGGACTCAATAAAAACTGGATTTTTTCACTATTTTCTATTTGCATTAATTTCTTATTTTTAGTAGATGTATATGCTTTGTAAATTGGTCTATATTTTTGGCCAAATTATTATTTCTATGCTATAAATTGATAAAATATGTCTGCACTCTATTGAATGCTTAACTATTTTTCTGACAAGTTAAAAGGCATAGTGAATGATTTCCTTCAATATGGACCGAAACTCTCAAAGAACGTCTGACCACAGTGTACATTAAGCATAAAAACATATTTTTGGTGTAAATTCATGGTAAACTAATTTATTACTATACATACTTTCATTTTTACAGAGCTCTATATAGAACTAATGGGAGTTTGATTACTTATTTGTTTTCTGGGTAGCAGAAACTATTGAATGGAAGTTAACTGTACTAACATCATGGGGGAATTCCCACGTCTTTAAGCATTCTGCCAGAACAGAACTGCATTACTCAGTGACATAAAATCAAACAATTATTTAGTGAACCATCTCCCCAGGGATCTGTTGCAACTGGCAAATCTACAAGAAATTTATAACAGAAAAAATCAAGAGGAACTGAGCTTAAGTACTTGTGGTGAGTATGCCACAAGTATGGCAACAAAATAATACTAAGAGACTATTAGGGTGCAGGAATTTTTCTTCATTTAGAACCTGATCCAACAAATATACCCCATTCTTACCACCAGCTGAGTACCTTTGTTTGTTTTCCCAGGGCATACCAAATTCATCTAATGAGTTAGTGCTGGGCATATGTATTCAAGTTCTTGCATACTAGAGCAGTGCTTTTGGGTAGGTTTAACCCCATAATATATTATGTCAGTTATCTGTCAGTTTCTCACTTTTTACAAATAAGAAAGTGTATAAATTAACACTCCTCTAGAGTATATCTTAGGTATTGCACAAATTCATAGTTTGCTGGAATACATTTTATTTGCAACAAACTTGCAGACAGTTACTTTAAATACCTTTTCATAAATTCTGTATGAGTGAATGATACTACCAACAAAAAATAGGAATAGAATCCAAATATGATATTTGAAGTAACTGATATTCCCATTACTTGGAATGCTTTTTTTTTTTTTTTTTTTTTTCACAACATCGTTCAGCACAGATTTTATGCAGTCAGTGCATTGTTAGCACCTTTTGAACAGATATCTTGCACATTTTTTCATAATAATATTACAGACCTCTAAAAATTTAATATTTTATCTTTTGTGAAATCATAAAATCTAGAAAACATTCTTTATAATGTTAATAACAATAATTTTTCCATGTTGATTAATTGTTTCTTCATTAAAATAGCATCTATTTAAATTTACACTTGAGGTAACCATGCTTTAGTTGTCATAACCAATTTGTTTCAGCAGATCTTTCCTCTTCTTGTGTTTCTCTTCTTAAAACAAAGCTCGCTGAGATTCACTGAGATAAACGTAAATCAGTATGTTGAAATGATTTTTTCAATTAAATGTTTTACATTATCTTTACAGTATCTATTTTATGAGAGGTTAAAAAGAAGAAACATAGATTAATACATGATACTAACACGAAGTAAATCAGAAGTGCATCTAAAGACCACAATAACCACTCTTAAGTACTTAAGTGGGCTATTAATGTAATTTGTGGGAGAACTTGTGATCAAATCCCTCTTACAATTTTACTTAGCAATCTTTCATGAGTCCTTTGCTCCTTTTTTAAAAAGATGAATCTATTTTTTTTTTCTACTGAGAGAAACATGCGAAGACTATGTTGCTAAAACATTGATCTGGAAAAGGAAAAAACAAAAATCAAATTTATACGAGATATTCTATTTCTAGTGACAGCTATTGTATCGTGACTTCTATTTGGGTATGAAACCATACTGTTATCTTAAAACTGTTTCTTAAAGGTGGGCAGAAGAATCAAACACATCTTGACCTTTACTGATCCATGCATACTTTTTACCAGCTTCTTCAACCAATCAGAAAATAACTTCTTTAAATTTCTCTGGGAAGTGTTATGGATCCATTTTGTGCTTTACTCTGATTCCTTCAGCAGTTCTTATAACTACAGCTCTAGAGACAACAGCTTAAGGTAATCTGTATGTCTTCTCCTTTGTGTCTGTCTACATGACTGATGGACAAATTATTTAAGATTAAATACATAAAATATCTTCAGGTTTTATTTCTGAAAGAGTAGACACTATCAGCCTCCCATTTCCTAGGGCAGTGGCCTAACCATAAGGAATTCTTGTAAAGGGAGTAACATGAGATTGTACATAGTTGGAGGTTCCTCAAAGTCTTTGCAGCAACAAACAAAAAGCAACAACAAAATTTTCAATGTGCTTTAGATAATCAGTGGAAGACATGACTGTAATACAAATATTTTAGTACCAACACAAATATGCTACATTGTGGACCAAAACCCCTGGTCAGATAATTGTCAGGCAAGGCACTAGCATTTTATTATTATTTTTTTTTTTAATAAAGTGTTACTTTATTATTATTATTATTTATTTTATTTTAAATCAGTGTTAATACAAACCATTCAGGCAGTTTTAAGTCTAGAACAAGTAGGAAGATATATTGAGTGAGTTTCAATTGGGCATGTCAGGAATGATAAAGCCTCAGACTAGATTGCAGAAATTATCTCTGTATTTCACCTGGAATCCTGAAGATAGACTGACAGACAGGACTTACAACATCACAGAGCAACACAAGGACATGGACTTCCTTGTGGTAAAAGTTATTGTCTGTTCAAGTCTCAGTGCACTGTGATTTTACTTATTTGTTGTAGATGTTGAGTATTTTTCTTTATATCAACATTTGTTGAAAATAATGACACACTGGGTTGTAAGTGCACTCTGACTAAGCTTTCAGGTGTCAAAGTGGGCTGGCATAAGAATTTCCCTTCAATGTGACTATGACCTTGCCCAAATCCTCTAAATAACATTTAGTAAGCAGACAGGATATTTCTTCAATTATCTATCCTGTTTCAAGAGTGACAGTTGATGTTAATGGATATTTTACATTGTCTTCCATTGTTCTGTAAAAGAAAATTTTGCTCCTTTTAAATTAAATTTAGTCATGAATTAAAGAAAAATAAACTCAACGTTTTAAATCATGTCACAGAATCGTAAAATATCATGAGTTGGAAGGAACCCATGAGGATCATTGAGTCCTGGATCTGCACAGGAACACAAAAGCAGGCTCATTGCTGTGATCACTTCCCTGGGGAGTATGTTCCAGTGCTTGACTACCTTCTCAGTGAAGGATTTTTCCTGAATCTCCCCTGTAAGAATTTCATGCTGCTCACTCAGGTCCTATCACTTGTCATCAGAGAGAAGAGATCAGAGCCTCTCCTTCTGCTCCCCTTGTGAGAAAGCTGTAGGCCTCTATGAGGTTGTCCTTCAGTCTCCTCTTCTCTAGGCTGAAAAAAAACAAGTGATTTCAGCCACTCTTCATATGTCTTGCTCTCTTCTATCTTTATAGCCCTCCTTTGGATGCTCTCTAATAGTTTTATGTCCTTTTTATACTGTGGTGCCCCAAACTGTGTATAGAGGTGAGGCTGCACAAGAGCAGATTAAAGCAAGATAAACACTTCCATTGATCAGCCAGCAGTTCTGTGTTTGATGCACCTCAGGACACAGTTGGCCCTACTGGTTGCCAAGGCACACTGTTTCTTAAGAAATATCTAAAAACTTAAATATTTTGATACACAGCAGAATCATAAATATATCTTTGTGCACACAGACATAGATGTATATAGAGAGATGTATATTTACTGCTGATGGATTTCTATAACTCATGGAATAAATTAAAGCAGGAAAATAATGTTAACTTATCTCTACAGGAAACTGCTTTGAAAATATATAATACTCAAAAAAAAAGGTAAAAGCAAGAGAACTTAAAAAATTAAATAAAATAAAATAGTGACATTCTACATATCCCCACCCTTATCCCCAGCGTTACATATCACAAAAATTGAGCACTACTTATTCATATATATTGTTCTTGGCAGGTGGGGAAATTACAGGGAGGGTTCCTAAACAAAGTGAAAATGCTTAAAGCTGTGTGAGCTGCTTAACTAAGTATTTGCACATTTGGAAATACTGATGAGAATATTTAAAAGAGAAAAAAAAAAAAAAAAGGAAACATAACAAAGAAAAAAAAGTATACCTATTTCAAAACAGTGAGTTAAAGATAGTCATCTTTTTTATGTCAGTTATCTATGGGACAGGATATCAGATTCTTCAGCTGCAGATTTTCTTTATTAGAATTTCAATATATGAAAGCAGGCTATGTTATTCTTAATTTCACTCTTTCTTTTTTCTTTTTTCCCCCTTAATTTAATGTGTTTAAAGAAAATAATTTTAATAGAAGAAAAATAGGAAATCCAAAGTTTTATTATTACTATTATCATTACTATTATTATTATTATTTTTGTTATTTTAGGAAGTTATGTCCTTGTTCTTATGTAGTCCAGGCAGTAGACTATAATAGATGTGTATTGGCTGTGGATATAATTGACGTGTATAATAATACAATCAGCACAAGAAAAGTATGCACTTCATAGATATTAATACTTCATTTTCCAATTAAATTTAAAAAAAAAAAAAAAAAACCTCTAAGATATCAAATTAATTTAGCTAATTCATGTGAACAATTGCTGTAATGTTCTGACATAGCTTAGTTGTCCCTAGTATTTAGTTGTTCTAAATCAGAGCATGTCATTTTGCCTTTTTAGCTACTTAGGAATGTCCTCCTGAATATGAATATTTCCAGATTAAATATTCTATGTCAGGGCATCTACTTCTCTTCACTCCTATAAAAGAATTACAAATCACCTAAAAGCAAGGTATGGAATATAGATTAAGAAATAGATTACAGAATTTAGATATGGTATAGAAATTTTTCAAACCTTTTATTCTCTTAAATTGTAGAAGATGAATACTGATTTCAGTCATACTTCATCTTTATTAATTTACCCACCTTAATATTTAGGCATATACTCCAAAGAAATAATACAGATTTCTTTCAGTGTGATGTTTTTTTATGGAATAGTGTTAATTTTCCTCATAGCAGTTACTATGGTGCTATGTTTTTGATTTGTGAGGAAAACAGTGTTGATAATACAGTGAAGCTTTAGCTCTTGCAGAGAAGTGCTTACACTAAGGCAAGGATTTTTCTGCTTGTCATGCTGCACTGCCAGCAAGTAGTCTGGGGGTGCATAAGAAATTTGGAGGGGATACAGCCAGGGCATATCTCATACCATATGATGTCATAATCATACTGTAAATATGAGTATTTACCATAATAATTTACCAAAATAATATATTTACTCATATAATAAAGGCTCGTAAAAGAATGAAGAAAGAGAGACATTTGGAGTTAGGGTGTTTGACTTCCCAAATGACTGTTACACATGATGTGATAGAGCTCTGATTTCCTGGAAATGGCTGAACACCAGACTGCCAATGGGAAGTGAGGAATTAATTCCTTGTTTTGCATTTTTTTGTGTGCATGTATGCAACTTTTGCTTTATCTAGTAAATTATCTTTATCTTGACAATGAGTCACTTTTATTTTACTGGTTCTCTTCCCCAGTGCATGGGGAGGGAGAGAGTAAGCAGTTGTGTGGTGCTTAGTTGCCTGCTGCAGTTAAACCACAATGGATAGTCAATGATAAGAAATAGTTCCTTTAAAGAGTGCGTCACACTAACATTTTTGTTCAGCCATCTTTGAATAAAATAAAGTATTTTCTGCAGTTACTTTACTTACTGACAGTAAAGGCAGCCTTGTTACTATTCGGAATTAAATGGTTCATTTTTGTGCCTGAAAATAATGAATAAGTATAACATCCTTAATGTAATGGTTGGACTCTAATATATGGTTCTTATCTGTTTCATTCACACAATTCTTGTATTGAATGCCATGGATTATCTCCAAAAACATAAATCTATAGTAATACTATAGTAATTTAAGCCTTATTTTTATGAAGTAGAGGTATATGAATATTGACTATAGGGATATTTCTGTTTCTTTTTGCTTCTTTTCCAAATTTGATTACTCCACCTTAGTAAATGTAATGTTATTTGATAGGAGAGTACGTTATTGGCTATTTCATTATGTTATTAAAGACAAAATGCATCAATATTTTCTTGTCCAATCTTGTATATTTTAATAATAGTATTTTAATGCTTCTTAATTTGTCTTTTTTTTCAGTGTTATAAGCAGATTTCTCCTTACTTTGGCAGCTGAGCAATAAAACACACCTTTTTCTGTTTCATTTCTGCCTACAAGAGATAATTATGGAAAATTTCATTAATATGATAATTTTGGTGCTTATTTTAGAATTTCCCATAGTGTCTGTTAACAAGTCACCTAATAATCATCACTGATTTACACATTGTAGTAAAGGAGTTTTATGACTCCATTTATATGTCCTAATGTGGTTTTGATGATTTTCTTAAAATGAGACTGGGTTGGCAGAACTTACTAATCAGTATATAGGTATATCTTGTGTTCTTGATTCTAAGAATTAAATCTGTATTAGCCCTAACTATTTTACCAGATACATACATTTATATGCACATGGTTTCCAGTTCAGTAAATGTTGTTAATTAAAATGAAGGTGTTTATTGTACATAATGTATGAAAGAAAGGACGGAGGAGCTGATTAAATTGAACTGTTAATATCTTAGAATCTAACAGGCTTTAGAAATTCTCCAGCAGCTATGTTTTTTCTGAATTAGATTTTTAGTGCTTTTGTTACCAGAAACTGTGAGTCTGATAAGAACCCTAATGACTAAGATTTTTCCTAAAACACTGACACATCAGTCTTACAGTTCTGGAGGCCTAGATTTACTGTGGGGAAAAAAAAAAAAAAAAAAAAAAAAGACAAAAAACGCCCACTTTATTCTTTAGGAGAGAGATTTTTATTTTTCTGCATAATATTTGTGGTTTGGGTTTAAATTGACCCATAGATCTAATAAAAAACATTTAACTATGTATATATACACACACATATGTATGTACACACAACCATATATATGTTTGAATACTTAATTTTTATTAATATCACTTTGTGTCTAGTTAACAGAATTAATTAATAATAATGCACCAAATCATGTTTGAAATCTCTTTGTAAAACTGTTAATTTGATAAACATTTCATCAAAACACTAATAGAGCTCAAACAACTCTGCTGAACAAATGGCCATGATGATTGGTGGTTTTATCTTGCTGGTCAACAAAACTCCACCACTGCCATCCTTCCTAAACTGATCCTGTGTAGGTTTTCCACAGGCAGCAGATCTTCAAGAACTGTTCCAATATGGGTCTTGTTCAATGGGGTCCATCCTTCAGGAGTGAACTACTCCAACATGGGTTCCCTACATACAGCAGATCCTGTCAGATCACCTGCTCCTGCATGGGCTCCTTTCCATGGGCTATACAGCTCCAGCCCAGGGTCTGCTCCTGTGGGGTCTCTCCATTGGCCACAGCTTCCTTCAGGTCAACCTGCTCTTCCTTGGGCTGCAGTGTGGAGATGTGCTCCACCGTGGTACCACCCATGGGTTGCTGGGGGACAACCTGCTCCACAAGCCTCAGGAAACTTCTGTTCTAGCAACTGGAGCACCTCCTTCCATTCCTTCTTCACTGACCTTGGTGTATGCAGGGTTGTTTCTCTTTCCTCTTTCTCCCAGCTGCTGTTCTGCATCAGTTTTTTTCCCCTCTCTTAAATATGCTCTCATTGAGGCACTACCAATGTCGCTCATTAGCTCAGCTCTTTTTAGGGGTGGATCCCTTCTGGAGCCGTCTCCCTTTGGAACTGTCTTTCATGGGGCAGCTTCTGGGTTCTTTTCACAAAGGGCCTGCAGATCCCCTCCTACCGAACTCTTACTCACAACCTCCTAACCAATGCCCATCCCATCCCTGAGCAGTGGTCTCACCCACCCCAGACATTCTCCTGAGTTTTATTATTCAGCAGGACATCAAATGGTATGCAATATCCCTTTGACCAGTCTAGGACAGATGTCCTTGTTCTGTTCCCTTCCCAGCTTGTTGTGCACCCCCAGACTCCTCATTGGAAGGGCAGTATGTGAAGCAGAAAACTTGAGTCCATTCCCTCTTGTCCTATATATATGTGTGTATATATATATATATATATATATATATATATGTAAATAAATAAATAAATAAGAAACTTTTCATTTTCAGTTTTTTCTTTTTATTTAAAATCCCGGTCAAGAGCTCTCTCAAACAGTTTGATTATTTTTATACATTCCACTCACAAACACTCCTAAGCCAAAACTTAATAATACTTTTCACATACGTATTTATAGTTAAGAAATATAGTGCACAATTAAAACTGAATTTAATATTTTAAACATGTGAAGTACCCTGCAAGACTCTGTGTTTCCAGTGTTATCTACATAAATATTATTTCTTCTCTGAAAAACCTGACAGCAAATTCTGCTTGTCTACTTATTGTACTGCCAAACCCAGTTATTTCCTCTCTCCTATTTCTTAGAGAAGGTATCATTCAGTTAGTTGCAGAATGTTTCAGTATGTCAGGAGTGTACAATGGAAGACAAACCACTTTGTAACACCACTGAGATTGGAATCAAGTTTTCCTATATCTGTAAACTTAAACAATTGTATATTTTGTCATGAAGCAATAGCTTCAGTTTTATCATCTGCTTTGTATGTTGTTTAATTGCATTTTCTCTGAATTATGTACCTTTAATAAGAATTATAGATATCTATGTTTTCATTCTGCCTCAGCTGCACTGCTTCTTTCCAAAATTACTGGAGGAGTCTGCCTTCTTCTGGTTTTAGCAATCCAAGAATCCTCTTAATATCCTGTGTACCAAAGACAAGTATTGTATTTTTCTTTGGAAATTCAAGGCACTAGAGAAAAGCAACAGGGCAACCTGCTTGGTATGCTCCAAAAAATACAGAATACTAGTTACCTTTCCCACTTATTCAAGTATTTTTTTTATATTATTCTTAGATCACATATATCATTTACGTACTAATGCACAGATATTCATTGACACTCGACATCAAAATAAGTGTTCATAATCTACTGAACATGTACAGTCCACATTAAAATTCTTACAACTTAATGGAGTGAATTTCATTTTGTGGATTTTTTTTCTTTTTTTTTTTTATTTTTTTATTTTTTTCTGTTGTTTGTTTGTTTTTCCACGTGTGAATATCACCTAAATTCACCTGTCAGTAACGGAATTCCATGTGCTGATTATTTAGATTCTTGGTCACTTTTTTAATAATATCATGACATTCTAGTTTGGAGTGACTCATTTTGCTTGTTTTGAAATTCAGTGATATCATTTTAGTTCTGTGACTTCTTTGCTTAGAAAAGGATGAATTGATTCTTTACTGTTTACCAGTAGTTTTAATTACCTAGATATTTTCATAAATTTTTACTTTATTGTAAGTTTGGTTTGCAGATGAATGGCACTTAGAATGTGATCAAATTTAGATCAAATTATTCTATTCTATTCTATTCTATTCTATTCTATTCTATTCTATTCTATTCTATTCTATTCTATTCCATTCCATTCCACTCCATTCCATTCCATTCCACTCCATTCCATTCCATTTCATTCCACACTGACATAATACATGGAAAAATACTGATCCCCAGTGAGCAAATTAGAAATATATCTGTTCAGTAGAGTTTCTGTTTGTTTGTTTCTTTGTTAATAATACCCTCCATCTTTTGATCAGTTTTAGTTATTTTTTTGCATTGCTCCAATTACTTTGTCAACATGTCATGCAGCATCTAGTTAAATGTTTTACAAATCATTGATATATTATTAAACTTAGGTGAAGAAAGTGCTTTTACTGTCTTCTGTTGTTCCCACATATACTGGAGAAAAAGAAAAACAAGAAAACAAAAATCTTCTTATTCTTTTTTTTTTTTTCATTTTATATCAGAAATTTTGAATTGCAGAAAAAGTAAAAGTGATTTTCCCCTTTTAAATAACTAATTGAAAATTTCACAAATAAAATATACCTGTTCATTATTTCATCAAAATATTTTAATACAAAGAAATTTCATCAATAGAAATTTTAATACAAAGAAAAGCTAATCCTTACAGAAGAGATCTGAACGACCAATATATAAATGTCTATATTTGTATATACAATTACAGAATGTGTGTTGTCTATGTCCAGCTATAGTCCATATCAAAATGAAGTTCAACGTGTTGAATACCAACAAGATATTACAATCCTATTGTGATCCTACAACCAAATTTAATGGTTTATTGATTTCTGAATCTTCCAAATGCTTAGATCTAGTATTTCTCTTTCTGTATTGAAATGAATTGTAAAACACAAACTTCATTCATTTGAATGGGAATTGTTAATCTATCAGCATGTTAGGCATACCATTTGCAGTACATTATAGCAGAATAATTTTCTGAACAATTATGTGTTATGTTCAAGAACTTTGAAATGCAAAAAAGGTAAGCCATATAAACTGTTCTCTGCAAGATTGACAAAAATAAAATACAGATTTTAGGGTGAAATTTCAAAAAAGTATACTTCATTTGTTTTTATGGTCTTGAAACTTTTCATAAAAGTTATCTTTGAATAAGGAATGAAAGACTGGCATAAACTCAAGTACTAACAGAATATAAAGAACTCAACACAGTTGAATTCTAATAAAGAATTTGGGCTGCTTAATATATGCATGCTTTGAATATCAATTAAAGACAAGGAGTTAGACTCAGGCACAATTATCAGAATTCATGCTTGTCTGATGTTCTGGTATATGCTGCTCCACCTGGATCAGATAGGATCTACATGAGTATGTTGAGGGAATTGTCAGAGGTGATTCCCAAGCCACTTTCCATCATCTGTCAGTGATCATGGTCATATGAGAGGTCCAGATGACTGGAGACTTGCAAATGTGACGCCCATCTGTAAGAAAGATTGTGAGGAGGACCTGGGAGACTACCTGCCTGTCAGTCTAACCTCAGTGCCCGGAAAGGTGATGGAACAGGTGTCGCATTAAGGGGTGTAGCTGATTAACCATTACGGGCCCGGTTGGATTCAGGGTACTGAACCAGTTGGACATTCACCAAAAACACGTTAACCGTCTGGGAGTCTAGTCAGACATTCACCATCAATGCATTAATGGTCTGGGGGTCTGTTCAGACGTTCACCAAAAATGCATTAACTAAAATAGTCTGGGGGTCTGGTTGGATTCAGAACACTGAACTATCATGGATAACCACCCTTACCCTAGTTGCACTTAATGAGAGCTATCACAATGCAATCAAGTATGGTTTATTACAGCAACAGATAATCAGGTTCTTTTGGATTGCCAGCGATAGTGACTGTCTGCAAAAGCAAGCTATCATGCATGAAATATTCAGGTGGTACAGGTGTTACAGGTGGTACAGGTGCACAGCTTAGAAATAAACACGTTAAAAGGATCAAAGACTCTAGAGAGATTTATAAGCAAGTATTCAGATCTCACCCAAAGGCGTCCCAATGGGGGGGAAGAGAAGCTCAGCCCGTCGACTGATCCCAGGAATCAGGAGGTCCTAAGGATGTTGTATTTCCTCGGGATGGTATCTCCCCTGACAGTGGTATCTTCCCTGACATCCCCTCTCTCTTAGGCCAATTTATATTATTTTCTATCTTTTAGGTGGAGCTTGAGTGGCTCTAGTCAAGCATATCTTAGTTGTGATTGGTGTAAAGTTTTCCCATCTCCGTTTAAAGTAATAGGCTCCAAGAAATTCAGGGCGCACGCTCAGTGAGGGGTGGTCGCACCTTGGAGGCGGGTAGCTTTTGGGATGGAGGCGTGTTTTGGTATTATAATGATATTATAATGAGCAAAAAGTACAACATTTGTATAAAAAAGTACAGCTTTTGTCAAAACATGACATGTCTTTGGCTCAGGGTGGCAAAAAGTGCAGCTTTGTGCACAAGAACAATCGAGGCCCCACCTGATTACAAAGCCTAGCTGTGGTGTCTCCACTCCACTCTACGCTCCATGCTGTTCCTTAGAGCTAGCACACCAAGTTTCCCCAGCGTGATAGCATCTAAGGTTGGGAGCCTGGGGAACGCTCAGGTAATGCAGTTATGCTCTACCCCGAAAGCCTCTTCAATGCTGTACCTTTTCCTTAAAAATGTGAATGTTAGTTTTATTTTCCTAGTTACTTCAGGCATTTACACCACAACAGGTCATCTTGAATTCAGTCACACAGCATGTGCAAGACAGGTAGGGAATCAGGCCCAGCCACCATAGGTTCATGAAAGGCAAGTCCTGCCTGACCAGCCTCATCTCCTTCTATGACTGGGTGACCTGTCTGGTGGATGAGCTGTTGATGTAGTCTACCTAGATTTCAGCAAAGCCTTTGACACAGTCTCTCACAGTATTCTGCTGGAGAATCTGGCAGCCCATGGCTTGGACAGGTACACTCTTTGCTGGGTTAAAAACTGGCTGGATGGCCAGGCCCAGAGAGTGGTAGTGAATGGAGTGAAATCCAGCTGGTGACCGGTCACCAGTGGTGTTCCCTGGGGGTTGGTTTTGGGGCTCATCCTCTTTAATATCTTTATTGATGATTTGCATGAGGGAATTGAGTGCACCCTAAATAAGTTTGCAGATGACACCAAGTTGGGGGGAAGTGTTGATGTGCCTGATGGTAGGAATGTCCTACAGAGGGTCCTGGACAGGATGGGTCGATGGGCAGAGGCCAATGGGATGAGGTTCAACATGGCTAACTGCCAGGTCTTGCACTTTGGCTACAACAACCCCATGCAGCATTACAGGCTTGGGGCAGAGTGGCTGGAAAGTTGTGCAGAGGAAAAGGTCCTGGGGGTGTTGGTCAAGGCTTGCCTGAAAATGAGACAGCAGTATGCCCAGGTGGCCAGGAAGGCCAGTGGCATCCTGGCTTGTATCAGAAATAGTGTAGCCAGCAGAACCAGGGAGGTGATCATCCCCTGAACTCTGCTCTGGTGAGGCCGCACCTCATGTATTGTATTCAGTTTGGGGCCCCTCAGTACAAGGACATTGAGGCCCTGGAAAATTTTCAGAGAAGGGCTACAAAGCTGGTGAAAGGTCTGGAACACAAGTGCTGTGAGGAGAGGCTGAGGGAACTGGGGTTGTTTACTCTGGAGAAGAGGAGGCTCAGGAGAGATCTTCTTGCTCTCTCCAACTAGCTGAAAGGAAGTTGTGGGGAGCTGGGAGTCAGCCTCTTCTCACAGATAACTAGCAATAGGCCAAGAGGGAATGAGAGGTCTTTTCCAACCTTAATGATTCTATGATTCTGTTTGACTGGTCAGACAGTGGGTACTCCATCCAGAGCTAACCTACACTTTAGGAAAGAGCAGGGGCTTCTTCAATAATAAGATCCCTTTTTGTGAGAGATGCCACATATCACAAGCATGGTATTTTCATCTTATGATACATATTTCCAAGCATAGCTGATCATCAGAAATACAGATCATCACAAAATGCTAATATGTAGGATCAAAAAGCAAGAGGACATGTTTGGTGTCCCTGCCCATGGCAGGGACATTGGAATTAAATTATCTTTATGGTCCCATCCAACCCAACCCATTCTCTGATTCTGTGATGGTACTGTGCATCATAACTGTATGAGATGCACATGTAGACAGCAACAGGAAAAGGCAGGGAAGAGTCATAGAATCATAAAGCCTTAGAATGGTTTGGCTTGAAAGAGAACTTCAAGATCATCTAGTTCTATGGGCAGGGCCACATTCAACTAGATCAGCTTGCTCAAAGCTCCATCCAGTTTGGCCTCGAACACTTCCAGCGAAGAGGCATCCACAGCTTCTCCTGGTAATCTGTTCCAGTGCCTCACCACCCTCATAGCGAAGACTTTCTTCCTACAGTCTAGTCTAAATCTACCCTCTTTTATTTTAAAACCACTACAAGTTGTCCTACCAGTACACTCCCTGAGTTCCTCTCCATCTTTCTTTTAGGTCCCCTTTAAGTACTGGAAACCACTGTAAAGTCTCCCTGGAGCCTTTTCTTCTCTAGGATGAACAACGCCATTTCGCTCAGCCAGTTTTCATAGGAAAGATACTCCAGCCCTCTGATTATTATTGTGTGTTTCCTCTGGACCTGCTTTAACAGGTCCATGTTTTTCTTATGTCGGGGACACCTGAGCTGAATGTAGAATTCAAGGTGGGCTCTCATAAGAGTAGAATAGAGGGAGTGAATTCTTCACCCAGCCTGTGTTTGTGCTTTGGAATGCCATGACCCACGTGCAGGACCTTGCACTTGGCTGGATGATTTTTTCCACATTATAGTTAAGTTAGGGTACTCCTTAAAAAAATTATACACAGTTCAAAGGGATGCTGTATTAGCTCATGAAAAAGAAATGTTATGGACTACATAAACATCTAATTAGATTAACTATAAGTGTTTGGATGCTGAAGATTATTAGGGGGAAGCAACATATATTCTTTTCCCTTTTCCTATGTTGTTTTCAAACAGGTTGATATCTTTTAGACTTTTAGAGATAAGACGTTGACCTGACCCTGTACTTTTGTCCCTTTATTTTTACATCCAGGAAAAATTGTACAGGTCAGGAACTGGAAATATCAAAGGTATTAATATGATCTGAAGACCTCAGCAGAGTGTCAGTGAACAGTACAGTAGATAAAATTTTGCTGAACAGGCTAGGACTCTGGCTGAGATGATGAAAGAAAAAAAAAAAAAAAAAAAAAAAAGAAAAAAAAAAGAAAAAAAAAAGAGAGAGAGAGAAAATTGGGGTTTTACAGTAAGAAAGTTTCAAGAAACTTATCTATACAGTAATGGCTTAGATTTTACTTCTTTCCTTTATGGTAAAAATAAAAAAATAAAATAAAATAAAATATAATAGCCAACATTTTTTATTCAAGAATGATGTAACAGAAAGATTGACACATTGAGTGACACAATCTCTAGAAAAATCATAGGCATGTTCAAAATATATTTTTTCTTTTCTTTCCTACTCTCATTCTTAAAACAATTTTGAACAGCTATAATCTCCAATTTGCTCAACTATAATTAGTGGAATTTGTCCTTCAGATTTCTGACACATTCATTTTTTGCAAAATTCCATCAGAATTAATCCGCTTCATGTACATGAGACAACAAATTAAAAAATAAAAAATAAAAATAAAATAAATGTCTTTTAATTTTCATGTTCATATTTTCTACATTTTAAGTATTTTTAATCTGTAGAACAGTGTTCAACATTTACTGAAAACTTGCATTAAAAGCTTGTTTTTCATTTCCTGAAAAGGTATCATACACACAAAAACTAAAGACTGGAATTCATTGCACATCTCTGAAGTCCGTTCTGTGTTACTGTTCCATTTTGAATTTTATTCTGAGAAAGTTCTTTTGATGATATTTCTTGTATACAGTTTTATGAGAGTCTCATTTCTTCTGAAGTTCCTAAAATAAGTTTTAATTCTCACAGGTTGAAAGATAAATTATTTGTGTTGTTTTCTACAAGATATAGTTCAAAAGATCTGAGGATCTATCACTAACCTAACTTGTATCTGGACTGGACCTTTCTATTATATTTCTCTTTAGTTACCATTTTGCAGACAGTACAAATCTCATTTTTCCCACCAATCTGTCAATCATAGAATCATAGAATCATAGAATCATAGAATATCCTGAGTTGGAAGGGACCCTTAAGGATCATCAAGTCCAACTCTTGACACCGCACAGGTCTACCCAAAAGTTCAAACCATGTGCCTAAGTTCACAGTCCAATCTCTTCTTAAATTCAGACAGGCTTGGTGCAGTGACCACTTCCCTGGGGAGCCTGTTCCAGTGTGCAACCACCCTCTCTGTGAAGAACCCCCTCCTGACGTCCAGCCTAAATTTCCCCTGCCTCAGCTTAACCCCGTTCCCGCGGGTCCTGTCACTAGTGTTAATGGAGAAAAGGTCTCCTGCCTCTCGACACCCCCTTACGAGGAAGTTGTAGACTGTGATGAGGTCTCCCCTCAGCCTCCTCTTCTCCAGGCTGAACAGGCCCAGTGACCTCAGCCGTTCCTCGTACGTCTTCCCCTCCAGGCCTTTCACCATCTTCGTAGCCCTCCTCTGGACACTTTCCAACAGTTTCATGTCCTTTTTATACTGTGGTGCCCAGAACTGCACACAGTACTCGAGTTGAGGCCGCACCAGCGCAGAGTAGAGCGGGACAATCACCTCCCTTGACCTACTAGCGATGCCGTGCTTGATGCACCCCAGGACACGATTGGCCCTCCTGGCTGCCAGGGCACACTGCTGGCTCATATTCAACTTGCTGTCTACCACGACCCCCAGATCCCTCTCTTCTAGGCTGCTCTCCAGCGTCTCATCGCCCAGTCTGCACATGCAGCCAGGGTTTCCCCGTCCCAGGTGCAGGACCCGGCACTTGCTCTTATTGAACTTCATGCGGTTGGTGATCGCCCAGCTCTCCAACCTGTCCAGGTCCCTCTGTAAGGCCTTTACGCCCTCATTTGAGTCCACAACTCCTCCAAGTTTGGTGTCATCAGCAAACTTGCTCAAAATACCCTCTATTCCTACATCCAGATCGTTTATAAAAATATTGAAAAGTACCGGCCCTAAAATGGAGCCTTGAGGGACCCCACTGGTGACCGCCCGCCAGCCTGACGCAGCCCCATTTACCATAACCCTTTGGGCCCTGCCCGTTAGCCAATTGCTCACCCATCGTATGATGTTTTTATTTAGCTGTATGGTGGACATTTTGTCCAGTAGGATCCTATGGGAAACCGTGTCAAAAGCCTTGCTGAAGTCCAAAAAAATCACATCAGCTGGTTTCCCTTGGTCCACCATACGGGTGATCTTATCATAAAAGGAAATCAGGTTAGTTAGGCAGGACCTACCCTTCACAAACCCATGCTGGCTGGGACCAATGACTGCTTTGTCCTCCAGGTGCGCCTCAATAAGTCCGAGAACCAACTTCTCCATGATTTTACCAGGCACTGACGTGAGACTGACAGGCCTGTAATTGCTAGGGTCTTCTTTCTGACCCTTCTTGAAAATTGGCACAACATTTGCCAGCTTCCAGTCTACCGGGACCTCTCCAAATTCCCAGGATCGTTGAAAAATAATTGAGAGAGGTTCCGCGATGACATCCGCCAGCTCTTTCAGCACCCGGGGATGAATCCCATCCGGACCCATGGACTTGTAGGGATCCAGGTGGAGTAGCAAATCCCGCACACGTTCAGGATCAGTTGGGAGTTTGTCATCCCCACCGTCCCGGCCCTCCAGCTCAGGGCACCCTGGGTCCCGAAGCCCATCATCGGCATTGAAGACAGAGGCAAAGAAGGCGTTAAGCGTCTCTGCTTTGCCTACGTCATCATCTGTGAGGAGACCTTCCCTATCAAGGAGCGGCCCTATGTATTCTTTAGTTCTCCTTTTTCCATTTACATATCTAAAAAAAACCTTTTTATTTTCTCTCACAGACACAGCCAGCTTCAACTCTAGCTGTGTTTTGGCCACACGAACTTTCTCCCTACAAACACGAACAGCATCCCTGTATTCTTTCTATGACACCTGGCCCTCCTTCCAGTAGCGAAACACTCTCTGTTTCCGCCTAATCTCCATTAAAACATTCCTGGTCAGCCATGCCGGCCTCCTGCCCCGCCTGCCTGACTTGCGATATTTTGGAATTGCCTTATCTTGTGCTTCTAGGAGGCATCGCTTAAAGAGTGACCAGCACTGGTGGACATCGAGGCCTTCAAGAGCAGTTTCCCAGGGGACCTTGCTGACTAGTTCCCTGAGCAGCCTGAAGTCCGCTTTCCCCATATCTAGGGATGAGGTTTTGGTGGCACTTTTCCTTCTGTCACCATAAATTTTGAACTCAACCACTTCATGGTCGCTATGACCGAGGTGGCCACCAATCACCACATCTCCCACCAGACCCTCTCTGTTTTCTAGCAACAGGTCTAGGAGGGCACCTTTCCTAGTTGGCTCCGTTAGCACCTGCACCAAGAAGCTATCATCTAGGTGCTTCACGAACCTCCTGTTCCTCCTTCTGTCCCTTTTCTCATTTTTATACCCACCCATCTAATTCTTCATTCTTTCCTAGAGATCACAAACAGCTGATATGAATTGGATTTTTTTTTTTTTGGTAACAAATATTATAGCTTCTAGCAAAGTCTAATCACTGTGATCTCTCCCCTTTTTAAGTTCTGCCAAAGTATAATACAACAAGTTTTAAGGACATTTATTGAGACAATCTGAAGTTTGTGTATTTTTGCATATTTTTATGTTTACACTCAGCCAAGGAATAGATTTTGCTCAGGAGAAAAAAAAGAAAAAAAAAAAAAAAAAGAAAAAAAAGTAAACCCTTATAAATCAAACTAGAATCTTTTTCAGTGTATTTCAGTATTTAACACACCATCAGCAAGTTTAGACAACATCCAATTTTCTCCCCCTTTGAATGCTCCAACAGCATAATTTATAAAAGGCACACAGCATAAATTTTACTTCAACATTCTCTGATAGATTTTGCATACAGGCTTTTTCTGCTTGGTCAAACAATGCTTCCTGCAAAGAATACTTAAACCACCACTTTTTATTATTTTTTATTATTTTTATTATTTTATTATTTAAGTATTCCTTAAAATTTTGAATGTTTGTACATATATGCTTCTACTTTTTTTTTCAGCAACATTTGAGAAAATGAAATAAGTAGACATTAACATATAAAATAGGACAGTTACAAGGGCACAACTATTTTATGGTCTTTGCATTTATGGCAGGGCATAAATGCAGGCAGGCTGATCTTAGGAGCTGGTTTCAAGAAGGTATTTGTTAAACATGAATAATATATTCTGATAGAATTGTTCCGTTGTTTGTAGAAAGTATCTTTTGAAATGCCATCATTACAGGTAATAATGCCAACAGTCCTTTCATTTCTATCCATCCCCATTTTTTTCCCTTCTTTTCCTTTTTTTTTTTTTTTTTTTTTTTTGGTTGGTTTAATTTCCTCAGGTAACTACCATGTTCTCTGCAGCTTGACAGGATATAAAGGATAAATGAGAAACACCTATTTAACACAAACTAGAACACAATAAGATCCATCTAAACATTAAAGAACTTCTTTACTGATCAAGAGAGTTCTAGCTTATCTCCTCCTGTGAAATTTAGTTTCCACAAATGTGGGATCTCAATGCCTATCTTTGTACTATTTTATGCAATGATTCATTTTGCACCATTTAAATACATAGGCATATTTGCTCCTGAAAAGCTTTTTAAATTTGTCTTCTATTTTTGCACCATAGGCAAAGTACATTTCAAAGTTCACATATAAGCTTGAAAGTGTCCCCATTGTGAAAGTCTTGACCTTTCAAAAGATAAACAAACACCACCATTTTTTCTCTCTAAGTTTTATAATCATCATAGAGTCATAGGATGGCTTGGTTTGGAAGGGACCTTTAAGATCATCTTGTTCCAACCCCCTGCCACTAGATCAGGGTGGCCAGGGCCTCATCCAACCTGGTCTTTAAAACCTCCAGGATAGGGCATTCACAATTTCTCTGGGCAAACCTGTTCCAGTGCCTCCTCACCCTCTGAGTGACGAATTTCCTCCTGACATCTAATCTAAATGTCCCCTCTTTAGGTTTAAAACCATTCCCCCTTGTGTTATCATCTGCTCAAGCAAAAAGTTGCTCTCCATCTTTTTCAAAAGCCCTCTTTAAATACTGAAAAGTTGCAGTGAGGTCACCCTGAGCCTTCTCTTCTCCAGGCTGAACTTCCCCAGCTCTCTCAGCCTTTAAGCCTTTAAGACATAGGTCTGTACTAGCAATACACAAGTTTACTCAGCACTTGAAATGGTCAGTGCAGTATTAGTATTTAAGTAAAATGTGCTGTGTTCCCACCAGAAATGATTAACATGTCAATGTGATAATGCATAATTAACAATTTAAATTATCATATTTAATGCCTTTCATGTATTTATAATTACCATTGACTGTTTCAGCACCTTAGTTTTAATTAAAAACAAACAACAATGAAAGTATGTAGTATTTTCAGGTAAAATATTAATTAGTTTGTTATGATTTACAATATCCAGTGGGAAATAACCAATTTACTAAGCTGCCCTAATTGCCCTACAGAGTGTATGTAAAAAAAGAAAAAAAATATGTTTCATAAAAGTCATTCAATTTATTCAAAAAGAGAGAGAGAGAAAGAGCAGCATCTATTGAATTAGTTTATTCAGGGTAGCAATTTTTATCAGTCTAGAAGAAAGTAATGGGTTCATTAAAACTAAATTCTCTTCTCCTGTCTGCACAATGGCACACTTTTTATCTCTTCTGCTCTTTTTGCAGAGAACTTTCATTGCTAGCACTGGTGTTTCTACATATACAGGAAGATCAGAATAGCCATACAAATCTGTTCTACTCACATGAAAGGGGAAAAATTAGTCAGAAGACTCTAACAAAACCTGGGACTGTATGTTTCTTTTAGCCAATAAATGGTGTGGCAGCTGATACCTGTGGGAAACTTGCACAGAAATGGAGAATAAACAGCAGGGACAATATGTCCCTAATTTCCATGACAATATTTTTGCATTTTTGTCTGCCTCACAGGTTTTCAGTGTTGCCCACTGTTGCAATAACAAAACATTTGTTTGATTCTCCTTTCCTTAGATATATTGTGAAGCTTTGTTCATGGCTTAGTTTATTACCATGAAACACTAAACCAGGGTGGACTGAAGAACAGGAAATGATGTCCTAATTTCTGAGACACTATGAGTATTTCTAAACTGAGGGATTGAGGATCCTTGTTCCTTGATTGACCACTGCAAACCTTCAGCACATATAAAAGTTGGATATATATATTTCTCCTTTTCATTATTTTTTTTCTGAAAAGAAACCTAGTGTATGAGTATGGGAAAAAATAATAAAATATAATAAATTTTAAAATTAAAGAAATAATAATAATAATAATAAAAACACCTGTCATGCTTTCCAGCAGGATGTTTGCCCATTAGAAACCTTGGCCATATTGCACCGGAGCTTAGACACAGACCATTTTGAGACATGGGGTTAGAAATTACAGAATGATTGATTAAGAATGACTATGTAGATAACACTCATTGCTTAATATGTGCTACATTTGCAATGTACTGTGTCTGTGCTGCGCTTAGGCCTCCAGATAACAGGAACCTCTCGGGCCCCGAGAACCAGATCAAACCAACCTTATGGTTCAGACTGTGACCGAGGGCTCAGAGATAAGGAGGACTGTTCATAAAAGGACAAGACAAAGAATGTCAAACTTGCAAGGCCTCAAGATAACAGGAGCCCCTTGGACCCTGAGAACTAGATCAAACCAACCTTATGGCTAAGACTGTGACCAAGGGCTCAGAGAGCATGTGCAAGGAGATGAGGTGAAAAGTTAAACCCTGATGAAGACATCTTACTTCATCCTCATGACCCTCAGCGCCCACCACCAGAAGGCACTGCGCAAGTGCGGACAGGAGGAGTTTATGGAAATGCCTTCTTGGAGCTAATTTTAATACTAAGCGGGGTTAGGTTATGCATATGTATAGGCGTACTGGGAAACTTCATGCATATGGAACTCTTTACTGTATATAACCAAAGCAAGTTGCCGTGTTAGGATGCGCATGACTTTGGTGGGACTACTCCCCATGCCGCCCAGCGCTGAATAAACATACCGACTTTACAATCTTACTGATTGTGGAGTCAGTTTTCCGCGAGTCAGTTTTCCTGGTAGATAACATGAGGCTGCACACAGCTGTCTGAGGCTTCACTAATGATTCCAAAATGATTTTAATAACAGAAGCTAAACTATATAAATAACAGTGAACGGTGTCAGCACTTTCTCACAGAATACAGGACTGTGTAACAGAGGAAGACAGATTTTCAGTGCTTAGAAAAGTACTTTCAGCCTTTTATTTTCTTTTCTTAATTTGACAGCTGCAACACATCAGAAGATTTTAAAATACTCTCCTGCTAAAAAATACGTAAAATAAAGTAATTTTTTTTCACACTTCTGTTTATAAAATTTTAAATTTTAGTATCAACTTTCAAATGACTATGTTCCTTTGAGCAAATATTGGTTTATGGAAAGTAAAGACTTCTTCATTCATAACCATTAATGTTGTGTTTTACTTAGAAAATCAACATTAATTTGATCATTAAACATTTCATAGTCTCAAAGATGCTGTTTCTTACATGCTTGATAGGTACTTACACTTTCCCTGAAAATTGTTTATGTTCACCTTAATTTGTTCATGTTGGCTTTCTTATATGATGTTAAAAGAAAAGAAAATAAAACGAAAACCCTCCATATTTCTCTGTAAATAGTACTTTACTTTTAATATGTGTATGCTTGCATACCTAAAAGTTTACACTAATAGCAGAAAAAATTGCTTTTGCTGTAAACTGTTTTAAGTTCAATCAGATAAATATGAAAATCTTATAAGCTGTATATTTGTTTCCTGTATCTATTTATTATATGTTTATACTCACACAAGCATACTTAGAGATATTACCAACAATAAGTAAGTATATCTGTAGTGGGTTTACATGACAAGGTTTTGGTAGCGGGCACCTGCAGGGGTGTCTTCTCTAAGAGAGTCCAGCAGCTGTCCCATGTCAGATTACAGCCAGCTCCAGCCAACTCCAACGGGACCTGCCACTGGCCAGAGATGAACCAATAAGCGATTGTTGCACCTCTGTGAGAGCAAATTTAAGAAAGGGGAAAAAAAAAAAGCTGCTGCACAACAGCAGCTGGGAGAGCAAGGAGTGAGAAACAGCCCTGCAGACAGCAAGGTCACTGAAGAAGGAGGGGGAGGAGGTGCTCCAGGCACCAGGAAATTGTTTTTAGTTTTAATTTGTTTCTCACTTCTCTAGCTTGTTAGTAATAGGTAATAAATTTCTCAAATCTCCCTTCACTGAGTCTGTTTTGCCCGTCACGATAATTGTTGAGTGGTCTCCCTGTTCTTATGTGAACCCTTGAGCCATTTTCATCGTATTTTCTCCCCCTTTCCCTTTTAGGAGAGGGAGTGAGAGAAAGGTTATGGTGGAGCTTGACTGCCCACCTGAGTGGCATTGACTATTGACACCACAGTGTCATAGACTATGCAAGTGGTAAGCATAAGACTATATGAAAATTATATACATTTTTCACAGAATCACAGAATCACAGAATTTCTAGGTTGGAAGAGACCTCAAGATCATCGAGTCCAACCTCTAACCTAACGCTAGCAGTCCCCACTAAGCCATATCCCTAAGCTCTACATCTAAACGTCTTTTGAAGACTTCCAGGGATGGTGACTCCACCACTTCCCTGGGCAGCCTGTTCCAATGCCCAACAATCCTTTCAGTAAAGAAGTTCTTCCTAACATCTAACCTAAAACTCCCCTGGCTCAACTTTAGCCCATTCTCCATCGTCCTGTCACCAGGCACGTGGGAGAACAGACCAACCCCCACCTCGCTACAGCCTCCCTTGAGGTACCTATAGAGCGATAAGGTCGCCGCTGAGCCTCCTCTTCTCCAGGCTGAACAAGCCCAGCTCCCTCAGCCGCTCCTCATAGGACTTGTTCTCCAGGCCCCTCACCAGCTTCGTCACCCTTCTCTGCACCCGCTCAAGCACCTCGATGTCCTTCGTTTTCGTTTGTCCTTGTGTTTTCTACACAAACTTCTCTTAAGTGATATGAGGCATTAGCAAACAGCTATAATGCAAATGTCAGCTATTTGAACAGGAAATCTTTGGTCTTCTTAATACACATTAATGTTTTTTGTTTGTTTGTTTGTTTGTTCTTTTTTCATGACTAAATTAGTAGTCTGTTATTTTAGTCGTTACTTTTTACCTAAATAATAAATATTTTATACTCATAATGATTCTGACAGGTTCCCTGCTAATCCCTGGAAGTTCTTTTCCCATCCCTGGAAATGGTCAATGCCAGGTTGGATGTGGCTTTGATCTAATGATACTCATATTTCATATTCATATTTCACCTGACCTAGTGAAATATGTACCTGTCCTTTGCAGTTGAGTAAGAATCTTTAAGGTCCCTTCCAGTACAACACATTCTCTGACTGTATGGTTCTACAATTAATGTAAAGATGCTTGTCCAAACACATTGCAATTTGCTATTATTATAAAGTGTCCACAAAGCCTTCTGAGTGGCATAGGTACTGCAGGTAAAATTGCCAGCATAAACTTTAGCAATACTATTGTAGAAAGACAGTTGCATAGTGTTTCATAAGGACTGGGAAAAAAAGTGCTTCCCTGTAACTTAAAGTTTTTCAGTATGACAGTATAGATGTCAGATGGAGCTTTCAGAACATTGTTAGAATTTTATTATACTTTATTTTGATGCTACTACTTGAAATGTAATCAAGAAATTTTACATTGATTTTTTTTTCTTTCTTCTGATGTTTTTGTGGTCATTTCAGTTTATTTTTCTTATGCCTGCTTTGCTTAGGCTATAAATTTCTTGTGGTAAGGTTTTCCTGCCAGTGTTTTTCCCATTGTGATATATGAGTAAGAAAGCAGATAAAATAATTCTTTTAAAACTAGCCTAGTATAGCTTTTTCCAATTGATCCAAAATTGCTCAATATTTAATTTTATGACTTTACAACATAATCATATCAGTTTCTGTATGTAACTGTAGACTACATGTTCTATAAAAATACTATTAACAAGCTTTTATGTGAGAGCAGATTTGAGAAAGGAAAAAAAGAAAAAAAAAGCTGCTACACAACAGCAAGGAGTGAGAAGCAGCCCTGCAGACACCAGAGTCAGTGCAGAAAGAGGTCAGGAGATGCTCCAGGTACGCAGCAGCAGTTCCCCTGTGGCCTGTGGAGAAGCCCCTGGTGGAGCAGGCTGTCCCCTTGCAGCCCATGGATCCCACATGGAGCAGATCTCAATGCTGCAGCCTGTGGAGGAGCCCCCGGCAGAGCAGGTGGATGTGGCCTGGAGGACGCTGCGTCCCATGGAGAGACCCCGAAGGAGCAGGCCCCAGGCCAGAGCTGCAGCCCATGGAGAGGAGCCCACACAGGAGCAGGGAGTCAGGGGGGAGCTGTCGCCTGTGGGGGACCTGTGCTGGAGCAGTTTGCTCCTGACAGATGGACCATGTGGTATGGACTCATGTTGGAGCATTTCTTGAAGAGCTGCTGTCTGCGGGCAGCCCCCACAGGATAAGTTTGGGAAGGACAGCATCCCCTGGGAGGGACCCCATGTGAAGCAGGGACAGAGATGAAGGAGCGGTGGAGATGAAGCTTTAGGGACTGACCACAGCCCCCATTCGCAATTCCCCTGCACTAGTTGGGGGGAGGAAGTAGAAGAGGGTGAACAGGGGGAAGGTGTTTATAGTTTGTTTTCAGTTTCTCACTGCTCTAGCTGGTTAGTAATAACCAATGAATTATATTAATGAATTATATATAATATAATTATATATAATATAATTATATATAATATAATTATAATTATATGATGAGTCTGTTTTGTCTGTAACAACGATCGTTGAATGATCTCCCTCTCCTCATATGCACCCTTGAGCCTTTTTCATCATATTTTCTTCCCCTTTCCTGTTCAAGAGGGGGAGTAAGAGAGTGGTTGTGGCGGAGCTCAGCCACCCAGCTGTGTAAAACCAGAGTAAAGCCTTTACTTCATTTTGAACTTGGGTGGTTGAGGAATAATTAAGTAATAGAAACTTTTTGTTGAGTATTACTCTTTGAACTTATATACAAGTTGTCTGTTCCAGCTTGTGGTGTCTCTCTGGTCTTACTAAACCAATTTGGCTATGTAGACATGGTTTCAGAAAACATATGAAATAGTGCCACGAAGCTTGTTGCAGAGGTGCTGGCCTTGAATGCTTTTAGTATTGTTCTGCTGAGCCAGGCAAGGAATTTAGGTTTCCCTCTTTCTAGCCAAGTGTTTTATTATTAATAAATTAATGTACAACATGAAGAACTCCTTTTTCTTTCCTATATCTGTGTGTGTGTGCTCTATAGGCAAATTATGAATATTCAGACATATGATTTCCAGCTGTTAGACCTCAAAAATACTTAGCAAAAACATGGAAGAATGTGCATATAGTGGCTGAATTTCAGGGATTTACGTGTTTATCAGGAAATGTATGAGTCATAAACCATTTCATCTCAAAGTATGATTATCACTATACTGGGTCAGATCAGTTGAATACAAAAAACATTTAACCATGAAATAAAAAGCACATTTTAACACACTAAATCAGATGTAGATGGCTACTGCTGACCTCTAAAATTAGCTGAAATAAATCCTACCTGCCATATGTTTGATAAGATTTAGATTTGGATTCAGAAATATAATTTCTTCTTTTGTTGCCCATTAAAAACAGCATGTTGTGTAAGTTAGAGTAGTTCCTTCTACTCAACATGGAGAAAGACATTTCAAAAAAGTAACTTATCTTGAACTATGAATGAAACACAAATCTCATATAGGTTTATGCCTATTACTATTTATAGTAACTTACTATAAACTGAAAATTTCAGATATACAATGTGTGACGTTATTTTTCACTGGCAAAGAAGCTATGGATTGGAAAAGCTGTTGTTGCTGTATCCATTACTCTGTCAAATATGATAAGCAAGGATTCATTCAGAAGAAGAGGAATGAAAGAAAAAACTGACTGATTTCAAAGTACTGTGATTAGAATATATTTCCAATCATTGTGACAATGTAGCATCAATGAAATTCAGTCTCTTGACCAAACTGTCTTGACCTTTCTTTGGCATACATTTCTTGTGCTCTTATGCTTATGAAACTCAGACCTCAAGTCATAATTTATATCCTGTTCATAAATTTAATGAATGTGCTTTCTAGATACTGTCATTTTTCTTCATCATCATCTCAAAAAAAAAAAAAAAAGACAATGAAAGAATGAAAGCAAAAAAAAAAAAAAAAGGTGTGATGAAACTGAAATATTTATCTACAAACATTCTAGCCTAAGAAACAAGAATATGAAGAGAAAAAAAAAAAAAAAAAAAAAAAGGCCCTTCTGGCAGATACATTTCTCATTATATAAGTTAACACAAAGTAGATGAGTGGAAGACCAAATCGAGATATTTCAAAGCACAAAAGCACTTAATTTGTCTATAAAGATTTTTTTTATTATTATTTTTGATAGATTGTAAAAGAGCAAAGGATTTATGTGTTTAAATCAAGACTATGACATGACAAGTCATAAACGAGTATGCCAACTTATCAAACCTAAAAGAGTATGCCAACTTATCAATCAACAGAACCCATATGTTAAATATAAACTATAAAGAAAAACTAAGCAATCTGTTTTTTTCACTGGTAGCATGAAACTTGTGGATATAATAAATTGCTGATATTGTAATTAAAACATTAGCAATCTAATATCACTATAATGAATCCAGTTACAGTGATACTAACACATACACTTGCAAGTGTTCTAATAGACTTACTTCCCAATAATAATAGTTAAAATTGATGCAACGGACTTTCTACTTTTTATTCCCCATTTCTGGCACTTTGCTAATCCTTGGCTCTGGTGTTCTGGGTCTTTAAGACAATAGTGGTTGTCCTCCTTGAGAAGAGGGGTGTTTGAAAGGTCACAGCAAGTTGTCAGTATGCCACAGTCTCTGCCATGAGAAGCATAATATTGATGAGTCCATTTTAAATCATTTTCTCATGCACAATACACTTAACTCTTTATTCATTGTTCACTATTTCCACATTATATCCCAAATATACTGTTCTGGTAAGTTTTATATGGTTTATATGTGTTCTTTGTTCTCTTTGTTATCCCTAAAACCTTTTCACCCAGCTCTTAATGTTCCTTTGATGACTAATAATGCATGATCCATGACCTGCCTATAGCCCTGAGCTTTCTGGCTCCATTCTGTGGACTCTTTTTAGAGACTGATCTTGTATTAGTATTCTACTTTACATATGATTTTAAATAATTCAATAAATTCCATTACTTTATGAGAACAAATGGAGACAGGGTGTTCTTTTTTGTGTCTTCTCCTCAACTGGAACACACGTTAGCAGAGATGAAATATATACTTAATATTGTTTAAAGGGAGGATACACTACCAGTTCTCCTAGGATGTAGGATCTATTATATTTCTAAAAAATGAACTCCTAATATGGATTATTTTTTGTAGACACTTTATTACAAAACCAGCAGAAACCCTCCCCTCCCCTCCCCTCCCCTCCCCTCCCCCATACCTTACTAGGAAGGTATGGACGTTGGGAGGCTCTCCCAGGAGGGCTTCTGAATTGACTGTGTGGTAACATTTTTTGTCAGTCCAGAGCACTGGACTGAACACTCCAGAGAATGGAATTTAGGTGGATCTACTTTTATGTATATATTGATAAAATATTAGGTGCCTCTCTCCTCTAATACATATTTCTGAACAAGTTTGCTCCTCGTTACAAACTGCTAAAGATATTTTAGGCTATTTTAGAACTATCTGAGATTCACAAGACAAACTGTCTTCTGGAATTCTCAGAAATTGATGGAAAAATATGGAATATATAATCATGACTGCCTGTTTTATTTTCAGCTAAAGCCCTGCATCTTTCACTTGCTTGAGATAAAAGGCATATACACATGTAATTTGCACCACCAAGGAGATCTCCTTTAAATTTAGATGGAGTCCTATTAAATATTTAAGGTGACACTCATTGTACTGGTTCTGCAGCACCAAGTTAAATCTGACATTAGGGAAAACTTTAGAACTTTACTGCTACTCTGGTTACACTGCTGAAACCAAGAAAAGATTTTCTACTTCTACTTCAGCTACTTCATGAAGATTCTGTAAGTTCTTTTAGACAAAGAATAAGCTCAGTGTTTTCTAAAGATACATTTTATATATTGAAAGCTTATATACATTTGTTAAATAAAAATGGATAATCAGAATAATGACCCATCTGTTTCTCTTTTAGTGATTTGGGAGTCCTATTTTTGATTTGTTAATGAGCTCTTTAATGGATTGGTTAATGGATTACCAGAAGGTAGTAATAAGATGTCTTCCCCCTCCTTTTTTTTTTTTTTTTTTGTGTGTGTGTTATTGTGTTAATTTATGGATTCACTTTTTGGTAGTGTTACGTTAAAGAGTAAGGAAGTTTGGCAGGACCTAAAGCCCACTCCAGCTTCTCCTCAGATATCAGAGGGGCTGGGTGCAGCTGGGCTTGTAGTGCCAAACTGGGCATCACTCTGAATCAAAGTCTAGTCACATTCAATATATTACATTATCATGATCACAGATGGACAAATAGCACAACACACTTTCAGTCCAGTAAATGACTGGTGTACTTTATTGAAGCAAGAGTAGTACAGGTTATTTTGGACTGCCAATGAACAATGTAGAGATATAAATAACAGACTCTTAAATGTATAGTCTTATTTGTAGGTTCTCTAGAATCGGTAAAATTTGTCAGTCATTGCTTAAGACTTTTTTTTTTTTTTTTTTTTAAATCTGTTTGCCTCCTTGCTTAACTGTAATAATAATGTCTTGCAGAAAACTTGGTAGACTTTTTTGAAAATTAGAGTGGTAATTCATCCAAAATTAGGACACCTAAATATAGAGCTCTATATGAAGGTGCTGTACTCAGCACTGGTGAGGCCACACCTAGAGTACTGTATCCAGTTCTGGATCCCCCAATACAAGAGAGACCTAGACATACTTGAAAGAGTCCAGTGGAGGGCTACAAAGTAACTGAAGGATTGGTGCACTTCTATGAGGAGAGGCTGAGAGAGACTGTTCAGCCTGGAGAAGAGGAGGCTCGGGGCAGGGGGGTATCTTACCAATGTATAAAAACACATGAAGGTGCAAACAGGATGGAGCCAGGCTCTTTTCAGTACTGGGACAAGTACTGAATGCAACGAGCACAAACTGAAACACAAGAGGTTCTGTCTGAACATCAAGAAACACTTATTGTACAGGTGACTGAGTACAGGCTCTGTTTCCTGAAGAAGTAGTGAATCTCCTTGGAGATCTTCAAAAGCTGCCTAGATGTAGTCCTGGGCAAGCAGCTTGAGGTGCCACTGCTTGAGCCTGGGGGTTGGACCAGGTGACCTCCAGGGATCCCTTCCAACTTTAACCATTCTGTTGTTCTGTGTCTACACGGAAGTCAGGTGCAAAAGTTCCTTGGGATTCAGGTGTATTTCCAGAACAGTCTCAAACTTGTAAAAACAATGTCAGGCTATATCCTTATTTCTGGATAAAGTGGAGATGTAATATCAGTACACAAGACACTTGAAAGAGTTCATCCATACTTATGAAAGACGAACTGAAGCTGAGGAGGGCTACTGTAAAAATTGAGAAATTTGAGAGTTTTATGGCAAGAAATTAAAAGCTTAGCCTGTCAAAATGAAGGCCAGAAAGGATGCACTTTATAAGTATAAATACATCCTTTGGATTAGCATGATCGAAAAACTCCTTCTCTGGCCTCAGCCTCAAAGATGCATAAATATATTTGCATTTAAAATGTAATAGATCACAACAATGCACAACAAAGCTTTTGGGAGGCACAGAAAACTTTTTTTTTTTTTTAAGGGAAAGTTTTATTAACTCAAGTTGTGCTTTTGTAGGTATTTGGTAATTTGTTTTTGCTTGGGTTTGTTTTTCTTGTGTTAGTCACATAACCTTTGGTCACCTATGAATTTGAGCAAAGCAAATTCACACACACTGCTAAAGCAAAGCAAGATTATGTCACAATATGTCAGGAAGTAAAACAGGATATAATCAGAATATGTCAGATATTTTCAGGAATATTATCAGGAAAATATGGGGCTTGAGTAAAAAACATGAAGTCTAGCATATCTTAGGCAGACAGACATTATTCTGTATGATACAAAAGCACAGTTATGCTAATAATAAAATTTTGTATGAACATCAGCATGGTCTCCAGATTACTACAAAAGGATAATGCCATTTTAATAAAGAAACATTTTAATATATGGTCTAATAGATAAACCTGTGCCCAGTTATACTGACTGTTAAATCAAGCCTAATTTAAACTAGAAAAAAATGGTAAATTTTACCAGAGGGGATTTTTGATATTGGAAAAAAATATATATATATTAATGGTTCAGTTGATTGTTATGACTGAACTTTTTTTTAGAAAAATTATGTTATTACATGTGTGATTTTTTTTGGGGGGGGGAGGGGTTGGCGCAGGGAGGAAGGGGAAAAATTGGCTGGTTGGTTGTTTGTTTTTCTGGAAGCTGTGTTTCAATCCAAATGTCAAAACAAGGAAGTACTACTCCTGTTCCACACAGAGGATCAAGTTAAGTTGTTATAATCATTCCTGTTGGCCTTGCAAATCTAGAAATCTAGATAAAGTATAGAAATCTATATATATATTCTGTTAAGTGCACTGAGCATTTTTAGCTAGTGAATACTACCTATCATAGTGCAATATTGTCTGTTAAATGTATACATTTCAGAGGTCTTAGAAAAATGTTACATTACCATAGAAGTTAGAAATTTGTAAACTTAATCAAAATAAAAGATATTTGGGCACTGCAGGAAGAACCAAGGATAGTAGTATGAACCAAGGATCTGTAGTATGAAGTATTAAGATTTGATATTCCATTTCAGACTGTCATATATAGTATAATGAAGGTAGTGATGCTTTATTTCCTCCAATTTTATATGGCTTTTTCAAAAATGACTTGTACCATATCTTTAATATTAGCAATTTAAATCCCTATAAAATACTATTACTAATTCATTTTGGGACTCTTTCATTGGTCCTGAAATATTTCTTCCAGCTTAGTAAGTGAAAATATATCAAAGAGTGACATAAATAATACTAACACATTTAAACAATGAAATACCGTTAAAAAATACTTTTTAAGCATGCTAGTCAGTGTGGGAAAAATGATCATCTCTTTTGCTTTACTGACTGCTTTGCACAATTAAAAAGGGCTTGAATTTTTCTGGTGTTTGACTTTTTTAACTTTTTACTTTTTGTTAAGAAATGACAAGAAGCAAGTAAAGACCATCTATATTCTCATAGATAATGGAAAACCTACTGAGACTCACTGCAGTTTCTTCCATCAAAGAAGGATGGGACAGACATGCAAGAAAGATGGTACTTTTTTTTTTTTTTTAATCAATGAGATGTACTATGAGAAAATTCCATTGCAAAGATAATATACAGATATCGAGAAATAAAATATTGAGAGATTTATAGAGAGAAAACAATGCTAAGAACTAAAAATTGAAACAGAATTAACATTAATCAAAATGAAGTATCTATTAACATAAAAATAATGAGGTGGAATGATAGAACATAAAGCTTTTTTACAATTACTTAATCATAAGCAATCATAAGGAGACATTTCTGTCTTCTATAAGTTTCACTTGAAGACTGATGACAGAAATGTAGTGTACTTGTCATACAGGTAATTGATTCACTACTTTGCTGTTCACAAACATATGAAGAATTTCATTCAAAGCGCTGTAACCTTCACAGAAACAGAAGAGAAACCTAGTTATCCACACTTCTTTTTACCTATACCTTGTTCGTTTTTTGTTTGTTTGTTTGTTTTGAAGGTTATGGTGACCCCTCAGTTCAAATTAAAAATTAAATTAAATTAAATTACAAATAAAATAAAAACAAAAAACAACCAACCAACCAAACCCAAAAGAAAACAAAATAACAATATCAACAACAGCAAAACCACCCTTGTTTCCCTTTAGTTAAATTGAAACTTTTCTGATTAATTTCAGATTTACTTGAAAAAGAAAGCTACTAATGAGATTAATGATCATTTTCTATTCTTGAATGAAAATGAGCCTCTGTATAAAACTTTTTTTTTTTTCCTAATATAGTAGACTGAGGGGAAACTGTAATTATAGGTTTGTTATCCTTTTGCAGAGCCACTCTCAGTCCTGCTCTTAAGGGAGAAGGCAACACCAGAGAATTTGAACATCTTCTAGCTGTTCTTTGCATCCTAATAATAGAACTAGCTTTTAGAAAATAGCCACTAATTGCTTATTGCTAATTAATATTCTTTGAAGTTTTTTTTCCTCTTTCCTTTAATCTTTTTGTTTATTTAGCTCTGTCCTTGATTCATATTTTACCTAGAGAAAACCAAAAGCACACAGAGAAAAATACTGTCTAGAAAAAATAAAAAAGAATAGCATTTATCTCACCTCTGGTCTCTAGAAATCCAGAAATCCTGCATCCATTCTAGTTATTTAAGTTTCTCCCACAGTTAATGAAGAAAGAACATAACCCTTCAGGGACTGACTTCTGCCACTACATGTTTTAAAAATATGAACAACTTATGAAGATACCTATCTGCATTATGTGTGGTAGCCGCTTCCATCACTAATTTAAACAAGACACCTGACTTTTAGTTGGTTAAAATTAGATGAAAATAATCTCATAGGTAACAGTAAGAATGAATTGGAAATGTTTTATTCTTCAGGGCATGGTGCCTAAACGTTTACTTTGCATGATGCCTCTGTCCCCCCAGAATCTAAAACCTTGAACCACTTCTTAAAGATAGGCACCTACAAGAATGATCAAATCATGCTAGACTTCTGGTGTCCCTTTTAACATTCAAAACTTAAACTTTTAAAAAGAAATCAAAAAAACACAAAAGTTTCCTTGACGTTTCAGCAGTGATGTTATAATTAATGATCTAAGTCAAGCACTGTGTGGTTTGCTTTGAAAACTTAAGATGTGATAGTATAGTGTACTAGACAAGTCTTTACATTAAAGTTCAAAAGTATGAGATATCCCATGATGATTTTGATTTTCAGTTTCTCCATCTGATTAATACAGATAAGGTGTTTAACAAGTCTGAAGTCTCTTTCAGATCTTTTAAATCTCATAATAGACAAAAATGTCTTTGCTGGATAAATTAAAGTATTTCCTTTTTCTCACCAGCAAAAGGAAAAGAAAATCAAAAACAAGATACATATTATAAAAATCTGAAACGCACACAGTATAGGTTAATAAACATGTTGAGTTAAGAAATCTGTGTGCTCTACACCTACCCCAAGCTTCAGCGATGTCCACACCACCAAAGAGGAAATCAGACAAAAATGCCAGGAGACCTTGATGGAAGAACAAGAAGCTCCTGGCCAAACTCAGTCACAAAAAGGAAGTGTACGTAGGGTGGAAGCAACAATGGGGCACCTGGGAAGAATACAGAAGCATCATTCAAAGCATCTAGGGGTGAAGGTAGGAAAACTGAAGTCCAAATAGAATTAAATCTGACTAGGGATGTCAAAAATGAGACAGGTCTATTTAACCATATAGAATGATAGAAGCACAAAATGCCTTGGAATGGAAGAGACCTTAAAAATCATCTACTCCAACCCCCTTCCATACACTGGGGCTCTAACATTTCAGTAACTTTTTATTAGACAAGAAACATCTGTAACTATTAAAAAAAAAAAAAAGAAGTGTGACCAGGAAAAGACAGAGTTCATTACATAGCTTAGTGGTGTCACAAATAGTATGCAAACACAGATACTGGTTAGTATATCATTTATATCCTAAACAGAAAATCTCTCACTAGGTCAGACTATCCAAAGTCCCATCCAAATCTTTGAACATTTTCAGGGATGGGGCATCATCAGCCTCCCCAAGAAGCCTGTTCCAGGGCCTCACCACCCTCACAGAGAAGAATTTCTTCTTAAATAAAATAACTTCCTAAATAATTTCTGCCTAACTAAATCTACCCCCTTTAAGTTTAAAGTCATTACACATTGGCCTGTCAGTATATGCCCTTGTAAAAAGTCTCAATCTTTCTTATAAGCCCCCTGTAAGTATCAAAAGGCTGCAATTAGGTGTCCCTGGAGCCTTCTTTTCTATAGGCTAAACAAGGGCAAATGTAGAGTCCTGCACATGGGGAAGAACAGCACCAGGCACCACCCAGCTGGAAAGCGGTCTGGAAGAAAAGGGCCTGGGAGTCCTGGTGCACACCAAGTTGAACATGAGCTAACAATACGCCCTTGCTGCAAAGAAGGCTGCTGACATTCTTGGCTGCATTAGGTAAAGTATTGCCAGCTGGTCAAAGGAGGTGATCCTTTCCTTCTCCTTAGCATGAGTGAGGCCACACCATGGAGTTCTGTGTCTAATTCTGGGCCCCCCAGTAAAAGATGGACATATTGGAGAAAGTCCAAACAAAGGGCCACAAAGATGGTTAAAGGACTGGAGCATTTCTCCTGTGAGGATAGACTGAGAGAGCTGGGACAGTTTACCCTAGGGAAGAGAAGGCTATTGATGAGATCTAGTCCATGTCTATAAATACCTGAAGGGAGAGTGCAATGAGGACAGAGCCAGGCTCTTTCCAGTGGTGCTCAGTATCAATACAAGAGGCAGTGGGCAGAAAAACAGGAACACAGCCCATTTCATCTGAATATCAACTATCTTCCTCACTTGTTGTATTATTTCCTAATCGAAACATTTTTCTGAAATATATAATTCCTAAAGTAATTTGCCTTTTGGGGAAGAGATGCATTTTTGTTTGTTTGTTTGTTTGTTTGTTGTTGTTTTTGTGTGTGTGTGTGTTTATTTTTGCTTTGGGCATTTTGTTTTTGTTTTCATTTTTAACATGACATTGCCAGTCTGTTCTGTTGATAGTTTTTAGTCCCTGACCTCAAGAACAGAATGAAAATAATAGCTATTATCACTAAAAAAATAATAATTTTAGAAATATTCTCAAGCATATGGCAACAAACCCCAAAGGTAAATATTTAATGAAACTGGTCAGACACAAATACTTGTTGTAGTTTAACCCTGGCAGGCTAAGTACCACACGGCTGCTTGCTAACTCTCCCCTGGTGGGATGGCGGAGACAATCAGAAAGGTAAAAGTGTGAGAACTCATGGGTTGAAATAAAGACAGTTTGAGAGGTAAAGAAAAAGCTGCACACAAGCAAAGTCAAACGAGGAATTTATTTGCTATTTCCCATCAGCAGGCAGGTGTTCAGCCAATTGCAAGAAAGCAGGGCTCATCACGCATAACGGTTTCTTGGAAATACAAACACCATCACTTCAAATGTTCACCCCTTCCTCCTTCCTTACCCCAACTTTCATTGCTGGGCATGATACCATATGGTGTGGATTATCTCTTTGGCCAATCTAGGTCAGTCATCCTGGATGTTTCCCCTCCCAACTCCTTGTACAACCCAAGCCTCCTCACTGGCAAGGAAGTATGAGAAGCTGAAAAGTCTTTGTCTCTGTGTAAGCATTGCTCTGCAACAACTATGAACATTGGTGTACTATCACAACTATTTTCATCAAAAATCCAAAACACAGCACTGTGTGAGCCTCTTCAAAAAAAAATGAACTCTGTCCCAGCCAAAAACGTGACAATGTTCTGTCTTAAACTCTAAATGTAAGGTTGAGAAGACTAATAAACAGATGAACTGAAAGCTTGCAGGTGTTTTTTGCACTTCTGTAGATACCATTCAGGAGGAATGGGGTTCCTCCTGAGCTTCACCAAAGAAAAGTCAAAAACCCAGATCTCCCTAAGGTTTCTAAGAATGAATTTTATATAGAATTCCAAAGAACAACTACAAGAATAAATATGTTATATGGATGAGACAGCTGCATCAGTACTACCTGCATAACACCAGTCTTTGACGTCCCTCTCCTTCAGGAGTAAGCCTGGCAGAAAACACGTATGAACTTGAATCCACATGAGAAGTTGGGAAGTGACCTGGAGAGGCAATATTATATGGTAGTAACCTTACCATTCTGCGGAATCAACCCAAATTTAGGCACATCTTTTCAACTATAAAAAAAGTTTTATTTAATAGCCATCCTTATATAATTTATCACTGAAAGACTGAAAGGAATTTCTTGGTGGTGAATATTTTCCAGTTTGCTTTACTGTCTTTTGTCTGTACCTTTCAGAGAAGTACTTAAAAACAAACAAACAAACAAACAGTCTATCGATATATGAATTTCTGTTGATAAAAAGCATTTTATTAAAGGAGCAGGCAGATAAGTGGAATGGTTAATCAAGCTAATAGTGCAGGTACCTAATTTCTATGAAAAGAGTCCTAATATGAATATCACTCATGGTTCTCTGCACATTTCTGACAGATGTACAAATGGTCATTAATTCATAGATGAGGCTTCTGAACCTATCTGAGATTCCCTTTCACCACCAAAAGTTATTACTTTTATTATTATTTTAATACAGAAAAAGCAAAATGCTGATAAATTGACAATAACATTCTTTTTCTTTTTCTCCCTCCTGTGTCATTTTCAGCAATCCAGTGATTATTTAAGCACATAGTTCCGCAAGTGTGAACTCTTACTGCATGAGCATAGATTAATTCAAATAAACATATGGTGCTTTTTATGTAGAGATCTACTAACAAAGAAAAATATATACAGTCATAAAATGTTAGGAATAACTAACTTCAAATAAGTTAGTTCAAATAAGTTTAAATAAGAACAGAAAGACAATTTACATCTTCTATGTTTCTTCCACAGTTTCAGTACTTACACCTTCAGTTATCCATGTATTTCCTTAAATACTGAACAAATTACTTTTACAGAGATATCCCTTATAAGTGATCTTGTTAGTCTACAAAAAAAGACTGATTTCTTAAATGAAATGTATTGTGTTTTTTGTTTGTTTCTTTCTTTCTTGGTTTTGTTGTTGTTGTCATTGTTTTAAATATGCCAGAGTGATCTTGGTAGAAATAAAGTAACTGAGATATGAGCAAAAGAATAATAAATGAATGCCTTGGTACTGAGTGGCATTGATGTGGAGAAGGGAAAAAATAAATAAAAATTCTTAAACCTCACTTTAGTTTCTATTAGAATTTCTATTAGAACATTATAAAGTTCTGTGACTTATGTAGAATCTCATTTTGATCAATGCCAGTCAGCTTATGTTCAACATTCCATGACAGAAGGCCGTAAAGTTAGATCTATTCAGTTTTGCCCTGGTTGAATATGAGTCTATGGTTTATCAGAACTTAGATTTCCTCATTAGAAAAACCCTGAGGTTATATTGTTTTTCATTTTTCTTTATTGAAATAATAACAAAATAATAATAATAATAATAATAATAATAATAATAATAATAAAGACTATCATTTCTGCTCTGGTTCCATTCACAGATAGAAGTTCTTCAATAATAGTTTTTCTATCAGTATTTTGTTTGTTTGTTTGTTTTGTTGTTTTGTTTGTTTGTTTTTTGTGCTGGTTGCAGATATAATCCTTAACAGGAAATTAAAACCAAAGCAGAAGAATTAAGAAGCTCCAGGCCAAATGATTCAAAATTAAAGTCTTAGTTCAATCTTCATTTACCCTATCACATTATTTTATATACAGTATTTAAAAGAAACTTTAGTGCATACTCTCAATTTTTGAATGTACTCATAATATGATGTCAGAGTCCACTGCTCTTCTAGATATTTCATGCATGGATGGTGAAATGTTTGATATCAAAATCAAATGTATCAAATGTACTGGAAGATATTTGAAGTTAAACAGAATTCAGTTTAGAAAGAGTAATACAGTAATGTAGTGAAATCACCGTAAAAAAAAAAAAAAAAAAAGCCATTACTTTATCCAGTAAAATCACAATACAAATGTGATTCCCATTTATCTATCCCAGTATAGACTGGTAGGTCTCTATACTCTGTATACTCACCATCATGACACAGAGCATCACCAATTGCTGAGAAGGCATACATGGGTTTTTGCCAGCTCACGCTAGTTGCTGTCTTCAAAATTCTTTTGATAGTAGTTTGTTTTTAACAAACAAACTACTGTCCATGGGTCTGTCCATGGGTCTGAACCATGTATTGACTCTTCTGTTTTGGTCTGGCTAATTCAGGAAGATATTTACGCTATTTTAATGACTTTAGGAAGAAACACTTGCACCACTAGTTGATCCATTCAACTGTCGACAGTTGTTCATGTAAAACAAAGACCACTCTCTGCTCCCCTTTATGTTGAGATAAAGTAGGCTTCTTAGCAACCACTGCAGACAGTAACACTCTACATTATTCCTTGAGCTTAATGGGAACATCACCCTTGCCCACCTCCACTGAGCCTTCTAGCAATGCAGGGGGATAATCAATGAGTCACATTCCACCCCTAGGATTTTAGTAAGTTGCATATGGTCACTTAGAAAATGATTAATCACTTTTAACTTTAGTTGCCTCACAGGCAGCCATCTAGGTTCTATCTTCATTCAATAGAAAAAGCTAGAAATTACTAAGAAGAGATGAGAACTTAAATACATATGAATAGGACAGGATAGGACAGGACAGGACAGGACAGTTCTGTTAGAAAGGATCTTTAAAGCTTACTGAGTCCAACTGCCAGACTGCTTTAGGGCTAAACAAAAGTTAAAGCATATTAATGAGGGCATTATCTCTTGAATGCTGACAGGCAGGAGGCATCAACCACCTCACTGGGAAGCCTGTTCCAGTGTTTGACCACCTTCAAGGTAAATAAATTTTCTCTATCTAGTCTGAACCTCCAACTAGACAAACCACGCGTTCTTCAGTTCTGACATGCCTTCCAGCCCTTTTGCCAGCCAAGCTGCCCCCTTCTATATGCATTCAAGTGTCTCAGTATCCTTTTTATGTTGTTGAACCCAGAATAGCATGCTGTATTGAAAATGAGGCCACACCAGCACTAAATAAAGTGGGAGAAACACCTCTTTTGACTAGCTGGCTATGTTATCTTTAACTAACTCCAAAAAGCAATTTGTCTTCTTGGCTGCCAGGGCTCACTGCTGACTCATGTTGAGTCCACTGTCAACCAGCACCCCCAGATCACTTTCTGCTGAGCTGTTCTCATGTCACTCATCTTCCAGTCTGTACCCGTGTCTGGCAGTACTCTGTCCCAAGTGCAGAACCTGACATTTTCCTTTTTTGAACTTCATGCCATTGATGTTTGCCCAATTTTCCAGTCTATTTAGATCCCTCTGCAAGCCCTTCTATCCCTCCAGAGTCAACAGCACCTCCCAGTTTGGTATCATCAGTAAACTTGCTAAGGTTGCATTCATTTCCTTCATCCAGCTCTTGATACAAATGTTGAACAGAACCAGCACCAGAATTGAGCCCTGAGGAACACCACTAGTGAGTGGCAGCCAGTCAGATATAGCCCCATTCATGACAACCCTTTGAGTTCTGCCATTAAGCAGAACTCATCACCCAGTCCAGCATGTACTTGTTTATCTCACAGTTAGACAATTTCTCCAGAAGGATACTGTGAGGGACAGTATCAAAAGCCTTACTAAAATCACTAAAGTCCACCGGCTTCCCTTCATCCATTAAGTGGGTGACCTTATCATAGAAGGATATTGAATTATTAACACAGGACTTTTCCCTCATGAACCCGTGTTGAGTATGTCTGATATTACCTTTATTCCTTAAATACCTTTCAGTACCACCCAGTATGATCTTCTCTATAACTTTTCCAGAGACTAAGAGTAGTTAGAGTTTTTCTGGATCTTCTGTCATGCCCTTCTGGTAGATAGGTGTAACATTGGCTAGCTTCCAGTCATCAGGCAGCTCCGCAGATTCCCAAGATAAATTAAGACGGGTCCAACTATAAAATTGGCCAACACCTTCAGTATTGGGGTGAATCCTATCAGGACCCATTGACTTATAAACATTCATCTGATGGAACCACCCATTTAAAATTCCATTGACCACAGATGGAACATCAGTGCACTCCCAGTCATGGTCCTTCAACTGTGAGGACTGGGCTGCTCATTGAATAATTCTAAAAAAATGGGGCAAAAAAGGCATTAAATACCTCCACCTTTTCCTCATCTTACCAGGTCACTATCTATTTCAAGTATCAGTCCAATGTTTTCCTTTGTCCTCTTGTTGCTGACATACTTAAAAAAGACTTTTTTGTGTTGTTGTCTGACACCATACTGGTTAAAGTCAACTCAAGTTGGACTTTGTTTTTTCTTGTTTTCTCCCTGCAGATGCAAACTGCCACTCTGTAATCCTTTTCCCTTTCCCTTTCATTAAACCTTTCTCATCTCAAACCTCGAGTTCTCTGTGTTGTATTTTCTCCCCCTTCCTCTTTGAGGAGAGGGGAAGTGAGAGAGCAGTTGTGGTGGAGCTCAGCTGCCCACCTAAGTAAAACCACTGCAGATATTCATGTCTCTAGAATCCATCTTAAGGTTTTAGGGATCTCAATACAACTGTGAACTGGGAAATGAGCAGGTAACCAGATCTGAAAATCTCTGCTTTAAAATTCTGTCTTGAAAACACTTTTTATGATTTTGGAATAAACATAATATCTAAAAAGTTGTGTTTGCTAATAGGAATGCATGAAGCCTTAAAAAGAAAACAGATACATTTTTTAACAAAAACAGCTTAGAACAGCTTGTATTTTTCCTCTTTCCCAAAATAGTATATCCATATTAGTTACTTTAAGTAATTTATGCATTTTTAAAAGAAGAATAACCTTCTTAAGATATTTATTTTCAAATATACACATACGTGTAAGTTATTACAAAGAAACATGCAGGGCTATCTTCTACAGTGGGGGTACTTGGTGCTGGGAAAAAAATATTAAAATCTTATTTACTAAGTAAGCATATGTACAGTCAATTGAAAGGAAGGTTCTTTTTCATTTCAGTCTAAATGGTTTGTTGTAAACAGTAGATAGATCTGATTTTGTTGTGTGTATAGACCTGATCCCTGACTGTTTAGACTTCAGGACCAATATACTGGCTTGGGTTTCTTTCCAATATGAACCTCCGTACCTGAGTTTTGTTCCAAAACAGAGTCAGGGTGGAAACAGAATAGCCATCTGCCTTGGGGTAGATGTGGGTTCTGGAGCACTGTCAGTATTTCCTCCAATGCAGATTCATGCATTAAGACTTCAAGACTTCAGTGGCAAGTAGTCAAATTTGACTGGCTTGGCTCTATATTTAAATTTCCTAAGAGATACTGCAGTTAAAAGTGTTGGACATTAATTGCATATGCACATCTTCACTAAAAATTGCTTAGAAAGGAAACACTGTAGAATTTTCTTCTTATTGGATCTCTCAATACAAAAGTTCTCTAATCTTTTGGCTAACCAGAACTAGTGATTTATCATTTCAGGGTTAGAATTGCCCAGAAATGGAGTCTATACACTCAAACTGAAAATATCTCATTTGAATTAAAATATAATGCAAGGGAGGGCCCTACTGGCAGAGCTTAATAAATACAACCACTGGTTTAGTAGCCTGAATAAATTACTAACTTCATAATAAAAAGAAATTAAAAATATCCTGGAATATTTGCTTCTCCACACACTTCACTTTATTAAGAAATTCAAAAATACAATAGAGTACGGATGAAAATCCTTATATATATAATATATATATTTATATTCCTTTATATATTTATATTCCTATATATATATGGTCAGGAAGGAATATAAATAAAATCTATTACATTTGACTAAAACATCTACACTACAGCTTCCTGCACTACACTTCTGTCATGTGTGGGTGGTATTGGGATGGCAGGTATTCTAGAAGATTTTGCACATATTTACATTGGTTCTTCTGTATAATGACATGAAAAATAGAAAAAGCAGTTGGATTTGAGTAAAGCTGTAGAAAGCAGGCCAGCAACATATCTAAGTGAACATATGTGCAAATGTTCTTATGCACATGAGAACAAATTAATTACTGGTGAGGAAAATAATAAATAAATAAAATTAAGGGAGAAAAACAACAACAAAGCTTGTCTCATTTTGCATAAGGATTTAGAAGATTTATAGTCTTTTAGAAGATTTATAGTCTTACTCATCAACTTCTGAATCAATACAAGAAAAAAAAAAAAAAGTGAAACTGCCTAACAAAAGATTACTTCATACCTACCTATGCATTGTACATTTTCTTTAATATTCCATCAAAGTATCTGAGATAGCCTAGTAAAAAGAAAATGCAACACTAAATCCTTTAAGATTGTATTGAATATTATGTTTCCATTACTTAAATCTATAAAGATATAACTGACGTTCAGTTCTAACAACAACAGTGTGCCTAAAAGGGGAAAAAAAATTATGTCAAATTTGAAAAAGAACAGACTGAGGAAAAAAAGAAAAAAGGCAGCTAGGTAGTTCTCACTGAATGAATTTCAAATAATAAGCATTTTAAAATGTGCACAAATATGAGTGTTTTGGACCAGCTCTATAATTTTTAGCAATATTATTGAAAAACAAAACAGAACAAAACAACAAAAAAAATACAGTGGAAGTGGAGAATCTCAAGCAAAATCCCCCCAGTTAATATTTTTTTTCTGGTATAACTAAGATATAAGTTAAGTGTAAATGCAAATTAATTGAGTTACCTTCTTTTAAACTGGACAAGATTCAGTACAGAACCCAAGACTGCTTCACAGATTTTTGGTTTGGAGATATTTTCTAGCTTGAGCTTTTATTATAATTCAGTGGAGAACTAAGAGAAGATGCTTACATTACCTAAATACAACCAATCCTGCAAAAATGTGCCTCTAACTATCCTGTCTGGCCTCTGGTTCTAAGGTGTAGGTCCTACTGGATCATATTTGCTGGCCATTTGCAAACATCTCAGATACCCCAAGACAAAGAAAGTAATACACTTAGGCAGGTGGATCAAGCTCTTTCTCAGTACTGACAGTGGAATATAGAGGACAAAAAAAATAAATAAATAAATAAATAAATAAATAAATATATAAAAATATAATATAATATATAATATTATATATTATTATATTATTATATAATATATAATAATATAATTATAAATATAATTATATTTATAATATTTTATATATTTATATTTATATATATATATTTTTTATTATTATTTTTTTTTTTTTTCTGGATGAGCTCAGTTGTCCTCTATGTTCCACTGTCAGTACTGAGAAAGAGCTTGATCCACTTGCCTAAGTGTATATATATATATATATATATATATGTATACACATATATATGGATAGGAGATAGCCTTCAGAATCAGCAGCTATATTAACTGGATAGTCCCTGATTATAATCAAACTTTAGATGAATTAACGTCTGGATTAGTAACCATTCACTGTTTGTTCATTAGGAAAAAAATTGAGAAGTCCCTGCCGTGAATGCAGCTTTATCCTGAGAAAATATAAGGTGAGTACGAGAGCAGGTCATTCCTGGAAATGCTTATTTTGTGAGAAAGATGAACAATCAGCAATGCAGAATACAAAAACATGTAGTAAATCATTTAGAGCTTAAAGAGGTAGAAATCAAATTATCTTTACTCAAATTATCTTTAATGGAATAAGTTGGCTCATTCCAAGATTTACTTGGTTAGTAATTCACATATACATTTTCAACATATGTGACTTTTTAATGGAGAAAAAATAGTAATCTACAGTGAAAATAAAGAGAAATACATACCTGAGAGCAGAACAGGAAGGTATGCAGCCAGTCTATACAGTCTTTATCACAAACCCAGTTAACAGGGTTTGTGATGAAATGCCAAGAATTTGAAAGATTGGCTGTGGTCCAGAGAAATATACATGAGGACTAAAAAAAATCATCAGCATTTACACTTATCAGAGATGCGATCATTGCCATCTTCTGTATTTTAGAAAGCTACCAATGCATATCCATCAACCTAACACACAGAGACTGTACTAATTATACATATTGATCCAGACAACTACATTCTAAATAAGATATCTATCCTACTGCTTTCAATGGTAGACTGTGTATCTGTATATTTGTGTGAAAAACACCATTTGTTTCATATCTTTTCTCATATCTTCTCATTTCCTTATCCTTTGAAATAATGTGAATCAGAGAAGACCAATCAAGGTCAGGTGTACATTATGGCATAATGATGTCAGGTGTACACAATGGCATAATGATGTTTTTGCCAGCAAGTTCCCACTTCTGTTTTTGTTTGTTTGTTTTGTTTTGTTTTGTTGTTTAAATTTCTGATAAGCAATGAGCTAACATTTTCACACAACTATCTAATACGAATTCAAGTCTCGCTCTCCAGTTACAGTGGTCAGCTCAGTTAGTTATTTTATGAGATATATAATTAAAGTAGAAGGAAATGAAAAAATCTAGGCCAGATCAAGTCACTCATATAAAGCTGATTTCTACAGATGAAAGAACAACTAATGTAGAGCCAACTTAAAGCTTCTCTTCTGTGTAAGTAAAAGTGAATTTTACTGCATGAAGTAGAGCAGAATCCGGGTTGTTTTAGAAAAGGATTGAGATGGAAAGAAAAAATAAATAAAATAAAATAAAATAAAATAAAATAAAATAAAATAAAATAAAATAAAATAAAATAAAATAAAATAGCAGAAACAGAGAAAAGACACAGTGAAGAGAAAGACTCCTGAAGAGTAGGATTATGTAAGGGGCATTAGGGATGTTGGTAGGGACAAATAGCAATAAACTAATCCTTCCTCTTCTTTTCTGTTGTTTTTATGTTTTGACAGCAGCAGCTACTGATCAGTCACACACTTTCATGAGCAGCAACTGCAATTTCTTTTGCTTTTCAAGGGTTTTGTACAGGGCAAGTACACAACTGATCTTTGTTCATTCACTTTGTTACCCTGCCTAGCAGTCTGTTGCTCTTACTAACTGCCTAACATTTCCCATACCTAAAGCCAACACTGGATGAATATAGTTCAGGATAAGGATAAATAACAAAAGTGAAGTTAAATAAAGTTATTTGGTGTTCATGACATCTGAATTAAGAAGGATTTTTGAAGGTGACTAATTAAAAAATAGTGTCTTGAGGACCAACTGCACATTTTTCTAAGTTATTCCACGATACACTTTTCAGTTTATGAAGGCAGTTTTTTCTCCTTCACCACTGTATTGTGGTTTAACCTAGCCAGCAGCTAAGCACCACACAACTGTTTGCTCACCCTCCCCCCACTCTGTGGGATATGGGAGAGAATCAAAAAAATCCAAAGCCTGTGGGTTGAGATAAAGACAGTTTATTAGGACAGAAAAGAAAGGAAAATAATAGTAATAATGATAATACTACTACTAATAATAATGTGTACAAAACAAGTGATGCACAGTACAATTGCTCACCACTTGCTGACCAATGCCCAGCCCATCCCCGAGCAGCCAGTTCCCCCACTCTGGCCAGCCCTGCATATTAATTGTTCAGCATGACATCAGATGATATGGAATCATCTTTGGCTAGTTTGGGTCAGCTGTCCTGGGTCTGTCCCCTCCCAGCTCCTGCTGCACCCCTAGCCTTCCCACTGGCAGGACAGAGTGAGAAGCTGAAAAGTGCTTAGTGTAAGTGCTGCTCTGCAACAATTAAAACATCAGTGTGGTATCAACATTATTCTCATCCTAAATCCCAAACACAGCACCCAAACAGCTACTAGGAGGAAAATTAACTCTATCCTTGTCAAAACCAGGGCACACTATTATGAACACATCTATTCCTTAATATTTCAAAGTATATATGAAGTCCATCCTTTAAACGGTTACATCATAATTAAAGGATAATGAGCATGATATTATATTGAGGTCAGAGAGGTATGAAAATATTTCAGTGCTGACATCAGAGAGGTATGAAGATACTTCAGTGCTTAAAAAATATTTTTTTTTTTTTTCTTAAATGTATTTTGAACATTTCATATGAATTCTGTTTCATATTTTTTACAAATTCGTAGATGTTACTGCTGCTGTCCCAAACATTTTCTTTACTCATTAGATAGCTAAATTCTTTCCTTACAGTGGAAATCTCTTTGTAATTTAAAAAGACCTTTAAAAAGATCAAATTGTTTTCAATGTGAAATTATTATTCTAACTTATTGAAACTTCTCTAGTTTTGAAACTAGAATTTTGAAGGTATTGTAGTAATTTTTCACTTTTTTTTTTTTCTGAATTGTCCTATGTGCAAAATGAATGACAGTTTTAATTAGCTTACATTCATCAGCAAAGTTTAAAAAGCACAAGTTTAAATTCACAAGTGATGTCTAGTTGCAGCATATATAAACATTTGGATTTTTAGATGTAGTTTGGAAACAATTTTTTTTTTCTTTCCTGATAGTTTCTTTCAGTGTTTCTTGTCATATTTTTTTCCAGTTGTTTTGTGTTTGTCACTTTCATTTATAACTTCTCCCCAGATATTCTAATATATTTTAATAGCAAGTTGCAATATATACAAATTATGCCTTTTTAAAATAGTACTATTTAAACTGTTATTCACTTTGGCTCATCTTTTGTTATGTATTTTAATTCTAAAATACATACAATACAAAATATACATACATACATACATACATACAAATACAATACATACATACAAATACAAATACAAATACAAATACAAATACAAATACAAATACAAAACATACATACAAAAAGCAATATGAGTTTCCAGCAAAGAGCAATCATTTTTAAGTGAACTTCACTATTTTTAGTTGTATCTTTATTTTCTTTGTGTATTTCTAATGCACTGATTTTCCAGTACCTTGCCCTAGACTTGATGGATGAGGAATGTTACATGAGATTGGAGTATTGCAAGGGATACGTGACAAGGATCCATCCCTGCAACCACTTCAGGGTGCAGAACCTAATTCTTACTAGAGCTATTTGTGTTGCTGCTGTGCAGTCAAGGGTATAATGAAAGCTATCAAAGCCCTTCGCTCACCCCAATGTATTACCAGGAATCTTCCAGTCGTTTACAAGAGCAAGTAGCTGCAGCTAGAGAAGTCTCTGAGATGAATAGAATTCTTAGAAGAGAATGATGAATAAAATCGGTGAATAGAATTCTCAGCTCTTTTTTCCTGTGACGTTTCTTTCAACTACTGCCTACCAAAAACACTCAGGAAGAAAAAAGTGACCTCCACTCACTTTTGACTCTTCTGCTCCTCAAAGCCTCCTCCAGCCTTACAACTCTGTGTGTAACTGAGAGATGTGTCACAGATGGATGCAGAGCATAGTCCAAACATGATAATATAAGGCTGGCATCAGGTTTCTCAGAAAGATCTAGGAAAGATGTATGAGTACAGCAGTCAGGTTTTAAATTTCATGTATGGCATGTTACTCTATTTTCTGCTCCCATTTGTTTCTTCAAAATTAGCCAGGCATTCTATAAGTTTCTTAAAACTGTGACTCTTGCTTGACGGTTCACTGTAATACATATTTCTGATCTTTACTTTTTATCTGATCTTTACTTTTTATCTCTGCGACACCCTCATACATGCTACACCCCCAGAAATGAGGCACGTCCACATACCAGGTTATATAATGAAAGAGAAAGGGCATGCAAATCTCCTTAATCCATACAGTGCTTGTACTTCCACTCACATTGGTGGAGAGCAGAAAAGACACCAGCCCTCTCATTTGTCTAACAGTGGAAAAATGTGGATCTCTCCCTTAGAGATCCACAGGAGACATGTTTGCTGGATGCATGCATCTACAATATCTTTGCACAAAACTTTCACAGTCTCTGAAAGGTTTTATGATATCTTAAATTTATCCTTAGAACTTAATTTATATTGTAAATGATATAAACATAATTTATATAATAGCATAATTTATACCATAATGTAATTTATATCACAACATAAATCTTAAAGTAATATATTAGGGGTATATGAAAAAATATGATTATTTTGCATTAACATTTTGATTTTCTGTAAATGAAAACAAAATCACAGAATCACTGAATCACAGAATTTCTAGGTTGGAAGAGACCTCAAGATCATCAAGTCCAACCTCTAACCTAATGCTAACAATCCCCACTAAACCATATCCCTAAGCTCTACATCTAAACGTCTTTTAAAGACTTCCAGGGATGGTGACTCCACCACTTCCCTGGGCAGCCTGTTCCAGTGTCCAACAACCCTTTCGGTAAAGAAGTTCTTCCTAACATCTAACCTAAAACTCCCCTGGTGCAACTTTAGCCCATTCCCCCTCGTCCTGTCACCAGGCACGTGGGAGAACAGACCAACCCCCACCTCGCAAATCAAGTCATTTCTTTCAAAATTTCCAGATTGTTTAAACATTTCACTACAAAGTAAAAAAAATCTCAATTCAAATGCAAAAACATATTGCCAAATGAATTATCTGGTTTATTTTTTTCCTGATATAAGTTCTGATGGTGAAATTGTGTAGTTTATTTACATCCTTCTGACTTTAAAACAGAGTGGTATTTTCACATCCACATTTGATCATAATGAAATTAATGGAGTGTAGAGAGCAGTTAAAAAAAAAATAAGTTTATTTAATTCTAATTAATTTTACTTTTTTGTTGTTGTTTATTTTTCACTTCTGTTCTTGCTGAACAACTTCAATTTACTGTTTTGTTTTGTTTTATTTTGCTTTTCAATTTGGAACAAATTATTTTAGATTGTTTACATTCAAAATTATGGAAAGTTATCTATTACTCTATATGGAGTTTTACAAATTGACAAACTTAATACAATTGGTGGGGAAAAAAAAAGTTCATATTAAAGCCAACAATTAAAGTATTTATTCTTGCACAGCAAGACATCTGACATGCTGTGATGACTGTTTATCATGTTAATCAATACTAACTTTTCCCGTGTGCTTCTGTGGTACAATACATACCTGTTGTCTTTTGTTTCACACTTAGATTATTAACTGGTATGGACAAAGACTGTTCACAACAAGGATTCAGAGGCACTTCCATATTATGCATAATAAATACTAATATGAAGAATTTGCACTATGGAGCTTACAGAGAAATTAAGAATCTATAGGTAAAGAAAAAACAAAGCTTCATTCTCTGCATAATATTTTCAAGTGGCTTTTTAAGGGTATTCGTTATACATTCAGAGCATCTGGTATTTTTATATACACGTTTGCATTCTTCTGAAAATATATTTTTTAATTAAAATAATAAGGATATTAGGTCTACATTGATTAACCATAGGCTCTGAGTCTCAAAACTGTAGATGAGTGGGGAAGTCATTCGTCTAAAGTACCAGTCACTGTTGTGCTATTTTTCCTGTTGGGAATGCTGCCTATATATGTCCTCACACTTTAAGCAAAGAACAGGTTTGGATCTCCTGATGAAACTGAACAGGTACAACTTTTTGCTGGGCAGATAATGATATGACAAAGGGGGATGGTTTTAAACTAAAAGGGGGGAGATTTAGATTAGATGGTAGGAAGAAATTTTTTCAGTCATAGTTTGTTGAGGCACTGGAACAGGTTATCCAGGGAAGTTGTGGGTACCCCTTCCTTGGAGGTGTTTGAGACCAGGTTGGACAGGTCCTATGGGAATCAGATCTAGTGGGTGGCATCCCTGCCTATGGCGGCGGGGGGAAGGGAGGGGGGGGATGTTACACTTGATGATCTTTAAGTTTTTTTCCAGCCAAAGCAATTCTAAGATTCAATGATTCTATGATGTTATGATCTAGATGACAATACTATTTATAGTAGAATTAGTGACATACTGGCAATGCTAATGGATACCAACCTGCAGTTTTCCTGGAAAAGCAACTTCATTTTTTCAGTAATCTGTAAAAGCTAAAAAGACAGGTGACATTGAAGCCAATGCCTAAATATATAGAGTGGAGGGAAAAGCTATCCAGATGTGTTTAGAAGAAGTCATGCATGCAGCATACATAATATAAATCATTCATATCCGACTCCATCATTCATATCAACTCCAGCAAAAGGTAAAAGTTTCATAACAACTATTAGGGACAAGAGATTGAATAAAAATGTTGAAAATTGTAACAAGTCTCATTGTTGAGACATTAAAGAAAAAAGAGGTTTTTATCATGAACTGCTTGTCTACTATATGGAAGATAAGACAGTATGATATATGTGTGTGTATGTCTGTAAATATATTAATATAATTAATATGAATATATTAATATAATATATTCAATTCTCCTTCCATAATTTGCTATATTTTGATTGCCTTACAGATTTGGCGTGATTTCAGTCTCATGCTACCTTCCAAATCAGTGTGTGCTGAGCATCTTAAGTGGAATTTCTTCTAGTTAGCACTGATGAAAGCTTTATCAGAGTGTCAGGTGTACAGAATCATCTAGGTTGAAAGAGACCTCCAAGATCACTGAATCCAGCCTCTGACCTATCACTAACAAGTCCTCCACTAAACCATATATCACTAAGCTCTACATCTAAATGTCTTTTAAAGACCTCCAGGGATGGTGACTCCACCACTTCCCTGGGCAGCCCATTTCAGTGCCTAACAACCTTCTTTGGTAAAGAAGTTTTTTCCTAATATCCAACCTAAACCTCCCCTGGCATAACTTTAGCCCATTCTCCCTCATCCTATCACCAGGCACGTGGGACCAACCCCTACCTCACTACAGCCTTCTTTAATGTACCTATAGAGTGCGATAAGGTTGCCCCTGAGCCTCCTCTTCTCCAGGATAAACAACCCCAACTCCCTCAGCCACTCCTTGTAAGACTTGTTCACCAGACCCCTCATCATTTCTCAGATATGGAGGATCACTTCAGTGTATTACATTTGCTATGTATAAAATAGATTATCAGTTCGTACTTTATTTATTTATTTTTTTAATATTATGGGACCCTCACATTACTTTCATATAAATGTCAGTTTGTATTTGAGGGTGGAAGAAGACAGAGGTCATCTACACTTACAGAGCTTGTAAATATTGTCTTCATGCAGGATTGCACAAGAACAATTCTTTAAATGCCTGCTCAATGTGATGTGGAGTCCTCATTCAGAAAAGACTGAGAAATACTGAGGGGTTTATTTAACTTCTGTAAGGTTTCTCTATATGAGTCATCTGAACTTTACATGTCCCCTGCTGAAGGCCATTATTTACTAATAACAAGGAACAAGGTCATTAGTCTAATCTGATATTTCGTTAGGCAGGTGTGCTCTACTGAACTAAATTACATTAAAATGAAAAATGAAAATGTCATATTTTTCAAGGACCAAGAGATAGAAAGTATTCCTGACAAAATATTTTTCTGGATTCAGCCAAAATTTCCATCTTCATTACGGGATGACTAGAGTGGTTTCTATGTACTTGTCAGAAGTTTTGGCCTGTAGCAGTTGGATGAAACCTTGTTCAGGAACTAGCCAATAATCCAGCCATTTATGTTAAAACAAAAAAAAAAAAGGGGGTGGGGGGGGGGGAGGGGGAGGAGGGAACAAGCAAAAAAATTCTCATACCAGATGTCTGGCTTGTGGGCTTTTTTATCTGGCCCATCTTTGACTATGTCAATTTTCCAATGTCAACAGAAACTTTCTCTCTCTTGTGTGTGTGTTTCTATAGATGATCTCTAGACCACTGAGCAGGAAAGAGGTTGCCTAAGATGTTGCATGAATTGTAAGATTAATGGGGGGAGGAAGATCAACTTGTAGTTTACATGAAGTACTAGTTCAATATAGCTTATTTCTTTTCTTACCAATATGCATTGACATCATTAAAAAGTTAAATAGAATAAAGGCCCTTTGAAGTGCAATAGAGATTTCAGTCTGGCTTCAATTAAAACAGGAGACAAAATAAAGAATAAAATTAGTAGGTACTTCTCCTTTTGAGCAGGCAATGTTATGATGGACAGTGTATTTAGTGTGTGGTCAACAAAGCTTTCACAGTGATAATCATATTTTTCCAAACCTTGACACAGTACTTGGAGTAGAATATTCTTAGTAGTAACATCCACATAACTTAATATTGTAACTGGAAGTAATGCAAATCAGATTAATTTAAAGTCATACTATTTGAAATACTTGTGAACATCTTCAAAACAACAAAGTCAGAGTTATTTAAATAATTTGTTTCCATAAAACAAAAAAGGATTTAAAGAATTATTGCCACCAGTATGTGAGGTCACTGCAGACTGCAAGTATTTGCTCAGTCAGTTAGATATTTTCTGAATTCCACTGAATGTAAATCCTGAAGTTCAGAAGTACTGCTGAGATAATTTACATTAAGTTGCAGACTAAAGACAAAAAAAAAAATGTTTTTTCTCATGTTCAAGGAAGATTTTTTTGCTATGATAACAGATTTTTTATTATTTTTATATATTATATTATTATTATATTTATCACTATATTTATTATAAAATATATCCAACTTTACAATCCTTAAACTATGTGTAAAATGTTTATTTTTGTTGCACTTTGGCCGTTCAATATCTATTGCATTAAAGGTAACATTTCTATATGAAAACGTTTATATACTTGGCATATAATTCTGGCTCAAGGAAAACAAGATCATTCAGAATTATAAAGTTTAAGATAAAGAGCATGATAATTATGATGACTAACAATAGCCATTTCTATGTATAGTAACATGAAAGACTGCATAAAAGTATGTGACAAACAAAAGTGGTGATCCTGTGAGACATCACTGGTCTCTCCAGTAAATTTCATACACCTGAAGCTTAATTGTGAATGTGGATAATTTTACAAGAAAAAAACTTTCCAACACATTATGTATGTTGTCTTGGTTGTTCTTCATAATAATGAATGCATGGCGCATGTTTTTCATGTATAGTTTTATCTACAAAAAATCTTTAATTGAAAGATGATTGAGCATCATGTCAACATTGTAGCAGTTTTCTGTGCTTGTATGGGTTTTGTTAGACAGCAATCTGGACATGAACCAGCACTGTACCTGTGCAGCAAACAAAGCCAACAGTATCTTATGATTTTTTAAAATAAGCACAGCAAGGAGAGCAAAGGAAATGATTATCTCCTCTACTAAGCAATTATTAGACCACCTAAAGAATACTGCATTAATTTCCCTGCTCATCTCCCACCCCCAAGCAAGGAAGACCATGATCAGTTGCAGCACAGGTTCAGGGAAGGGCTAGTGCACTTGCCTTGTGAGACCAAGACTTGGTCAGCTGGACTTGGAAAAGAGATGACTGCAGGGGCACCTAACAGAAGTTCCTAGTGCTTTCAGGCAGGTCATCAAGGGGATAGAGACAAGGGGATAGATTGTACAATGTTTCATTGTGGGGGACGGAGAGAAAATGGGCAAAGCTTAAACAAAGTATTTCAGACTGTTCTGAATGTTTTGTGAGGGACAGTATCAAAAGCCCTACTAATATCCAGTAAGTTTACATCCGATGCTTTCACTTCATATACTAAGTAGGTCAATCCAACAAGTTGGAGAGACCTCCTGAAGTCCCTTCTAATGTAAATTATCGTATGAACTTATGATAACTATTAGTGCAAATCAAAAGAGTTCTACGTGGCAGTATCACCTAAGTTTGGGGAAATATCTATATTTCTTTGAAATACACAAAGTTAAGAGGAATAATATATGCAGAGGATGCAATTTTATTTTATTTTATTTTTGTCTGGAAGAATGACAAAAGAAATTAGGTCAAAAACAATTTTTGAACATGTCATCTACATGTTGCTAAGCATTCCAAAGTTTGTTTTCAGTGATTTATTTGAGATTTCTTTCAGAGTTTTCTTCTAATTTCCATTTCAGACATTTCACTGTACAATACATAATACAAAATTTTGGAAATGCATACAGGCTGTCATATAGAAGTTTAGTTCTGTGACAAAAAGAAAATAATAATACAGCATTTGCAATCTTAAAATGTTCATAAAATTCCCGCCTAGCCCTTGGTTTCAGCTAAACATGTAAGGATTGTCTGTGGGAGTGTACTGTTAAAGTGCAGTGAAGTCGAATGTCAGCATTATTCTTGTCTCCTATACAAAAGACGCTCAGTGTCCTCCTTCCTATTCATGTACTTTTTACCCAATACCTATGATTTTAAGTGGAATGTCTATCAAGAGACTTCCACCTCTTCAAGAATCAAACTGTTGCAAGAGTAGGTCATTAAAATCAGTGTTATTGTTACATTTAAAAATGAGCTGCCAGGACTGCACATTCACAGTTTACAGAGGCTTCATCAGCTTATTCCCTCTGAAAATCCACGTTATGACCTTTGCAAGCAAATGAGCAAATTCAAGCATTTGATTTCCATACCATAAACAATGTCTAAAGAACTCACCAGTCTTAGCAAAAAAAAAAAAAAAAAAAAAAAAATCAAGCAAATAACATATGCACTCCTCTGTCCAGATAATTAGAAATTGTTAGAAACTCATAAACACTAAGGCAAAGTCTCTAGTCTTTCTCAAGTGTTACAAGTTGTAAAGCAGTGAGAGAAAGGTCTGTATGCTCTCAGTGAGCTTTAAGTTACCTCTGTACTTCCCTAGCTCAGAACTCAGAACATTTTGAAATACAGCATTCATGGCATTCTTTCATGGCAGCAGGAGAAAGAGGATATAAAACTTACAAATGATGTTAACTGCCTACCATAGAGTATCTTTAAGGCTAACTGCAGTCTTTGAAATGAATGTGAGGAAGAAGAACTGTAGGGAGGTAAGGTATTTTTTTTTTCCTACCATCTCTGAAGCCATTTAAAGCTACATAGTCATAAAAGGATACAGCATTCTTCATTCTTCAAGGAGAAGGAAAAAGGGAGGCCAGTGGCTTTAAAATCGGTATTCATTTAAAACAAGATCAAGAAATCTTTAGGTTAAAGATACATTTTAACAGGATGAAAGATTCTGATGGGAACCATGTAGTCTACTAAGTTGAACTCCATCTAAAAACACAAATGTCAGAATTTGTGTTTGCCAGAGTGCAAAGAAGCTGTCCTGGAAAGCTTGGAAAAACTTTTAAAAGCTACTTTACTTCTTTTCTTATTCTTGAGATATTTCATTTTGCTACATGCAAACTGAAGTGAAAAACTCCAAGTTGAATATCAATAGGTGAAATAAACAAACATGGCTATTTTGGTACAATGGTCTTTCTTACCCACAACACTTTGTTATTTGTGGCCTATAAATAAAAATAATAATAATAATAATTATAGGGTAAATCTGTCTTTATAAATAAAGAATGAAGTACTTTTATTACTTCAGCAAACGTAAATCATACAAATCAGCAGACAAAAGCACCATGAGGTGTTCCTGGTATTCCTTCTGCTCTACTGGTTATGAGTAGAAAGTGCCAATTCTTACTTTGTCTGCACGAGGGCATTTTAAGGCAATATGGAAAAAAAAAAAAAAAAAAAAAAAAGTCTGTTACTACAAATTGTGGTTTATTAATTATAGAGCATAGGCACTGCCTCTGTATTTTTTGAACAAAAACCTTTCTTATTACTTTACCTGTCTGAGAACTAAGCAGCTGATCTTTAGGTCTAAAAACATCAATTTCTCAAAAAATGTATTAAAATGCCAGCCAGCAGATCTGAGATATAATCACGTACTGACCATACATTCATCACAAAACTGAAAATTTACCTGTTATTAATCTCAATTATTATTTTATATAAATATAATATACATATATATATATTATATATATAATATATATAATAATAACATATTTTATAAATATATGTATTAATTATTATTATTTTTTTTTTTCTGAGATGTGTAGGAGGGAAATACTTGTGATGGTTTTACCATGCTAGGCAGCTAAACACCACAACTGCTCTCTCACTCCCCCTCATTAGATGAGGAGGAAAAGATGATGAGAAGTAAAGTAAAGAACAACTCATGGGTTGAGATAAGGATAATATAATTAAAGGGAAAAAATAAGAATAATTATTAAGGAAAGATTATTATTAACTAAATAATTTAACTAAAGGGGAAAAAAAAAAAAAAAAAAAAAAGAAAGGGGAAAAGGGAAGAGGAAAAAAAAAAAAAAGGCTATGTGCAGAGGAAAGAAATTACTCTCTACTTCCCACAAATGAGCGATGCTTGACTACATCCTTGAAGCAGGGCCTCAACACATGTAGCTGGTGTTCGGGAGGAGGACCGATGTTTTCACGAGAGCCCACCTCTTCTTCCTGTTTCCACCTTTCATTGCTGAGTGTGACATCATATGGTATGGAATATCCCTTTGGTTGGTTTAGGTCAGCTGCCCTGGTGATGTTTCTCTCCTCACTTTTTTGCCCACCCCCTAGGAGGGTTAGAGAGTCCTGATGCTGTTCCAGCACTGCTCAGCAGCAGAAACAACACTGGTGTGATACCACTGCTGTTCTAGCTACAAATGCAGAGCACAGCGCTGAATGGGCTGCTGCAGGGAAAGTTAACATTCCAGCCAGGCCCAGTACAATACTAAAATTTAAATATATAGACTATCATGCAATAAGTTATTCATATTTTTCAAACCATTATTTTCTGAACTAGCTTCTGTTTGTAATTTTTGCTATGACACAACATGGCAAAGGGGTTTTGCAGTGTTGCTTTTACTGATAGAACACATGGATCTATATTAAAACTGATTAAAACAAAAGTATTCTCAGAAAAAACAGGGATGGTTCTGTGACTGGGTTCCAGTCCTCCCAAAATGAATTCATTTGTGCTTTTTTTTTTTTGTTTTGCTATCTATCATTTCTGTGAAGAAAATCACTTAGGCCAGATCTTTGAAGATACATGAATTGCCAATCTTTTATAAATACTGATTTCAGAGTAGTTGAAGTCACTTTTTCTTCCTAGAATGTCAATCTCACTACTTCAGACTATGAATGCAAATGGATTATAGAAAAGATATGCATAGATATGTATCTTATGTGTGCACGTGTGCCTGTTGTAGTACAGTAAATCTGGGGAGCAACTGTCACAGTTCAGCCAGGAATGAAGGAGGACTAACAATAGCTCCATATATATGGTGTTCCATTTATTGAAGAGAATTATGATTTGCAGTTTATAAAATTAATCTGGTAGTCCAGAGAGAGAGGCAAGAGAAAATGTTGTTTCTACACACAGTAACCACTAGGCAATTGGAGCATTGAGCAATCATCAGTGGCATGAAGTTCCACAAAGGTAAATGCTAGGTTCTGCTGTTAGTTTTTTTTGTTACTTCTGGAATGAAATAATGCCCAGGCACAAGGCACAAGTACAGAATAGGAGATGAGTGGATGGAGAGCACCTCAACAGAAAGGGATCTGGGGGTGCTGGTCAACAGTCATCTCAATGAGTCAGCAGTGTGCCCTGGCAGCCAAGAGGGCAAACTGCATTCTGGGGTTCATTGAAAACAGCATAGCCAGCCAGTCAAAAGAGGTGTTCCTCCCACTATATTTAGTGCTGGTGAAGCCCCACCTTGAATATTGTGTACCATTCTGGATTCAATGGTATGAAAAGGAGATTAAGGTATTTGAACACATCCAGAAGAGGGCAGCAAAGCTGATCAAAGGGCTAAAAAGGCATGTCCTGTGGGCAGAGATGGAGAACAGTTGGTTTGTCTAGTTTGGAGAATAACAGTCTGAGAGACTATCTTATTGTTTGTTCTCTACAACTTCCCAAAGAGGGCAAACAGAGAGAGGTGCCAATCTCTTCTCCCTGGTAACCAGGGATAGGACACATGGGAATGCTACAAAGATGCACCAGGGGACATTCAGACTAGATATTAGGAAAAAAATTATTTAACGTGAGGGTGATCAAACACTGGAATAGGCTTCCTAGCAAGGTGGTTGAAGTCCCATGCTTGTCAGTGTTCAAGAGGCATTGCCTTCTTTAATATGTCTGTATTTTTGTTTAGCCCTGAAGTGGTCAAGCAGTTGGACTCAATGATCTCTGTAGGTCCTTTCCAGCTGAGCTACTCTATTCTATTCTGTTCTGTTCTGTTCTGTTCTAGGTCTATTCTCCCACATGCCTGGTAATGACGGGAAATGGGCTAAAGTTGTGCCAGGGGAGGTTTAGGATGGATATTAGGAAAAACTTCTTTACCAAAATGGTTGTTAAGCATTGGAATGGGCTGCCCAGGGAAGTGTCTGAGCCACCATCCCTGGAGGTCTTTAAAAGACATTTAGATGTAGAGCTTAGTGATTTATGGTTTAGTGGAGGACTTGTTAGTGTTAGGTCAGAGGTTGGACTCGGTGATCTTGGAGGTCTCTTCCAACCTAGATGATTCTGTGATTCTATTATTATTCTATCCTATCCTATCCTATCCTATCCTATCCTATCCTATCCTATCCTATCCTATCCTATCCTATCCTATCCTATCCTATCCTATCCTATCCTATTCCATTCCATTCCATTCTACAGATATTAACTACCATCTTACAGAACTTTATATATGCAAAATAGAAATGCATATAGTCCAAGTAGTTACGGATCTGTCTCTGTATGACTGTAATTAAGAAATAATTGCAATGAAGAATTAGTTATTCACTAGTAGATAATATGCATTCAAAATTAAGCTATTAATTGCAATTTTACAATTTTTTACAAAATTACAATGTATTGTTAAGCATAATCAGCAGCAAACCTAGGAAATTATTGGTTCTCAAAAATCAGCTAATAGTATCAATATGATCATATCTAATGGATATGAAGATCTTAAATATATGGTAAAAAACATATTTTATGACTGTCAGAAAGGTGTATAGTTAATGAATAAATTGTTCATCAATTTTCAGCTTTATTGTAGCTACTACCAACACCATTCAAGTTTGTAGATCATCCAGATTCTTTTGGCTGCTTACTTTTATTACTTCAGGACCTTGAGCATCCATGTACGGTAAATCTGCACCTATTTTCAGCAACTCTTTCTTTACTATGAAAGGTGTTTAAGTCAATGGAGTCCAATAAATGTTCATGACTATTAAAATTATTTTCCATCCAGGTGAGCACAGACAGTAATAAAGCTGTTTCTGTCTCTTCTTTAATGAATCTCTGTTCAGAAAATTGCCCTCTTAAAGGGTAGTTCAGTTTAGAAGTCGGTATACTGCTTTTCCTTTGGAACATTGTTTTTGATCTCTTAACAATGTTTCTAGTGGTTTCCGTTATAGTTCAGAAAAATGTTCTATTTCTGTGGTCTTAAACCCAATGAGCCAAAATTTTCATGCTATAATAATTCTAGAAACATTTGCTACAAACTGAAATTTGCTGAGTACACAGTGATGTAAAAGATGCTTTATGTCATGTTTTATAGCTGCTATGTTTATGTTCTATGTTTTTTATGGTATGCACTGTTTACTGTTGCACTTTTCTACTTCAATATCCAGCAAAGAAATTAACTGAAAATATTACTGACATGCTGTAGCTGATGAAAACAATAAAACAGTGAACTGTATAAGTAATGTCTGAGCTGTAAACAGATATTTTTAGTTGTTACTGTTGAAGTATTTTTGCTGCTGTTGTTTAATATTGACAAAATACCAGTATACTCAGGAAAAAAAAAAAAAAATCCATGTTGATTATTAAAATGTATCAAGAAATATAAAAGTAAATTTGTGCAATAATGTACTCCATGCAAAAGTTTAATCTACATAATTGTGCTGTACGTATGTCGTAATCAGGCTATTCTGAAATTTCTGCTTTTTAGTTTCCATTTTGTTCTCCCATTCTGCTTCACCCATCAGGAGATGGGGGTGGGGGGGCGGGGAGGAGGAAGTTCCTATCACAAGATAACAAGATAGACCAGCTTAAAGTAAATTTTCAGTGTAATGGTGGGTACAAGTCCAAAGTACCTGAAGAACAGGAGACAGAGATCTACTATGGCTCACCTGTTCTTTACATTTATTAGAAGTTTCTGCAGCCCTCTCTTGCTTCATTTTTTTTGGGCAATGCAAAATAAATAAATAAATAAAAATAAAGAACCATAAATGCATCCATAAATGTATACTTCTTTAAGAGTACTAAGACTAAAATGAGATTTCACATAAGTGCCCATGGGTGATTATGGTAATCGTTGACTTTAATCTCCTTTGACATTAGTACTTGCTAAAGTACAGTTATGTCTTACATTAACACAGTATATCTGCAAACAAATTATCTGCTTGCACAGAAGTGTTTAGAAATTATTGTTTTTTATGTGCTTATTACTATTTTACTCACACTGGTTACTATTCTTTTAATCTAATCAGACTCACTCCTGTCTCTTGTGAATATTTCAATTTTAAACAAAAAACAGCTTCTTAGTTGATAGTATTTGTGGCATTGGTATTAGGATATTAGGAATGTTTCAAAAACAGCTAGTGAGTTCTTGGATACACACAGTTACTCCAGAGATGTTATTAGCAATCATTTAAGCAGGAATATGTGTAGATAACTGATCCTTTCCATACACTTACCTGACAGTCTCAAATGTGTAATCCAAAGATCTCATTTGCTGTTTTAGTTACTGTATCACATTACAATCTACTAACATCTGACATAATTCCAATAGTTCTGCTTAGATTCAGTACTTTTTCATTTATGACATATTACAAGTGAAGTCATAGAGATGTTTTTAGGTGTTATAGTATATGCATGTAGTATATAGTATATGAATACTGTAAAATAAGATATCCCAAAATCTATTTTACCATACTGTATACTTTGTGTACAGCTAACATTTTCCTGTTAGAAACAGAACTCTGTTACATATTCCTGGTATTCTGAGATACTAGTAGTCTTAGTATTATTGTTCTCAGATCCTAACTGATTCACTGACTGATAAAGGTGGAATGGAATTTATGTAGTTAAATTGCCTAAAATGATAGCATCAGTAGAAGTAGTTCTTTCTTCCATCAGAGTTAAGCACATTCAGAGTTTGGGTCACTTTACTACAAGATAGGAAACTGAGGCTGATAGGAACAAGTGGCTACTGTCTGCCTTTGAATGATGGAGGAGGTTCAGTTTCTGGATTGGATATTTTCCAGTCTGCAATTTCTTTATTTTCCCCTCTTTCATTTTTTTCCCATTTACAACAGCAGATTAATGATTTCAGAATTGTCCTTTCCTTAAATTTTTTTTATGGAAATTTTCCCCAAATCTCTCAATTATTGTTACTTCACATCTTGCTATTTCTAATATTCAGAGTTGTTCAGAAGGACTTTTTTTTTTTTTTTAATAATAAATATAGACTGTAAGTATTTAAAGCCATCACATCTTCACACAAAATGAGAAACAAAATTACATTTACACCTAAGCCATTATTGGTTTTTAGTTGACTTCAGTTGAAGTTACACTATAAGTATCAAACCTTGAATAAAATTAGCTCAGCTTATTGCATTATTTTACATTTTAAATAATTATACATCATTTTTTAGAATTGGTAAGAACATTATAGCAGGCACAAAATGAGACTTCTTGTATTTACTCTTTCTTAAAATCCATGATGATAAAATCACTTTAACAAATTCCTTAATGAAAAGAAGCTTACATGAGTAAAATATCTATCTGTTTATCATCTGTTCCCCAATATATATTTTTATATTATTGATTAATTTCTGCCAAATGGAGGAAAGTGTAACTCCTAAAGACAAATTTTCTCATGTTTCATCAATTAGATGGCTGGAAAGGAAAGGCTGGCCCATATACTTAAAGTTTGAGAAAGGCTTCAGCTCATTAATTTTTTGTTCCATTTGGCCTTTTACGAGCCAAATAAGAACAAATAGATCAAAAAGTACCACTTCTTATATAACTGTTAATTAACAGGTCAATGAGGTCTAAGTTATCCTGAGAAGAGTGTGTACAGTGTCAGAGAGAAAAAAATGTAGGGAAGTGTGGGGAATACTTAAAGGGAAATACAGCCATAGGACATGTCAGGGGAGATGAATTTGTTCTGTCATTGGAGCATAGCACAGAGAAAAGCTCTGGAAATCAAGCTGCACTATTTTCACTGCTCACAAAGCAATTTCTTCACTCTTGTTACAGATAAATGTTAGAGGAACTGCTCGTCCTGTTACTTGTCTGATTTTCCAGTCTACAGCTGACCTCTGCCAGTGTATCAATGTGTGCCTTGTTTCATACTGTATTTATATTGGTTTTCACTCACAGCAAGCCCTGCTTATTGCTATGTTCTCTACAAAGCCTCTGACTTTTTCTTAACTCTCCACTCAAATGTAACTGAAACCATACACTACCATGGAATAAAGAATTACTGACATTACATCATATGCTAGGAAATAATAGTTTCTCAGGTGAGAAATAGTTAATTTTCTTCATAGTAGCTGGTATGATTCTGTGTTTCAGATTTAGGAGAAAAATTGTTGATAACAGAAGGATGTTTTAATTGAGCAGTGCAAACACTGAGTAAAGCACCTTTCAGCTTCACTAGCAAAGAGGCTGGTGGTGCACAAAAAGCTTGAAGGGGACAGAATCAAGATAGCTGACATAAACTGACCAAAGGAACATACCATACCATATGATGTGATGCAGAACAATAAAAATGGGGTAGTTGGCTGGAGGAGGCTGCCAATGCAGGCTGCCACTGCTTGGGCATCATTTGGAGGGTGGTGAGTGTAGTGGGTTTACGTGGCAAGGTTTTGGTAGCAGGGAGCCATAGGGGTGGTTTCTGTGAGAAAGATCTAGAAGCTGCCCCATGTTTGGGAAGGGCCCCATTGTTTTCCAGATCTGAGCCAATAAGCGATGTTGTTTTGCGCCTCTGTGAGAGCATATTTAAGACAGGGAAAAAACGCTGCGCCACACAGCAGCCGGGAGAGTCAGTGGAGCGAGAGAACAGCCTTGCACCAAGGTCAGTGTAGAAGGAGGGGGAGAGGTGCTCCAGGCGCCGGAGCAGAAGTCCCCTGTGGCCTGTGGTGAGCAGGACCATGGTGAAGCAGGATGTCCCCCTGCAGCCCATGGAGTACCACGGTGGAGCAGGGTTCCACGCTGCAGCCCGTGGAGGAGACCACGGTGGAGCAGGTGGCCCTGCACCGACGGAGGCTGCCGCCTGTGGAAGACCCCTGCCGGAGCAGATTCCGGGCCGGACCTGTAGCCCGTGGAGAGGAGCCCACGCAGGAGCAGGTGACCCGGCAGGAGCTGCTGCCCGTAGGGGAGCCAGGTTGGAGCAGTTTTCTCCTGAGGGATGGACCCCGTGGTACGGACCCATATCTGGAGCAGTTCTGAAAGAGCTGCTGCCTGTGGGAAGCCCACGCCGGATCAGTTCATCAAGGACTGCATCCCGTGGGTGGGACCCCACAGCACAGGGGACGAGAGTGATCGAGAAGGAGCGGCAGAGAAGAAGTGCTGTAGACTGACCATAACCCCCATTCCCCCGTTCCCCTGCGCCGCTCGGGGGGAGGAGATGGAAGAGGGTGGATGGGGGGAAGGTGCTTTTGTTTTTTTTTTCCTTTGTTTTCTCACTTCTCTCGCTTGTTAGTTGTAGGCAATAAATCTTACTATCTCCTTATGCCGAGTCTGTTTTGCCCGTTACAATAATTATTGCGTGATTTTCTCGTCCTTATCTCAATCCTTGAGCCCTTTTCACATATTTTCTCCCCATTCCTCTTTGAGGAGGGGGAGTGAGAGAGCGGCTGTGGTGGAGCTCGGCTGCCCACTCGAGCGGAACCACGACAGTGAGCAATCATAGAATAGAATATCATGAGTTGGAAGGGACCCATAAGAATCATCGAGTCCAACTCCAGGGTTCACAAAGGACCACTCAAAAAATCAGACCATTTGTCTAAGAGTGTTGTCCAAATGCTTCATTAACTCCAGCAGGGCAGGTGCCTTGACCACTTCCCTGAGGGGCCTGTTCCAGTGCCTGACCGCTCTCTAGGTGAAGAACCTTTTCCTGATATCCAACCTGTCCTGATACCCTCCCCCATCGCAGCTTCATGCTGTTTCCTTGGTCCTGTTGTTGGTCACCAGACAGAAGAAATCAGTGACTGCCCCTCCACTCCCCATCATGAGGAAACTGTAGACCACACAATTACATCATGCGTCACTTGTTTTATATATATATATATATATATATATATATGTGTGTGTGTGTGAAATTGTTGTTATTTCCTTTCTTTTTCTGTCATATTAAACTATGAACTCACAAGATTTACATCTTTTTCCAATTATCTCCCCCATCCCACCGCAGGGGAGAATGATGGCTATGTGGTTCTTAGCTGCCTATCAAGCTAAACCACAACATGGAGGCATTACCACACTACAGTCTGAAGTGATACTAACACTTATCTCCAATTAAAATGGAATGAACTTGAAAGCATTGTTATATATTTTATGCAAAATACTATAAAATGTAAGAATATATTTTAAAAATGTATTGGAGAATTTCTGCCCAATGACACTGACTACTTACAAGTTTTCATCACCTATCTATTACATCAGGCCCTTTACAAGTAGTATTGTTTAACTTAAAAAAGACCCAGCATTCAGAATTCTAGGCTTCATTGTACATCCAATGAGACCTTCATATTAAAAATAAATTAAATAAAATAAAGTAAAATAAAATAAAATAAAATAAAATAAAATAAAATAAAATAAAATAAAATGAAAATTTATCTGAGATGGCAAAAACTTTACAAGCTATATTTAAATCATAGATGCTTGTTTCTGTGTGTATATGTAGACTTTACTACTTCACATACTATACCATTGTCAATTCCCAGATTTCAATTTATTCAAACTTTTTTTTTTTTTTGAGTCATTAATGAGTCCATTTTTATTTCCTCATTTCAGACTGCTGACAACATTGCTGCAGGAGGATAGTAGTGTCAGGAGGCTGCAGTAAATAGGTCAGAGCAATTATCTCACAACTTTCCTTTCAATTTCCTATCACTTTAGGACTTTAGGTGTAGACATGGTGATGAAAACATCCTTGTCCAGATCAGCAACGTGCTGTGCAAGTCAGCTTATGGAATAAGATACTGAAAAAGACAGCAGCATGAGAATGTGTAAAAATATAACATAAGGGACACAAAGAAAATGTCTGTGACATAAAAGCAGTATAAAAGGATGAGACTTTATTCTCTTTTCAGTCACTACTGTAAATCAGCAATAATACTACCAAAGCAGTGCAGTTAACATTAGTTTACCTGAGAAGATATTCTAAGTTTTGGTTTTCAAACATATCTACCCTTTTGTGTAAGGAGATAAAATATGTCAGTTATATGATGAGGCAAAACCATACACATCAAAATGAATTCTTATTTAAATATTCACCTTACTGGTAATGCATTTATAAGTACTTTGCTTATGAAATTTGCAGGTCAGGGTACAGGATGTAGACTGAATTCAGCTTATCTTTTACTGTTTTCTTTAAGAAAACCACAAACTGCATATTTCAAAATAGTCAGGGATTTAGTAAAAAAAATGAATGCCATGATATCACAGAAATTGAGACATGAACTGGAAACATGACTACCAACTAACGTAGGGGGTTTTGGGCCTTTGGTAACTGAATTGAAAGAAATAACTCTAACTAAGCTGAACTGAAATTTAGTTAGTGATTTTTCTGTGTAGAAATACAATAAGGAGAGACTAATTCATTCAACAATTGAAACTGAGCAGTTAACCCATTCACAGTGCTATCAGTATATGAAACATCTTAAAAGAGCTGAAACCTTGATTGTGTAAGAGATCTAACACAGTAATCCATGAGAAACAGCAGCATCTTTTCACTGATCATGGAAAAACGTTGCATTGTCATATATGCAATAAAACCATCAGTCATTTCATTTTTTTATTCTTTATTTTCCTTGCTTCCTTCTTTTTAGCAATATTGCTGAAGGGATTATCTGTCAAAAAACTGAGGGATTCTGTTAGGTAACTGACAGTGATTTGCAGCTTATAATTTCACCTATTTCTAAAAACATTTTAGAAAAGAGAACTGGTTAAAATGCCAAACCTAAAAACAAAAACAAAGAGAAAGATTAATGGTAAGAAATCAAGTATATTTTAAATGATTAAAAAAGTAACACAAAGTACAAATTAACCTGAGGTTTTTTGCTGGAATTTGTGACGTTTAGTATGGAAAATTTTATTAACTTATTCTGGGTCCCTCCATTCAATTATCATCCTGTTTGTAATACATTTTTTGAAAGAAGCCTCCTGGCCTGGTTGGAAAAAAAAATAATAATAGAAGTAAAACTTGCTTATTTCAGTATGAGCTGCTTGACATCTCAATATCAAACAGCATAAATTCTAAAAATGTGGGCTTCTTCAATTTTTTGGCCTTTTTAAAACTGTTTGTTATTAGGTTTGAAAATTAGTTAAAGCAGATGTACTTCTGTCATTAACACATGTTCTTATTGAGCTGATGTTACTGCAACAAAGAAACATGGTGTGAATGTCTCAGCAATGCTGTTGCAACTTGATAAAAGCTTTAAAAACATCTGATTTTTATTTCTTTTTCTGGGAGGAAAAACATTCAGTATAAAACAAAAACAAAACCAAAAAAAAAACATATCTTAAAGTTTCAAAATCCACTTAAAAGTTTTTGCATAGGGACTTCAGAGATCTATTTTTAAGCTGTATGTAACTTTTATATGAAACCACTCACTCATATAGCTAGCTAAAAAATTGAGACCGAATCCTTTTTTTTTTTTTTTTTTTTAAAAAAAAAAAAAAGATGAATGAATACAACAAGACTGATTCAGACTCAAAGCCCATCTGTACAGGCAGCGCGAACAACTTAGACTCAAACCTAATAGTATGGTAAGATGAATAAAGTTTAATGCCACATCTAATAAAAAACATTGAGATGTATGCTATGTTCCTAAACAGTCTTCTGAGAGTTAGTGTGCAAAATGAAATTTTTAGGCAATAATGTCCTTCTGGAACCCTCAACCAAAACAGACATCTTAAAATCATTACTATTCCTTTTGTAGATCTAGCCCAGTTAAGCTTAAATATCATTACACTTCAACTGTTTGTTAAAGGAAGACAAATACAAGAAGTACAGACCACAGAACACATCACACAGGCTTGATGTCTGGGTAGATACCAGGGACAAGTGGTGTTCTTCACGAGTCGGTACAGGGACCAGCACTATTTAACGTCTTTATCAGTGACACAGGCAGTGGGGTTGAGTGCAACCTCAGCAAGTCTGAGGATGACAACAAACTCTATAGTGCAGTCAAAACTCTAGAGGGCAGAGATGTCATCCAGAGAAACCTTGGCAGGCTTGAGAGTTGAGCCTATGGAAACCTCATGAAATTCAACAAGGCCAAGTGCAAGGTCCTGCATCTGGGCAGGAGCAATCCTAATCATCAGTATGGACTGGGTGATGAATAGATTGAGAACACCCTTGCAGAGAAGGATTTGAGAATACCACTAGAGGAAAAACAACATGAGCTGGCAATGTGTGCTTGCAGCCCAGAAAGCCAGTCATACCTGGACTGAATCAAAAAAAAAGTGTAGCTAGCAGGTTGAGGGAAGTGATTCTCCCCCTCTACTCCACTCTCGTAAGAGTGTCTGAAAACACCTGTTTTCAGCTCTGGGGCACCCAGCATAACAAAGACATAGGCCTGTTCAAGCAGGTCCAGAGGAGGGCCTCGAAGATAATCAGATGGCTGGAGCACCTCTCCTATGAAGAAAGACTGAGAAAGATGGTGTGATTTAGCCTGCAGAAAGTTATGGGGAGACCTTATAGTGGCCTTCCAGTATTTAAATGAGGCCTACAAGAAAGCTAGGGAGGGACTTGTTATGAGAGAGTGCAGTGATACGACAAGATGTAATGGCATTAAACTAAAAGAGGATAGATTTAAATTATATTTAAGGAAGAAATTATTTACTATGAGGGTGGTGAGGCACTGGAACTGTTTGCCCAGAAAAGTTGTGGATGTCCCATCCCTGGAAGAGTTCAGGCCAGGTTGGATGGGGCTTTGAGCAACCTGGCCTAGTGGAAGATGTCTCTGCCCATGGCAGGGGGAGTTGGAACAAGGTGATCTTTAAGGTGCATTCCAACTTAAACCATTTTGTAATTACTATATGAAAAGTATCATCATTCAGTATCATCAGCAATGGGAAGCACTGATCTAATTATCAATGCATCATTTTTTCCTTTTTGATTTAAAGAAGGAATATTTTTAAGAGGCTAAAAAATATGGGAAAAAATGTCAATCTCATCACTTTAAACATTTCATTTGATGCACAGTAACACTTTATCAAGGAATAATTGATCTACAAACTGGGTTTCCAGACATTTTACCCCTGTGGGCTAACTAACGTCCAACCAAGATCAAAAGTGCCTTTGAAATGCTATGTTCAGAGACAAGGCAAAAATGTTTTAGATGATCTAGGGCACAATAAATAGCATAGAGAGAACAGAGATTAGTACATTTCTCCCCAGATGGTTCATCAGATCAAACGATATACTTCTAAAATACTGATGTAACCTTGGACTGAAATGATAGTGACTTCTGTAAGACCTTTAATAGTTTAAAAGATATGTGCATATGTGCATAGCAGCAAAACAATCATCTAGCCAAGAAAGGATAGAGAGAGCTCTGTCTTAGAAGCCTAAAAATTATGTTATGTTATGTTATGTTATGTTATGTTATGTTATGTTATGTTATGTTATGTTATGTTATGTTATGTTATGTTACGTTATGTTATGTTACATTATGTCATTAGCTGAACTGAAAACCTTGTTCTGAGGGACTCAAGCCAAATGATGAAAATAACTGTTAGACTTTTTTTTTTTTTTTTTTTTTTTCATGGAAAGAGTATGTAGTTACCAGGAAAGGACTTATACATACACTCTGTAATTTCAGTAGAATGCTGGCAAATCAGTTTTAAAAAGACTCACTTAACCTCCCATCTGAGATATCTGGTATGTCTATCAGCTATGCTTCTGGGTACTTAGCAGTCTGACTTTAACTTGAATTCTTGAACTGATGCCCATTTTTTTTGGTTGGTTCGTATTTATTTATTTATTTATTTGTTTGTTTGTTTTTCATAATACCTCATCTGTCAGGAAGTAGAAGAAGAATTCAAGGTCCATCTCAGTAACACCTGCTATTTTGATAGTAGGTTTTCCATTCTTCTGTGGAAGCTGGGAAATTCTTTGTTTAGTTGTTAAGCTTTCAAGTGTAGAAGACCTGTATCTCATTGGAAAAATTCCAAAAAGAAAGAAGACTCAATTTATAATGATAACTGTATACTGAGGAAAATGGCTCTGGACACATTCTGATTTTTAAAAAGAAAGAAACTAGCACAAACAGAACGTGTAAGAGAAAATAGTAAAATTATTGCCTCCAAATAACAATATTTTCTGCACTTCTTGTACTTTTATTACTGTGTATATAAGAACTCAAGATTAATTCAATATGTATCATCTTTGCAAACTAGAATGTAGAACACTCAGAATATCACAGATCTGAGCATCTTGTGCTCTTTATGAGTTTTATCTGATGCTTGTTTAATACAAAATTGTAAATGCATATGAAGTCTCATAAACACAGACACATTCTTGCCCTGCCTTTCTGGCTGAATGAGTTTTTAAGTCACTTGCACTTGAAGTTCCTTTTTTCATCCTGACATAACAACAATACTGTTGGACAGGGACATGATTAGGCAGGTTATCTGACATCTTGTTAGATTAGTTTAGAACCTGTTTTGTGTAATAAATGAATCTTAACAGCAAAGTGAAAATATTTTTGAAGTAACCAAATTTACTCAAAATTAAAAACCTAATCAACTTTTATGCCTAATTCCTGAGCACATAGATATGTGTAATATTATGGCAACATATTAACTTGTAAAAACCTTCATTTCAGTGTAATGAAATTTCATATATATATATATGTATAAAATATGTAATTTTTAAATATGAATATTGTATAGAGCACACAAAAAAAATAACTTAAGAAGCTTTTTCTTTAGAGACCTGCTGAAATTATTCTTGATCTACCTAAATTGCAAACTAGATTTTCTTTCTAGGGAGAGAAGTTTTAAAATATTTTTAATATATATATATATTTAATTGTTCAAAACCTCTAAAATTCTGATAATTAATAGTTACTATAGAATTCAGTGATAGTCTAATAAAAACCTCAGATGGTTACAGAGTGTTTCACAAAATCTGAGGTAACGTAACTTTTAGGATTGGTGCTCTACTGCCATTTCAGTAGTATGGTTTGTAAAAGCAGACAAGAAAAAATGCAATTTAGTAACATTTTTGTCTGATTTTTCTGTTGGTGGTTGGTAGCTAAGAGGTATTATTTTGCTTTCACCTGTAATATGCCATAATACTGACAACCACTTTTCTCTAGTGTTGACCAGAAGCAGATTTTGGTAACAGAGCCAAACTGCAAGATTCATCAGGCTTCACATTTCAGAAGGGTTAGGTCTTGGATATCTATAAAATAATTGTCACGAACAAGTTCATTCAAAGCCCTGTAAAATATATATATGTATTTATTTTAATTATTCAACATTTCATGTTTGGGTAGCATTAATGTTTAGAACTGTATTAAAACTTGCTAAATATGTTTACTCTTAAATTGTCATTGACATTAGTGAAAATTAACAATCCTATTTGTTGAGGGATTTTTTGAAACAGCAAAAATCCCATGGCTTTCTGTAGCTGAGCAAACCAAGCTACCAGGGCAACTATGAGAAGTTCCCATGACAGTGTTCCCACATCGCCCAATTGAGGAATTCAGGAAAATATTGTTACCTGTAGCTGGCTTCAAGGACAAGGTCTACGTGACTGCTAATCACAAGGGGCTTGTTTTCTTGCAGGTGGGGTTGTTTTCTTGTAGTTGTTTGTCTGAGTGCTTTTGACCAATAATCTTGTGTGAGACACTATCCACTCCTGTTAAGTTCACTATAAAAGTTAGGCTATTCGGGCAATAAAATGGAGCATGATCTGACTCTACTGGTGTCTGTCGTGCTTTCGGCTGTGCTTCCTGCAACACCTATTGTCTATAAATCAAAATCACCAAGCAGGAAAACAGCCTTGCTATTTTTTGAAGGGATTAAGTACATCTTTACAGAAAGCAGTTCCATACCATAAACATTTTTGTATAATACAATAAGAAACATTGTAAAATTGCATAGCAGTGGCTTATAGCAGTTTTCAAAATTATTTACCCAGAGTCCAAAACGTGATGTGACACATAATATGCATAGGAAATACCATTATTTGTCTTATAACACTTTTTATTATGTGTGTTATATTATTAGTAAAATGGTTAAAAAAAAAAAAAGTAGATATTAATATCAGTAATTTGAGATACTTGTCAGATTGTCACTTCCAGTTGTTCAAAATTATTGTTTTTATCAATTCTGTTGCTCTTCTTGTTTTATATTTGTCAAAATAAGTAAGTGCTGTAAATTTGGCCTTATCCTCATGGTGCAAGGACATTACCTCATAGACATGTCATAATGATGAATTACTTAAAGCTGGTGAAGAGATCATATTATGCTAATGAACTCTACTGCCATAGCTAAAAATAAGTAACTTCAAAAATAACTATAGAAACCTTTAGAGTGGCCATTATTTAATTACAGGGCACCTTTAAAGAAGCAAATGATAACCCAAATGGATATAATTATTTTTTTCCAGTTATGCAATTTCACGACAGCAGCTAAAAAACAGCACTCAAAGTGCAGGTCTTCAGTTGACATAGATCAAGGAAGATCCATGCGGTTCAATTGAAGTATATAAGTTTATGATGATTACACATTACATTTTAATTATTTAGTTACTATAACTGTGTTTGATATCTGAGACATCACTCAGCTCCCTCTTAAATTTATCATTAAAAATTGCATAAAGGAACCAGTTAGTAAACTTTTAAAATGATGTTACCCATAGAAGCCCCGACGGTACCTTCAGAAAAGTTCCAGTAGTGCTGAAAATAAGTGATACATTAAAGTATAATACACGGATAACACAGTCTTAATGGGCTGATGATGTTTTACAATAATCATTCTGTTTGTTGCATAAGGGATATAGGGGGTCCAAAATGGAACTTTACAAAGTGTTTACATGGAAAAAAAAAAAAAAAAAAAAAAAAAAGGCCAGACTGAAATAAAAAGTTGAATGTATTTAACCACTTCAGTTCAGTTTTTGTGATCATGAAGACACTTATTAAGTGGCTAACTAAATTCAGTAGGTTCTTCCCACTTCGAACAGAAATTTTCCTCAAGAGCTTTTGTAGCAATAGGTAAAACAACCCTCATCTGAGCAGTCAGGTTATTTACTCTGCAGATAAGACCCACTGGAATTAGAAAATAGGCTGATGAGCTTAATATCCTGAGGGACACAGCTGACAAGTAATGTTCTGAAAACAAACCGCGTATACAGACTTTACTGAGATGCCAAAAGCAAACCAAGAAAAAGAGCAGGCCCCTTTCATTTGAAAACATAAGTGGCAGAGATTATATATATATATATATATATATATATATATATATATATATATATATATATATATGGCAGAGATATATATATATATATATTCTACCAGGCAGAGAGCTTCATTAAGTTTAAACATACTCAGTCCAAGGTACATGTAATTCAAACATACTTTCAATACTTAAGCACACGTGACCCAGCCACCAGTTCAGAAGAGAAATGGAGTGTTACAGGTGTTCAGTTCTAGTGAAATTGGGCCACTGTATAGCAGTAAATCGAAGACATTTCTGAAAGAACAAAGAAGAAAAATTCATATATCCTGCCTAGATTTACAAAATCATGATCTTTTTTCTCCTATATAGTTTGACTATGAACTTAAAATACACTTGAAAATGCTACATTTGTATTTTAACATTTTCCTATGCCAAAAGGCTATAAAAAGCAGGTGTAAAAAAGCAAAAAAGCAGATAATAAATTCATAGGTTAAAGATGAGCAGACTGAGCCTTTTATGCTTTTATGCAACTCCACCCAAACCAACACTCCTCCACACATTGCAAAAAATAGTAATTGCACAGAATGTAAATATAAAGTATTGAAAATCTTAAAGCTGACAGTTATTATAAACATCTAAGTTTATTATATTTAAGTTTATTATATATCTAAGTTTATTATTATAAATATCTAAGTTTCTTGAACTGTTAGTAAATATAAAGATTTGGTTCTAGAGACAACAGTGTTTTGTACCTTCCAATTTCTAAGCCTAGGATAGTCTTACAGTCTGTTTCTGAGCTGTCATTACAATAAGGTGAGTTAATCTGTCTCTAAGAGACACTAAGAGCCCCTGAGACTTATTAGAAATCATCTCTTAAACTCAAGCTTGGAGCTACTTCTACAGTTTTTACATTTCAGAGGAGAAAGGAGATAGGGAATTCCATGCTGACTTTTACTAATTTTGACTGTTGACGTGCTGTCTTTTGGGGACAGTTGCATTTTCTTGGGGTGAGTAAGCAAATTATGTAGAATTGATGATGTACATATCTCTGAACAGGGGTTATCTTATTTTCAGTGTTTTCTCCAGAATATCTTTACATGAAACAGAAATTATTTTAGGTTTGCAGCTGAACTAGTTATGTATTCTTCTCTCAGCCATGAGAGCTTGCATAACTAATATAGCATCATAAAGTAGGATCTTAAAAACTTCATTTGCATTATGTACTTCCATCACTGTAGCAGCAGGCTCAAGACTATCCTCTGTTTTGTTTTATTTTTTTTGTGTTTTTTTTTTTTTTTTTGTGTGTGTGTGTGCCTTTTTTCCCCATTGTCATATATTTTAAATGGACAGAAAATCTTAAAGATTCTCCAGCATCTATATTGTCTACCATCTGAAGATATATGCATTGCTGTACCTAACTAAACTTCACTGTTCAAATATAACAAACGTGAAATTCCCATAAGCAAGTGTAAAGATAGCCTGATTAGATTTGTGATCACATTCTTTACCAATGAATTTAGCCCTGTATTCCAATAATAAGGAAGTATGGATTATGGGTCAAATTTTTATACTGAGCCTAGTGTTGGTTATTTCTTGATTAGAAAAAAGGATTTTCTGAAATAGTAGTCAACATTTCTTCATTTTCTTATTCTGAAAAATAAAACAAAACATTATATCAGAAGATACCTTATGTTCTTTTTTTTTTTTTTTTCTCATTGTAAATGGTAGTTATAAATACTTCTTCCTAGGTATAGCAGAAGTAACGAGACATTTGTTGTCATCATCAGTAGCAAAAGTTATGCATATACATGTATTGTCTAAAGTTGTGGGTTCTTTGTTGTTGTTGTTGTATGTTTTGTTTGATCAGTTGGTTTTTGTGTTTTTTTTTTTTTTTTTTTTTTTTTTTTGTTTGTTTGTTTGGCTAACATTCAGGGTCTGGTTATAGCTAAAAAAGTACTGCATATCCTTAATTTCAATGAAGAAATAGAATGTTCAATGCAGTTGTAAGTTGCTTGATGCTTGTCTTTGATGATAAAAGAGTTTCAAATGAATTCTGCCAAATATTGTGATTGGGAGCAGAGCTACACATTGTCCTGAAGTCAAAATTTTAGATTAAACAAATAACCTATTTGCCCTCTCCCCTCAGAGTACAAAAGAAAGTAGAATAAAGTGCTATCTCTTTTTAGGAAGAAAAATAGAAGTTACAGAAGAGTTGGAAGTGTCTAGTAGCTTTTCAACAGACACAGGATCATGAAGAGAGTCATATCTGTGACCTCTTCTTTGGTCATACTTTAGCAGTTCTTAACATGAAATAATGGATCTAAATCTTCAGAGCCCTCATTCTAGTTCTGAGTATTATTTCTCTATCAGTAGTCACAGAAGCTGTCTCAGTTATTTCTTCCCCATTTCTTCCTACTTTTAAATTCAGTGTAACAATTTTGGTATAATAGCAGAAAAATAGCAGAGTATGAATTTTCCAATATGGATAAAATTGCCAGAAGAGGGTTTTTTTTTAGAAGACCGTAATTGCCCAGTATTCCCTAGAAACAAAGCCACATCAAGCCCAGTGAGGTTTTAGAGGTCATCTTCAGAATTTGGCCCTATCACAAACCCAAACTCCAGTGCTTCAAAATCTGATTAGATTTTATTGCTTTGGCTTCCTGGTTGTTTTATTGTTAGTAGTGGTGGTGATGTTTTTTCCCCTCTAATTTCTTTCACACTTTTTCTTCCAGTTCTGGAGATGGCTAGGATAATTTTTGGCACTTCTAAAAAACTATATTAAGAAAACAACACCCCAGCTGAAGCAATCAGCATTTGTTTCTAGCCTAGCATAATGTGACTTTTTTCCACAAATATATTTACAAAGAAGAAAAGTACTTCTGAATTTTAAACCTTTTGTCTGTTATTTGCTTTCTGTTTTGTTTCCTTTCAAGTTTCCCTGGCAGTTTATTAAGTATTTTCAATAACAATTTTAAGATTCAGTAAATTTATCATTTAATTTTTGATCACAAATCCTCTTTGAAACTGTTAACCACACTGACATATTTTGTAAACATGTAAGATATATTTGCAATAGGTGCTGTGTGCCTGTCACTTAGTGTTCAAAGTGAACTTGTAAAGAGGTTTTTGTAACATGAACTAGGTATAAAGGGGGACAGGGATAAAATAAATCTTGCTAGAGATAAGACGGGGAACAATTCCAAGGTTGGAGATGAGGTTCAGTTGAAGTGCATCTACACCAATGCATGCAGCATGGGTAATAAAACAGGAAGAGCTGGAAGCCATTGTATGGCAGGCAAACTATGACTTAGCTGCCATCACTGAAACATGATGGGATCATTCCCATGACTGGAGTGTTGCAATGGATAATAATAATAATAAGCTCTTCAGAAGGGACAAGCAACAAAGGAGGGACAGTGGTGTGGCTCTCTACATTAGAGAGTGTTTCGATGTTGTTGAGCTCAGTGCTGGGAATGATAAGGTTGAGTGGGTAAAAGGATCAGGGGGAAGGCCAAAAATGCAGACATCCTGGTGGAGTTCTGTTATAGACAGCCACACCAGGATGAAGAGACAGATGTGGCATTCTACAAGCAGCCGGCAAAAGTCATGTAATTGCCAGCACTTATTCTCACAGGGGACTTCAACTTCCTAGACATATGCTGGAAATATAATACAGCTCTGAGGAAGCAGTCTAGGAGGTTCCTGGAGTGTGTGGAAAACAGCTTCCTGACTCAACTGGTTGGTGAGCCTACCAGACAGGGTGCCCTGATAGACCTGCTGTTCACAAACAGAGAAGGACTGGTGGGAGATGTGGTGGTTGACAGCTGTCTTGGGCAGAGTGACCACGACATGGTAGAGTTCTCTATTCTTGGTCAAATCAGGAGGGGCGTCAGTAAAACTGCTACCTTGGACTTCTGGAGGGCAGACTTTTGGTAGGGAGGGTCCCTCGGGAGTCAGTCCTGAAGGGCAGAGGGTTCCAGGAAGACTGGACACTCCTCAGGAAGGAAGTCATAAAGGTGCAGGAGCAGGCTGTCCTTGTGTGCCATAAAATGAGCCGGCAAGGAAGACTGGTGTGGCTGAACAGGGAACTTTTGCTGAGTCTCTGGGAGAAAAAGGGAGCTTATGTCTGGTAGAAGAAAGGACAGGAAACCTGGGGAGAGTACAAGGAATTTGCTAGCATATGCAGGGAAAAAAAAAATCAGAAAGGTTAAAGCTGAGCATGAGCTCAACCTGGCCATTGTGGTAAAAGACAACAAAAAATGTTTTTTACAAATATATTAACGGTAAGAGGAGGGCCAAGGAAAATCTCCATCCTTTACTGGACACAGGGAGGAACATGATTACTGAGGATAAGGAAAAGGCTGAGATTCTCAACGCCTTCTTTACATCTATTTTAATATTCAGACGAATTATCCTCAGGGTACTCAGCCTCCTGACCTGGAGACCTGGGGCAGGGAGCAGAAGAAACCCTCCATAATCCAGGTGGAAACGGTTAAAGACCTGCCACTCCACCTGGACTGTCACAAGTCCATGGAGCCAGATGGGATCCACCTGAGGGTTCCAAGGGAGCTGGCGGTCATGGTTGCTGAACTGCTTTCCATCATCTATCAGTGGGAATAGTCATGGACCCAAAGCTCATGGATGACTGGAGACTTGGTAACATGATGCCCACCCATAAGAAGGGTCGTAAGGAGGATCTGGGAACTAAAGGCCTGTCAGACTGACCTTGGTGCCGGGGAAGGTTATGGAACAAATTATCTTGAGTGAAATCACACAGAATGTGCAAGACAACCAAGGGATCAGACCCAGTCAGTATGGTCTCATTAAAGGCAAGTCCTGCCCGACCAACCTTCTATGACTGGGTGACCCACCTGATGGATGAGGGAAAGGTTGTTGATGTAGTCTACCTAGACTTCAGCAAAGCCTTTTACAAGATCTCCCATAGTATGTTCTCCCACAGAAAGGTTGGTTGTGGTACTTAGTGACATGGTTTAGTGGGTCATATTGGTATCAGGTGGACGATTGGACCAGATGATCCTGGAGGTCTTTTCCAACCATAATGATTCTATGATTCTGATGTACTTTTGCAAACTATGGAGGACTTATTAACCAAAGACTGTTACAGGTACAAGTTGTTCAATAGCTACAGAACTGCTTATTTCAAATTCCATTTGTATTTGGCTTTGCTTCTTGAAACATAAATCATCAGAAGACAGCTGTAAATTGGTTGTTCAAGCTGTGAGTTTGCATAGATTTAAATGGAAATGTACTCCAGAAAGAATTCAAGAAAATAGAAGAGGGTTATAGAGTTTAACCTAAGCTCATCAGTATTGTTAGACATTACAATAAAATTGGATAAAAATAAATTCCTAACAGTTTTTTCTATTGATCAAGAGTAGCTCTTACACTTCTGACAGTGGGATTCCACCCCACTAGAGTTTTACAAAGGGTCACTTCAATAAAATCTAACTTATTTTTCACCTCCACTGAGCACAAATGAGTCGTGGTGTGTATACTAGCAGCAAGACTAGAAGAATCCCTGTACACCACAATAGGAAATACAGTAGTACTTAGCAAGAGGTGACCCCCACAAACCAATAAGTTATGGAACTGTGACTGCTATCAAACTAAAAGAGATTTTTCATGAGCAGAAATCCCTGTAGGTCTATGGTCCCATATTAGACTTCTCCTTCATCTCATGCAAATTTCATTCACATTTGTAAAACATATATTTTAAAATTACTGAATTTCAAATTACTGAAAACTGATAAAAGCAACCTTATATACCTATGCTTTGGGTACTATAAAGACTAAAAAGAAAATTAGTGCTTCTATAGGGTGACTAATTTTGTCTTCTGACACTGTTTTGACATAGAGAGTGTAGATTTTTACTTGACTGTAAAACTTCAGATTTAAAACCACTTGTGATATAATGACTAGGTTATGCAATACACAAAGAAGTGCATCATAGCAGAATCTGAATATTTGTGCTCATAATTAGCAGAATTATAAGAAAATTAACACTGGTCTTCCAGTTAATTGAAAAATCTAAATGTGAGCCAGGTTTCATTGAAAGAATTCTTGAAGCTGACAAAGCCCTTGAAATCATATAGAGAGTAACTTTGAATTTTTCTCAAATGGTAATTTCAGGGAAAGGATTTATGGCTTCCCTATAACAGAAAGAAAACATGCTAGCTTTAATTGAATTTTCCACACCTATAAATCTTGAATTTAAAATAGCACTTGGCTTGTGAACCTAAAATCTTAAGCATTAAATAAAAGAGATGAAAATAAAAACTAACAAGATCTGTTATAAAAAGAAGGGACAGTTCCATACAGATCTGCTACTATCTTCTGTGCAAGCATATGTTACAATCAGAAGTCTAGGGGCTGTACAGGATTCATCCAAGGGTACTAAAGGAGCTGGCAGAAGTACTCACCAAGCCGCTTACAAGAATTTATCAGTAGTCCTGGGTAACTGGGGGAGGTCCTAGTTGACTGGAAGTTAGAGAATATGACACCTATCTACAAGGAGGGCAGAAAGGAAGACCCAGGGAACTACAGGTATGTCAGTCTGACCTCCAGCCAGTCCAGCCCAGGAGTACTGCTGTCCAGACACTGGGGCCCAGACCAGAGCCTGGGCACCCAGCATCTCTGCCCAGGCTGGGACACACTGCTGCCACTTTCCCCTTTGCAGATTCAACCAGTAGCAAAGCTGAGCATGTATCCCAGACACACACACACACAAGTACACACAGGACACTGACATGACCAGTCACATGGGCTGCCACAGGCCAGGGCTGACTTCAACAGTACTTACACACTGGACTCACATAAAGTACAGACACAGACAGCTGAGACCCCTTCCTCTTCTCCAGCTGATAGATACCAAAGTTCATGACTGAAAGCACATACACAGAACTCTCCAGGTTCACAAGTAAACATGCATGTATGAATCCTTCCCCCTCTGTCCTTCCAGCACCCCTGCCTGAATTCCTCAGGGACCAGCATGGTCTCTCTGTCCATCCAGAAATCTTCACCTGGATCCCAGGCATCCTGTATGGATTCCCTCAAACACCTGCATCACCCCTCTGTCTGTACAGCACCCCTGCCTGGACACCAGCCCTCTTACCTGCCTCATGAGTCAAGCTGGTGAACATAAGTCCTATGAGGAGCGACTGAGGGAATTGGGGTTGTTTAGTCTGGAGAAGAGAAAGCTCAGGGGAGACCTTCTTGCTCTCTACAACTACCTGAAAGGAAGCTGTGGGAAGCTGGGGGTTGGCCTCTTCTCTCAGATAACTAGTGATAGGACAAGAACGAATGGACTCAAGTTGTGTCAAGGGAGGTTCAGGCTGGAAATTAGGAGACATTTCTTCTCAGAAGGAGTAGTCAGGCATTGGAAGGGGTTTCCCAGGTAGGTGGTAGAGTCACCATCCCTGGAGGAGTTTAAGGAAAGGTTGGACATGGTGCTTAGGGACGTGGTTTAGTGGGTGATATAAGTGGTAGGGGGATGGTTGGACCAGATGATCTTGGAAGCTTTTACCAACCTTAATGATTTTACTCACTGGCTAGTCCAGCTTGAAATCTGCTGCAAACACACATGCACTCACATATTCATCCCTCATGCAGACAATATTCACAGTCCCCCAAGTGTACAAGCACAGAACCCCTGCCCACCTGATACTCAGACCAGAACAAAGACCCACACTACTCTCTGGCTGGTCCAACTTAAAGTTTTCTAGTGAATAGACGTGCAGACCAGTTTGCAGCAAGCACCAGGCACACAGCCCTGCTCCTGCCCCACACTCACTTCACTCATAACGGGCCCTTCCCCAGCAGCTAGTTTGGGAACACATACTGCTTCTGCCCCAGTGGCTGGGAGTAGAAGATCCCACTGCCTCCAGTAGCTGATGGATCCCACACACTCCAATAGCTAGCACCACAGGCCAGGGATGCCTACAGCCCCAGTCTGACCCCAGTAGATGGCACCCAGTCCACTCACAGTTACACCCAGCTGCTGGCAATCCATGCACAAAGTTTGTAGGACCCTTCCTAGGTCCAGAGAGTTTTGATCTGCTCCTCTCCCCCAAAGTACTGACACTAGGACTCCCACTTACTCTAGTAGCTGGCAGCACAGTCCGCTGGCCTATGCCACTGGCCCAACTCCAGTAGCTGGCACTAATTCCACTCTCACACACACGGGTCTCACCAGTAACTGGCACTGAGACCTTGCAATCACTCCAGTAGCTGTATCCACAGGCCAGATTTGAGAAGATAGGACACACTGTGGTGATCAGGCATAGGGTTCAGCCAGACAAGAGTACTGACTAGCCTCATTTTACATAAAACTGGTCCTTTGATGACCTTTTTTACCTGATCTCCCGCTTTGCTCCTTGTGCTCCCCCTTCCACCTGCACATTCTCCCCATGGTTTTGCAGAGTTTTGCAGTTTCCTGCATCTTCTCAGTCCCGCCCCCCAGGTGCACAATCTTACCAGCTTCAAAGTCCATTCTTCTTGGAAGTTGCACCAGCAGTTTTATATCCCATCAATTAGTGAGACCAGGAGGTTTGTATAAGGTTACTGTCTCCCAACTTAGGAGTCTTCAATCAGATAACCCTACTGGAATAACCAGTCCTACATTCTTACATGCCCTCATGACACAGTGGGATTTATCAGACTTGGTTCCTTTAACTGACTTCCTTTCTTATTATCCTTTGTTGCGTTGGAAAAAATCCTTAACCACATACTGTTAAAGGAGCAGACACTCCTTCTACATACTCTTACAGACACTTGGGAAGGTTATGGAGCAGGTCATATCGAATGTCATCACACAGCATGTACAGAACAACTGTGAGATCAGATGCAGCCAGCACTCATTTATGAATGGCAGGTCCTTCCTGACTAACCTGCTCTCCTTTTATGACAAGGTGGAAGATTAGGAAAAGGTTGTGGATGTTATTTACCTGCAATTTAGTAAAGCATTTGACACCATTTCCCACAGTATTCTCCTGGAGAAACTGGCTTCTCATGGCTTAGACAGATGTATCATTCATGGTCTGGATGGCTGGGCTCCAATAGTGAATGGAATTCAGTTCAGTGGGTGGTATTTCCCAAGGGCTCTTTACTAGGGCCACTTTTTTAAACATTTTTTTTTCAAGGATCTGGTTGAGGGTTGCATGCCATCTCAGTAAGTTTGTGGATAATACCAAGTTAGGTGTGTCTGCTGATCTGCCTGAGAGTAGTAAGGTTTTACAGAGGGATCTGGATAGGCTGGACCAAACACAACCAATTCTATGCTAAAGCTAAGTGGCAACCATTTAAGGCCCTGATTTTGCCTAAGGTAGATGAATTTATGTCTTCATTTCCTGAACTCCTTGCTTACAGAATACCCAGCATATTTTTCCTATCTGAAAAACTAAAGTCTCTGCAGCTGCTATAAACAGAAGCAGGCCTACAGGAGAATCAGTGAAGCAGCAAGCATTTGCTTCAGCTGTATCAAGACAACTATCCAAATAACTCATGTCTTTATAAGTACTTAATATATTTTCCCTCCAACTCAAATTGCAGTAGCTTGTGAAACAATTGAAGATGAAAAGGGCAGTGCAGATAGGATGACAGGGAGCAAGACAGACAACTTGAGAGGAGAGAAAAATGTACAGGTCAGAGAAGTAGATTCTTAGAAGGAAGGGAGAAAATTGTTGTGCGAGTGATAGAAAGACCATCCCAAAACCCGTTTAGTATCCTACAGTCTTTCTCCTTCTCCTCACCCTACAACCTAAAAAAAAATATTCTGTTGATAAATTTTATTTTGCAGTTCCAAACACAAAAACATAATAGAATGGCAAAATTCTATTTTGTCTATATTCTTAGAAAGTCTTAAGCTCACTCAGCTTTGAATGTTCACATGCATATTATTTTCATATTTAATGGTTATTCAGATGCATCTCATAAAACTCTTCCTATGTATTAAGATACAACAAGGAAATGCTGTAAACTTACCTACTTTATACTAACTGAAATCCCTAGTGATTAAATGACTAATTCTGGGTTGAAACTTGAAGAATCCTTTGCAAGCTGGCTCTAACTATAAAACAAGTACAATTTACTGGCAAACATATGATAAAAATTCATATTAACTTTAACTTCAGTTTAGTGTAGAACATTTTTTGATAAAGTAGTCTGTGCATTCTTGTTTTGCCCTAAGAACAAGGACACTATGACTGGCCATGAAAATATTAGGTCTCATTTCCTTTAGAATTGAGTCATCAAAACAGACACAAAACTCCAAGAGGACAAGGAAGATCCTTGTCCTAACTTCTCCTAATGGAGAAGATCTAAAATATCCTTTAAAAATCTTCCCACCTGCCTTTTTGTACCTCGTGTCTGATTTCCATAAGAACATAAGGGAAAGAACTGAAAAAAAAAAAAAAATGTAGACATTAGTAGTAGAAAGTGTCATTAAGTAAGAAGTTCTGGAGTTTGACTTCAAATTGGAGTTCAATGTGAGTAAGATCTTCAGGACAAGGCCCTAAAGGAAACTTTCCAGTCTAGTTCATTAAATTCTTTATTAAAACTTGTAATGGATTTGTGATAACCTCAATAGAGACATTACATAGCTTAGGAATAAGCATATCTGCTTACATAAAGTTGAGCCCAGGAAGTGCTTACTCCTTTGTATACCTGACAGTGTTGTGGGATTATTGCTTAATTAGTCGTTTAGCCTTGGCAATGAAGATGCATGTACAATTATACTGAAATTCAAAAACTGATTTATTCTGGCTCTATGCCAGTCATTGAAGTTATAATTGGTAGTCCATTTAGCCTGTTCTCTGTAGCAGTACTGTTGGAATAAGCACTGCTGAAAATAAATAATAATAATAACTGAAGCATAAAATGGCTGAAAGAATATTGGTAACTAATGTTTCAGTGACCCTCAAGTCAAAGGAACCTAAGCAATACCCAACACTGGAGACAGGCTTCTGTAGTGGGAACAAGCCTATGTCCTAGATTACCCGAATGCTAGTCTTTGGGTGTTACATGTTGGAAAAACCACTACACTGCCAGTGGAACCTTCACATTTCACAAGTTCCTGAGGCTTCAGCTCTTGAGTTTTTTAAAGATTAGTTGAACAGTACTAATTAGCTTGGCACATAGTAGACAGCTAAGTCTGATTAATATCCACAAAATAGGAATTATTCCAAACTTCATTGGTAGGCTTAATTAACATATATGTGCAAAATCAGTATTATATATGTAATGTGAGATTTTGACTCCGGCATCTAAAATTAAGTTTTTAAAATGTCTTGACATGAATTACAGGTTTAAGCTTCCATACTAATGAGATATAAACTCAAATTTGAGGCCTGAATACAGGTAACCTGGTCACTTGAAATACTCTAGGTTATCTAAAATATGACCTGCAACCTGGCAGGTTCCTGAAACAGGAGTATGGGATATTCACATCCTTCCAGTTTTGGTCATATGAAAAGGCTTTACATGCCTGTGTTTAGGCAGAACTGACCCCTTTAAAATTGTGGGATGTGCTATATAAAGTTTCCAGCTACATTCTAGCAATAAAAGGCTCAAAATCATACTTTTTACCCTGGGGAAAGTCAACCTACCTGCACAGACCCAAAAGGATCATTCAGTCCAAATCCTGACTTCCCACAGGGTAATTAAGAGTAAAACAAAGAGCACTGTGCAAACATTTCTTGAACACTGACAGGCCTTGGGCCATGAAAATAGTTTTCCTCCTGGAAACAATGCTAATGTACATGAAAAATAAGGTGATTGGTCACAGCCAACCTGGGTTCACTAAGAGCAGATCGTGCCTGACAAGACTGGTGGCCTTCTCTGATGGGGTTAAAGCATTGGTGGATAGGGGAAGAGCAACCAGCATCATCTACATGGACTTGTGCAAAGCATTTGACACTGTACTCCATTAAATCCTTGTCTCTAAACTGGAGAGACATGGATTTGATGGATGGGTCACTCAGTGGATAAGGAGTTGGCTGGGTGGTCACACAAAATTTGCAGTCAATTACTCAAAGTCCAGGTGGATATCAGTAACTGGTGGTCCCTCAGTGGTCAGTATTTGGACCGGTGCTGTTTAACATCTTTTTTGGTGACACGGACAGTGGGATTAAGTGCATCCTCAGCAAGTTTTCCCATGACACGAAGCTGTGTGATGCAGTCGATGCACTGGAGGGAAGGGATGCCATCCAGAGGAACCTTGAGAGGATTGAGGTGGACCTGTGTGAATCTCATGAAGTTCAATAAGAACAAGTGCAAGGTCTTTCATATGGGGCAATACCAAGCACAAATACAGACTGGGTGGAGAATGGATTGAGAGCAGCCCTGAGGAGAAGTACCTGAGGGTGGTGGTTGACAGGAAGCTTGATATGAGCCGGCAGCTTGCGCTTGCAGCCCAGAAAGCCAACCATATCCTGGGATGCATCAAAAGAAGCATAGCCAGCTGGTTGAAGGAGGATATCCTTCTCCTCTACTTTGCCCTCATGAGGCCTCACGTGGAGTACTGCATTAGCTCTGGGGCCCCAGCACAAGAAGGACATGGACGTATTAGACTGAGTCCACAGGAGTGCCACATCAAGGGATCAAGGGGCTGGAGCACCTCTCCTATGAGGACAGGCTTAGGGAGTTGGGGTTGTTCAGCCTGGAGAAGAGGAGGAAGACCTTATAATGGCTTTCCAGTACATAAAGGGAGCCTACAGAAAAGCTGAGGTAGGACTCTTTGTCAGGGAGTGTAGTGATAGAACTAGGGATAATGGCTTTTATCTAAAAGAGGGTATATTTAGGTTATATATAAGGAGGAAATTCTTTACTCAGAGGGTGGTGTGGCACTGGAAAATGTTGCCCAGAGAAGTTGTGGATGCCTGTGGTGGTTTTACCGTGCTGAGCAGGTAAACCCCACAACCGCTCTCTCACACCCCCTCCTTTAGATAAGGAGGGGGAGAAGTAAAGCAAAGAACAACTCACGGGTTGAGATAAGGATAATTTAATTAAAGGGAAATAATTATAATAATTAAATAAAGACTACCATGAACTAAACAATTTAACTAAGGGGAAATAAAAGGGAAAGGGGAAAAAGGGAGGAAAACAAACAAACAAAATAAATGAAAGCTATATGGAAGTGCAGAGGAAAGAAATTACTCTCTACTTCCCACAAATGAGCGATGATTGACCACGTCCTTGAAGCAAGGCCTCAACGCACGCAGCCGGTGTTCGAGAGGAGGACCGACGTCTTCTCAACGAGAGCCCACCCCTCCCCTCTTCTTCCTGTTTCCACCTTTTATTGCTGAGTGTGACACCACATGGTATGGAATATCCCTTTGATTGGTTTAGGTCAGCTGCCCTAGTGATGTTTCTCTCCTCACTTTTTTGCCCACCCCCTAGGAGGGTTAGAGAAAGGCCCAATGCTGTGCCACTGCTGCTCAGCAGTAGACACAACACTGGTGTGATAACACTGCTGTTCCAGCTACAAGTACAGAGTACGGCACTGTATGGGCTGCTGCCGGGAAAGTTAACATTCCAGCCAGACCCAGTACAATGCCTCATCCCTGGAACTGCTTAAGGCCAGGTAGGATGGGGCTTTGAGCAACCCGGTGTAGTGGGAGGTGTCCCTGCCCATGGCAGGGGTGCTGGAACTAGGTGAACTTTAAGGTCCATTCCAACCCAAACCATTCTATGATTCCATGATTCTATGACGACCTCCTTGGAGAGCATTTTCCATAGCTTGACCACCTTCCCGGTGAAGAATTTTTTTTTCTAATATCCAATGTGGACTTCCCAGACCTGTTTTTAAGACATTCCCACATGTCCTATCACCCATCACCAGAGAAAAGAGATCAGTACCTCCCTCTCTGCTCACCCTCACATGGAACTTGAAGACAGCTGGAAGGTCACTCCTCAGTCTCCTCTTAGCTGAACAAGCCACGTATCTTCAGCTGATCCTCATAATTTGTGCCCTCTAGTCCTTTCATTGTTATTGTTGCTATCCTTTGGGTGTGTTATAATATTTTTATATCCTTCTTATATTGTGAAACCAGCACCCAGCATTCAAGATGAGGCTGCACCAATGTTGAGTATAGCGGGACAATCTCTTCACCAACTAGTCGTAACTGTACTTAATGGACCCCAGGATACAGATGGTCCTTTTGGCCACTATGGCACATTGTTGATTCATGTTGAGCTTGAGCTGAGTTAAAATCAGCATGTCATAGACTTAATCAAATGTTTCTTATAACTAGACCCGGTACTATGCTATATATTTCATGCCATAATTTTCATCTGTGGAAAGTGTTGCAAGTTCCAGTTCTGTGGTGTTTCACACCCACTTTAAATAGCTTCTAAATAACTATGCTAGGAAGCAGATTGCAGGATTGATTTCCATAATACAAACCTCAAATATTTTTACATTCAATCTGCAGTATGAAATTAATTTGCTGAGTAAAAATAATAACATAAAAGGTAACTCGTCCTCCTTCAATCTAGGAGAAAATAAAAAGATTTCTATCAGCCTATCTTCCTGATATTTCCCATGTTAAGTTTTACTCAGACTTAGTTATTATGAACATCTTTAAGATTTTACTTCACTAGGATATATTGATACGTAACAAAAATGTTTGTAAGTTCAAGTGTACTGTCTCCAGTTTATTTTATTTCTCAGATTTATAAGCTTTAAGTATTGTTTGCTCAGAGAAACTGTGAATACTAGAAGTAATGGAAAATTCTGGATCAAGGTAAATTTGTTGTTAAAGATGATGCAACTTAAATCTAAACCAACTGGCATGTGACTTTTAAGCTCTATATTACAACCTGATATTTCAAGTTGAAACACACTGAACACCCAGCATGTAATTTAGTACACTTGCTATATATTGTCAAAAAGCTTTATACAAGTGTTATAAAATAGATAAAAGAGAAATGTTTAATGCAATGAGAGCATATTTCTACCTTGATTAACACACCCCATAATTCGTCTTGAGGCAAGTTAAGCTAGAGTACCTAAAGTTCTGCCTCTGTATATGCCCCAAAACACTTTTTTTGCTATACAGCAGGGGCAAAGTTGTCAACAAGCTCTGATGTTTGAAGTGCGAATTTAGTGGAATATAAAAGTCTGTATCCAAAGTAATGTTGACCTTCTGCTTCCTGCAAATACTGAAGTACCTAACAAAACTATAATTTAGACAGAAACATTAAATCTTGCATCTAAGGTTTGATTCTGCACAAGGCTAGATATGCTTGACATTTGGGTGAGCTATGCAAGTGGTCTGATATCTTACTTTTGATGCTATTTGTTTATTAAAAAGAAACACTTCCATCTAAATTTAAGCCTCTTGCTCTTGAGGGTCTTCATACATTTAATCACAGGATCATAAAAACAGGGATGGATAAGGTTACAGGAGGTTAGCAATTTAATGTCAGGATCAAGTCTAATAAAACATGACAAGTATATGTGGTATATCATGACAGGAATTTACTAAAGCTTTATTTAAAGATCTCCAGTTATGTAAATTCAGCGCTACATAGGCAACATGTCATTTGGAAATAGTCCCAATTTTTCTTGAGTGTCTTCAAATCATCTTATCTGTATACATGCCAGCACAGTTCTGAGATCCCTTCTGGAATCAAATTCCCTTATGAGAAGAGCCAACTATGTTTTGCTCCTACCAACGCCCGAGCAACAGATTTTATAATTCACAAGTTAGATTGATATGAAACCCTCTATAGAAATCTGTGTACACTGGATCTGTGTACTCTTTCAATGTAAACTGGCCCTCCATCACCACAAATACTCTCAAGACTTGTCACTTCTTCTCTCTCCCTTTCTCTCTCTAAATATGGATGTAGGCTGGCAATTTTGCCATAGAAGCATAAACATGGTTGTATGTGAGGTAACAAAATATTAAGATTATATTGGACATATTAGGAAGAATGTAACTTAAAAACAAAATAAAACAAAATAAAACAAAACAAAACAAACAAACGAACAAAACAAAACAAAACAAAACAAAAAAAAAAAAAAAAAAAAAAAAAACTAAGTATTTCAAAATCTTTCAGGTGGAAGAAGCCTCCTAGAAAGCTTGTTCTCTTATCTAAACTGAGTCTGAGGGGAAGGGATGAAGTAAATATACCATGATTCTTCCTATCTACCTAAAATGACTTTGCAGGACAGCTGCTCACTGATGGACATCAATGCTTTCTTAAGTATCACTACTTAAAATTAACCCCTCAATGCTCCAATCTACATTTATCGCCCTTGGTGAAATTTGCTATAGTTATGCAATGAGCAGGAACAAACAAGTATACACATATGATGCATACAGTGTGGATGCATGGGTAAATCTGTGGATAAATGGGTAGAAACATATCAGTGGTAATAAGACAGACTGTACTTTCAGCAGCATGCCATGTGGACAGACCTAGATTACTACAGAATACTAGAGAAGAAAAATAAATACATGGGCCTCTGTGGGTCTGCTCTAAATGAAACAAGAACTGCTTCCTGAAGCATGTTGTTAGAACAATATGCATGAAGCCATTTTAATTCAGTAATTTATTAGTCTAACTAACTACTAAATACTTTTTTTTTTTTTGTAACTAAATCCACTATTTATCCAACTAGTTTTTTTTTTTTTTTTTCTTTTGTTGAAAACTTAAAGTGTATATGAAAACTGCTAACATTTTTTTTCTTTGGTCATATTTTTCCTAAACTCTACCACCCAGCTCTGTACAACTCTTAACTCAATTAAGAGTTGCAATATAAACATTTCAGCTTTAAGAGAGACAACACTGAAATATAGACTGTGAGGAAAAATAAATCTCCAATTCAATTCTGGTTCTTTGTCTCTTGATTATACAGCTTAACTTTTAATTTACTCCTGAGCTCTCTTCTCATAGAAATTTCTAATTTCCCATAAGTCCAACCTGGATGCAATCATGCAGGATTGTTCACACCAGAGGCTGGTCCCCAAAGGGAAATGGAAGAAGACTACACCATATCGACTTATCCCTGTCATAGATAATCCTACATAACAACTGAGCCAACTGTGCTCCCTGCCACATCCCCATAATGCTCGCACATCACAGCACAGCATACACAACACATACCTTGAGTTTTTTTTCATGCTATTTCACTTAACTAAAACATACCCATCTTACTGTTTGTGATGCCTTTTACTGGGAAAACCAATTGAACTCACATAAGCAAAACAGTAATTATGTCTTAGCACTACAAAGACTCTACATGGAGACAACAAAGGACCTCAAGCCATGTTCTGTGCAGTGCAGATGCAGCCATTCAACTGCTGGGTGCCTCCCCCAAAAAACACAAACATGACCCATTCTGCAGCAATAGACTTGGGATCAAGGGGTTGTTCCCTGGAGATCTATTCAGCAACGTAAATGAAGCTAGTAGAACTGGGATGTCTGCATTTATACTGCATGTATTTCAGCTGTTCTACAGAATCATTCTTTTCAGTGGTAGCTTGCAATAATATTCTATGTTTGCATACAATAAAATTATGCAGAAATTATCAGGCTTTTATTTGACTGTAGATTTATTTTTTTTTTCTCCTGACAGGTAGACTGTAAGATTCCTGTTAACACAATAAACAGAAGACAATTATAAGTTTTGTTTCTAACTTTGATGTAGAGTTCTTTGAAATAAATGATTCTTCTGATTCACTGGATATTGTACAGGACTGTCTTGCCCTTTTGCATCAATAAGTGAAGAAAAGACTGTTATCCCATGACAAAACACTCAACATAGCACTTCTGTACCTTCACATTAGAAAAGTGGAAAGAAGAAAAAAAAAAAGTGATGGGGCAAACCTAAGTGAACATCAGTGGTCCTTGAAGCCAGTATATCCTCCCACTTTAACAGAAATTCACAGATTTTTAGAGGATAAAAATTGCCGTTTGATCAGGAATACTTATTGTAATGAAACTTGTAACATTCACTGTGTTCCACAAAGCAATTTCAAAGATCTGCTAGGAAGGTAAATAGACAAAAAGAAAACACTAACACAATAGTTAAAATCAGACAAGCTGTTCTTCTCACAACCTTTGTTTCAGGTTTGAATAACAGTTACTTACTGACATATGAACAACAACATTGAACAATTAGTTTTAGCAGTAGCTTAGCATACAGAGGACTAATGGAACATGATATCTGTTTTAAGAAACTATTATGATGCTACAGATGGTTGTTGCCACTATCAAAACCAATCTACTTTTTAAAGAATGTGCTGAAAACTGTTTATGGTAGTGACAATGTTTCTTTGTACTGTATGACATGCTAGTTTCATCTGTTGCTCTTGTTCAGAATCATAAGTCTGAAGACAATCTACACCAGCCATGTTGCTCTTTCTCTTTTTTTTTTTTTCCACAAATGTGAAAATTATTAATATGTAAATTTCTGATTATGATGATGAAAAACTTTTTTTTTTTTTTTTTTTGTATCCTTATACTATCTTGTGTATCCTAGTGCTGTTTTTTTAATCACAGTTTCCAGCATTGTAACTGCTGTGGGGTTATATGGAGAAATGTCAGAACAAAGTCAAGATCAGGGTCTGTTGCTGTCCAGGAATAAAGATCAATTGACTTCCTGACGACAAACTGAGATATATAAAGTGACAATGATAATAATAATCTAAAATGTTTTGCTCAAGGGGGGTATTTCCTCAGGATAATGAGGAATTAACTTATTTCTACCACAACTCAGATTCATCAAAATTTGCAAATAAGTCCTAATGCTGAAATACTTATGCATGTCAATGATCTTTGCTGTATGTGTTATATAGAAGCTTCAGTAGTAATGTATACTAAAGTTTAAAGACCATTATGTAAAGACTAAGAAATCAGCCTTACCAATATAATGTTAGAATCTTTAAATCACAGAAAATATCACTAATTCTGGACTAGAGCTGTTGACTCAGATGTGCATTGCTTTTTGCATGTGTACCAGAAATGGTAGTCACCTCCCAACACAGACTAGGTCCCTGCATTCTAGGTGTCTTGGTACCAAGACTGTTGTTTTTTATCCCCATTGGAGATAACAGAGAGCTAGTCAGTCATTCAAGATTAATCAATTAGTCAATGATCACTAAATAAAATAAGAGGTCCCATTTCTTCATAAATCTGCATTTTTTCTTTACTGTCAATATTCAAATTAAATGCAGTCAGTACAACTGAAATATTTTAGCAAACAGATACGTCTTTCTTATCATGCTTATCATTTGGGAAAGAAGCCAGATAGAAGCAAAACAGGTTAATCTCCTGATCCTGATACTAAAACTCCAGTATTAATTGTATTTATCTTTGAAAAAGTAGTAAGGCAAAATGGCTGTGTCTATAGGTCTCTTCAACAGTGGGTAGCCTGCAATAACTACTTCTCTTTGCTTAGTTGTCTAGCCTGTGGATGCTTTGTATAACATTTTAACATTTAAATTGGTTTTACCATAACTTTCAAATAATGTCAACAGGGTCAGCACTATGGTTTCTTTAGTATTCCATGTCACAGATCAAGCAGATGTCTAGGGAATTTACTGTTCATACTGCATCAAGTCATTCATCACCACTAGTGCACATATGTTTCAGGTCATCCTCAGAGAAAAATGGAGTGAAGAGCTAGAAAACATCAAAGCATGGGTTGGAATGCCAAAAACAAAGTTTCAACTTTTTATATAAAAAGGAAACCTTCAAATAGAATAAATTTCTAAGGGTTGGTTGATATGAAACGTGAATAGCTTTTCAGTAACTATTTCTGAATTTAACTTATATTATAATGGGTACAGTACATAATAGAAGAGTAAAGGTAATGGACTTACAATGGGACACTTAAGAATGGAAAAGGGGAAAAAATGAGATGGCTTTGGCAGGGGTGGACACTCTCAAATAAATATACATAAGATGTAGTTCAGAATAACTAGCTTTGTCTTTAAGGTCTTTTAGAAATGTTCTCTTCAGTGTATCTAGAGGAACACAATTGGGATTTTGGCACTGTAACTAATCTAACTAGAAACTATCAAAGTGTACCTCTATTTCCTTTTGATGTTTTCACCTAATCTGTCTACGAAAAAAATGTACATTTTGACATTGTTGACCCTGGGTGACAGTTGGCACTCAAGTAAGCATTTCCTCCCACTAGGAGTTAAGAAACATGAGTGCAAGGAAGTGGGTTAACCAGCTCCAACTGATTCTAACTAGCTCCAACCAGCTCCAATTAGCTAAGGATGCTCTGCCCCCCTGAGAGAGACCTGCCATGCCCTGGCTGGGTCACTGGGTGGTGGTAGCTGAGGGGGGAATTCAGACATTTTGAGAAATTAAAAATATTAAACATTTTGTGCTATATTCTATACACTACCTTTCAATCCATTCTTGTCAAATAAATGTTTTTCTGCTTATTTGAAACGAAGAGCAGACTGTTGATCTATTTATTACATTTAATTAAAGTTTCCTGAAAAATGCATTACTTAGAAGTAATTTCAGTTCTTGGAAGTGACAAATACATGTATGGATTGTTACTAAGTACTCTTGAATATTTTTTGACTTAGATTATGTTTCTATTGTATAGACAAAAATGATTGGTTCTTATTCAGATGATTTCAAGAAAATATTTTTTGTATCTTTTTTTTTTTCTTATTTTTTTTCCTTAGGCATTTTGGTAATCATAGTGGAAGGTAATTATGCATGAAATAGTATTTTATTCTTGTATAAAGTAAGGTAGAGAAGACCCTTTATGTCATTCCTTGTCCTTAACAAGGAGCTACAGCTATGGTGCTGATAAGGGTAATTAGCTGCTGCTTATGGGTGATATGTGCCATATTTGATGCGTAGCAGTTCTGTGTTACACGGACAGGCAGCTCCTATTTGCATGTCAGAAATAATAATAAAAAGCCTTTTAAGCTTACAATTGAGAATTTTATTCATATCTAGTAATGCTAATACCCTTCTGTTTCAATAGTCATTTTAAGAGCTGAAAAATCAGGAGTCTTTTTCAGAGTGATTTGTGTTGAATTTGTGGTCTAACCAGGCACAACTGATGTACGTGAAATGTTTGGAAAAAAAAAAAAAATGGTTCCACTATTTTAAAAACTGGAGGATGTAAATATAATGCTTTAGTGACAATTTAGCATAATCCTTGATGCTTTTATTCTGCTTTTGAAGTGCTGTAGCATCTGCAACTGCTAGAAATCTGAAATTTGGCAGGGACATTTGGTGACCTGTGAAAATCTGTTTACATTTGGCTAAGAGAGTTTAAAACAATCCTCTTTGTATAAAGGCTACATTTGCATGGGCAACTGATTGATGACAAAAGTAATGATCCATCAACATTTTCTTTCCCTTATGATTCTGTATGCATACATATTTAGTAGAAGTTTTCAGTTAGAAAAAGCATGTCTGCTGCTCTCAAAATGGAACTGAAAAATTAACACTAAGAGAGAGGAATATATAAATTGTTTTCAAGACATGTGAAGAGGTTCAAAAGTAGCACTGTCATCCCAAAGGAGCTATCAGGATATTTCTGATGCAGCAAAAGCATTACTACAGCAGTCATTACCTTCTCAAGTGCTGAGAAAGTGGTATGCAAAATGTTAGGGCTTTCTCCAGTGGAAGAAGCTGACCATTGACAGGTGGGTCTGGATATCCATCTGTTCACAGTCTTAAGCAAAGCAGAGGCATCCAGGAATATGTATTTGTGAATGCTAGTACAGAAGGAAAATAATTTCTGCAGTTATGATGATATCTACTGCAAAAACATAATGCACAATGATATTGTATCATTGCTGAAAAGCAGTGTGTTTATAAAATGTAGAGGTATTCCATTAAATAAATGAGAAAGTACTATCAATCTATAAACCAAAAATTCTAATGTTGCAAGCAAAGGAGAGAAAAATTAATTATACTGTGGGCATTATTTTGCAATCATATTACGTTTTTTAGAAAATAAACATGTTATTCTAGGTGTGTGTGCAAATGAACATTCATATGTGTTATTCCATTTTACTCTTTTTATAAAATATTGTCTGCAGCTTCTTGAAGTCACAATACAGTAGCAGCATGTATTCAAAGAGCAACACAGAATTAGAATTGCTGTTAAGCACTTCCATTCACTTTTTCCCCTCTCTAATTTTCCCAGCAACTTAATTCTTTCCTGTTTTCTTAATATTATGAAAATATCTCCATCAAATTGTAAGATTTACAACAATTAAAGCCATCTAATGTAATAAAAAGCAGCTGCTTAAATAGGAGGTATAATGCGATAGTTTAAATGCCAAAAGTTTTCCTATAAAATAAAATAAAATAAAATAAAATAAAATAAAATAAAATAAAATAAAATAAAATAAATAAAAAGGGAATAGTAGTTCCATTGGTTTTCTTACACAGAACTAGGGTATATAATTTTGAACTCCAAGTACAGGTTGTTCTATCTCCATTATATGCCTATCAAATAGCACTGTTGGTTTTGGATAAAATTTCAATTGCATGCTATCACAAAGTTCCTATTAAAATCTGTATCATTAAAACTACCTTTTGGTTCATTCTACTTCATACTTAAATGACTGAGAGCACTTGGACAGGGCACACATAGGTGATTTTTAATCTATAGCCATCATTATGTACTTCTTTAGAATCCAATTTCCTAGCCAGCCAATCATATTTTTTGTTCAGTGGAAAGGAGATTTTAATAATCCAAAACATTTAAGCTTCGTACCATCTGCATTGTTATTCAGTCAGGAACAGGACAAAAGGACAGAGCATTCTGCTAACAAATTATATACCTCCTTTTTACTGCTAATATTCTTTTATCCTAAAAACAACCTTTCCCAGTGCATGAGAGAGCAGTACATTTCTTACAGAATCACCAGTTTTTCTTATGTCCTAAGCCTTATATGGATATCACCTAAGTATAGTTATTCTATGTATAGTATTCATTTTTCATTTTTTTTTAATCAGACAAGCACTTTCTGAAAAATGTTAGGAACAATTCCAAACTAAACCCCAGCTCCAAATACTTAGAAAACACATGTATTTTGTGATTAAGTATGGATTTAATTTTAATTAAAATTCTCTACTTTTATAAAGAAAAAAAAAAATCAAAACCCAAGACCAAAGGCTTTTGCCTTGTGTATTGTTACTTATTCAATACAGTTTTAGAGCAGATGAGAGGGGTGAGGAAGGAAGGAAGATATACAGATTCAGTAAGAAAAGTTAGATATATAAGAGGAGGTATGATGTTAAATACCTTGATCTGAACTTGAGGTTAACAGTCAGGGATGAGAACTGCTGGAAGATTGGGTTGTAATGAAAGCTAAAGAAAAGAATGGTTTCAAAAGCATGCCCTCTTTTTCTTTTTTCCTTGTTTCCTTTTTTCTTTTTTTCTTTTTATCTTTTTTTCTTTTTTTCTTTTTTTCCCCTCCATTCTGTGCAGACGGTTTCAGATGCCCACAGTTGCTTATGTGTGCTTATAGTGGATTTACATGGCAAGGTTTTAGTAGTGAGGGGCTGCAGGAGTGGCTTCTGTGAGAAGAATCCAGCAGCTGCCCCATGTTAGATAAAAGCCAGCTCCAGCCAGTTTCAAAGGGACCCACTGCTGCCCAGAGCTGAGCCAATAAATGGCATTGTTTGCACCTCTGTGAGAACAAGAACAAGAACAAGAACAAGAACAAGAACAAGAACAAGAACAAGAACAAGAACAAGAACAAGAACAAGAACAAGAACAAGAACAAGAACAAGAACAAGAACAAGAACAAGAACACAAAAAACCACTGTTGTACAATAGCATCTAGGAGATTGAGGAGTCAGAACCAGCCCTGCAGACAGCAGACACCAAGGTCAGTGCAGGAGGGCAGGAGGTGCTCCAGGCATGCAGCAGCAGTTCCCCTGCAGCCTGTGAAGAGGCCCCTGGTGGAGTAGGCCGTCCCCCTGCAGCCAATGGGTCCCACGGTGGAGCAGATCTCCACGCTGCAGTCCATGGAGGAGCCCCTGGTCAGTGGAGCAAGCAGATATTTCCTGGAGGAGGCTGTGACCCATGGAGAGCCCCTGCAGGAGCAGGCCCCAGACAGGAGCTGCAGCCCATGGAGAGGTGACCATGCAGGAGCAGGGTTCCTTGGGGTAGCTGCCGCCCATGGAGCACTGGTGTTACAAACAATGGTTGCAACAGGTGCAATCAATGCCAAATTCAGGTTTGCTTCTGAAAGATGGACCCTGTGGTACGGACTCATGTTGGAGCATTTGTTGAAGAGCTGCTGCCTGTGGGCAGCCCCTGCAGGATCAGTTTGGGAAGGACAGCATCCTGTGGAAGAGACCCAATGTGGAGCAGGGGCAGAGAGTGACTGTGAAGGAGCAGCAGAGACATTAGGGACTGACCGCAACCCTCATTCCCCTGTTTCACTGTGCTGCTTGAGGGGAAGATTTTTCTTTTTTTTTTTTTCTTTGATTCTCACTTCTCTAGCTTGTTAGTAATAGGCAATAAAATTCTCTAATCTCCCTACACTGAGTCTATCTTGTCCATGATGATATTTTTGGATTGATTTCCCTGTCCTTACCTCAGCCTTTGAGCCCTTTATATCATATTTTCTCCTCCTTTCCCTTTGAAGAAGGGGAGTGAGAGAGTGGTTGTGGTGGAGCTTGGCTTCCCAGCTGGTTAAAACCACCACAGACCTAAACAAATATTGAGGAAATTGGAAGATGGGGGAGTTACTTAAAAATCCTAAGTAATGACTTTTTTTTTTCCTCTAAATAACTAGCTTATATATAAAGATACTTGAACTATAATTGTGCTTACAGAATTATAATGCTTGAATTTTATTTATAAGAATATTCCAAGTAGTTCTCTAAAAGATTAAAGATGATAATCTCCATATCAAAAGTACTCGGTGCCGTTACTCAGATAAGAAAGCAGAATCACACAGAATCATCTAGGTTGGAAGAGACCTCCAAGATCACCGAGTCCAACCTCTGACCTAACACTGACAAGTCCTCCACTAAACCGTATCACTAAGCTCAACTTCCAAATGTCTTTTAAAGACCTCCAGGGATGGTGACTCAACCACCTCCCTGGGCAGCCCATTCCAATGCCTAACAACCCTTTCAGTAAAAAAGTTTTTCCTAATATCCATCCTAAACCTCCCCTGGCATAACTTTAGCCCATTCCCCTTCGTCCCGTCACCAGGCTCGTGGGAGAATTGACCAACCCTCACCTTGCTACAGCCTCCTTTAAGGTACCTATAGAGAGCAATAAAGTCAAAGCAAAACATCATACTGCATTACATGCCATGAGAGCACATTCTCATTGTTTTATCCCTAGCCAAAATTTAGATAGGACTTCAGAATAAGCATCTTCTTTATGGGCAGAAAGAGCACATAAAATATAAATGGGATGATCCATTAAAGCATGATTTTCTTTCACTCAGATCTGTGAGGTCACTCACTGCATGAAAATATGCCATCAGAGATTTGTCTGAAAGTGGAGGTGGAAATGTGTGCTGAAATGTAGCAAATTATTCGGGCTGGCTATCAGGAAAAAGTTTTTCACTAAGACGGTATTCGGGTGCTGGAACAGGCTCCGCAGAGTAGTCGTGGCACCAGGCCTGCCAAAGTTCAAGAAACATTTAGACAACACTCTCAGACACAGCATCTGTTTGTTTGTTTGTTTATAATTTTTATTTTTTGGGTGGCAGTTTGGGGACCCAGGAGTTGGACTCGATGATCCTTGTGAGTCTCTTCCAGCTTGGATATTCTATGATTCTATGCACAAGCTTTCTAGCTCAGGATATTGCCCAGTAGGTACCAAACTCAAACTCATTTCCCCGTGTAAATGTATGCTCATTTTCAGTAGTTAACTAAAGTGGATTTCATAAAGGAAAAGGCACATAATTTGAATTTTGTCATATGTCCAAACTTAATTTTGACTCAAACAAAAATTTGTAAAATCTTGTAACATAGTATCATTGCTGTAACATTGGATTGCTATACAGGCTGTCACATGTGGATGACTGTCAACAAACTGTACTTCATTACATTATGCCTCATATTCACAGTGAACCATTATGAGTCATTAAGTGATCAGAGTCATTTGTACAGAACTGCAGCTTCTACACTTTTTCATCTCACTATTTTTGTACATAGGATGTGTTTCTATATTTGTGTTCTGCATATATATATATATATAAACACTAATCACAGTGATCCAAAAAGAATATGTTAATATACATTAATATAGAGTTTGTAATTACAAGGACCTTCAGTCCATGAAAAACAGGTGATACTAAAAATTTTCATTTTGCATGTGTAACAGAAGAGAGAGGTTTTGTTGTTGTTGTTGTTGTTTGATTGTTTTTCATTTTCTGACATGATTGTTTTAAAGCTGAAACTAATGAATGCAACATGAATCAATCATTCATTTGGAGTTTACTTAATGTAAACTAAATATCCTTGAGCACAGAAGTGAATTGTAACAGATAGGAAGTCAATGAAACCAGGGAACATTCTAGGTGCTCAGCACTTCATGCTGCTTTCTGCAGAACTAAGCCACAAGTGAATATGCCCTGTAGTATTCATGCTAAAATAGCTCTGTTTCAATGCAGTTAGTCATAGCACTCTGGAAATGTATCAGATTCTTTTCCTCAAAACAGTCACACAGAAATAATTTACATTTGTATTTGCATTTGTATTTGTATTTGTATTTATATTTATATTCACATTCACATTCATATTCATATTCATATTCATATTATTTTTCATAAAGCAGGTACATAGTGCTAAAATACTGCTTTGGTAAAGTCCGTACATAGAAAATAAATATGCTTACAAATCACTTGGTTAAAAAGGTAGTGTTGAAAAAAATCTTGTAATCAGTCCTTGAAATGTATGGATAAATTATATAAAGTATTTATTTAAATGAAAGGAACTAAAATCATTCTGGTTTTTATTTGAATTACTCAATCATAGGCATCTGAGCAATTAGTGCTGAACAGAAAATTATGCATGAATTGAAAGCAAGGATTAGTTTGCCTTCAAATAAAAATTTTAAGCGTCTTCAACATTGCTCTAACTTAAATATCTAAAATCTTTCCAGTCAAACTCCATTCTATATCATTATGTCTCTGAAAATAAAAGGTTTGGTAGGTTCCATAGCCCTTTCAGAATGAACATTTACATTTTATGTTTCAAAAGAGACTGAGAAACAGTGCCTTAGACTCTAAAAGTTTCCTTGTCCTGTCTTTCTGAGAAGGTCAGAATCAAAACTGAAGTTGGACAAAAGCAATATGAAGAGGATGAGGATCTGCTGTTCTTTAGTAGAATAGGAGTAGATACTTTATTTGAAAGATGACAGCACTTAAGCACAGGATGTAGCACTGAAATATCGCTTCAAGGCACAGTCCAACTAACTATCCTTGCACTCTAAATGATTTCCTTTATATAAGTCAAACTGAAGGTGACTGTTCTACCAAGACACCTTTCTGGTTGCATTATAAATGGAAGTTAAAAGAGTATCTGTGTTCAGAATGCAGGACTCATACTGCCAAGAATATAAAAAGCTTAGCAATGCAATTGTCAGACTGGGACACAAATTAGATTTATTCTGTCAGGCTCACCTCTCAATATGTTTTGCAGAATGCTTTTTTTGTCTCCCTCCATCATCACTCTTAGTAAAACACTGGTAAAAGCCTTTATCAGAACTGAGGCAATGTATTTTACGCATTAGAATGTTAACTCTGAAAAATCTAGTCTTATATGTTATTCTGCCATCCTTAACCACTTCTGGTAATACAGAAGCAATATAAATCAGTGATTATAATTACTATGCTTAAGTTCTGTAGGAACAGTTCCAGAATTTCCATATGATCTTTGCTTTGCAAACAGCCCTACTGATTTCTCTATATACAGAACAACATTTTTGCACTTTTAATGTACCATATCTTCAGCTGGTCTAAATCAATGCAATATTACTAAATCCAGTGGAGGTCTGTTGTTTAAAACAACAGGAGACTTGGACTTCAAAGAGAACGCTGGTCATTAAGTTTATTTGAAATCAGTGTGACTGTTTGCAGAACAAGCTACTTTTCAAGGTATGTTTTGGGATGATATCATCTAAAGTATACTGCTGAAAAACTTTTTAATAATAAATAAAAATATACTTGTATTACAAGGACCCTATGGATGTTCATCCAAAATATCCATACTACTGCTTTTTTATTACTATTATGTCAAACAAGGAAAAATTTGTAGTCTCACTTGAGGATGCAATTTAAAAAATATAGCTGAGAGGAAAAAAAAAATGTTTCTTACTGGTGTTCATTTTCACAGAACCTCATAGCAGCAATCACTCACTCTACCTATTACTTACCTTAGCTGCAGGCAGAAATGCAAATAAGATGAATATTTCATACCTCTCCACCCCCCAAAACAAAACAAAACAAAACAAAACAAACTTTCCTTACAAGACATCTCTTTTTCATGAATAAAGAAATTGAAATACTGCTATAGCATACTATTAATACCTCAAATAGGAACTTAAATAGTTTTATTTATTTAATATTTTGTGCCCTTTAATGATGTAAGAGGTTCATGTAAACATACATGCAATTAATTTGGGGTTATGATGCATTTTTGAATGCCTAGCCTTTGAATTAATTGCCAGTTTTGATGTGCGTCAAAATAATCAATATGCACTGATCTTGGTAAGAGTATATTGTCACAAAAATGAAATTACACAAATCATTGTTCTTATGTCTCAAATCTAGACAGAGTCACTTTTGAAGCCACTGTATGTTATTTGATTATATCCTTTTTCTGGAGAATTTCATACTTCAGATGCAAGACTGTACAAACACTTCCACTTCAGTACAAACTAGGAAACATATTAAATAAATTCAATTTAAACAATAGTTTTTTAAGATATTATATCTGAACCTATGACAATATATTTGTTACTCCCTTAAAGGTAAAAAAAGATTAAAAAAAAAAAAAAGTAAAGGTAAAAAAAAAAAAAAGTGGACCAAACCCACCTCAAAGGAGGGAAGTCATACCTCCCTGAAGCCTCTAGTGTTTTGAGAATCTGTTGTATGTCACATATTAACTTATAGTTTCAATTAGCATGGTTTATTATCCCTCAAGGTCAATACTTTAATTTAAACTTCATTAATTATAATTAAATCTCAGCAAAAGTAATTATCTAATTATTATTTAATTGCATATTACTGTTACCTAGCTTAATAAGGCAGTTGAGGATAGACTTATTATAGAAGGCTTTAAGCAAAGTTGAATTTAATTGTTTCTTTTAATGCACATTGTTTTAAGAAATTATAATAATAATAACTACCAAATGGTGAGCAAAATTATGAGATAGGATAAGATTATGGGAAAGTAAGAAGGGCTCTGTGGTAGATCTCTTTGAAACCATAGAATCATAAAATATCCCAAGTTGGATCATCAAGGATCATCACTCTTGGCACCGCACAGGTCTGCCCAGAAGTTTAGACCATGTGACTAAGTGCACAGTCACTGCACCAAGCCTGTCTGAATTTAAGTGCACTTAAATTCAGACAGGCTTGGTGCAGTGACTACTTCACTGGGGAGCCTGTTCCAGTGTGCAGTCACCCTCTCAGTGAAGAACCTCTTCCTGATGTCCAGCCTAAACTTCCCCTGCCTCAGCTTAACACCATTCCTATCACTGGTGTTTACAGAAAATAGGTCACCTACCTCTCCACTCCCTCTTGTGACGAAGTTGTAGACTGTGATGAGGTCCCCCCTTAGTTCTCCAGGGTGAACAGGCCCAGTGCCCTCAGCCGCTTCTCATACGTCTTCCACCCTAGGCCCTTCACCATCTTCGTCACCCTCCTCTGGACACTCTCCAACAGTTTAACCAGACATGCCTCAAGAAGTTTGTATTTTGCAGAAACCAAAATAAAGGTTCCAGTTCAGGCATTGAAAATGCAATTTAAGCAGAGTCTTAAATAGCCATGTGGTAATGGTCAGGTAAGAATCTTTCAGCAGAAGGCTGAATGGTGAGTGGGTACTCTGATTTCATCTGTGCTACATCTCTTACCCATTGGATGACAGGTTAAAATATCTACACTAGTTCTGGTAAATGATATAGTATTTTAGATTGAGTTGCAAGCTACTCCCTTCTCTGCATACCAGTCAAATTAGGTGTGGCTTAAACTTGATAAAGCACGGTCCAGTGTGTTACATTGTGGTCAGAGTTAAAAGAATGTCCCAGTAGGTTATGTTCTACCCACTGGTCTGATTCATGTCCTTCTACTCCATATCGCTGCCTAGTCCATAATGAATATTCAGTTCCTTTTTTATACCACTATATAGAGAACTAATGAACTTGTAGGGTATAATACTATATTTATATCACTTTTAGATTTAGAGCAATAGAAAATGATCATTCAGAGATATTACCAGCTTAAAATCTGTGATTTATCATTGCAAACTTTTATTCACACCTGACAAGATTGAATTGGAGTTAAAAAGCCAAGGGGAAAAATACTCTCTCTTTTCAGAGGGCTGGGCTGTCAGAGTTCTAATTTGTAATTCTTTTGAGACTGTCAGAGACCCTTATTGCAACTGAAAAGTTTAATTACTACAGTTGCAAGGGTCACCACTCACTCACTGCAGGGAAGATGAATAGTGCAGAGCTATTAAATAAAGGATAGTTGCTAGAACTGTTTTTAAAAGTGGTTATGACTAAAGTACTGCTGTTCTTCAGGATGAAAACTTGATGTCTCATCTGAATTTCTGCTGTCATTTGGAATAAAATGCCATTCTATCTATTCCTTGAACTTAGCTTTAAAAATCCTTCTATAGTCCACTGATCTAACTTGCTAACTATGGCTTTTCTGGTATCCATAGCTTTATAATTCATAAATTAGATGGAGACTTTCTCTATTATTTTGACTATTTGCAACTAATCAAAAGATAGAAAAAAAAAATCTTCAAATACATACCCAGCATGAGCTCAACCTGGCCACTATGGTTAAAGGTTACAAAAATGTTTTTATGAATACATTAATGGCAACAGGAGGGCCATGGAGAATCTTCATTCTTTATTGGACACAGGGGGAAACATGAAGAGGATAAGAAAAATAAAGACAATAAGAAACATAAAGAGGATAAGAAAAAGGCTGAAGTGTTCAATGCCTTCATTGCATCTGTCTTTACTAGGCAGACCACTTATCCTCAGGAACTCAGCCTCCCATCCTGAAGGTCTGGGACAAGGAGCAGGAGAACATACACTCACACACCATTTCAGGTGGAAACAGTTAGAGACCTGCTGCTCCACCTGGACTGTCACAAGTCCATGAGGTCAGATGGGATCCACCAAAGGGTGCTGAGGGAGTTGGTGGATGTGATTGGTGGGCCAGTTTCCATCATCTATTGGCAGTCTTGGTCATCCTGAGAGATCCTGAATGAATGGAGACTCGATAATGTGATTCCCATCTATAAGAAGAGTTGTAAGGAGGACCTGAGGAACTACAGGCCTGTCAGCCTGACCTCGGTGCCAGGGAAGGTGATGGAACAGATCATCTTGAATTCAATCATGCAATGTATGCGGGACAACCGGGGATCAGGGCCAGTCAACATGGGTTTATGAAAGTCAAGCCTTGCCTGACCAGCTTCTCTCACTCTATGACTGGGTGACCTGCCTGGTGGATGAGAGAAAGCCTGTTGACATAGTCTACCTAGATTTTATGAAAGCCTTTGGCATGGTCTCCTGTAGTATTCTCCTGGAGAATCTGTCAGCCCATGACTTGGACAGGTATGCTCCTTGCTGAGTTAAAAACTGACTGGATGGCCAGGCCCAGAGAGTGGTGAACGGAGTGAAATCCACCACTTGTGGCCAGTTGGTGGCCAGGGGTTGATGTTGGGGCCCATCCTCTTTAATATCTTTATTGATGACTTGGATGAGGGAATTAAATGCACCCTCAAAAAGTTTGCAGAAGACACCAAGTTGGGGAGAAGTGTCTATCTGCTAGAGGTTAGGAAGGGCCTGCAGAGGAACCTGGACAGGATGGGTTGATGGCAGAGGCCAGTGGGATGAGTATCAACATGGCTAGGTGCTGAGTCCTACAATTTGGCCACAACTACCCCACACAACACTACAGGCTTGGGGCAGAGTGGTGTGAAAGCTGTGCAGAGGAAAAGGATCTGGGACTGCTGATTGCTGCTCAATTGAACAAGAGACAGCAGTGTGACCCTGTGGCCAAGAAGGCCAATGGTGTCTTGGCTTGTAAAAGGAACAGTGTACCCAGCAGGACCAGGGAGGTGATTGTTCACTCTAATCAGCAGATCACTCTGCTCTGGTGAGGCTGAACCTTGAGTACTGTGTTCAGTTTGGGGCCCCTCAGTACAAGAAGGACATTTAGGACCTGGAGCTTGTCCAGAGAAGGGCTACAAAGCTGATGAAGGGTCTGGAACACAAGTCCTGTGAGGAGCGGCTGAGGGAACTGGGGTTGTTTAGTCTGGAGAAGAGAAAGCTCAGGGGAGACCTTGCTCTCTACAGCTACCTGAAAGGGAGTTGTGGGGAGCTGGGGGTTGGTCTCTTCTCTCAGATAACTAGTGATAGGACTAGAGGGAATGGTCTCAAGTTGTGCCAGAGGAGGTTTAGGTTGGACATTAGGAGACATTTCTTCTCAGAAGGAGTAGTCAGGCATTGGAATGGGTTTCCCAGGTAGGTGGTGGTGTCACCATCCCTCGGTGTGTTTAAGGAAAGGTTGGACATTGCATTTAGGGACATGGTTTTAGGGGTTACTTTGGTAGTAGGGTGATTCTTCTAACCTTAATGATTCTATGATTGTACAATTCTATGATTCATACATAGTTATGAATCAGATATTATATGCCAGCTACATGTAGGTTCAAAACCTTTTTCTGATTTGTTTCTATGAACGCTGGGCTATTCAAGTAGAACAAGCACACATACCCATACAAAGGAGTATTTCAGCTCAAAGGTTTGTTAGAAATGCTCTTTTGGTGTTTTGTATAAATCATGTAGTCAATGGACAGCAACAACAAAATGCTATGTATTTCTATAGCTAACACAAAGTCTTTCAATTCTAATCGTCTTTGTGAATTCCATATTCCCATTTATAAATTAGTTACGGAAGTCAATGAATATGTATTTATGTTTGCCACTTGACTTACATAAGTGACACGGTTAATATTTATACACTGATTTTTATTTATAGTTTTTGTTTGTTTGTTTTTTCCATGTCATCTAGTCAAGGCATCCACCTGGGATCTCTATCCATATTATTTAACTTTTCTGCATTTCCTATTTTTTTCCTAGAAATTTAGTGCTTAAATTAGACACTGATTATCACAGAACCATCTAGGTTGGAAGAGACCTTCAAGATTTTATTATTTTATATTTGTTAAATAACTTTCTACAGAAGGCACTATTTCAAACTGTTTCCTAATTTTAAGCCTTTGTTAACATATGTTCATACTTTAAATTAATGTTTTGTACTTGATGATGAAACAGCAAAAGACTAAAGCGGATGTTATAAATGGTATAATATGAAGAACATTGTAATAATATTATCTAGTCATTGTCGTTTCTATCAAAAAGACTGAAATTATTTTTCCTGACACTTTACCTTTGAGGAAGTGTTTGAAAATGTATTAAATTGAAGTCATCTGAGACTGGACATTTAAGAAGATCTCCGAAGTTATTTATGATATTACCCATTTTGTCAAATGGGTTACCTTTTAAGAAAATGTGGTTGTTTTGTTTTGTTGTTGTTTTTCCTGTGAATGACCTTGCTTCTGTAGATACTCTGTACAAAACAGAAGTATATTTTCTTTCATATGTCTCTCTCCACTGCATCTCAACACCATTATCTTCCTCAGTCTTCTTAAAGGCTGAAGTTGAGCAATGATGTGCTGCATTTAATGAACATCACTATGAACTCTTCTCTTGGTGCATTTCTGAAAATGCAGCACTAGTATGCTGAAGGAAGTATTTCCAGAAAAAATAAATAAATAAATAAATAAATAAATAAATAAATAAATAAATACACTTAATCATATCAGAAATCCAACTACTCATTCTGAAGGTGGAAAGAAAGTTCAGTTCTACCTAAACATACTCACAGAGTTGCAATATCTCAGTGTCTCTTAATTGTGATTTCATGATTTGTGGCTCTAATAATGCATTAACATAGTTTTTGCATATATATTGATAGTTTTTCTATATATATTGATACATAGAGTAACTGTTAAAGGGTTTTTCTGTTTTGATTCTTTTCCCACAAATGTCACTTTTTTGTTTGTTTGTTTTTTTGTTTGTTTATGGTTAGATTTAGCTCTATTCATAAGTTATTATAATCAAATGTCCACGTTAATTTATAATATAAAATCTCAAAGTATAATTTCTCACTGAAAGATGAACACAGCATAAATAGACGGAAATCTGAATAGCTATTTTACTGTTTACAGTATAACATTCTAACAAAAGAGAATCGCTGTAGTTAACTAAATTTTGTTTAGGCTTGCTGCACAAGGACACTACTTCACTGCAGATAAAATCAGCAAAGTGTAAACAGCTTCTGTTCCAGTTTAAATAAACAAATAAATAGGAATCCATACTCCCAAATATATAAGGCAGCAGGTCAAAGGAAAGACCAAGGATTTCTGAAGCATTTTATTAAATTCAGGTTTTGGAATCAATGAAGGGCATATGTTATGTAGAGATAAAAATACCTCTCTGTTAGCTAGCTTGACACCTGTGTAGAAGCCTAATAAGATATGTTTGTCTTAAATAGAGAAAGTTTAAAAGTTTGAAAGTTTTAGAGAGCATGTTTGCTTACTTATTTTAGATTCAAGTGGATGATAGTTATATTATATTCACTATATCTCATGTTCTCCTACTACTAAACTTTATTCCTTTGCAGGTGAGAGTATGGGAAGCACTTAATGGTCTATCATGAGGAGCAAATACAGAAGAATCCACAAGAGACTAAACTAACTTGCAAAAGGATGGTATCTGTTTTAGAAAATAAAATAAAATAAAATAAAATAAAATAAAATAAAATAAAATAAAATAAAATAAAATAAAATAAAATAAAATAAAATAAAATAAAATAAAATAAAATAAAACCAAGTAACTGGAATAAAATTGCTGTATCTGCTTTTATTTACCTTTTGAAAGATACCTGAGGAAACTGTAGGGACCACTTAAAGTTCTTTTTGTAAGTTACAGCATGATCTTAACAGTATAGTGAGAGATGAACTGAAATGATAAACTTTGTAAACCCGCTATGTATTTGTTAAAAGCCTTAAGTAAATAGCTCAAAAAGGGAGAACCTTGCAGAGACAGAATTAAGTACAAACTGGGGAGAACTCCAGAACATTTTCTGTCTTCAGATACTTCTGATGATATTTATCTAGTCCCTCAGGCTGTCATCCCTTGCAAGATATTTTCTGTCACAATAATTCAGTTTAACAAAACACTAAGTCAGTAGTGCTCCGTGATCCAACTTTGTGGTAAGAATGGAAAGGGGGTTTTGCATCCTACAACAGATGACTGGGAAAAAAAAAAAAAAAAGTGAGGAGTATCAAGAACATTTTACAGTTACCCTTTTTGTGGAGTGGGGATGTGAGAACCATCAAATGCTAAGAATGGCTGAGGAAAGACGGAGAAGAAAGAAGACAAACCTTCTATTCTGACTTCTAACGACAAGAAGCTTTAAAGACAGATCACTGTAGACTGGGTGAATAATGACCATACGGGACTGTAGTCATCAATGCTAAATGTATGGTATCAGCTCTGTGGAATCACACACAAATACACCCAGAACTAATTCAGAATATAAACATTAGGGGTGAAGAGTTTGTGTAAGTGGTGATTGTGATCTGTAAGAGGTAAAGACTAACCAGTACCATGAAGTGTGTTGTCAATTAATAAACTTAGGAAAGTTTTATTTTAGACTTTGACACTGGCTTGATTTACCAGTCCTCTAAATAGTCTCACCACAGTGATCTCTTAATCCCCAACCAATATACATTCATACTTTTACTGAATTGCAATAAATTGCACTAAACAGTCTGGATCTCAAAGGCACTCTGAAAGAGGCTTAGGGTTACCATTGATGGATTTCTGTGGTCTACACTTCCCACAGGGTAAGAACAACATATCTCTCCTTCCCTTTCCTGAAGCAATTCCATTTACACGTACCATACAGCATCCTACAGCAGAACTCCATAAGTCATGGAAAAACCTACACCACCCCCTGGTACAAGGGTCACCCTCAGGATTGCAATGACATAGTGCATCTGCACAGACAACACAGAGATGCAGATTAGTCAGATGTCAGATCTTGTCAAGGAGACCATGGCAAGAGCAGTATGAGAAGAAAACCAGTAGTTGAGGGAAAAACAAAAAACAAGAAACAGGTAGATTATGTCATGCTTCTGGCTGATGTTACAGCATGTACCTATGTCCTCTTGAAGTGACAAGTCAGGGAAGCTACTGTATAAATGATATCAAATGTCTATAGAACCCAATTTGTTTGCAGATGAAAAGAGGCATGTATCATTCACTCTCAACGAGCTATTGATATAACCTTTACCCTCAAGAACTCACATGGGCAGGTATCAAAAAAGGAATAATTTGTTTCTTGGTGATTGGATTTGGGTTATGATATATTCTTTTTATTTATTTACTTGGTCTTCTACCATTAAAAAGAATTCTGTCTTAAAATATCCCCCAAATATTAATTTTATTGCACAAATAGCCTTGGTAGCATATAGCAAACACTATTCTTTGATACCCTTTGTAAGCACAATGCCCCGAGAGAAAGTTTAAGTATTAAGAAAGTTTTCTGTTATACAATAAGCACTCATGATAAAATTTTATATCTGATGAGTTTGGCAGTCAAATATCTCTTTTTATGAAAATTTTGAAGAATTTTAAAAATTAATTTATATCTTTGATTTTATATAGTTTTAAAAGTTGTTTCTGATCCACTGAAGCACATCAAAAAATGGTATGAGATCAGAATTGGACTCTATGTCTAAAATTGTTCTTTAAATACCTAGTCTTGAAAGTCAGGTTATTAGAAGGTGTAAGACTGTGTCCTAAATCTTCATAAGTACTTTCACCTTACAAGTATATACTCTAAATAAAAGTATCCATATTGTAATGGACTATATATATTGTGGAGTTCACATTCGACAAGTTAAGAATGTCTTGCATTCAAAGTGGAGATTTTTTTCTTTTGTTTTGTTTTGTTTTTCTTTCCCGCAGAATAACCTATGACAAAACTGAGAAATATGCAAACAATCATAAATTTGAAAGCATTCAAACGAAGCTGCATAGCCTAGGGAAGGTCAACAACACACAGTCAATTCCTCTGAAGTATTTTTAATAAAGATTTGCCATAATTTACATATGACAGGAAAAAAAATAAATAAAATAAAACACCATGCAGTAATCAGATAAGCCCATTTTTCATCATTTTTTTCAGCAGCATGGTAATATTTTCTCTCTTATCAAACTAAACAATACTGAAAAATAAATCGCTACATTTATTAGAATCCCAGCATATCCAAGAAATCTTGTTTGTCAGCATCTACTGCATGAATACAAATGTAACGTTTGCCAGTATATCAGCAGGATATTTTAAAATAATAATTATAAAAAAAAGGTCAGAAAATTCTAAAGATTTAAAAAGAGTAACATTTTTCCTCCCTTCCCCTCCCTTCCCCTCCCTTCCCCTCCCCTCCCCTCCCCTCCCCTCCCCTCCCTTCCCTGTGCTCCCCTCTCCTCCCCTCATCTCCCCTTCCCTTCCTCCAAAACATCTCAGAGAAATATTGCACCTTCAATGAAACAAACATAGTAACTCACCAGGAAGGTACAGCCTGACAAATGGGCTGTTCTATCTGCCTATATATCACACAAGTAAAAGGACAACAGTCCTTAAGAACAACAGTCTCACTTATTTCACATATTAAAAAGCTTAATTTATGGTGTCCGATATATAATTGTTCTAGCCAACAGACACATGAATAGCTTATTATCCAAAAGGCATATATAGTATTTTATACAGTGTTTAATTTGTTGTTTATTTGAAGTTTTTATGTACAGGATTATTTTTAAACGTGTCCTATTATCAGAGTTCACTGAATCATTCAGGAACTGAAACTCTTTGACAAAAGATGTAATTTCAGAATAATGTACAGATAAAACCTTTTTCATCGTTCATTTGTGTACTAAACTTAACACATTCTCTCTGAATTTAATGAGAGCACTTGCATGGGAAAGTACCAGTTAGTAAGTATATGTGTGGCATACAAAGTTGGTTATATAATTCATAGTTTTTCACCTTATGTATGTTTGGATAATAACATCAATTCGTAAAAGGTGAATAGTTGTAGAACTTTCCAGAGAATCAGTAGAGGATCAGTGCTGAGCATTTTTCATTAAGTGATTCATTTCAGATCTCTTGTCCACTATGCACTACATCAAGTGCATCGAGTATCATTCAGCATCTCTGTTGTATTACATAAAATGAATTGCCTTAGTTTTCAGATCTACTAGCTATAAATAGGCAAGTACTTGGTTAACCAATGCTATCTTCACCTTTATTGCAGCTGTGCAAAATGTGGGTGCCAGACTACGCTGAAGAAAATATCATGTGATTTATAAAGTTCCCTCTCTTTCCAGACTAATGCATTACTTGAAACCCAATAAACTCTGAAGTGTATCACCATTCATTTCATCTCTAACCACCACGCTGTATGTTCCATGTTCCAGGTGGAAGGGGGGGAGGGAGGAGGAGGGGAGGGAGATGATCTTGGAAATTTAACACAAATAACAAGAGAAATATAACTGAAATAATAATAGTAATAATAAGCCCCTGATAATCTAATGCTGTTATGAAACTTTAGAAAAAGGAAAAAGCTTGTAAGTCATTGTGAAATGTATTACTTTTCCAGCATAGCAAACTGTTTCACTTTAACAAGCTTCTGAGAAATGTGCTGATTAAAAAAATATGGAAAACCACTCTTTTATTCATTAAATGACAATCTTATAACTCTAGCTGTTAGCTATAAAGGCTTATAACAGATTGCTTGCCATATTGTCGTCCTTCTACTTCAAAAGTAGTCACATGAAAGGCTGCTACTTCAGCTTGCATTGCATGGTTAGTCCCATGCTGCGTAGCATTAGAATTCAGGTCTCTTCATACTAGATTGGAGCATCTGGTCCATTCTCCTAACCCTGACAGAAGCATGTACCTATATCATATATATCCATCAAGCTTCTGAAGACAGTTGCTGAGCTGCCATCCAGAGAGTAATCTTTTAGTTTTCATTAGTTAGTGGTTGGTCTAGGAGTGGAAATTTGGAGGTTATATTTCCCTTTGTGCATGTGCATGCATGCATGAGTGTGTGTTGTGTATGCTTGTACATATGTGTAGGTGTTATATGATTACTACTCCAATTCATTTGAGGAGATCCTCAATACATACACCAAAAAGCAGTCAGAATATGCTTACCTCATTCAGATAAAAGTTCCCTAGATACAACTGAGACAGTGGAATAGTTTGACTTTGTGCTGACAGTCTCAGGCTGTACAAAATGACGTCCCCTTTGCAAGTATGTATTCACCAGTGCCAGCATTGTAATACATTATTAACATGCTTACTTCTCTATATAATTAATTATCTCATATGTATATAACAACATCAGAAATTTGTGTGATGCATTATCTGGGGCATTTTTTGTTTGTTTGTTTTTATCCGTTTTTGATAGAATGTTGCTATTCAGAATAGTTAGAATGTTCTTCTTAAGTCACACTGGAAGCGTCATGGATCCAAAATCTGATAGCTCTGAAAGGCAATAGAAAATAACTTTGCGGAGTTGAGGGATGGGAAGGAAAGACTACTACAAACAAACAAATAACTCGAAGCAGAAATATATTCTGTTCTTTTATAACATATATACTGGATATATTTTACTCAAAATATAAGGAACGAGCTTTCTGGTGAAGTCATGCTTAACTGAATTTTATCATTTGCCCAAGATAGTAGTTATGTGGGTCTGCATCCAAGACAATTCCTAAACCTGGAAATACAAATGTTATTTAGGCGACTTCCTAATCTGAAGCCACTTCAGCATTCATACCTCCAGAAATGCCTCTTCTGAGGAAATAAGTCACTATTGCAAACCAAGTTTCAATGACTGAGCACCTAACATTTCTTTATGTTGCCAGAGAATTCAAAAAAGTTAGATTTATCAAATCTGTAGCTGGCTTCATTGAGGGTATTGTCCACGTTTTGTCTGAGAATGCACAGTTCAGTGTGTTTAGCCAGCAAGCCTGAGCTCCGTTTATTTCTCAGGGCATTCCAATTCTAGATTAAGTAGAAAGTTGTAGACACATCCCAAGAGAGTAACTAAATTTATTGGTAATTGAGTGATCTTGGATGATCAGAGTAGTTTACAGAAACAGTCACATTATGTTTCAAAATCAATATTTCATTTTCTCTTTTGCACGTATTTCAACCAAATCTTTCTACAGTCACATTTGTCATTTTCAAATCCAATTCCTATTGGTGATGCATTGTGCTATTAATAATGTGGCCCAGTCATTCTCTTCATTATTTGCATCTGGTGATAAGTTACCATCTTACGTAGAGATTAATTTTATATTTGATCTTGGCATTTGTATCTCTGCATGTTGCCTGCCATTATCAGCCATTTTCTTCCCATCTCCTTCTTTCTGTTGACATTATTTCCCCATTTTGTGGCAATGTTTCTCTATGTGAACTTGTTTGCTTACAATAGTATGAGTGTTTTAAGCCCCGCCTACCCCCTGGCTAAATGCCGTTGCATAAATGTAAAAGGTAAAACTGTCTGTACTTTAGGTATAAAGATTTATCTCGTTATAAGCTAGAATGTGTATTTCTGAAATGCACAGCATCTGAAGTGTAATTAAAAATACATATATCAAAGCATATCCTGGTATATTGACTAGTCAGAGCTCAGAAATCCAGTAAATTAAGTTCTCACTCTGATCATCTACACTTATTTGAAGATTTTTCATTTTTAATCCCAGTAAGAAGTCTTAAATGTAATATACTTGAGCTTCTCTTTGCAACCATCTTTTCAAGTACAACAGCATCTGGACATGTCTTAACAAACATTTTTTTTAAGTCCTTGATTAAGCTTTTTCTTTTCAAGTTCAAAGACTTGAAGCATACAAAAAGAACTACATATAAATATTACTCAGCCAGCCACATTTTTTTACTCCCTGGTGACAGCTATGAAATGAAATTCCTGTTACATTTTTCAGCTGATATCTGGGTTGTATATTGAGGAATCCCAAAAGAATGAAGCAAACACATTTTACGCTGTATGCATAATAAGCATTTTGCCTCAAGGATAGCTATCATTTGACTACAGAATGCATTAGCTTTACATTTTAAACATATAATCATTATTATAATATTTCATATCAGTAAATTAAAATATAGCAGTTATGATAGGAAAGCAGCAAAATAACATTTCAAAGTCAGTTTAGCTTCTTATTTCCCTTGCCAATAATCATAATAATTCAATCATAAATCTTGAGAAAAACCCTAAAGGCAAATAGATCTGTAGAAAAGCTTGTTGTGGGGGTTTGTGTGTGTGTTGTTTTTTTTTCTTCATCTCTTAAAATGTTTACTTGGTGATACACTTCCCCACCATTTTATAATTTCCTATATTAGTTGTGGGAAAAAAAAGTAAAATTGGTGTTTGTATTCTTGCGTGCCATGTTGATATTGCCACTGCTTTCACAAGAGAATGCATGTCTTCACTAAATTCCTTACTGGGTGACTGAATTTCTGGCTTCTCAGTTTCATTTCAAGTATTCACTTCCTTTCCTTCTGGCTGGAGATTCTCTAAACAAGATGAGATATGCAAAACAGAATTGAGGGTCAGAATTTTATAAGGTAGAAAAAAGTGACCTCAGTACCTTTGGATGTTCCGAGATGACCAAGTGGTTTTGAATAGATTAAAAATTATTAGAAATCTTCTCCTCAAAATGCAGTCTAATTTAGTTTCAATTAAAAGTGTGAGTTATGCAAATCAGTTTTTCTTTGTGTCTAGATAAGGGTATCAGTTTTGCTTCCTATTGACATGAACAGTTAAATTATAAATATGCTACCTATTAACTGAGGATTCTGGGCAGCATGAGCAGCAATTTTCAGAGTTCCAGTGGAGTCTGTGGATATTTTATGAAATATTTACCATTTATCCAAGCAGGATATCATTAAAAAAATATTAAAATAAATTATTTCCCATCATAGATACATAAAATTAATTTGTTCAAATTTGTTGTAAAAACCAGGCATTTAAATGGTGGATAATCTGAGACTAAGACTGGAAAAATATAAAAATAAAAATAAAAATAAAAATAAAAATAAAAATAAAAATAAAAATAAAAATAAAAATAAAAATAAAAATAAAAATAAAAATAAAAATAAAAATAAAAATAAAAATAAAAATAAATAAAAATAAAAATAAAAAATAAAAATAAAAATAAAAATAAAAATAAAAATAAATAAATAAAAATAAAAAATATAATAAAAATAAAAATCTTTCTTGTATTGCTTAAGGAAAAGAATAGAAAATAACAATAAATAGTTATGGACTATTCAAAAATATTTAAAATATTTTATTTATAATATTCTGGACTACACTTCTTCCTTTTATACCAACTTTAAATTCTAATCTTCTTCAAGTCATTTTTAGATATTGAATAATTCTGACATAAGCTCAGAAAAGCCAAAATGTTTTTAGTATATTAATAGCAAATAGAAAAATATCATGCTTATTTTGTGAGACCTAGCTCATACAGACAGTGAAAACTTAAAATCACAGAATCACAGAATCATAGAATCATAGAGTGGTTTGTGTTTTAAGGGACCTTGAAGACCATCTACTTCCAACCTCCCTGCCATGGGCAGGGACACCTCCAACGAGATCAGGTTGCTCAAAGACTCACCCAACCTGGCCTTGAACACCTCCAGGGATGGGACATCCAAAACATCTCTGGGCAACCTGTTCCAGTGCCTCACCACCTTCAGAGTAAAGAATTTTTTCCTCTGTTGCACTGCTCTGCAATAACTAAAACATCAGGGTGTTATCAGCATGACTGTCATCATAAATCCAAAACATAGTACCATATCAGCAGCGTGGCCAGCAGGGCTAGGGAAGTGATCATCCCCTTGTACTCAGCTCTGGTGAGGCTGCACCTCGAGTACTGTGTTCAGTTTTGGGCCCCTCGCTACAAGAAGGACATTGAGGTGCTCGAGCGAGTCCAGAGAATGGTGATGAAGCTGGTGAGGGGTCCGGATAACAAGTCCTACGAGGAGTGGCTGAGGGAGCTGGGCTTGTTCAGCCTGGAGAAAAGGAGGCTCAGGGGCAACCTTATCGCTCTCTACAGATACCTCAAAGGAGGCTGTAGCGAGGTGGGGGTTGGTCTGTTCTCCCACGTGCCTAGTGACAGGACGAGGGGGAATGGGCTAAAGTTGTGCCAGGGGAGTTTTAGGTTGGATGTTAGGAAGAACTTCTTTATGGAAAGTGTTGTTAGACATTGGAAGGGGTTGCCCAGGGAAGTGGTGGAGTCACCATCCCTGGAGGTCTTTAAAAGACGTTTAGATGTAGAACTTAGGGATATGATTTAGTGGGGACTGTTAGTGTTAGGTCAGAGGTTGGACTCGATGATCTTGAGGTCTCTTCCAACCTAGAAATTCTGTGATTCTGTGATATCAGCTACTAGGAAGAAAATTAACCATATCCCACACAAAACCAGGACCATTTTCTGAGTTTACCCGTGTATCTTGGCTCCTCCCAGATTAAGCTATAAAGGAAAATACAGTTCAGGAGAGCATATAGTGTATTACAACCCTATGTAACATTTAGCCCATAGCAGCAAGCTAGAACTAGTGCACATCACAATCTCAAAAAAAAAAAAAAAAAGAGTATATATATATAAAACATATATATATATATATATGTATATATATATATATACACACACATATACATATATGTAGCATGGTCATTTGGTCCTCACACCAGATATTTCTGTCTATAGATCCACTCGAACTGTGCTGAACTATTTGCTAATGTAGACATAGCCTGTGACATCTGAGTTTGGAGCATTAACCTCCCACTGGAGTCAGGTGAAAAGAATGGCTACCTTTGGAGTTTTTACATCTCCCTAAGATCTCAGTTACCCTTCAAAATTGCTGCACTCTCTGCAGTCATTATGAGCAGCTATGCTTAGGTTATGAATCGCTTATGTGCTATTTCAAGTCCCTGAAGTGAAAAGTCTTGAAGCTGTATCTGTGTCCCCACTTAGATCTAATCCTGCCTACAAAAGTCCTATTTTTATTTAAAATCATCTTCTCACATCTTTTTAGCTCAAAATTCCACAATCATATTTTGCAAAGTTGATGCAAATTGCCCCAGCTAAAGGATATTAACAAACTTGTAAGTAGATGCAGGAAAATGTTCTACTCTAGAAGGTGGAAGGCCTATACAAGCTAACCATCCAAGCAATCATCTACAAGGTCACGTAATTTGTATATTTATTGGAGAATAAATAGTTCTATATGGCAAAACTATTAGTGTTTTTTGTTTGTTTGTTTTTGATATATTTATTAAAAGATGAAGGAAAATCATTGGCATGGAAGAAATGGAATGAATCTTCAATTAATATGCTTCATGAATATCAGAGGAAAATATAACAAAATATCAATGTAGTATTAAAAAAGTGAGATATTCTTTCACTGGGATTCATATTTAACTTAAATTAATGAAAAGCACAGAACTGAATAATATATAAACCTGTTCTGTTAATTCAGTCTTCCATTTTACATTAATACTTTCTGTAATGCTTAACGTATAAGTTGCTAGACATGTAATATAAACCACAAGATATTTACCGTTAGCTTTCTTTATCTGAAAGAAGGTTTTTGTTTGTTTGTTTGTTTGTTTGTTTGTTTGTTTGTTTGTTTTTAAGGCTTCAGGTAAAGTAGATAGAACAGATAACCTGTTAGATAGCCAACAAGATCTTATGGAGATAGTAATCCATCCATACATTAACATACATTCATAGCCAAAATGTCATGCATTTTTTATTTCATGGTTTATGGTTCTGTGTATGAATATTATCTGAACATCATATTTAGCCAATCATAATAGTTCCATATTGGAAGTGGACTTCCAAACATCAGTATCTTCAGCTTGGACTGCCTCTCAATTGCAACTCACATGGTTTCTCCAGCCAGATAAGATCTTCACTACTTTACTGTTATTTCATCTTTAATTTATTAATTCATGAGGGTCAAAAGTCCTTTAGCTAGTATGAAAAACCCAATTTTAAATCCCAAAGGAGAAAAATTCAAATAATATTTAAAGAATTTTAACCTACCACCCCTCCCACATTTTGGAAGGTGGATCTGTCCCTGTGTGACAGTAATATTAGTCATTTTTATTTTTATATTTTTTTAAGTAGGTGTCCTCATTTTTTCAGTGTAAATTTAAGGTAAAAACAAAACTCTTATTAGTATGCTTCTTTACATTTCTTCGCCCCGCCACAGTTTTGCCTTAATAATAAATTTTTTTTCTACTTATCACAAAGAATGATTCCCTTAACACCTCCAGAGACTTTGTAACAGCAGTGCATTAAGCTCAAAAGCGCCTGGATTTTGTATGCTTTTGAATAGCTGAGGAGAACTTTTATTTCCCTTTAGGTTCTTTTTGTCTTAAAAGAGGAATATTCCATTAAACAATTGAATGTTACTAGTATTGAAAATTAATAAAAAAAAATCACCTCTAGAAAATCAAAAGTTACCACATGTATGCAATTTGAAAAAAAAAAAAAGCTGTCTTTTGTCATAATGCATTAATTTTTATTTTAATTTAGATAATTGTGGCTGTTTCTGAATCCATCCATACAGTGATCTCATTCTTATGAATCGCTGTCCTATGTAAAAAGTGAAACCAATTTCACATGGGGGAATTTGGTGCTGCAGTCATAAGACCAGAACCACAGCACTCAGTTGCACATAGTCTCAAATTTATTTATTAAGCAGAACTAGTATAGCAGGTGGTTAGTGAACCATTTTCCAAGATTTCTATGCTGCAATATGTACACACTTCAGACTTGTAAAAATCAAAGCTCCATCTCCCCTGGTCCAATTTAGACCTCTACCATGAATCCAGTGTATTCCCATATTTATAGACAATTAACACTTGTCTATAACAATTGTCTATAAAATTGTAAATTGTCAATAACAATTGTCTATAACAATTAACAAGTGTTAATATTAACACTTGTTAACAATTAACAAACTTGTTAACACTTGTTAACAATTAACTTGTTAACAAATAAATAAATAAAAAAAATAAATTAAAAAAAAAAAAAAAACTTGTATAACAATTAACACTGTGATTATGACATAGGTCATAATGACATAGGTCATAATCACTGCCCCCAAATGTGTTGCACACATATAAGGTTGTTAACAAGTGTTTGGCAGCTTTGGTCATCTGTACGTCCTTCTTTCTTCTTCATAGGATACCAGAGTAACCTTAACAGGCAGAGCTGCATAGATACATAGTCTGGGGTTCATTTACCTGAGCAGTGGTCTCAGGGGTAGGCCTTTGCAATAGCAAAGTTATGACTTAGGTAAAAATTCGGTACATAAGGGCAGCATGAGAAATTAGCACTGACAAAAATCTATGCAAGTTATGTCCTTACTGGACTGAGTCCAGCAAAATTCCATGAAGCAGATTAAGGTACTGGAGTATCTTTCATATGACAAAAGGCTGAAAAATATGACTGTTCAGCCTGGAGAAGAGCAGGCTCAGGGGAATGAAGAAGAGAGAGACAGACTTCTCAATGGCACCAAGAGGTATCGTGCACAATATGAAACACATGCTATCCCATCTGAACATGGAAAAATGGTTATTTACTGTGAAGACAGTTGAATCATGGAACAGTTTTTCAGAGATGTCGTGGTGCATCCACCTATGGAGATATTCAAAACACAACTGAATACAGTCCTGGGTAACCTACTGTAGGTGAATGTGCTCTGCCAGGGGCAGGGACTTTCCAAAGGTGTCTTCTGATTTCAAACATTGTGTGATTCAGTTACTCAGCTTTTCAGCTGTCCTCCCCACCCACACCAGTTGTTTTTTTTTGTGTGTGTGTTTGTTTTCGTTTTTTTTTTTTTTTTAATGTTTTTTGCCCTCTCCTAAGAAGTCATTGTAAGCCTAGCAGACTCACTAGTTTGACATGTGTGCTACCTCAGTGAGTTCATACTCATCAGGGAGACCCTAATAAAAATGTGCTGGGTTCAATGGGTCATTGTATGGTCTGCATCATCCTTTTGGATTGTCCCATTTACAACAACAGTGTCTCAGTTTCAAAACAGATGATAGAGAATGCATCTTTTTGGGGTTTCAAACTTATCCCTACTCTTAAATTATTTTTCTGACCATGGATAACATATTTTTAGGTGCCGTAAGAACTTCCTGCTTGGTTATGCACACACTAAGGGAATGATTCATCTTGCCTCAGACATCTTAAAGTTAGATAATGAAGTTTTTGCTGGTTACCTTAGGCTCTCTTTGAGGTGAATGAATTCAAACTGTTCTGGAGAGTTAGAATTTCAGAAACTCAGGTTCATATTTGAAAATCACTTAACAAGTAAACTATAAATTAACATATTGAATTGTATTTTTAGCTGGGTTAATTAACGATTGTAAGTCTGCTCCAGTAAGGTTACATAACCACAACAGGGGAATTCAGACTAATTTTAATTTAAATAATATTTGTGTTTTTTATCAGAGTTAAAAATCGGAAATAATCTCTCAACTATTATTTGTTTTAAATTCAAAAATAAATCACTTATCTGTGTCACCTTCAGACTTTATTTATAATCCTGTTTGTGTTTGCTTTTGTTTTTGTTTTCTAGACAAGCCAAAATACCACTGCTGCAGCTGGCTGAAAAATGCAGAGCTTTATTCAGTAAAATATCGCTCAAGGCCTCGCTTGTTTTAAATTACTTGGGTTATGAAAATATAGTTATATGGCAAAGGAGTTCAAGATGTGTCTTTGAATAAGGATGGTTTGTTGTGAATGTTGAAAATAATTAGTGACATTATACGTTTTTTATGTAGAAGTAATAAAGAAATGAAGACCTAGATTCAAATTGCCTTGCATAGGCCTTACTGTCATTTTATTTGGTATTTAATCATAGACAAAAGAGCATTGATTTTTGAATGGTGAGCAAATCCAAACTTGTCTAGGTTGTTAAAGTGTAATAATTCTTCTACCAGGAAATTTTAGAAAAGATTTCTTTTCTAAAAAAAGATCATTTTCAGAATTATGTAATGCATTCTTAAAACAAAACAAACAAAAATAATAAAAAGCAAACAAAAAGGAAAATTTAGAATGATCCCATTTATGTATAAGTAATGTAAATATGTTTTGTTCTTTAACTATTTTTTTTTTTTTTTTCTAAATATGAAGCTAACAGAATTTCCAAGTAAAACACTGACACAATAAACTACATTGACAAGGTCTGGATCTATTACTCATACTCATTCCTAGATGCAAGAATATTACAGGTATCCAAAGAAGGTATGTGAAGTTCCATCAACCACAACACTTTGGGTAAATTCTGCCTTCTGTCCTGCGGTTTTTGACTATATAAATGAACCAGGGAAAAGTGAAATAAGAATCCCATTTCTCATGTGAGCTTCCTTTATAAGTCAGTCATTCTTTGCTACACACGACCTCACTTCAAAAGGAATTCAGAAAGATGATGCAATGGCTTCTAGCTTCTAAACACCCACGTACCATAATCAACCAAACATTTACAAGAGACTGGAAAATCACAGTAAAACAAGAACAGCAAAATAGTTGGGAGAAAAATAAATAAATAAATAAATAAATAAATAAGTGACATTTCTAGATTAAGCAAAAGCCTGCAAAAGAACAACTAAGTTACCTCATCTGCAGAGAATGCATGTATCTTAAATGATGCACAAGGAGTGCTTGGTTAACTACAGCACCTGCATTTTCCATTTTCTTTATTGCATTTTACAAGAATTAGCAAGAAGTAGAGATGTGCTTTATTAAAAATAATAATTATTATTATGGTGCTTTATTTTATCTTGTGTATATTTATCCTCTATTAGAATAGAAAATTTATCTTCTGTAAAATTTCAACTCTCATGAGAGCAGCTACAAAAGGAACCTCTTTTTCTTTATAAGTGTACAGTGGTTTGTCTAAGGCTTTTTCATGTTTCTCTCCTCCCCTATTTTTATCAGTTTCATGAAAAATTAGAAAAACTAGTTTAATTCTGAAAGTGCTAGATGTTCCATTTGAAATCTAATTGCAGTTCATCTGGCCTTAGTAAAAGCAACAGCTAAACAGAAAATATTAAGCAGAACATAATTACATATTGCATTTCACAATTTAAAAATTAGAAAGTAACTTGACTGAACAAACTGTAGTGCCACAGGATATATCACATAGAATATGCGTTCATTCCAAAACTAACTGCTAACTAGGGTAATTAATATAATCATTATCATGTACTTCCTTTTTCTGATTTTTTCTCTTTGACAGTATTTCATCAAGAAAACATTAAGTTTTGCATTTTAATGTAATTTCTCCCTTTAAATTACCAAGTGATTACTCATTATGACTATGACTGTACATGGCTTTTGGCACTAGTATATCTCTGAAAACATATTGTTTATAATTCTAATTCCTCAGCTTTATTATTTGAAATATCAACTTGACTCTGAAGCTGGAATAACTTTGTTCCTCTGTCCTTAGCAAAATTTTCTGTTTTAGAGAAGCTAGGGATTTTATTTATTTATTTATTTACTAGTATTGTGCCTTTCCTTCTCATAGACTTTAGTTCAGCAAAACAGTGCACTATGCTCCCAAGTAAACATATATTTCCTATACTTGTTCTACAACTTCCCATCTTTCCTTCTGGGAATGTACATATATATGGACGATTCTAAATGCAAGGTGTACAATGTAACATGTTGGCACTAGTTGTTCACAACACTGTTTTCCAGAAAATGTTAATATCATTTGAGATGCCAATAAAATACACTTCACAAGGTTTTTGTTGTTGTTGTTGTTTTAATAACATCCAACAAAAGTTCCTTAATTTTCCCTTATTCATTTTCCTCTCTATTTTCGCAGTGAATAAATTCCTTTACACAATTTATAACTGAATCATCTAGGTTGGAACAAACTTTCAAGATCATCAAGTGCAAACACCAGCCTGACCCACCTAGTCCCATTCCTAAACCATGTCCTTTAGTGCCATGTTCACACTTCTTCAGGGGTGGGGACTCCATCATGTTCCCGGACAGCCTGTTCCCATCTTTGAATACTCCCTTCATGAAGAAATTCTTCCTAATATACAAACTAATCCTCTCCAAGTGCATCTTGAAACCGTTTCCTTATCCCTCATGAGGAACTCACTTTCCTCATGAGGAATTCCTATCACTTGTCACTCAAGAAAAGAGACCAACACATTTATCACTGCAACCCTCTCTAAAGTAGCTGTAGAGACTGATGTGGGCTCCCCTCAGCCTCCTTTTCTCCAGACTGATTCCATGGTCCACCCTATTTCTGGTGCAGGCAAGGATGCCATTGGCCTTCTTGGCCACCTGGGAACACTGCTGGCTCATGTTCAGCCATCAACTAACATCCCCAGGTCCTTTTATTCTGGGAAATTCTCCAACCACTCTTCCTCAAGTGCAGGACTCAGCACTTAGCCTTGCTATTCAACAAATCATACAATTGGACCCAGCCCATCAATCTACATCCCTTTGAAGAGCCTTTCTACAAGCAGATCAACAGGCCTGCCTAATTTGGTATTGTCCACAAACTTATTAAGGATGCATTCCTCATATAGATCACTGGTCAAAATATTAAACAAAAGCGATTTCTGACAGTAGGTTTTTCCTTTCTTTTTGCCCTCAATTTCCTCCTCAGCTGCACTTCAATCCCTTATGTCAGATTAAAGGACCAAGGAAGGGAATGTCAAAAGTCCCACCAATTTTAATAATACTGTGATCTAATACTATCACACTGATCTATAATTCGGAATAAAAGGTAATACTCAACTGTGCATGGAGCAGTCTGTGTATCAATTAAATAGCAAAAGAAAAAAGAAAATTAGGAATATGAACATGTTTTGCTTACTTATCACTTTAAAGTCCTGAAGCAAAGATATCATACAAAATGCACAATTCCCTGAAATATCTTGCATATATCTGTCCCCTGAAAAAATAAAAAGGCAAAGGGGGAAAGGGGAAAAGGGGGAAAGGGAAAGGGAAAGGGAAAGGGAAAGGGAAAGGGAAAGGGAAAGGGAAAGGGAAAGGGAAAGGGAAAGGGAAAGGGAAAGGGAAAGGAGGAAAGGAAAAGGGTAATGGGGAGGGGGGGGGGAGAGAGAGAGGGGGAAGAAAAGGGGGAGGGGGAGGGGAGCTGAAGGGAGGGGAGGGGACTCTTCACTGCATTATGTTTATCAAAATTTTAGGAAAGAACTGAAGACATGGCAGCATATTTTCATGCAAGCTAGCAAATGAGTAAATTGCTCTATTGTAGGCTTTCTTTCCTTTGTTTTATTTTCTTCATCACAGAAGGGTAGTTAATTAAAATAAGATCATGCAAGCATTTTAAAATTCAAAGACTGTTAAGAATATCACCCTTGTTTTGTGAAAAATGTTATTTTTCATATTATTAAAAAGAAAATATTTATTTCACAAATCTATTTACTTTAAGGCATTAACTTCTAATTTGATAATATATAAAAAAGTTACAATTTGTTAAAATATCATATAAAACAATGTTTAAATGAATATCATCATAATTGAAAAATTATACATACAACGTTTTCCTCAGAGTTTTTAGGAAGAACACTAAAAATAAAAATTGCATGGAATAAGGGCATTTTAGGGCATCAGTGGTAGTATATTTGACTTTGGTGGACTGCGTAATGAATTGAACATTATACATCTGCTACAGAAGACAAAAAAGCCCTGACAGAAAAGCCCCAAATCCTGTTCTGCGTAAAGGTCTGGTTTTGACTGCAACTTTTCGCAGTTACTATATAAATCTATTTATTACAAAGTATACTGGGTCTGACTGGGGTGTTAACATTCCCTGCAGCAGCCCATTCAGCGCTGTGCTCTGCATTTGTAGCTAGACACACCAGTGTTGTGTCTGCTGCTGAGCAGTGCTAGCACAGCATGAGGACTCTCTCTAACCCTCCTAGGAGGTGGGCAAAAAAGTGAGAAAAGAGCCATCACCAGGGCAGCTGACCTAAACCAACCAAAGGGATATTCCATACCATATGATGTCACACTCAGCAATGAAAGGTGGAAACAGGAAGAAGAGGGGAGGCGTGGGCTCTCGTGAAAACATCGGTCTTCCTCCCGAGCACCGGCTACACTGAACACCTACTTCAAGGACATGGTCAATCATCGCTCATTTGTGGAAAGTAAAGAGTAATTTCTTTCCTCTGCACTTCCACATAGCCTTTATTTGTTTTGTGATTATTTTTCCTTTCCCTCCCTTTTCCCCTTTCCTTTAGTTAAATTATTTAGTTAATAATAATCTTTCCTTAATAATTATTCTTATTTTTTTCCTTTAATTATATTATCCTTATCTCAACCCATGAGTTGTTCTTTACTTTACTTCTTCCCCTCCTCATCTAATGAGGGGGAGTGAGAGAGCGGTTGTGGTGTTTAGATGCTTAGCACAGTAAAACCACCACACAAAGTCAGATCTAAATATAAGGATTACCTTTTTGCTGTTTCTGAAGGCACAGTCATAAAAATGGGGTGCTGATCTTCACAGGAGTATGACTATTGTAATCAAATTGTACATATTGAGGTTTTGTTCCAAGTTTTGGGTGTTTTGGTTATTTTTCCAGTCAAGGTAGCAATTTGGTTACCTTTGCTCAAAATCAGCAGTACTTGCTAACACAGATTATTCCATTTGTTTCCACAGAATAACATTCATGGTCTAATTTCATCCAGAAAAGTTTCGAAGTATGTGCTTATTTTTAGGCATAAACTTTAAAAGTGGAATAGGAATAAATGCATTCCTAAGAAAAGATGAGTTTGGATACTTGCTTTGTTGTTCTGAGAACTCAGGTGTTGTTCCACAGGAGTGGGAAAATTAGATTCACTTCATGTTTGAGACTCCTAAAGATATGTTTATATATTTAGAAGAATATGATCGTAGAATCATGCAGTAATCATGATTAACCTCCAGAAGTCTGGTAAGTGTCCACATGAGTTTGGTGTCTGAGATCCAGTTATACATAAAAATTAGCAGCTCAGATATTTGTTTAAAAAATGGTCATATTTGAGATGTCAGAGGGTGCCTAAGAGAGCTACATTGTTTTGGCAGATATGAGCAAGGACTGACCATAGATTCATGCCCTCTTGTAATGGTGCTTAGGAGCCAGGTGGGTCTATCGCCATCCCAGATGACACCCTATGCTTTGGTAACTGATTCGAATGCATGCTGTAAAACTAGGCAAGATAAGTGATTTTTTTCAAAAATTTTGAATTTTAATCCAGTCTTTAATTTTTTATTTTTTGTTTGTTTGTTTGTTTTTGTTTGTCTTTTTTTTTTTTTTTCCCTCCATAAACCCCTGCAGGTACAGAGGTATCAAATCCAAATATGGACTCTAGGATAAGAGTATGAGTGCTCAACAGGTAACTTACTTTTATGTTTCTCTTATTTTCCACCCCTTTCTTTTCTTAAACATAAAAATCAATCACAGAGAAAGTAAGCAGTTGACCTTCTCAGCTGATTAATTCAAGGATGACTGTAGGCAGGAGACAAATGGGTATGCCTGAGTACACCTCTGAATGTCATGGTAAAATCTAAATGGTGTCTAGGCAGTGTTTGATAGGAAGCTTTGACAAGGATAAACTTGTGGGATGGATTAAATAGCTTCCAAACCTATGTAATTACAACAAACAGCATGTATTTTCCTGTCCTGTTTAGTGGTTATGGTGTGAGTGCAGTGAATTGCTACTCCACCAACAGACACCATTTTTACTCTAGCTTTCTGAAAATAGCACACATTTAGCTATGAAAATGTAAGGCTTTAAAGCATTTAAATGGTACAATGATATTTTTAAAATTGAGATAAAATATATAATTCTTAAATACTTCATCTATTTTTATTTGTTTTGTTTGTTTGTTTTTAACATTCTTCTGAAGAAAGAATTTTGTCAGATTTAAACTTCTGGGAGGAGAAGGCATTCACCCTACATTAGTATCTTGTCGGTTTAGTTAGAAGGAAAGCAAGCACAGTGATAATGTACTCCATTAGCATTTTTCTCCTGTATAGTTAATACAAGTGTGTCTTTTAGAATTTGCAATGCCTAAAGCATCCAGATTAGCATTAGGGACATGTGTTAGGCAAACTTAAAGCAACTTGAAAATGAAAGATAGAGTCAGAGGTGATAGAGGTTTTTCATGAAGAGTATTAGAAAAAGATTCTGGAAGTCAGGGCATGTGCAACTGAAGGAAAATTATGACATGATAGATGCATTGTCTAAATTTTCTGAATGCAGCTTTTAGGTTTTCTACTTGTCCTACTATAATATTGTAGTCCGCATTTTTTTTTCTAGTACTTATTCATTATAAAGAGATCTAGATTTATTTGTCCAAAATCCTCAACTGAACTGTGGCTCAGAACACCAAGGCAAAGACCCCTAATACCATCAAAGGCAACCATGGGAAAAGCAGTCAAGAGAGGTCTGTCTTCTAGTAAATTGCACAGAGATGAGATAAAGAGTATTCAGGGGAAAAGGTGTGATAACTGGTGCATTTTCCTGCATTCACCTGCCAATTTCAAATACTGCATTTATTCCACTTCTTAAATGAGAATAAACCACTACGTGAGTATTTGGTTAACTGAAATGATACAAAAATATGTCTTAAGCTACCTTGAAGGTAGCTTATTTGTGTGAAGAAACTGTAGCCTGAATTAACATAATGATAAGGTAATTAGTAGTTAATCTGTACCTGCCCTCTCCCCAGGTACTGCTCCTGTTGAGGGTTATTAGCTTCATTCTCGTGTGAATAACTATGAAGTTCCCCAAAGAAGGTGTATTATCATCTGGGAAAGTAATGACAGCTAATGAAGAGAAATTCCCAAAACACATCAACCTAGAAAAGGGATTTTATTTTTGTCTATAGAGAGAAATATATTTCCTTGAATATCCATATCCTGCTCACTGTTGGAATCTATGTATGAGGTTAACATAATCCTGCCCAGGAATACTGTCCGCATGGAGATACCCACAAAAGCAATAGTGAACTAAGAATGACCAGAATAGTAGAGGCGTACAAGGGTTCTGTTATTTATTTAAGTAGAAGCAGAATAAAACCAAGAATGAAAAGAGAACTTATTGCCTTGGGAAAGGAAACTTAAAGGAAAGTTTTCACTAGAAGACAACACCCTAGTGGGAATGGAGAGAATGGATTCATATGTTAGTATAAAAGAGTGCAAAGAAGATAATTGTAGTGAATACAGAAAAGGAAACAACTTAAGCTAGAATAATAGTAATTTAAATGCAGTAACACACTTATAATCAGCCTTTTCTTCAGAACTGATTTCTACACAAGACAAAGCTGAGATCTCAAAGGTAAAAGCTACAGTATAAGAAAATGCTATATATGCAGATAAGGAAAAATGTAAAAGCCAGAGGGCATTCATGAAATTAAGCATGTAGAACTCAGGAAAATAAATGTTAATTAAATCTCTCCGAAATGCTTGAAAGTACTTTTTTTTTTTTTTTTTTTTTTTTCTGCATAAGGACTATGCAGTCGTACTAGGCTTATATTGCAATGTTTTAGTAGCCTCTGTGAGGGAGTCTAGAAGCTGCCCCATGTCAGATCTGAGCCAGCTCCAGCCTGCTCCAAAAGGGACCTGCTGCTGGCCAGAGCCAAGGCAGAGAACTATGCTGTTTGTGCCTCAGACCAGATTTAAGAAAGGGAAAAACAAACAAACAAACAAAAACTGCTTTGCAACATCAGATGGGAGAGTGAGGAATAAGAAATAGCTCCGCAGACACCAAGGTCAGTGCAGAAGGAGGGTAGGAGGTGCCACAGACACTGTAGCACACATTTCATTGGGGCCTGTGGAGGAGCCCCTGGTGGAGCAGGTGGATGTGGCCTGGAGGAGGCTGCAGATCCCAGGCTGGAGCTGCAGCCTGTGTAGAGGTGACCATGCAGGAGCAGGGGTACTGGGGGAACTGCTGCCCATGGGGGACCAGTGTTGGAGCGGTTTGCTCCTGAATGATGGACATCACTATATGGGCCCATATTGGAGTATTTCTTGAAGAGCTGATACCTGTGGGCAGCCCCTGCAGGATCAGTTTGGGAAGGACAGCATGGGAAGGACCCCATGCTGGAGCAGGGGCAGATAGTGACCATGAAGACACTGTGGAGACAATGTGGATACAATGTGCTATAGACCAACCACAGCCCTTATTCTATGTTCTCCTACATCGCTCTTGGGGAGGAGGTAGAAAATGGTGGATGGGGGGAAGGTGGTTTTAGTTTTCCTTTAGTTTCTCACTGTTCTAGGCTGTCTGTAATACGTAATAAATTAATCTCCCTACTCTGACTCTATTTTGCCTGTGATGATAATCGGCGAGTGATCTCCCTATCTTTATGTCCACTCTTTTGACTTTTTTCATTGTGTTTTCTCCCCCTTTTCCTTGGAGGAGAGGAAGTGAGAGAGTGGTTGTGGTGGAGTTCAGCTGCCCAGATGGGTAAAACCACCACAGCAGTTTACTTGACAAGATAGATTCCAAACTTTAGAGCTATGAATATAGACAATATAAATAATTTTTCTAAATAATCACATTAGGACTGAAAACAAAGTTAGCAAAATGATGATGAAACACAGATGTTCATTTTCAAAGGAGTAGGCAACAGGAACACAGATATTTCTTTTTATTTCAAGCTAGTAATATGAGAATGGCATACAGTTAGAAATATAAGCAAATTTCAACCTAACAGTGTTTTCATCCAAAATAATAAAATCATTTGAGAAAAAACAAATACCATTTTTGTTTTATTACATGATGTACAGTTATGAGTTATTACATGATGAACAATAATGAGTTGAGCTCCTCTGGTGTGCCTGGAAAAAAATAAAAGGCACAAGGAAGGATCAGTGCTAATAATTCATGTTTTGAGTTATTCCTAAACTAGATTGTTATTGCTTTAACCAAGATGTTTGGGAGCAGCATTCTGCTTTCTAGCTCTATTTGAAATGCCCTACCACATTCTACAGTGTCTAGTTAATAGCCTAGAAATCATAAGTTTTAAGACCTGGGTTTTGTCCCAATATCTTTGATGTGTTACTCTTTACAAATGACACTAGGCACTGTTTAAGCAGTTGAACAAACTCCTGAATATTTTCTGTACCAACTAATGACAGAAAAGGAATGGAAAGAAGGAACATCATGGCTGACATGCACAATCATTACCGAGATAAAAACACTTTAATTGCTTCAGAAAGTAGAAAACTGCCCTTTTCAGAAAGGTTAAGTGTCATGGTAGAAGAGTGCCACTTATCATAGTGTAGAGTGCTACAGTAAGTCAGCATTTTAATTATCTGACTGATTTACACTTCCAGCTTATTTACCTCTTTTCAAACGTCAGCTCTTTCATCTTCTGTGTGCAATCACAAGCAGTGTGAAATGTTATTAAAACACTTAGGCATAATTGATAAAGAGATGATTTCCCAGAATTCTTAAATGACTCTCAGTGGGATTTATTTTAATAAAAAATCTTAATTTTTAAGATCCTGCCCTAGAGGTTTTCAAAACCTGACATCCAAATTCAAGATACATGTGGTTTCTTGTATAAAATACTGTCTCATCCCATAGATTAATGTAAAAGACTTGTGTAGGAACAAAAAAAAAAAAAAAAAAAAAAAAAAAACATTTGCATGAAAGGAAAGAGCAATGAGATTCAAAAATTGAGGGAACTGCCTCCTTTATAGTGATTCCAAAAGCATAGCCCTGTTTTTCCCTTGGCGTAGATGTTTCTTTTCAGTCAGACGTGGTCTATAGACTTTCTTGATTATCTGAAAACAAACTGTCTTATTTTACTTCAGCTACTTTAAAATTATTTTTCATATTTATTAATATAAAGTTGATTTGTCTTCCAAATGATTATCATTTTATATAGCCATAAAGTAGGCACAGAAATAAAGATTTTAATCTACGTGTTTTGTTCTGAGCAGGATTTTTATTTTAGGCAAAACTAGGGTCTTATTCCAAATAGCCTAATTTCTAATTAATTTGTCCAGAGTAAGAAACTGTTTTATATTTTAGTAGAATTTTATTAAAAGGATATCCAAAGTCTTCAGCAGACAAGAAACCTTTTCTGAACTCTGCCTTCATCAAGTAATCCAAGTAGACTTATAGAAAATTGGGCATGTTTGAGGTACTATACACTTTGTTGAAAAGACCATATTGCAGAGAAATGACATCTCCTCATCAAGGACAGAATGTTATTAGATTTATGAGCTGCCAGGCATCATAAAAGAAATTGCTGGTTAAAGCTATATACTGTTTGCAATATAAGGTCAAGCTGGATATAATATAACAGGATCTGGCATATCAGTGATATGATTAAAAGATAATGTTAGTCTTGTGCCTTTTTGACTAAGGAATAATTCAGTTCGTAGGTGGGTAAATGAGAAGACTGAAGAACCAGTAGCTTATGCCTTGAGGTTACAACAAGGAAAAATAATCCATGACAATCTTATTTACTCTTATTTTATGAATGTGCATCAAAAGTTGATAGATAATTAATATTTGCATTTTAACTAGTTTTAATTAAAGTTGTAATTTTGGTAAACCTTGAAACATTAATTTTAGAGGAATCTGTGTTTAGAATGTCACATGAAGAGATGGCACTTCAATCTCTATTCCCTAAAAGAAGTCCAGTTATAAAGGAATGATCAGATTATCTATCTGTACTTCAGCTCTCCAAGCCAATATTTTTCTCTCAATTTCTTCTGAAAGCCACAGTTTTCTCAAAACAAGTCATGCCAAGACTGTGATGCTTCTTATAGGTAATTGCTTACTTCATATATTGAGATATAAAGCTTTGAACCATTCTTTCTGTCTTTGATCTCTGTGTACGCATTTTACTATGTGTATAGTTTCTAGCATGTGTTCCATGCTTACAGCTACAGAGACAGCTGTAGCTGTATTAATGTATGTATTAACGATGTACTAATAATACAGATAACGAACTTAGAGAGTTTTGTCCAAAACAACTTCTATAGTTTACTAAGAAAATAATTTCTTTAGCTTCTTCTTGGCTCCTTGACAGTGTACGGTTAATATCTTTGATTTTGGAGGTGATTCAATTGCAGAAAAACAAACTGAAGACCTAATGTACCCAGTGGCAAAACTTTAATTAGCTTCAGTAAATCTAGGAATTTATCTTTTGTCTTTTTACTCTGCAGATGGGTTCTATCAACAGACAACTGTTAAGATGAGCTAGCCACATACAGTTAGCAAAAAACAGTGCATATTAACAATAATGCCTTTCTACGTTTCATTAAGAATCAAAACAATTATCCCATAGGATGTCCTATATATCCATATACGATAGGATATCCTATGGGATAATACGATTATCCAATAATCCATAGGATATCCAATATATCCCATAGGAGCAGCCAGCTAAGTATTGGCCCATTGCCAGTGGAGAAAGGAGTCACAGGAGAGTTTGCACTCTTTCCAGTCAAGGCTGGCACCTCATTTTCCTCAGCACACTCTCAGCATCAAATCATGAAAAGGTAGCTGCTGCCACCAACAAGCAACAGAAAAACAAGAAGACAGCAAACACAAAAATGGCAAGTGGGTGAGGAATTGAACCTAAGTATTCCACAAATGATCTAGCTTTCAAATTATTGAGATTGAAGGGCTCATGGGAGATAGAGCACTGTGAAAGGGTTTAGGAGACCATATAATGCATTCTTCTTCAGATGCCACTGCTGGTCTTAGAAACAATGCTTATGCTAGGAAAACTAAACAGCACCAGTGAATGTGCTGTGGTTAGCAAGCATGGCTTTGTCTTGGGTTAGTGGCCTGCTCTCAGACAATGTTAAAGTTACAGCATATACAAGGGACTGTTGCTAATAGGTAACCTTAAGGGTATCATCCTGGTCTGTGTCAGGGGGCAGAAAGGTGTGTGTGTGTCAGATTTTCTAGAAAGGGAGCTGTGCATTCTTTTTAGTTCTAGATACACCAAAATGTTCCTGGTCCATTTCTTTACCTGTAGAGAAATAGCCTGGAATTTACTTTAGTTCTCAGTACATCATATTTAGTTCTTTAGAAGGACCCCCAAGTCCTTCTCTGCAGGGATGCTCTCAATCCACACATCAACCAGCCTGTATTTATGTTTGGGATTGCCCTGACCCAGGTGCAGTAACTTGCACTTGGTCTTGTTGAACCACATGTTGTTTCTACGGGTCCAACTCTTGAGCCAGTCAAGATGAATCTAAATCATTTTCTTTCCCTCCAGCTTGTCAACCACACTACTCAGCTTTGTGTCATATGCAAACTTGCTGAGGTTGCATTCAATCCCACTATCCATGTTGCTGACAAAGATGTTAAATAATACCAGTAAAATCAATAAAATAAAAATAAATAAAATAGAAGAGTCCTCAGCATATAAGTGCTTTGCTGGAATAAAAAATAATGTTAATGTTGAATATTTCCTTCTCCTGCTTCTTGGATTCGGTTGGGTACATCTTTATACGTTTGATAACATGCTTTTAAATCGTGCTCTTTCTTCATAGAATCATAGAACCATAAAGGTTGGAAAAGACATTAAGAATCATCTGGTCCAAAAATTCACCATACCACCAATATCACGCACTAAACCATACCCTTAAGCACCTCATCCAACCTCTCCTTAAACACCCCCAGGGACTGTGACTCCACCACATCCCTGGGCAACTCCTTTCAATGTCTGACTACTCTTTCCAAGAAGAAATGTCTCCTAATTTCCAACCTAAACCTCCCATGGTTCAACTTGAGGCCATTCCCTCTAGTCCTATCACTAGTTACGTGTGAGAAGAGGCTGACCCCACACCTTCCTTTCAGGTAGCTGGAGAGAGCGAGAAGTTCTCCCCTGAGCCTCCTCTTCTCCAGACTAAACAACCCCAGTTCCCTCAGCCACTTCTCATAAGATTTATGTTCCAGGCCTTTTACCAGCTCTGTAGCTCTCACTGGACTTTCTGGGCTTTGATGTCCTTCTCATAGTGAGAGGTCCTGTGAACACAGTATTCGAGATGCGGCCTCACCAGAGCAGAGTACAGGGGAAAAATCACCTCCCTGGTCATGCTGACTACACTATTCCTGATACAAACCAGGATGCTGTTGGCCTTCTTGGCCACCTGGACACACTGTTGGCTCATGTTCAGGTGAGCAGCAACTACACCCTCAGATCCTTTTCCTCTGCACAGCTTTCAAGCCACTCTGCCCCAAGCCTGTAGCATTGGGTGGAGTTGCTGTGGCCAAAGTACAGGACCCGGCACTTAGCTATGTTGAACCTCATCCCATTGGCCTCTGACCATCAACCTACCAGGTCCCTCTGCAGGGCCTCCCTACCCTCCAACAGATTGACACTTCCCCCCATCTTGGTGTCATCTACAAACTTTTTGAGGGTGCATTCAATTCCCTCATGCAAATTATCCATAAAGATATTAAAGAGGATAGGCTCCAACACCAACCCCTAGGGAACACCACTCATGGCTGGTCGTCCTACAGATTTCCTTCCATTCACTACTACTCTTCGGGCCTGGCCTTCCAGCCAGTTTTTAATCCAGCAAAGAGTGTACTTGTCCAAGACATGGGCTGCCAACTTCTCTAGGAAAATAATGTAGGAGACTGTGTCAGAGGCTTTGCTGAAGTCTAGGTAGACTACATCAACAGCCTTTCCCTCATCCACCAGGCAGGTCACCTGGTCATAGAAGGAGATGAGGTTAGTCAGTCAGTACTTGCCTTTCATGAGCCCATGCTGACGGGGCCTGATTCCCCAATTGTCCCACATATGCTGTGTGATTGAATTCAATACGACCTGTTCCATCATTTTCCTGGCACCAAGGTCGATCTGACAGGCCTTAGTCTTTGTTAGTCTGGAAGTTCACATCACATCTAAATTTACCATAAGTAACTTTATATATGTTAGATACTTGTTTGTTACTCTGTTATGCCTAAGACTATTTCTCTAGATCTGATCTGCATTTTTTTAACTTCCCGTGGGTGTTGCTTATAGCCAAGGGGTATTCATTGTCAGCCTGGCCCTTGTCTCTCACCACCCTGTGCCTGTGCTCCTCCATATCCTTTGTCCCTATTTCTAAGGGACTTTGCTATCAGACTAGACCTTCATTTCTGTAAATAATGTGACAGCAGAAGTCATAAATATGTCATTAGAAACATAGACTTAACCACTACTATTGGTTTAAAAAGTATGTGCCTAACATACAGAAATAAGCAAAGGTAAATTAGACAGAGACATTAGAAAAAAAATCTTAGAAAAATAAAGAAATGACAAAAATTGTTGTCACAGCTAAATCAAGTAAAAACAAATCTGCAGGCATTCAAGACAAACTCAGGCAAGACAAGCTTGACATTCCTCTGTCCTGAGGACCAGCAATCTGTGGCCTGTTCCTAACAATGGCAGTACAGTATTACTGGACCAGAAGATTTCATCTAACCTATGCTTAGCAGCTAAGACATCTAGTGTGCCTCTAGAGACTAGTGATTAGGGAACTTTCTAGCTTCTACTTTCTGCATTACCATTTTTTTTCTTTTATATTATTACTGAAAAACTAAACGAAAATGAATTGAAATAAAACCTGGAACTCACTCATCACTGAATCCCTTTTACCCTACAGTCATACAGAGTATAGTAAGTTATTCCAATGAAGCAAAATACAATGGCTTCTATTTACTGGAAGTACACTGAGAATCTTCTCACTGTCCCTTCTTGTCATGACATAATAGCTTGTTTATTTATGTATTTTCCCTGATTATACCAGGTTCAAGTCCCTTTGACAGGGGAAAACAGTTCTTCATCTGAAGAGAATATTTTGTTGTTATTGATAATGTTTGTTTGTTTCTTTGATTTTAAGAAAGATATTCTTGATTCAAACAATGAAACTAGGAAAACAGGTACAGTATCCACATTGCAGGAGTTTGCCTAAAACTTGGCAGTACTATTAAGCACTGAATGTTCCTGTAACTGTTTTTTTTTTGTTTTGTTTTGTTTTGTTTTTTCTTTGTTTTGTTTTGTTTTAGCTTTCCTGCATCTCTGCTACATCACTGAGAATGTATGTCCTCTACCACTGTAATTGAGACTAAACTGAGCCTGGCTCCCTATCCTCTGTCTGTAGGCTGTAGCTCTTGTCTCTACCAGGACCTCTGTCAGACCAGTTGGGCCAAAATATGTAGCTTAAAAACAGCATTGTATGTCAACTGTCAGTAAATGCCAATGTTTCTGCAGGCTAATTCAGCTAGTACAGTCGGCTATCTATCTCTTTACTTCTTTACTTCACAGACAGTTGAATGAGATTGCCAGAAGCATTTGATATACTATATATGATTCTAACAGATCTTCAACTGCATCTCTAAGAGGACACAGATTTGGGGGATGGGAGGGATGGGGAAGGGGATTGTGACATATCTGCTAGCCCTGTGTGGATATCTTGGTCATTCCTTTGTATGATTTCAACAGCTGAATCTGAATCTAATCCTTGGTTTCCACAGAGACCACAAAATTATAATAATAACTTACATGAAGGTACATACGCAGTAGACTCCTACTCTAAGTCTGGAACAGAAACCCATCAGTTACTGAAGATGAAACATGACAACATTCATAAAAAATAACTTCTCTTCTACCAAATGTAGTACAGAAGATAACAAACATATCTGAGGCCTGAGGAAATCAGTACTGGATGAAGGAGAAGTCATGTAGGCAAGGTACATATTTATAAGTGCCTCTGTATAGTGTCTTGTAAAGCACTCTGTCAGTGCCTTAAAATACTAGCCTGTATGTTTTAAAATACTAGCCCTTCTATTTCCTGACATAGGATTCAAAAACAGAAGTCCAGCAACAGCAGATCTCTCCCACTATGTAAAAAAAGATTAGTATACAAACTCACAAAGCGTCATCCCAATTTCAGAGCCCACAGATATAAAAATACACCAGATGTAAGTATAATCTCAGAACACTCAGAAACCACCGTGAAACAGACTCGTTTAGTAGATCATCTTCACATCTCTGTGATAACACTAATACTGTGCTTTATATAAGTGGGTGATCTGCTCCAGCATGTCTGCTGAAAGAAGTGTAGGGAATTATCTTCATCCTCATCTTCATTGAAACACTTTTAACTATTACTTTTAACTTTTAGACTTTTAACTATTACTTTTTTACTGGAAAATACTATAGACAGAAAATATCCAGATATAAAGTTTTTCAGCTAGGAAAATCTGTGCTTTTGTGTTGAAAAGAACAGGGTCACAAGTTTTCTTCATCACTATGCCATTCCTTTGCATTTCATATTATACCTTCATAATATCTTTTTAGAGTCCAACACTTCGGAGTGTGCTGGCTGATAAATTTTATGCAAAGTTTTTGGTATTCCTGTAGGATAAAAACACTGGAGTCCACTTTATTACATTTTAAATTCAGATCTTTGGGCTGTTATTAATTTTAGGGTAGAATGGGGGCAAATGTAAACTGAAGTTTCCAAACACTTTGGTACTAAAATGCTTACAATAACAAGTGATTTCAAACCTTTATATGAAACATTTCTAAATGTTATTTCATTTATATATAAGCTTCACATTATAACCTAATCAGAGGGAAAAAAATGTTAGAAGTCAAGAGTTTCATAAGAAATATATTTATTCTAATTAATCAGTGTTTTTTATGTGAAATCACTTCCTCCTTTGGCTGTTCTTGGAAGAACTAATTTTGTAATAACAATACTAAACATCAAATAATATATAAGTAAGTTTTTATTGATCTATACAGTTCTTTCAACTTATTTTTATAGACTATATTGTTAATACAGCTGAGAACAAACAATTTAAATACAAAGCTTTTGTTAGTATTAGAGTTGATACAGGAGGTTTCAAATTATTCACAAACTAATAAATTGAATTATTTATAGTTAATTTTTCCACACTACATATCATAACATTTAAGTAAATGACAAAATACAGATATAATCAATACTCTCCAGTATTTCAGGTCATCCAGAAAGGCACTGAGATACTTTGGTAATGAATGTGAGCTTTAAATTTATGTGGAAAGCCAGATAACTTTGAAAAGCAAAACACTGAAATATATGAATGAATTTTTGTCAATATTCTGAAACTGTGATAATCCCTACAATGAAACATTGCAGTGGTGGTGCATACAAAAACATTACATATCTGATAAAATAAAATTCTCCAGTTCTGAATTTTCTGCAATGCAGACGTTGCTCATATGTACATTATAGACAGTCTATGATGAAATTATATACCAGTTTTGGTTGCACGAAACTGATATTCATATTAAAGTAAGCAACAAACAAATAAATATTTCGAACTATGGATCTTCACCGATCCATTGACATGAAAGTCGAGGCACTTTAATTACTTAGTGTAAGAGTTTATTACAATGACACAGAAAGGCTTACAAGTCAAGGCAAGGAAACTAGACATCTTACATACAACTAAGAGACAGAACTTAGTGAAGATGTTTAGCACAAATTTATTTAAATAAACTTTTAATTGGAACATCTTGAATTTCATTAAAAAATATACGATTCTACTAGTTGTGAGAATGCTAGAGAGTCTACTGAATTACACTGTGATAAAATGCAGTAACATGTAATAAATGGCTCAGTCTTCAAAACAGGTCTATAATCAAAGTTTAAAATTTATTAAAGGAATAGAGGTAAGCAAACAGTGCTGGGTTCTCCGGGAATCTCTGCTCCACCAAGACGCACACCAGTTACATCAAGCAGCTGATTTTTATGCTCCTAGGCTGATACATATTCATTACTACTTCTAAAAAAAATGTGTTATTATAATTAGTTTTCGGAATCAAAACCCTCCTACTGGAGCATACGTATCAGTCTCTGGTGGTCCCCCTGGGGGTCTCTGGGGGTCTTTCATGCAGAAGGCTCGTAGTCTTCCTCACAGGTTTTTTTCTTGTCCTTCCCCTTTGTACTCCTTGGCAGCATATCAAAAGCTTACAAAGCATTCCCTGCAAGTTTTGTCTTCTAGCCATCCTTCAGCTTCTTTCTTCTCCTTAATCTCCTGGCCAGATATCAGGGGCTTGCATAGTGTCCCATTCAGAAGTCATAACAGTTACTAGTTCACAGAATCACAGAATCACAGAATTTCTAGGTTGGAAGAGACCTCAAGATCATCGAGTCCAACCTCTGACCTAACGCTAGCAGTCCCCACTAAACCATATCCCTAAGCTCTACATCTAAATGTCTTTTAAAGACTTCCAGGGATGGTGACTCCACCACTTCCCTGGGCAGCCTGTTCCAATGTCTAACAACCCTTTCGGTAAAGAAGTTCTTCCTAAGATCCAACCTAAAACTCCCCTGGCACAACTTAAGCCCATTCCCCCTCGTCCTGTCACCAGGCACGTGGGAGAACAGACCAACCCCCACCTCGCTACATCCTCCTTTAAGGTACCTATAGAGAGTGATAAGGTCACCCCTGAGCCTCCTTTTCTCCAGGCTGAACAAGCCCAGCTCCCTCAGCCGCTCCTCATAGGACTTGTTCTCCAGACCCCTCACCAGCTTCGTCGCCCTTCTCTGGACTCACTCGAGCACCACGATGTCCTTCTTGTAGCAAGGGGCCCAAAACTGAACACAGTACTTGAGGTGCGGCCTCACCAGAGTCAAGTACAAGGGGACGATCACCTCCCTAGCCCTGCTGGTCACACTGTTCCTGATACAAGCCAGGATGCCGTTGGCCTTCTTGGCCACCTGAGCACACTGCTGGCTCATATTCAGCTGACTATCCACCAATACTCCCAGGTTCTTCTCTGCCAGGCAGCTCTCCAACAACTCATCTCCCAGCCTATAGCTCTGCTTGGGGTTATTGCATCCCAGGTGCAGGACCCAGCACTTGGCCTTGTTAAACTTCGTGCAGTTGACCTCAGCCCATGGGTGCAGCCTATCCAGATCCTCCTGCAGAGCTTTCCTACCCTCAAGCAGATCGACACACGCACCTAGCTTGGTGTCATCTGCAAACTTACTGAGGGTGCACTCAATGCCCTCGTCCAGATCATCAATGAAGATGTTAAAGAGGACCGGCCCCAGCACCGAGCCCTGGGGAACGCCACTAGTGACTGGCCTCCAACTGGACTTGGCTCCATTTATCACGACTCTTTGGGCGTGGCTATCCAGCCAGTTTCTAACCCAACGAAGCGTGCGCCAGTCCAAGCCACGAGCAGCCAGTTTTTTGAGGAGAATGCTGTGGGAGACGGTGTCAAAAGCCTTGCTGAAGTCAAGGTAGACCACATCCACAGCCTTTCCCTCATCCACCCAGCGCATCAGTTTGTCATAGAAGGAGATCAGGTTCGTCAAGCAGGATCTGCCTTTCATAAACCCATGCTGACTGGGCCTGATCGCCTACTTGCCCTGCAAGTGCTGCGTGATGACTCTCAAGAGAATCTGCTCCATGAGCTTCCCTGGCACTGAGGTCAAACTGACAGGCCTGTAGTTTCCCGGGTCTGCCCTCTGGCCCTTCTTGTAGATGGGCGTCATGTTTGCTAGCCGCCAGTCAACTAGGACCTCCCCCGATAGCCAGGACTGTTGATAAATGATGGTAAGCGGCTTGGTCAGCTGTTAGTTGTTAGCAGTTGTTCTGAAACCCCCAGACATCAGAGACTTCAAAGAAAGAACATACAAATAAAAATAGCTCTCTATTGACACTTCACGAATTGTTAAAACATTCCTCACAGGCCATTCACAGAGACACTCCAGTCACATCTATTGCAGTGCTAAATCAACCACAAAGAAGGCAAAAAGCTGTAACTGTTAGGAATAAGAGTTCGGAATCAGTAACAAAAGCAAATAGGCTTATGGATTTGAGGAATATTTCTGAAGATTTGATAAATTGACTATAATGAGGGGGAGACTGGGACACGGAGAGGAAAGGGAAGAAACCACATCTGTGGAAGAATTAAATTGCCAGTGCAAATTAATTGCACTGAGACAGACAGAACTGCTCTCTATTGACACGAATTTTTAAAACATTCCTTTGCAAGGTACAAGAACTATATACATTAACCATTCTGTTTTAGACCTGTGGTTATACAAGGGTATGTAAGACAGAAGGTCACATTCATCATACCATGCAGCCCTAGCATTGTTCCATACTGACATGAATCAGATGAACATATCTCACAATCCCCCATCTCCTTTTTCATGGCATTGATTCGTGTTTTCCTTTCTAATCAAGTTAATACTTGCCGAATTGATGCCACCTGATACCATTTCTGGATCTTTATTTGTTTTTATTATCATCAGAGAATGGGCTTTCTCTTTCCCTGGTTCTGGGTCAACAGGTACCGCAGATATTTGCATTCCTTGTATAACTGAGTGTATTAAACATGGAATTATTAACAATCCTCCACATATCCCCAATACAACCATCCTTATTTTAGCAAACCAGTCACCACCCATAAAGTCCCCTTCCATAATCATCTTAGATCGATTCCATTCCAAATTTGAACTGGGACGTGCAATTTTCTTCATTTCCTTTACAAGTTCATTTACAGCTTTTCTTTCTGTTGTGGTTTAACCCAGCGGGCAGCTAAACAACACATGGCCGCTCACTCACCTCCCCCCTTCCTTCTCTGGGATGGGAGAGAGAAATGGGAAAGTGAAGCCTGTGAGTTGAGATAAAGACAAAAATAATATCAGTAATAATAACAATAATGATGATAATAGTACTACTAGTAATAATGTGTACGAAACAAGTGATGCACAATGCAATTGCTCACCACTTGCTGTCCGATGCCCAGCCTAACCCCGAGCAGTCCAGCCCTCCTCCCAGCTCTTGCACCCCCAGCCTGCCCACTGGCAGGACAGAGTGAGAAGCTGAAATGTCCTTGGCTTGGTGTAAGCACTGCTCTGCAACAATTAAAACATCAGCATATTATTAGCATTCTTCTCATCCTAAACCAGAACATAACATTCTACCAGCTACTAGGAAGAAACACCCTTATCATCAATCTTTAAACAGCAATTACTAAAGTTAAATTTTCCACAGACTTCTCCTTCTTGTGCTAGTAAATAATCCAAAGCTAGGCGATTTTGATACAAAGCAGTTCTCATCTTGGTATTTTGCTTTGCAATTAATCCAAGTGCATCTCCGGTTTTATTTATAACTATTTCTATTACAGCTAGTAACCTAATTATTCTATTAAGTATATATATATATATATAGGGGTATATTAATATTCTATTAAGTATATTGGGGTTCTATAGCCCCAGGATCTGTCTTCTGCCCACGTAGCTGGATCATAATAGGCAAACACCTTCAATCAAGGTGTTGGGCCGGCTTTCAGGGTCAATTCAGGCTTGTGTTTGTTCAGCCTGTCAGGGTGATTCTGGAAAACAAATCACAATTTTATATAGGTTTAAAAAAAAGGTTCTTATGTTATTTTCTCGGGACAACCTGACCTTAGTGTGGGAGAAGTCCGGTCGAGGCCCTCTCACTTGGCAGTCAATACCCATAGGGGTTGCCTCCCTCGGTAGACCATACACACCACAGTGGAGGGTCCTGCCCCGGTCTTGCCTTCTCCCTTTCCTCCCTTCAGGCTTGTCCCCTTTATTTGGCATCCTTAATTCATGCAGAGCCTCATTGCCAGAATATTAGTTCTTCCTTAGCTTGAGTTTCGGTTCCCCAGGAGTGGATTCAACCCTCCAAGTTTCGGTAGTTACTGGTCTTTTTATTCTGGATGCATGGGTTCAACCCCTTTCTGCAGTTCTCACAGCTGTTTCTGTAGTAAGTAAAACAAGGTACAGTCCCTCACATTGGGGGTTCAGTGATTCTTCCCTCCGGGTTTATTTATTAAGACCTTGTCTCCTGGTTGTATCTTATGCATTTCGTTCAGGGCATTTGTGTCTCGATCATTAATTTAGCCAATTGTTGTTTTATTGCTTGATTCATTCTTTCTACTTTCCCTGAGCTTTGTGGGTGCCATGGAGTATGGTATTCCCACTGAACACCTAATGATTGACATAATAATTTTATTATTTTAGAAGTAAAGTGTGTGCCCTGGTCAGAATCAATGTACTGGATTATCCCATATCTAGGTATCAGGTGTTCTAACAGAATTTTTACCACCATTTGTGCTGTAGCTTGTGCTATGGGATAAGCTTCTACCTATTGTGTTAAATGATCTACTATTACCAATAGATATTTTATCCTCTCTACTTTGGGCAATTCAGTGAAACCAACTTGTACTTTCTCAAAAGCCCTATAAGCTGTTTTGTTTTGTTTCTCCCTCCCGTGGCTGCTTGTTGAAACACTTTCTTATTTATCTTCTAACAAGTTAAGCAACGGTTATGTAGCAACGGTTATGTAATTTGCTTTGAAAAAAAAAAAAAAAAAAAAAAAAACCAAAAAAACAACCACAATGCAACCAAATTGTTTTAGTAAATGATCACTTAACACCTTTGTACCCCAATGTGTTTGTGCTTGCAAATGTCCCAATATTTGGTTCTCATAAGCTTTTGGCAATATCTCTCGCCCATCTGGCAGTGTCCATTTTCCTTCTTCTAATTTAGCCCCTATTTTCTCCAGTTTCGTTTGTTTTGTTTTGTTTTCCATTGCATTTCATAGTCAGTCCAAAAATTCCGTAGGGGTTTCTTTTGGATTTTGTTGGAACAGATTCTCGATTCCCAATTTAACCAGATTTTGGTATTTACCGTTCATTATTTCCGGGGTGACTATAGTCTCAGTGAGGGTTCGGTCAGGGGAATGCAATCGTCAACAGCTCCCTGAGTGGTCCCATTGTCAGTCTGAGCTCACTCATAAACTCAGGTTGTTTTAAGAGTTTGTTGCTTTTCTGTGTCCATGAAAACTCTCTCGCACCCATCATGGTCCCTCTGCCCCAAAGGGCTCACACCAGTGATTTTGAGATCACAGCCTCCTGTTGAGGCAGAACTATTAACATTCCTACATCCTCTTCCCCTGCTCATTCAGCTTCAAACAGCTCTGTTAAATACTACATGCCACACCTTTAACACCTTCAACAACTCTTTTAACCCTTCCTTTATCTTTCTCCAGCCTGTACTTTTCTCATGCCAACACCAAAGGCTCAGTCAGGGGCCAACTTAATTCCACTCTTTTCCTCTAAGATGCTGAAACAACATATCAGTATGAGACATTTAATCCTATTTTCCTTCTCTCCTCAAAAACAACATTAATTGCAAGATAGTGTTATAGTCGATTGATCTATAAAGTGGCCATTTAGTTTATATAGTGGCCACCACTGATTGCAATACTTAGTGAAAGTCCTCTTGCTTTCTGTGCCCCCAGTTCTTCGAATGTGCCAATATGCACCCAAGGAGGTTTTCTTTAAAATGTCTTTGTTTTGGATATTACCCATTTCCTTGATTTCCCATTCCCTTTTATTTGTTTGTTTGTTTATTTATTTATTTATTTATTATTCCTTACTAGTTACTGTCCTTTGTTTCAATTTCCACGCAAACCCTTTTACTGTGTGTTTTTACTACCTTTTCCTAATCTTCTTCCCAAATGTCCCAATTCTCTGGGATTAAACTCTTCTTCCCACATACAAACTTTACTATTTCAAATCATTAACGATCCCCGTTTCAATCATAAATCCACGGAACTTTAGGAAAACAGCTGAAGCACACAGCCTTCAGTCTTCTAGACAAACATTACCACCTTTTCCACAAAAATTTACATTTCAACAGGACCGAATTTCAAGCCAAATGCCAATTTTTCTCATGAACTTTGTTAGTAAGCTCATACAAAACATAGGAATCACTCCTGTGTATCCGTCAATATGGGAGTTTAAAAAGGTATTGAGGCCTAAATAAATTCGCTCTCTCCCTTCTTACCAAATTCCCAGGACTCAAGCCCAAACCACCAAAGAAATGTCTCTCTCAGTTCTGCTTTGATAATCAGTCAGCCCCCTCTCCCCCCCAGTACTTGGGAAACTGACCACACACTGCAGCAAATACACCAACACTTCTCAACTGTTAGTTACTTAGATAATGCTCCTGCCTTTTTCTTGTCACACTCAAAGCATTTAAGAGCAAAAAAGATACACCGCCAGGCCCATATATTAGGCACCACTGTGAGAAACACTCCGTAGCCAATAACTTAGGCTCAGGCGAGGATCACAGTGAAGTAGTAATTTATTCGCGATTGCAATGGCGGGCGCCCCACAAGCAGGAGAGAGCGCATCTACTAGTTCCAAAACACAGTTTATATACCTTTTGATGGCAGGACCCTCCCCTGTTTCCCCACTGAGTGGGTAATCTAGATTCACAATCTATCTGATGCTTCACAAACAATGCATGGCCTTCAGTCGCCGGCCTGTTAAATTTCAAATTTCTTTTGACATTTTTACTGCTTGAAGTGGTAATGTTTCTTCACTTATCTGACTTGACTTGACACCATGATTTTCACCTAATTGTCCTAAGGAGTCTGATTGTCTGCATTTTACAAGGTCGCCTGCTAAACTTTCTTATCACTGTAAGCATATCTCAGTACTACATTCCCTCCTTCTAAACAATGTAACTCTGCAAAAACAACATTTCTATTCCCACACCACCACTCAAACCTTGGATAAAACAGCACTTCTTTTCAGTCTGTCACGCACTTCATTCAGCTCCACCCACTCCCCTCGCAGAGAATACGGAACCACAGATCGGAACTCCACACTCGCTTTGCAGGGACGCTGTGTCTCACTCACACAGCACAATCACGTAATCACACAGAGAGGCCTCTAGCACATCTCATTCATACCACAAGAATATAATTTAGAATGATAACCAACCAAACAAGTATTGTCTCTGACTGTGTTCTTCATGGTGTGACTCCACTTTGTTTCAAACCCTTACACTTACACAAATACTTTCAACACAAAATACCTGGACATTTAAGAATAACACATACAATTATTAACACTGCATTTAGTATCCCTCCAGCAGCTGAAAACATACCATTTGTCCACAGCTTCAGGAGATCTTTGTCTGCTCCTGTGGTGAGCAGCTGAGAGTGGAGTCCCCTCTGAGCAAAACACTCAGGGTGCACCTAGGGGCATCTGTTCCACAGCCAGTCCTGCAGCCAAGCAGAGTGTCTCCTGCCTGGCTCACCAAAATAACTCACAGAAAGCTGACTCCACAATCAGTGAGATTGTAAAGTAGGTATGTTAACTCAGTTCTGGGCGGCACGGGGGGGTAGTCCCACCAAAGTCGTGCACGCCTAACGTGGCAGCTTGCTCTTGTTATATCTTGTAAAGAGTTACATATACATGAAGTTTCCCAACACTCCTATACATATGCATAACCTGTCCCTTTGTGAACAGTCCTCCTTATCTCAGACCCCTTGATTAAAGTCCGAACCATGAGGTTGTTTTGATCTGGTTCTTGGAGTCCGAGAGGCTCCTGTTATCTGGAGGTATAAGTGCAGCACAGGCACAGTACATCACAAATGTAGCACATATTCATTCTTAATCAATCACTCTCTAATTTCTAATTCCAATGTTTCAGCTACAGCATACTTGCTCTCTTCCGGATCCATAGGTATTCTACTCTTAACATTAATGTTCAAAGCCTGAGAGACCCCATCCTCCATGGATCCAAATATCAACCAAAATGCATGGGGTCTTAAGGGTTCTTTTGGTCATTCTATCATATAATACTGGACCATTTTTAATTTACTCTTTAATTTTCTGGGGCCCCTATTGTTCTAATTTCTAATCGTTATTCCTAATGGACTTTCTAGTAATTTGCTCCCTTTCTTCTCGTCCTTGGTCATCAATTCTGTCTGACCCATCTAGGAATTTTACTATGGCAATTCCCACTGCCCTTGGTTACCTTAGTAAGAGTGTCTTGCAGGGGGTTTAGGACCTATCACCCACCCACGAATCCTATAGGAATCACTTCCTTCACCGGCCAAATCCCTCACAGGAGATTGGAACCACGGTTAGAAGACCTCCACACTCACTTTGGAAGCCTCAGTTACACTCTTATACACACAGGCAACCGAATCCCACCCAACCAAACAGTATACTCCTTAAACACTTACGACTCCGTCATCTTCGTTCGGATCTTCGCACACAGAATTACAGACAAAATACAGTGCTGCAGCCGGCAAGGGAGCTCATAAAAAAATCAAATTGTTTGCTTACCTTTATTCGGGTTCAAGATGGCATTAGTCCTGACCTCTATGATTAAAGCAGTAGGTGAATGGAATAAACAGAAAAATGTGGGCTCAAGTGAAGAGATGGGAGAAGATGATAATGGAGATGTGATAGTGATGGTGACCGCTTTCAGGGGCTCTGAATTACTGAGAACAGTCAATAGTGAAACGGGGATACTCAACAAGATTAATTAGGGAAAAGGAAAAGCACGTGTGTGGCATTTGATGGCTTTGCACAGCTGCTGTACTGTCCTCACCACTGATTAGAAGAAATATATAAACAGCAGGTATGTTTTTATCTTCAACTACATTGCCACTGAGTGAAGAGAACATGCTTTTCTCTCCCACCTTGCATCTTTCATAGTTTGCCTCCCCAGATGGAGGCTCAGATGTATTATGGTACTATTTCTTCAAGCTTTTCTCTGACCTTTGATAATCTGTATTCTATTAATTATCTTGTTCTCAGTTGTGTCAATAAATTAACTGAATTGTCTGACAAGTAAGGGACAAATCTAATGTTAACCATATTAGCACTATCATTTGTTCACTGAGAAACTACAAACATTCCACTTTCACCTCATTTTGCTTTATGGTTATATATATATTATTTTTTATTATTATTTTTTTTTTTGTTCCCTTGCTTTTCAGCTCTACATGGATGAGTTGTTATGTAAGTATGCCTGATCCTTACTGGTAAACTGAAAATTCAAATAAACAATGCTTTGCTTGAAAGATGTTTCCTTCCCTCATATATGATTGTTTTCTCACAATAATTATAATATCAACCTCACCAGAGTTGGTATTTGTGACTGTCTCATGAACAATTCTAGTGTATGTCAGATAACCAGAACAAATTAACTACATGCACAATTTGATGTTAACTGATGTGTTAAATATGAGAAACTAAAATTGTTTAACTCTGATTATCCTGTAACATATATTCATTCAATTGAGCAAGACTGTACAAAATGTAAGATTGAAACACGACTTGCTAGGCTTTTTATACACATTTTTGTAGAAAGTATAAGCTTAAACTGAAAATACAAGCTTATCTGGAATAGACTGGATTGACTTGAGCTTTACAATTGTGACTACTTGTTGCAGGAAGAACAGCCGAAAACACAACAGACACCAGTACAGTCAGATCATGCTCTCTCTTTATTACCCAAATAGCCTGACTTTTATAGTGAACTTAACAGGAGTGGATAGTGTCTCACACAAGATTATTGGTCAAAAGCATTCAGCCAAACAACTGCATGAAAACAACCCCACCTGCAAGAAAACAACCCCCTTGAGATTAGCAGTCACATAGATCTTGTCCTTGAAGCCAGCTGCTGGTAACAATATTTTTTTAAATTCCTCAATTGGACGATGTGGGAACATTGTCATGGGAACTTCTTGTAGTCATTCTGGTAGCTTGGTTTGCTCAGCTGCAGCAAGTCATGGCCTCCTTGCTGTTTCAAAAATCCCTCAAAAACTACTCATATGTTTCTCAGTTTTTGTACATACAACTCAGTAGCTTACTAAGTTCAAGACACGTACTTGCTAAAATACAGGGCAAAGTTGTGGACTTAGTCTCTTCTACATATAAATATGTAATGGTAATGTACTTGCTTTGATGATACTACCTCACTGAGGATTAAGTGGCAGATGTAATTCTGCATTTTCCTGTACTTATAACATTCAATACTATCTCTAACTTCTTTGCTGCTTTCCTTTTGTGATGAAAGCTGTATGGGAGGATTACGTATTGCCTCTGAGTTCTGGGCTGTTATTCCTTGTTATTCCTTTTGACGTTATTGACTTTGCCAGGTCAATTAATATCCCTTATTTCTATGAAAGGTAGTTTTCATTATCCCTAAATAACTGTGGTTTTACAGCAGCTCCCAACACAACAGTGATTCCAGAACACCAATATGATTCCATTATGTAAGTGCAGACCTTGATCTAATTATCAAACTCAAAAAAATAAACAAACAAACAAATAAATCAGAACATCTTATTTAAAACATCAATAATACTGTAGCATTTTGATTTTTTTCCCTTTCAGTTTTCCTTTTTATTTTTGTTTTTTTAATAGAAAGTCTACTCAATGCAGCTGAAAGCAAATAACTAAAATCTAAACATCTGGTGAAGCTATAATTAATTTTTATTTTTTTTTTCAGAAGGGATATTGTCATTTTCTTTTCATGCTAGAAGCCAAACAGGTGATAATTTATTTAGGTAACTGATTGAAAAATGGGAACCTAAAGAGCTCAAATCACACATAGCAATGCATTCAGCTTCACACATACATTGCTCAACCCATTGACCTGAATTTTCAGCAGATGTCACATGGGTCTTCTAGACCTATTCTAAAATGGATATGTATTAATAATTCATTACAGTCTTTCCTCTCTAACCAACCATTTAGGTAATATTAAGAAACTCCAGTGTAGTGCTCCTTATGCTAGCATTTTACGTAATGTAAAAGACAAAGAAATGAACACATACTCCAGTTCTCCTTTTTCCAGGTCCTAAATGAAGTTCCTTCCGTAAAGCTAACTGAACTTTTCTCCTGTCAGCACTGATAAAAAGTGAGCTTGCTTAGCACTGTAATGAAGCAATGGTTCTGGACATGGAATAAAATCAAAAATATATTTTACTTTGATATTTAATGTTTACTTAAAAAAAAAAGAAAAAAAATGACATTACTATGTAGAAGAAAAAAGAAATTACAATTATCTTAAAAAAAAAAAAAAAAAAAAAAGGTAAGATACCTTTCCTATACGTGCATACTACTACATTTGGTAGAATCATTTATGTGTCTTTTTTCAGTCTCGTATTTCCAAATTTCTTGTTTACACTCTGCGTAGAAGGTTGTATGCATCTCACATGCTATGAAATCCAAATTAGAGTGCATTCACCTTAAAACATGACAAGCTGAACCAAACCTGAAAAACATCCTAATTTACGTGTAGAAACACTCTGAATTCCAATTTCCTCAGTATGGATATCTGTTAAAATTCACACTCGTTCAGAAATCTTAGAAAACATTTCATATTCATCAAGGGGCAATTATATTTAAGAGCAGTTTATTATAACATCAGTCATTTAAAAATTTCAGAATATAACATTCATTGCCCTTTTTCTAGACCCCTAATATTTCATATTAATGAATAGTTGCACTTTTTTGCATATCTGTAAGTTTTAGGAATAACTAATTAACTAAATTTAAACAAACAAGCACAAAAACTTATGATTTCCCCAATTTTTCCACTAATATTGACCGTCAGAGTAGATGAGAACCCTGGCTTTAAAAGCAAATGAATTTTGTGTAAAGAAGCAATGTCATTGATGTATTTTATCTTTCATTTAAAGGTCGTGTAAAGCTACAGAAATACATTTTAATACAGTAATTTATAAAAACAGAAAACATTTATATATATATATATAAAATCTTTTTCCCCATCCCCATAATTTCAACTATGTATTATTTTTTTTGTCTTGATGGCAAGAATATTTCTTTATATGAATCACAAAAGTTAGGATCCAGCTCAATAAATTTCAATCTCAGGTAACTGAAAAATATTTGAAAGACAATGTAGTCATTGGTCACAGCCTACATGAGTTCACAAGTTCACATGCTTAACGAATATAATTTTCTTTCATGACAAGATTATGTTGATATGTCACCTAGTTGACCAAAGGAAGCCAGTAAATGTAATCTTTTTGGATTTCAGCAAAGCTTTCAATACTGTTTCTCACAGTATCCATCTTGGCAAAATGTTCAGCATATAGCCAGACACATACATAATATGATTGGTGAACAATTGACTGATGGGTCAGTCTCAAAGGGTTATAGTAAATGAAGTTACATCAGGCTGGAAACCAGTCACGGGGGGAGGGGGGAGAGGGGTGGATTTTATGAACAATCCTATATAATGCTTTCATAAATGACTTGGGTGAAGGACTAGAAGATATACTAAGACAGACCTCACTGCAGCCTTCTAGGACTTAAAGGAGGCCTACAAGAAAGCAGGAGAGGGACTCTGTCTGGGAGTGTAATGACAGGACAGGAGTAACGGCTTTAAACTAAAAAAAATAAAAATGGTAAATTTAGATTAGATAATGGGAAGAAAATATTTACTATGACTGTTGTGTGGCACTGGCACAGGTTGCCCACAGAAGTTGTGGATGCCTCATACCTAGAAGCATTCAAGGCCAAGTTGGATGAGGTTTTGAGCAACCTGGTCTAGTGGGAGTTGTCCCTGCCCATGGCAGGGGGGTTAGAAATAAATGATCTTTAAGGTCGCTTCCAATCCAAACCATTCCATGATTCTATGAATACGTCATATATTTGGTTTATATAAACAAAGTATATGTATAATCACCTTTTAAATGTTTCCCAGCAACTATGATGGTTTGCACCCACTTTTTGCTTTCAATATCAGAACAAAGACAGTCTTGCTATTTCATTAGAAAACGATGGAAGAATTAGGATTGTTTTCTGTATCAGGACCTTAATAAATTCTGGCATATGAAATCATATTCCAAAATATGAACTTATTTATAATCATGAATTTATTATTTTGACAGTTGCAAGGTCATTATTATTCATTTATACTATTTCTGTCTTATGTACAAGTGTTCATAATCCAGATTAAATTCAAATTTCTGACCAGTGCTGAAAGAATATTTCAGAAACTCATTGAAAGAAGGGGAAAAAAAGAAGATCAACACACAAGAGTAATGTTTGTGTCAAAGATACTGCTCAATGATCTCAACAAAAGAATCAATTTTTAATCATTCATAGTAATTAGGCACAGCTTGTAACAATAGAAGGAACTATTTATCAGAAACTGAAATTGTCTGTTAATTATAAACCATTGAAACAGTTTATATTTCAGCTTATGCTTTTACTTTATCTTCAGTTTGCAAGATTAATTCTAATTACTGTACAGATTAATGGTTATCATGTGTGTCCTACATTCATTACAAATGAATAGAAATTAGTCTTATATTTAGGAAATAAATAAAACACATTATATATAGACTTTTTTAACTTCTACATGCACACATTGTCATGGCACTCAGAGCAGTCATTACAATTTGCATTTATAAGAATAAGAAAATACATATCACATAATTGAATAAGACAAACTAAAGTAACCTTTGCTCAAAGAATAAAAAGCAGTAAACCCTGTAACAGGCAGTGGACAGATTGCCTAGTTTGACTGGCAGCTGCTTGTGTACTGTTTATACGATCAGTAATTTCTTTCTGACAAGTACTACTGTAAATCTTAAGGTGGCAAATAGATTAAATGCAGTAGTAAGCAAACTTATTTATGTGCTTACTTAGATATGATCCTTGTTACTCATTTGACTTCCATCATTATGAATCAAAGCACTATTTTCAAAGTATGAAAGTTCTCTTTTGTCAAGGGCAGGTATCCCTGACAGTCCTATCACATTCCAAACACATCCCATGTTCCTGTAGGAGCAAATAATATAAACCACTCTTTTCTCTTTGGATAAATGAGTGTAGCAGTTAAAACCATCCTTGAATACCTGTTTTCTAATCCATAAAGTAATGGTGATGATACGTCCTGGAGCAAATAGGTAGTATGAAGTGTAAGAAAGTGTAACTGCAAGTCTAAGAATTGATTCAAAATAAATAAAATGGGCAGACAGCATGTTCATGTGAGAGAGAAATATTTTTTTTTCTTCTACAATGACATATATATGAGAGATATCTGCTGATATCAATTTCTCTGCCCTACACTGCGGTCCAAATTTTATCACATTAACCTGTATTTTAGTCACTTGTCCATGCAGAGTGGGAAAGTAGTAGTGTTTTCACAACTGAATTAAGTCCCCAGGTTCATCCAAGACCACAAATAAAAAATAATCATATGATTATTTCATAACATCACCTTGGGGCAAGCTTAAGTCTTATAAATAATTTCACTGTTATTTTCTGTGCCTTAATATTCTTACAATAGAGATTTTTTCTCTCTGGAAATTTTTCTCTCTGTCTCATCTTCCTCTGAGAGCACAGAGCTAGGTATTATTTTTTCTCCATAGTTTATATTGTTGTTATTTCTCTTTTCCCATTATTGTCTGACTTGAACACGTTTTTGGTCCTCTGGGCTTCTGTAAAAACAAGCCTAGAGGCTTGCTGTAGAACACTTAGCCTCTGAATCTGACCTTGCACACATGGGATGAATTTCTTATAAGAACTCCCTCTTCTAAAGGGGTAGTCAGCTACAAAGTTATAACTTATGCTGAAAAAAATATTTTAAGTGCATTTCTTTCCTTGACTAAATCAGGCTGCTATGTTTATCTCAATGAGGTCTAATATCAGTGGGGAAACTGCAAGTTTTTGCACCATGTTTGTGCACCACATACAAATAGACCACTCTGAGGGAAAAATAAATAAATAAACAAATAAATAAACAAATAAATAATTTTGTGGAAGTTCTGTGGAAAATTGGTATGCAGTCAAAAAATGATTCTCTTTAGCAAAGAGTGATATGATTTTCTTTCTTATTTGGCTTTCATGATACAAAAACACATGCTACATGCAATCAGTCAATTTTTCATATGCCTGCTACATTAATGTGTTTTAAACATCTTTGTACTGATTGTATTATCTGTTCACTACAAAAACAAAACAAAACAAAACAAAAAAGTAGTGTTGTTTTTTTTCATTTGTTTGTTTGTTTGTTTTGGTTGAGTCCAAGAAGGGGATATTTATTTTCTCTTAGCCCTAGAGAATAGAATCCTTGTAAATAAAACAGAACAAGTTTTAGTCTATGAAAAAGTGTCAGGGTTCAGACTTTGTACTTAACACTCTTTCTCCCAAACCAAGGTGACAAGATGAATATGGGAGAAAATCTCTAGCCTTTCCTGAATGCTGAAAGTTATCCATGTGCTGGAAGAATGCTAACTGGCACAAATGTAAACTTTGTGATGGTCAAATAATATACATAACCACAGACCAATGCTTGAGACTTACATTCTGACTTTTCTAGGTTTTCCAGCATGGGTATCATTCATCAGATTGTAAAAGTACCCAAACATGTAAAGGCAGAACAGCTATTACCAGAGCACTATTCCATGTTAGATTTTTCAGCATGTCAGGAAGCATGTCAGCATGACATTGAGGTCCTGGAGAGCCCTCAGAGAAGGGCTACAAAGCTAGCGAAGGGTCTGGAACACAAGTCCTATTAGGAGAGGCTGAGGGGACCAGGGTTGTTTAGTATGGAGAAGAAGAGGCCTAGGGGAGACCTTCTTGCTCTCTACAACTACCTGAAAGGAAGCTGTGGGGAGCTGGGGGTTGGCCTCTTCTCACAGATAACTAGTGATAGGACAAGAACGAATGGACTCAAGTTGTGCCATGGGAGATTTAGGTAAGAAATTAGGAGACATTTCTTCTCTGAAAGAGTAGTCAGGCATTGGAATGGGTTGCTCAGGGAGGTGGTAGAGTCACTGTCCCTGAGGGGTTTAAGGAAAGGTTGGACATGGTGCTTAGGGACGTGGTTTAGTGGGTGATATTGGTGGTATGGGGAATTTTTGGACCAGATGATCTTGGAGGTCTTTTCCAACATTAATGTTTCTATGATTCTATGAAGAAAGAAAAAAAAAAAACAAAAAAAAACTGTAAGTTGAAAGCTAGTTCATACCAACAAAGAGTAAGCTTTGAGTATATTATAGTGATTTCCTCTGGAATAGGACAGCTTGTCTTTTTTTAGTGAAACATGGGATTATGTGGCAGGGGATTAGGACACAGTACATATACTCAAGTCTTCTTGAAGACTTTGTCACAGCCTCCTTAGCATGATATAGTGTGCTAGAAAAATACCGTAAAAATAGTCTGTAGCACTGTGTTTTCATTTGATATCTAGCATTGGCAGTACATGCAGCTGCTCCCTAAAAGTCATGAGTATGTTTAAGAAATCTGGCACCTCTTAAAGGAACATCTGGGGCATTGATATTTCAATTAACATCCATGCCTAAAAAAAAAAAAAAGAAAGAAAGGAAAGGAAAGGAAAGGAAAGGAAAGGAAAGGAAAGGAAAGGAAAGGAAAGGAAAGGAAAGGAAAGGAAAGGAAAGGAAAGGAAAGGAAAGGAAAGGAAAGGAAAGGAAAGGAAAGGGAAAGGAAAGGAAAGGAAAGGAAAGGAAAGGAAAGGAAAGGAAAGGAAAAGGAAAGGAAAGGAAAGGAAAGGAAAGGAAAGGTATATTTTCCTAATTCAGTGAGAATTCTTTCTTCAGGGAATGCTCTTTGTGTTAACATAAGGAGAGAAAAAAAAAAAAAAAAAAAAAACTAACAATGCAGAATTTAAATTGAAGGCTATAGCTCTCCAAGGGTAGTGAAAAAGGAGTCTATGGTGTAATGAACAGAACCAGGTAAGGAGATCTGTATTCAATTTTTTTCCTTTTCTTTAAGATCATTGAATAGCTACTGAAAGAAATAGGAAAAAAACATAAATATTGAATACCTGCCATTTTCTATCAATGTGTGGTAATGCAGTAATTTAGCTGAAATCAATGGATTTACACAAGTTACAACTAAAGATATTGAAACTAGAAGCAGATTTCATGCTTTTTCCAAGTGTATCTTTTTTGTCTCATCCTCAGATTATGACATTCCAGAGTATTTTAAACTTCTATTGAAAAAAAAAAAAAAAAAAAAAAAAAAGTAATAGTAATAGTAATAGTAAAATAGCTATACATTTCACTGAATCTATTGGTGGTTCAAACACATACAATAACTCATCCAGAAAATTTGGATGTACTGGCTTGGAAAGCATTTATAACAAGGTTGAGGTTGTTTGCAACAGAAAAATCATATCTTAAAACATCATTACTGCTAATGTACATTAGTATAAGATCTGAAAGTCAAGCAGAATACAAAATCTCTTCAGGAAGACTGATAATGAAAAATGAGATTTTGTGTACAAGATATTTGAGTTCTGATATTTTCCTTAAAGCAAATGTTCTGTTTTTGTTTTGTTTTGTTTTGTTTTGTTTTGTTTTATTGAAAATGTGGGTAGTTTTTTGCCATTGTATTTTTTTGTGTATGTATGAGTTAGGATTCCCAAGAACAGTAGGTAAGAAAAATAAATACTGAGGTTGCTTCCACATAATTACAGAAAGCAAAACATACAAAAGGATGTTTGATCTTTGCCATTTAGAAAAGTAAAGCATCTAGAGGGAGAAGAACTGTTAGAAAAGGTTATTATTAAAGCTACAAATAAAGACTCTTCATTTAGGATGAAATCTATCAAAAATTAACTGTCAATTACTCAATAAGCCAGAAAACCCACATGATCTATATTCCAGGAAAAATGTTTATAGACCTAGACTGCAGGGTATAAAATCAATACCTTCTTCAGGTTTTTACATTATATTTTATATATTGTTATATCTATTTTTTTTTTTTCTAAAATCAAGTATTATATCAGCTACTATAGACAAGATTTAGGCAGCTGTAGACTCTTCACTAGACAGAGACTTAAGAAATAATCAGAACTTTCAATTTCAAACAGCACTTGAATGTAATTTTTTAAATTAATATTTTGGACTTGTCACCTACAATATACTACGTATATTATCTATTCTGGGGGACCTTGCTACTCATATTTATCCACTAAAATTTATAGAAGTCCTTTTTAATTTCACAAACAACAAACAAGATAGTTTATCTCTGCTTGTGTGTGAATGGATGTATTTTTTCTCTAAGAGTCACTAATTGCTAACATTGTTCTCCCAAGCAGTGCAACAATGCATAAAAAGCATGAGATATAGGGATATGGTTTAGTGGAGGGCTGTTAGCGTTAGGTCAGAGGTTGGACTCGATGACCTTGAGGTCTCTTCCAACCTAGAAATTCTGTGATTCTGTGATTCTGTGAAGCAGTGCAACAATGCATAAAAAGCATGAGATATCTTCTGCCCATGATGTGTTTTCAATAAGAAAAATTGTGTTTCTGTGCCACTAGTTGATATGAAATCCCAATATTTGTTGTTTTATTTCTTGTCCTCTTTCATTAGTTAACTGGGAGTCTATTTTTTCAGGTAAAGAATCTTTTCCACAGCTTAATGACATTTTCTGATCTCTGCATAACAATGTATTGAAGTGCAGTGAAGATTCCAATCTATTTTAATAAACCCAGGATCCCTTTATTAAGCTATTGTTGTGTCTTCGCTATTTTTGTTCTGCCTTAAAATTACTTTTACTTTAGTCAATTATGACAAATTGATAGCTGTTAAAATGCAAGTTGACACTACACACTATATCTTTTTTTCCTCCAATACAGAACAAAATATTCCAATATTCCTGCAGAGATCATCGTCACATTCAGATTCCTACAGCCTTCACCGTTATTATTCACCATCTCCTGTTTTAAACTGTTAGTAAAATTCTTCCTTCCATATTGTGTGAAAATTATTTATATCTTATTTCTATAGAACATTTTTTGTAGCATGTATGAGGTATTTTAGTTTGATTGTTGATGAAATACAAAAAATACATATATTATAAACATTTGATTTTAGGGTTTCGAATTCAGGGAGTAAGCATCTTAACTATGAAATCTGTTGCATGCTTCATTTCACTACTATTCATTTCCCCTTTTCATCTTATATTTTATTAGATCATGGGATTTTTCATACAGTAGTAGAGATGTCTTATCATTTTATTAATAAAATGAAAGAGAAAAAGCTTTAATATCTGCATTATGTTGAACTCACTTTTTAACTGATTCATCTTCCAATAATTTAGACAAGGTTAGAAACAAAATACTTTACAGAACATGCTGGGAAAACAAAAAGGAATTTATCACTATTAGGAAAAATATAAATATAAAATTATAAATTATAACACTCAAAGAATACTTACTGAGCAATTTCTGAGTCAGAATCAATCACTTAAAATCCATATTCTAAGCTTAGCACTGTTACTTTCTTTTAACTAACTCGGTACTAAATAGAAAAAATGACCTATGATTTTTATTAGCTGGATCTGTCATTAATATTATTTTTTCCATCCAGTATGTCTCTGAAAGTGATAGCTTCTGATTGAAACAATGAAGAAATCACATATGCTCAAGGGCGACAAAGACTCCATAACATAAATCATTCAAATTCATATAAAAATATAAGATCTAAACATCTATAAAAATACAGTATATCTCTTGTATATTTAGTCAAAAACATTTTTAAAGAGGTTAAAATTTTAGGCAAAATACCATTCTCAGATCACCATACATTTGAAAAATCTTCAAAAAATATACAGAATATAAAATGACTATGTTAAAGATTCCGAACCTCCAATACATCCTAGTCAGCTGGCTATATCCGTTGCCATTTAAATGTATTTTCTATTAATATATATATATATATTTTTTTTTTTTTTAAGCAAATTTGTAATTGCCTTCAATATATATATAAAAAAAAAAAAAACTCACAATTTTGCTTAAGATAAAAACTTTGATGTGACCTTTCTTCCTGGGTTAAGTTTGATAGTGTATTATAAAACATCTTTATTTTCCAGATGTGCCAGCAATAATATCAAAGATATAGGGTGTGAGGCTGTTTAGAGATTTCTTTATTGCACCTGATAAGAAGAGAGAGCAGACAGCTGACATTTCCACTGCCTTGATAACATCTGTTTTTTCCACAGTATAACTTCACTATGCTTTCATTATTTTATTTTTTTTTTTGCCCCACTGTTTCCAAATTCTGAATTCTTTAAAAAGAAGAATCTGCTGTATGCCTTTCTTCACAGGTTGTCTGATGTTATCCTCAATTTCTACAGTACTTTACCACTAATTTCTGACATTTATTAACCTCCTGTTGCTGATGCATTTGTTGAGTTTCTAAAAGATATTTATCACTTCTTTCAGTCTTCTATGCAGTGAGAGTATCACTTTTGTTCTTTAAGTTACCTGGCTTCAAACTTCTGTTCTTTAAGTTATTTTGTTATATAACTCCATGACTTTGTTTATGGAGTAAAGGGCAGTACAGTACAAACACTTTGTAGAGAAACATGCAGTGGAACAGCATTACATTTCAAAGTCATGTTCATCTTAACATTTTCTAAAGTCTTTCAGCATTATCACATTTATGTTGTAATCAGTTGATCAAATGCCCCTAGGTTTTCTACTGTAATTCAAGCACAAAAAAATCATTGACACTTTATGAGGATTCATCTCACATGACTTTAGGCACCTGAAGCCTTAGCTTAGAGAGATGTGATAGACTGTGCTAGTTACTCTATGCCCTCTGTTTAATATACTAAGAAGAGGAAGGCTTCTGTGCAGTTGTTACATTCTGTACACTTTGGAATTCAAAAGAGAATCTGACATTTCTAGCTCAATATTAAATATATGACATGATATCTAAACCAGCTGAATTATTTTTCAAATAATTTATTTTTATGCTTTTGATTTTCAATTTAACTTATTTTTTAGAAGTTTAAATAAAACTTCTGATGAGCAGTTTGTAGTTGCAGCAGTGCAATTCAAATTTCTGTATATAACTTCTAAGATTTAAACTGGTTAAAAAAAAATATGAGCACACTTTCAATGCCAGTTTAATTGCAAAATGATTGTTCATAAGGAAAAAAATTGAATAATTGCTATATTTCTATGTTTTCTTTAGCTGAATTATTTTATCTGACATTTTAAAAGGAATTTCTTTATTGATGTTGAGTATTATTTTGGTTTATGTTTTATTTATTTAATGTTTTATTTAATGTCTTTTATTATATATATGTAATACCTCATAATATAATATATAAATTGATAGCATCATAATCTGAGTTCTTCCTAACATCCAACCTAAAACTCCCCTGGTGCAACTGAAGCCCATTCCCCCTCGTCCTGTCACCAGGCGCATGGGAGAACAGACCAACCCCCACCTCGCTACAGCCTCCTTTAAGGTAGCCATAAGAGAGCGATAAGGTCCCCCCTGAGCCTCTTCTTCTCCAGGCTGAAAAAAAACAGCTCCCTCAGCTGCTCCTCATAAGACTTGTTCTCCAGACCCCTCACCAGCTTCGTTGCCCTTCTCTGGACTCACTCGAGCACCTCCATGTCCTTCTTGTAGCGAGGGGCCCAAAACTGAACACAGAACTCAAGGTGCGGCCTCACCAGAGCCGAGTACAGGGGGATGATCACTTCCCTAGCCCTGCTGGCCACACTGCTTCTTATACAAGCCAGGATGCTCTTGGCCTTCTTGGCCACCTGAGCACACTGCTGGCTCATATTCAGCTGACTATCCACCAATACTCCCAGGTCCTTCTCTGCCAGGCAGCTTTCCAACCACTCATCTCCCACCCTGTAGCTCTGCTTGGGGTTGTGTCGTGGTTCCGCTTGAGTGGGCAGCCGAGCTCCACCACAGCTGCTCTCTCACTCTCCCTCCTCAAAGAGGAACGGGGAGAAAATACGATGAAAAGGGCTCAAAGGTTGAGATAAGGACGAGAAGATCACGCAGTAATTATTGTAACAGGCAAAACATAGGGAAATAGTAAGATTTATTGCTTATTACTAACAAGCTAGAGAAGTGAGAAACAAAGGAAAGAAACCAAAAGCACCTTTCCCCCTCATCCACCCTCTTCCACCTCCTCCCCCCGAGCGGCACAGGGGAACGGGGGAATGGGGGTTGTGAGATATGTTCATCTGATTCGTGTCGGTATGGAACCGTGCTAGGGCCGCATGGTATGATGAATGTGACCTTCTGTCTTACATACCCGTGTATAACCACAAGTCTAAGAAAAAGAGTGGTTAATGTAAATAGTTCTTGTATCTTGCAAAGGAATGTTTTAGCAATTCATGTCAATAGAGAGATTGAAGGGAAATGTATTTGTAGGCTTTTCCTTGAAGTCTCTGATATCTGGGGGAGTTCAGAATAACTGCTAACTATTATGACTATTGCATGGGACACTATGCAAGTCTCTCATATCTGGCCAGGAGATTAAGGAGACGGGGAGAGCTGAAGAACAACTAAAAGAAAAAGCTTGCAGGGGACGTTGCACGAGTCTCTGACATACAGCCAAGTTGGACAAAGGAGAAGGAAAAGAGGGAGGAAGGCTATGAGCCTTCAGCACGAGAGACCCCCAGAGGAACCACCGGAGACTGATACGCATGCTCCAGTAGGAGGGTTTGGATTCCGGAAACTAATTATAATAACCCTGTTTTTTTTAGTAGTAATGAATTTGTATTAGCCTAGGAGCATAAAAATCAGCTGTTTCATGTAACTGGTGTGTGTCTTGGTGGAGCAGAGATTCCCGGAGCACCCAGCACTGTTTGCTTACCTCTATTCCTTTAATAAATTGTAAACTTTGATTATAGTCCTATTTTGAAGACTGAGCCATTTATTACAGGGTTATGGTCAGTCTACAGCACTTCTTCTCTGCCTCTCCTTCTCAGTCACTCTCGTCCCCTGTGCTGTGGGGTCCCACCCATGGGATACAGTCCTTGATGAACTGATCCAGCGTGGGCTTCCCACAGGCAGCAGCTCTTCCAGAACTGCTCCAGATATGGGTCTGTACCACGGGGTCCATCCCTCAGGAGCAAACTGCTCCAACTGGGTCCCCCACGGGCAGCAGCTCCTGCCAGGTCACCTGCTCCTGCGTGGGCTCCTCTCCACGGGCTACAGGTCCAGCCCAGAATCTGCTCCGGCAGGGGTGTTCCACAGGCCGCAGCCTCCATCAGTGCAGGGCCACCTGCTCCACCGTGGTCTCCTCCACGGGCTGCAGCATGGAACCCTGCTCCACCGTGGTACTCCATGGGCTGCAAGGGGACATCCTGCTTCACCATGGTCCTGCTCACCACAGGCCACAGTGGGCTTCCGCTCCGGCGCCTGGAGCACCTCTCCCCCTCCTTCTTCACTGACCTTGCAAGCACCTGCAAGGCTGTTCCTCACTCCTCTCACTCTCCCAGCTGCTGTGTGGCGCAGCGTTTTTTTTTCCCTGTCTTAAATATGCTCTCACAGAGGCGTAAAACATCGCTTATTGGCTCAGCTCAGGTCAGCAGTGGGGCCCTTACCAAACATGGGGCAGCTTCTAGACCCTTCTCACAGAAACCACCCCTATGGTCCCCTGCTACCAAAACCTTGCCACGTAAACCCACTACAGGTTGTTGCATCCCAGGTGCAGGACCCAGCAATTGGCCTTGTTGAACTTCATACAGTTGGCCTCAGCCCTTTCACTAAACCAGGTTGCTCAAAGCCCCATCCAACCCTTCCTTGAACACTTCCAGGGATGGGGCATCCACAACTTCTTATCCACTAATGTCAGTTTATTTGAAATATTTGGTGTCCTAATATGCCACAGTTTTATATACACATAATGAAAGAAAATCATTTCCCTAAAATAAAATGATCAAGACTATGAATAAAAAGAGAAATAATGAGTTGAAACTTATCTTAATGTCAAAGTTATTATCTGTTTCTTATCCAAGCTCCTCTAATTTTTTCTCAATTATTTATAGGTTTTGTTCTTAAAACTCTGTCTCCCGTTTAGCTATCTCAGTATCTCTTCTACATTCTCCACTGTTCCAAACCATTCCGACAGGTGATTAACAAATGCTGATTTTCATCTCCAAGAAAATACCTTTCATCCACTCTGTCTTGAAAAGTTTTCCAAGTGCTGTAACACTTGTCTCGTTCTTGCTTGCATCTTCACAATCTGAAATCACCTTGGTAATCTGTGTATTACAATTATATAATTCTTCATTCATATTGCACTGATGTTGTAGATGGAAAACTTTGTGTCTTTCTGGTCACAGAAACTCATTTCAATTTGATTTCAATTGATCTGAATGCCATGTTAATACACTGAAGATTAGCATGCAAAAAATGACATGTTTATTGAATAGCATTATCCTTACAACTGTGTATATGTTCAGAATAAATTGTAGTATAAATGCATTGACAACAGCTAATCTCAGAAGATTAAATGTGCATCCCTAATAAACTAGTAAACTCTTTACTCATGCTAGAGAGGAGTGAATGACAAGAAGTGCAAGATCTTATCTAAAAGGCAAAATGCATTACAGTGCATAATAATGCACATAACAAGTCTGCTCAGATATGAGCTAAGAAAGAATGCAAGAAATGAATGCAGTAATATGTCTGAAGACAGAGCACTTATTCTAGTTTTGGGTAAATGTGCTGTTGAGATCAATTAGATCACATAACTCCTGCAGACAGGTAGAATAGCAGTAATAAAACCTAAAGCAAAGAACATATTACACAGTGTGCTGACAAGGTCAAATTGATAGTAATGATGTGTGATGGTAGCACTGCAATAAGGTTGTCTAATACCGTATGCATCTGATATTGGTTTTCATTACCTATACCCTGGAGTACAGTCAGAAGTTCACTAAAATGATAGTGATTACCCAAAGGGCAAAGGCAAATAAGACAGTCAGTTCAGTACTTGTGCATCCTACAAACTGCATGAAGGTAGACAAAACTGAACCTGATACTAGATCTACAAGGCTTACTACCACTGGGATCAAGTTGAATTTATACTGTTTTTTATTAACTTTTAAACTGATGCAGTGATTTAAAGTGAATTCTTGGTGAGTTCATAAAAACAGTCCATCAGAGACCATGATACCTCTCTTCAGAACAAATCCATAATCTACATAATAAGCATGTACTGTAAATCAGTCATATCAGACACAAGACATACTGTTCTTATGAAAGCTTATGCTTCAAGTTGATACTAGGAGGATACTTAAAATCTTGGGGTTGTGCCCAGTTCGTATAAATCCCAAATGTCTGGAAGAATTGCTAAGGCTCTCTCTCTTCAGTCATTACATAATTGAGGAATTATATTCTGTTTGGAGAATCATTACTGGCTACATACATTCAGCAAAGACAATCCCATTGGCATTATGTTGCATCTTCTGGTTTAAACATGCTTAATATGCTTTCTGAATACTGATTAAGGTTGCATCTTGTCTGGTTATAAGGTTTTTCTCCTCCCAAAGGACCAGGTTTCTCAGAGAACATTTTGGGAAGGACAGGGAGGCTAGGGGGAAGTCAGTCTTAGAAAGTCCCACACTACCATGCCTTTAAATTAGTGTCTAAAAGTTCACATTCACATTTGAAAACTTTCAAAAAAGTTAGTGTAATTTCATAACCCTTCCTAAAAGTGTTCAAACTCACAAGCGCTTAAAAATCTTTAAGAATTTTAGCACCAATCTGCCAATATTACTTTTTAACCAACTACAAATAAACACATTTCTGTAATTTCTCTAAATTATGCCTGCTGCACTTTTATCACTAAGCATAATATTTTTGCCTCATGTTTTCTTTTTAAAAGGAGAAAAGCAACTTTCTTAATATGTCTTTTTATAATGTATTATTTGTCCGTTTAACTGTAAACAGCCAAACACATTACCTATGCAGAAATAACATGTTTGAAGTTTGAAGTTTGCTGATACCAGTTTATTATGGATAGACTATTATCCTAACATGTCTTACATACATTATGCACCTTCAACCAAACAAAAAGCCTGAAGTAGATTTGTCAGTGCTTATACTTTTCTCTATATTCCTTATAACAGCAGGTAAAATTATGACTAATGTAGTCTGCATCAGGATGATTTGCCTAAAACACTGAAATTAAAAACAAGAAATAAAAACACAGCTAAGAAGTTTCGTGCTGAAAAAGAAAAAACATATAGATGTAAGCAGCATTACAATGGTTGTAATTAGTTCTGCAATGAGTAATATATTAACATTTACTGTTCTTTATCACCTGGGAAACCTTTTCTTCTGGAATACTGTGCATTTCTGTGATGAACAGAACAACAGAGACTCCTGCTGGCTCAAACTCTAAAAAATAATAAAAATAATAATAAAAAAAAAACAGTTTTATTAACTTTATTACTTACTTCTTCTATAATAATACTCAAAGGCTCTGAAAATAAGTGAATATTCTAGACTTAGTCCTGCAGCTCAGAAGAGAACCATTTGAGATTTTTAAAAATATCTGAGGCAAACCAGCAGAAGAAAGAAAGGCAAAAGTTGAGATACATTCACACAATCACATTAGCTACCATCCTGTAGTTTATGTGGTTCTAAAACATCTGTAGTGAGCTATGAGGCTACTTACTGAGTACATGCTGCTGTTTTTGTAGTTATTTGGTGTAAATGTATATATATATATATATAAAAATGTGTATATATATGTATATATATGTATATGCATGTATCCTATGCTTAAGTATACAAAATCATATCAGTAATACGTGCAGAGCTCACAAAATTATCTTATTCAGATTAAATCTAGGTCTCAAGTTAAATTCTAATTTATTATGATTAAGTATTAGAAGTGGCAGTTGCATTGTAGCATATTGCTGTTTTCCTCACAGGGCCTTTGCTTTATTCCATGCACAGGATGATGACCACTGCTCAGAGAATGAAGCAGCTGCTGCTCAATATACTTTTATCATCTTCTTGCAATATGTCCCTACATGCTATGCAAATGCTCCATTGAAAAGGTAATTTGTTTCCTTTTAGCAGTTTTTGTAGCACTCACTTCTGTATCTGAGAGGTAGATCCTAGATTTAGGGGCTGGACAAAGATATTTAAATAACCAAGCACCAATTACGGTAGTGGGAACTATGCACTGCACTGCAAAATCTCCAAGAATCTCCATCCTTTATTGGACACAGGGGGGAACGTAAATCCTGAGGATACTGTTCTCAGGAGCATCAGGGAGTTGGAGGGAAATTGACTGGTGGAGATGTACTCTACCCTCTCTGAGACAGACTCACGAGACTGCCACAGCACAAGTGTCTCCTGCCATGCAGAAGACAAAAGCTCCCTCATCCCATCAGGCAGCAAGAGGAGACCTAGGCCAAGGAGGGGAATGGAGGCAGGTTCCTGTTTGGGGTGGTAGGCAAGCCCTGTCCCTCCCCACCTCACTTTCCCATCTACCCTTATATAACAAGTATGAGGGTCTAGAACGTGACAGTCAGAACAATGAAGTAGACGAAAGCCTGTCCCAGTTGAAGAGGGTGCCTAAGGCAAGGCAACCTACCCCCCGCATTGCTACATCACCTGTCAAAAAAGAAAGAAGGGTTTTTGTCATGGGGGACTCCCTTTTGAAAGGGACAGAGGGCCCAATATGCCAACTGGACCCAACCCACAGGGAGGTCTGTTGCCTCCCCGGGCTCGGGTGAGAGACTTTGCTAAGAAAGTCAAGCGCCTGGTATGGCCCACTGACTACTACCCGCTACTGGTCTTTCAGGCTGGTAATGATGAGGTAACAATGAGAAGTCCGAGAGCAATCAAAAGGGACTTTAGGGCTTTGGGGTGACTACTTAAAGAATCAGGGACACAGGTTGTGTTTGCCTCTGTCCTTCCAATAGGAGGGATTGATGCTGACAAGCGGGCTCATCACATTAACACATGGCTTTGGGACTGGTACAACCGGCAGAACTTTGGGTTTTTTGATCATGGGAAGGTCTATGCAACACCGGGCCTGCTGGCACCAGATGGGATGCGCCTCTCTCAGAATGGGGTAAGGATTTTTGCTCAGGAGTTGTAAGGGCTGATGGATAAGGCTTTAAACTAGAGTCGAAGGGGGAAGAGGATAAAAAAAGGCATGCCGGTGATGAGCTAAGGGATGATGCCCTAGAATCAGAGGGACTGTGTGCTGGTGAAGTCCTTGGGTCGGCTCCACAAGGTGCTGCATGTAGGGAGACGCATTTGAAGTGCTTCTACACAAATGCATGCAGTATGAGAAATAAAATGTATGAGCTAGAAGTCTTGGCCCAGTCCCACAGCTATGACATTATTGGCATAAGTGAAACCTGGTGGGATGAGTCCTGTGGCTGGTGTGCTGCAATAGATGGTTACAGGCTTTTCAGGAGGGACAGACAAGGTAGGCGAGGTGGCGGGGTGGCGATGTATGTGAAGCATGGGCTGGATTGTGTGGAATTTCAAGTTGGAGATTGCAAAATTGAGAGCTTCTGGGTAAGGATTAAGGGATGAACAAATAAAGGGGATGTTGTAGTGGGAGTCTATTACAGACCACCCGGCCAGGACGACAACGCCGATGAATTATTCTTTGCAGAACTAAGAGATGCCTAGAGATCGACTCCTCTTGTCCTTATTTCAACTTGCCAGATGTCAACTGGGATCACCACAGTGCTGACACGAACAAGTCCAGGAGGTTCATAAAGCACCTAGATGATAACTTCTTGGTGCAGGTGTTAAGGGAGCCAACTAGGAAAGATGCCCTCCTAGATCTGTTTCTGGAGAACAGAGAGGGTCTTGTGGGGGACGTGGCAATTGGCGGTCATCTTGGTCATAGTGACCATGTCTTTGAGTTTAGAATTTATGGCAGAATTGGAATTCGAATTTAGAATTTATTTAACACCATTCCCACAGGTCTTATCACTGGTGTTTACAAAGAATAGGTCACCTGCCTCTCCACTTCCCCTCACGAGGAAGTTGTAGACCATGATGAGGTCCCCCCTCAGCCTCCTCTTCTCCAGGCTAAACAGGCCAAGTGACATTGGCTGCTCCTCATATGTCTTCCCCTCTAGGCCCTTCACCATCTTTGTCGCCCTCCTCTGGACACTCTCCAACAGTTTAATGGCCTTTTTGTACTGTGGTGCCCAGAACTGCATGCAGTCCTCAAGGTGAGGCCGCACCAGTGCAGAGTAGAGCGGGACTATCACCTCCCTCAACTGACTAGCGATGCTGTGTTTGATGCATCCCAGGATACAGTTGGCCCTCCTGGCTGCCAGGGCACACTGCTGGCTCATGTTCAACTTGCTGTCAACCAGAACCCCCAGATCTCTCTCTGCAGGGCTGGTCTCCAGCGTCTCATTGCCTAGTCTGTACGTATAGCCAGGGTTGCCCAGTCCCAGGTGCAGGACCCGGCACTTGCCTTTGTTAAACTTCATGTGGTTGGTGATCGTCCAGCTCTCCAATCTGTCCAGATCTCTCTGCAAGGCCTTTCCACCCTCATCCGTGTCCACAACTCCTCCAAGTTTGGTGTTATCAGCAAATTTGCTCAGAACACCTTATAGTCCTACATCCAAGTCATTTATAAAAACATTGAAGAGGACTGGCCCTAAAATGGTACCCCACTAGTGACCATCCACCAGACGGATGTGGCCGATTTACCACAACCCTTTGAGCCCTGCCCATCACCCATCATATGATGTTTTTGTTTAGCTGTATGCTGGACATTTTGTCCAGTAGGATCCTATGGGAAACCATGTCAAAAGCGTTGCTGAAGTCCAAAAATATATCAGCTGGTTTCCCTTGGGTGATCTTATCATAAAAGGAAATCAACTTTGTTAGGCAGGACCTACCCCTCATGAGCCCATGTTGGCTGGGACCAATGACCACATTGTCCCCCAGGTGTGCTTCAATAACTTCAAGAATCATCTTCTCCATAATTTTACTAGGCACTGACATGAGACTGACAGGCCTGTAATTGCTAGGGTCTTCTTTCTTACCCTTCTTGAAAATCGGCACAACATTTGCCAGCTTCCAGTCTACTGGGACCTCTCCAGATTCCCAAGATCATTGAAAAATAATTGAGAGAGGTCCCACGATGACATCAGCCAGCTCTTTAAGGACCCTGGGATGAATCCCATCCGGACCCATGGACTTATATGGATCTAGGCAGAGCAGCAAATCCCACACACATTCAGGGTTGGTTGGGAGTTTGTCATTCCCACCATCTGAGCTCAGGGCACCCTGGGTCCTGAAGCCCATCATCAGTGTTGAAGACAGAGGCAAAGAAGCATTAAACATCTCTGCCTTGCCTATGTCATTGTCTGTGAGGAGACCTTCCCCATCAAGTATTGGACCTATGTTTTCTTTAGTCCTCCTTTTTCTGTTCACATATTGAAAAAAAAACTTTTTTATTGTCTCCCACAGATATGGCCAGATTCAACTCTAGTTGGGCTTTGGCCACACAAATTTTCTCCCTACAAACACGAACAGCATCCCTGTATTCCTTCCTCATTGCCTGACCCTCCTTCCAGCAGCTGTACACTTTCTTTTTTCGCCTAAGCTCCAGTAAAACATCCCTGGTCAGCCAGGCTGGCCTTCTGCCCCACCTGCCTGCCTGACTTCCAATATTTTGGAATTGTCTGATCTTGTGCTTTTAGGAGGCAGTGCTTAAAGACTGACCAGCACTGATGGACGCCAATGCCTTCAAAAGAAGTTTCCCAGGGGCCCTTGCTGACTAGTTCCCTGCGCAGCCTGAAGTCTGCTTTCCACATATCCAGGGCTGAAGTTTTGGTGGCAGTTTTCCTTCTGCCGCCATAAATTCTAAACTCAAAAACTTCATGGTCACTATGACCAAGATGACCGCCAATTGCCACGTCCCCCACAAGACCCTCTCTGTTCTCCAGCAACAAATCTAGGAGGGCACCTTTCCTAGTTGGCTCCATTAGCACCTGCACCAAGAAGTTATAATCTAGGTGCTTTACAAACCTGGACTTACTCGTGTCAGCTCTGTGGTGATCCCTGATGAGAATATGTTATCTTCAGATTTCTTGCAGATAAGTCTCATATTGCATAATAAATGTGCAAATTTCAGTGAAACATCTTTTTTTTTCAGCATACTTGCATACAGAAGATATCCCCTACTTTACAGGTTTTTTTTATTAAAAAATAAACAGTATATGTTGTTTATAACTAAATATGTTAATTTCCTTGATTTACAATTTCTGAACAAAAATGTATTCTAAACATTATTTTTAATGCATTAGAAAAATATATAACTAACATAAAAGTAGGTTTTCTACCCTCAGTTTAAGTAGTGTGTTTGTCCACAAGACAGTGATAGGACAACTTGAAGGGAACAATGCTACTGAAGATGACTAAGCAACGCAGTCTAGCCTAAAAGGATTGTATTTCAATGATCTTCCTGAAGTATTTTTATAATGAAGCAAACTGTCTAAATATTTTAAGATAAAAACTTATTTGTAATATTTCTTCTTCACCTTAATTGCCAAGAGGCTGCAAATTCAATTTCAGTAATGTTGATGCCTTTTAGGCTTAGGACTGTAGAAGGATTGTACTTCCTTCTCCATTCATGCATTCACAGCTCGTCTTCTACTCGAAGAGCAGTAAAACACTAACAGAAATAAAAAAAAAAAAAAAAAAAAAAAAAAAAAAAAAAAGATCTGTGGTGATCTCATCCATTGTGTTTGAAGTACAGCATTAGAGATTCTGATCTGGAAGCAATAAGAGAAGATAAAGCATGATAGAGAGGTTTTAATAAAATTCAGTATTCACAAAAGCAGAAATATGATTGGTATAACTTTTTGAAGAGCTGAACAGGCTGAACAAATTCTCTGTATATGGGGGTAAGATCACACAAATCAAGAATAACAGTTATGTTTATATTCTGATTGTTTCCCATTGTGAAAATTTAAATTTTGGTTGCATTATGAGGGGGGAAAAAAAAATCAGCAGTTAAAACAGATGATCTCGTTATCATTATCAACCAGGATATTAAAATAAAAATAAAACTAGAAAGAGGAAAGAATCATACTTTATTACTACTTACTGATAAAGGACTGGAGACTTTATTGATTTGTACAATTCTTTAAGAAGTCTGCACATATCCTGTTTTCAGGTAAAGTGCTATTTGATAAATGAGCTTAATACACAGATATAGAAAATACAGAAAATTTCCCCCAAATTTCAGAGAAGTATCATGTCTAAGCTAGACTGTGATCAACTGTTGTGCCATGGAAAAAGTAGACTTCCCAATAGTCTTTACAGTAAATTATTTGTGGTTTATTGAATGTAAAATAAATACAACTAAAGATTTTGTGCAGTGAGAAACTCCACAATACTTTTAAGTTGTTTCAAGACACAGATGTATGTATGCAGAAGAGAGTGCTTTCCTGTCAGTCAGCATATTAATACAGTTCTCATTTCACAGGAGACCAGTAAGAGGGGTTTTGCTTTTTGAGAGAGAGTATGTACTGGGTCTGGCTGGAATGTTAACTTTCCCGGCAGCAGCCCATACAGTGCCGTACTCTGTACTTGTAGCTGGAACAGCAGTGTTATCACACCAGTGTTGTGTCTACTGCTGAGCAGCAGTGGCACAGCATTGGGCCTTTCTCTAACCCTCCTAGGGGATGGGCAAAAAAGTGAGGAGAGAAACATCACTAGGGCAGCTGACCTAAACCAATCAAAGGGATATTCCATACCATGTGGTGTCACACTCAGCAATAAAAGGTGGAAACAGGAAGAAGAGGGGAGGGGTGGGCTCTCGTTGAGAAGACGTCGGTCCTCCTCTCGAACACCGGCTGCGTGCGTTGAGGCCTTGCTTCAAGGACGTGGTCAATCATCACTCATTTGTGGGAAGTAGAGAGTAATTTCTTTCCTCTGCACTTCCATATCGCTTTCATTTATTTTGTTTGTTTGTTTTCCTCCCTTTTTCCCCTTTCCCTTTTATTTCCCCTTAGTTAAATTGTTTAGTTCATGGTAGTCTTTATTTAATTATTATAATTATTTCCCTTTAATTAAATTATCCTTATCTCAACCCGTGAGTTGTTCTTTGCTTTACTTCTCCCCCTCCTTATCTAAAGGAGGGGGAGTGAGAGAGCGGTTGTGGGGTTTAGCTGTCCAGCACGGTAAAACCACCACAGAGTACAAGGCCAATTTCATTCCAAACAAAAACAGCTTAATAGATACAAAACAGTGCTTTTCGTCGCACATTCTATTATTTCAGGGGTCACACTGATGCCACTGTCCTGTGAGAGTAACTGAATAAATAATCATGCTTGGAATTTTTCAAAATCTTTTTTTTTTTTTTTTTTTCTTTTCAGAGTTGTTTCACCTCCAGTAAAAGTGCCATCCATTATTCCATGCTTTGTTACATTTTCATATCAAAATTCTCAATACAGAAAAATTCCACAGAACTTAAATTTTATCTTTTTCCCTTGTTAGAGACACTTATGTAACATACAGTTCCTGCTCATGTATTCTTAGCATAACTATCTGCATTCAATTCAAAATCACCCAGGACTTATACTACCTTTATGAAAAAAAAAAAAAAAAAAAAAAAGCTATACTAGCAGTAGTTCTTACACAAAAAGAAAAAGCATATTAGTACAAAATCAGAATATTATGTACCTCTATTATTACAAGCTATTACATCCCAGGCACTGCTTCTGAACCAAGCAGTAGGAGGAATACAGTCAGAGATTATAAAAAGAACTAGACATAACATGTTCTGATATACTTAAAATAAAGCTAAAAATCTATCTATCTATCTATCTACATTCTTAGAATATACATAAACTAGTGAAGGATAAAAATGTTTAGGAACTCTATAATTTAATATTTTAACAGACATTGACTTCCATGCTTCTCAAACAAGTCCATGTTCAATATTTTCTTTATGCTAGTAATCAACAGTGCTTTTTAAATTTGGTTGGTGTCAGACTGGCATGAGATGCAAAAGTGATTGCAGCATATCTTACCTTCATATGCAGTTATATAACATGATCTGACTGAACCACAGCTGAAGTTAATGGAGACTGTCCCATTCTCTTTAATGGCCCTTGTCTTAGTTCATGCAATCCTTTTGATGAATGGGAGAAAAAAAGTATCCAATGTAAGCAATAGACATTTAGGGTATTTAACTCTGACCACTAAAAACAGGCAGTTCATAATTTTAACTCTCCGATTTTTAATTTTAGGTCTTTTGGTTCATAATAAAGATAATAATAATAAATTAAAAAATGTGTAGAAAAAGAAATAAAGGATGAGAACATATGTAATGGACTCACAGAAACGCAGAATGGTTGATATTGGAAGTGAGCTCTGGAGGTCATGGGATACAACCCCCCTTTTCAAGCTGGGACATCTACAGCAGATTGACCAGGGCTATGTCAAGGCATCTGTTGAAGATCTCCAAGGGTAAAGACTCCAGAACCATTCTGGGCAACTTTTTCCAGTGTTCCATCACCTGCATGGTAAAGAAGTGCTTCCTGACGATGTTCAGAGGGAACCTCTTCTATTCCAGTTTGTGCCTGTTGCTTCTTGTCCTGTCACTAGGCAACACTGAAAAGAACATGGCTCCATCTTCATTGCACCCTTCCTTCAGGTATTTATACACATTTACAAGATCCCTCTGAGGCTTCTGATTCTGAGGCGGAGGGATCCTGTGCCTCCTGAGGCTCCCCCTTCAGACCTCTGAGGCTGAATCGTCCCATTTCTGTCAGCTTTTCCTTATAGGAAAGATGCTCATCATCATCTTTTTGGCCCTTTATTGGAAACTTTCCAGTGCGTCCATATCATTCTTGTACTGGGAAGCCCAGATGTGGACACAGTACTCTGGTTGCAGCTTCACCAGTACTGAGTAGAGCAGAGGGATCACCTGATCACCTCTTTTGACCTCCTGAGAGCATTTTGCCTAATGTAGTCCAGGACGCTGGTAGCCTTCTTTGCAACAAGGGCATATTGATTACTGATGTTCAACCAGGTGTCCACCAGGTCTCCTGAGTCCTTTTCTGTAGAGCTGCTTTCCAGCTGGGTGGCCCCCAGCATGTACTGGTGCCTGGGGCTGTTCCTCCCCAGGTGTAGGACTTTGCACATCCTGTTGAATTTCCTGAGATTTTTGTGAGCCCATTTTTCCACCCTGTCAAGGTTCTTCTGGATGGCAGCATGGCTCTCTGGTGAATCAGCTATACCCCCAGTTTTTTGTCATCTACACTTTACTGAGGGTACACTCTACTGCATTGTGCAGATCATTAATGATGTTAAGTAGGACTAGACCCAGTTTAGACTCCTGGGGTACTCTAGATGTTACTGCCCTCCAACTAGATTTTGAACAATGTTTCCACTACTCTCCGGGCCCAGTCACTCAGTGAGTTTTCTATCCATCCTACTGTATGTGCATCCAACCTATACTTCAACAGCCATATCTTATGGGGGCCAATGCCAATGGCCTTACTGAAGTCCAGTAATGGTGATATCCACTGCTCTCCTCTTATTCATCAGGCTGATCATTTATCCATAGAAGTTTTGCAGGCTGGTCAAGCATGACTTCACCTTGGTGAATCCATGATGAATACTCCTGATGATATTCTCCTTCATGTACCAAGAAATAGTTTCCAGGATTAGCTGCTCCATCAATTTCCCAGGGATTGAAGTGACTGGGTGGATGAGGGGAGAGCAGTGTATGTTGCCTACCTGTATTTAAGCAAGGGTTTCTATACTGTCAAGCTCAGGAAGTGTGTGATGGATGAATGGACAGTGAGGTGGATTGAGAACTGTCTGGATGGCAGAGCTCAGAGTGTTGCAATCATCAACACTGAGTCCAATTGGGGGCCTGTAGCTAGCAGTGTCCCCCAGGGGTACAGGGTCAGGTCCTGTTCAACTTACTCATCAGTGATCGGGAAGATGGAACAGAGTACACCCTTCACAAGTTTGCAGATGACACAAAACTGTGAGGAGTGGCTGACACAGCAGATGCCTGTGCTGTCATTCGTAGGGACCTGGACAGGCTGGAGCATTGGGTGGTAAGGAACCTCATGAAGTTCAACAAAGGCAAATGCAAGGTCCTGCACCTAAGGCAGAATAACTCCATGCAGCAGTACACATTGGGAACTGACCTGCCAGAAGGCAGCCCTGTGGAGAAGGACCTGGGAGTCATGATGGACAGCAGGTTAACTGTGAGCCAACATCTACCTGGACTTGTGCAAAGCATTTGACACTGCATCCCATGATATCCTTGTCTCTAAACTGAAGAAACATAGATTTGATGGATGGACCACTTGGTGGGTAAGGAATTGGCTAGATGGTCATACTCAAAGAGTTGTAGTCTCAATGTAGTCTCAACGGTTCAATGTCCAAATGGAAATCAGTAATGAGTGGTGTTCCTCAGGGGTCAGTATTGGGACCAGTACCATTTAACATCTTTGTTGGTGATATGGACAGTGAAATTGGCTCCACCCTCAGCAAGTTTTCCCATGACATTTAGCTGTGTGATGCAGTTGACATGCTGGAGGGAAGGGATACCATCCAAAGGGACCCTGGTAGCCTTGAGAAGTGGGCCTGTGTGAACCGCATGAAGTTCAACAAGGCCAAGTGAAAGTTCTTGCTGATCACAAGGCCAAGTTCTATGATTCTATGACTCTGTTCAGTCTTACTTTCAGTAAGTTTAGGAATGTCACTTCAATGGTATTTCTCTCAAGACTACAACAAAACCCAAGATAAAAAATAAATAAATAAAATAAAAATAATAAATGAAATACAATACTATTGAAATTGTTTGTGGGGTTTCACTGAAGTGTGGATAGTCTCCCAGACATTAAGTGTTCCACCACACCAGAAAATGAACCTGAGGCATACAGAAAATATTCACTCAGAGGAAGTATTCTCAGTAGTACACCTATTTGTTTCATCAGGTTCATATATAGTTTTGTATGATACATAGGAATCATACAAAATACATGATACATTTATTTTAAGAAGCAGAAATTCATTTCAAAGCAATTACTTTCCTGCTTGTCATAAACAAAGGGAAAGTTCTCTGATTTTCTATCAAGACATAGTGCAAGTTATATGAGAACAATGTTTCCCGTAGAGATCTATTGCAATCATAGTTATATTTGTCCAAATCAGCATTCAATTTCATATTATGCAAAGGAATCATAAGAAGATGAGTTTGTATTATATCTTTACGCAAAAAAACTTAGGACTTTGCTAGGAATCTAAGTTGTGGCTGTAAATGTGACAGTTTCCTGGGAATCTCTTTTTCCTTTGGGCATTGTAAATTTTATCAAAAACACCCCAGATTTTCTCATATTTCAGAATAGAGCACATGGAAGAATTTCTTAAGGTAGACAGGGATGGTATGTGAGCACTGATATGTAGTTCATTTGTACTTTGCTGAGATTTTCCCTCTAAAGAGCAAACAAGTAGTCACTGTTTCAAAAAGGTCCTCATAATAAAACAGCCATAGAAATACTAGTGCAACTGCTTTTAAAAAATGACCCTCTCTAACTTTGAGTATGTTATTAAGACTAAATTCTTCACTGAAATGAAAATGGAGGTAAGAAGAGAAAATTCTGCCACTTTGTAAAGATGTGTACATTTATGTGAGTTCTGACTTTCCAATGCCCTTTATTTTCATCTCATATGGCTATGTAGCAGAATGTTTTCTTTTGAATAAAGATGCCAATAAAAGAGACATTCAGCTTTCAGTGGAATTAAAATGCCAGCACTCAAAATATAGTTACACAGGGATCAGTTTCTCTTTAAAAATTAAATAAGACATCTAAGAGAAGCTATAGTTTTTGTGTATTTATTAGACATTAAATAGTGACACTGGAGAAAGTGAATCACTAAAAGAGTTAAAGCATTTTAACCGTATCATCTATGGATAGATTAAGTTTTTATTCTACTTTTCTGATTTTAAGGAATAAATGTATTTTAGCATAACTTACATGATTTGTGACTGTAGAAGAAAAAATAACAAAAATTAAAATGTCTGGATTTTCTAATCCAGAGTGATAACCAAAACATTAAAAAAAAAAAAAAAAAAAAAAAAAAGATTTATACTTAAATTTGGACAATGGAATGAATGGTGCAATAGTGTTCTTGTTGTTGCTATGTTGAAGTTTGAAATCCTGCTAGAAGGAAAAGCAAGAAAAAAACAAGTATTTTTCTATAGGCCCCATCGGATTGTAGTCTGAGATTTCTCAAATCAATCAGCCTGTTTACATTGTGCATCTTTATGCATAATACATAAAATACCTTATCTAATTGGAAATTCAGAAATAAATTCAGAAAATGAAGACAGAACATTGTCCATCTCTCCCAAACACACACACACACAAATAAAGATAAAAATTATCATACTTTTGCTTGATTATACTGTCCTTGAAATTCTTCCTATTGTGAACTGGTGAAGCTCTGAAGTAGTTTGAAAACAAGAAAAAGCGTTCTGCACAACTTTGTAGAAGTGGAACTGGTGGGTTTAAATCTAGGAGCCCTACTGAAAGAAAACTAAAACAAACGAGTGTTTGGCCTTATATTTTCTTGCAGAGACGATAACAGCATGTTACCTTCCCAGCTACAGGCAGACACAGCTATTATGGACTGTGTTGTGAGGTGGGCTGAGGAGAGGTAACTGAAAAAAAAATACAGTTAGTAGCAAGTATCAAAAAAAATAACTTTAGAATCATAGAATCATAAAATATCCCAAGTTGGAAGGGGCCCATAAGGATCAGCAAGTCCAACTCCTGGCTCCACATAGGTCTACCCAAAAATTCAGATCATATGACTGAGAGCATAGTCCAAACACTTCTTAAACTCTGACAGGCAGTGACTATGTCCCCGGGGAGCCTGTTCCAGTGTGTGATCACCCTCTCAGTGAAGAACCTCTTCCTGATATCCAGCCCTAACCTCCCTTGTAGTAGCTTGACACCATTCCCTCGAGTCCAGTCATTGGTCACTAAATAGAATAGATCGGCGCCTGCCCTTCTACTTCCCCTCATGAGGAAGCTGTAGACCACAATGAGTTCTCCCCTCAGCCTCCTCTTTTCCAGGCTAAACAGGCCAAGTGACCTCAGCCACTCCTCATATGTCTTCCCCTCTAGTCTCTTCATTATCTTAGTAGCCCTTCTATTGACACTTTCCAATAGTTTCATGTCCTTTTTGTACTGTGCTGCCACAAACTGCACACTGTACTCGAGATGAGGCAGCACCAGCACAGAGTAGAGCGGGACAATCACTTCCCTTGACCAACTAGTAATGCTATGCTACTTTGGAGCTTTTGTTGAACACAAGCCAGGAAGCAACTGGAAAAACATTATTTGATTATAATATCAGAATAGTTAAAAGACTTCCTGTGTACCTTCACTAAATATATGAGTATCTATTTTTTTCAGTTGGATTGGATCCTGATGCAATTTGACAGCATATTTCACTAATAGTTGTGCCTGCCTGCAACTGAGGAACTAGCACAATCGAAGCAAGGTTGCAATATATGGCTAGAACACAATGGTCATAAAATAACAATGCCTACCTGCTGTGGTCTAACCCAGAAAGCAGCTAAGCACCACACATCTATTCGCTCACTCCCAACCTCACCCACCCCAGAAGTGGGATGAGGGAGAGAATCACAGAAAAAAAAAAAGAAAAAGAAAAAAAAAAAAAAAAGAAAAAAAAAAAAGTGAAAGCCCATGGGTTGAGATAAAGACAGTTTAATAGGGCAGAAAATTAGGGTAATAATAATAATAATAATAATAAAAACATGAAAAGCAGGTGATGCATAATGCAATTGCTCACCACCAATACAATTGCTCAGCCCCCCTTCAAAGCAGTGACCTCCCTAGTTTTATTGTTAGTCTTGATGCCAAATGGTATAGAATATCCTTTCATGAGGAAAGTGTGAGAAACATGGGTCTGTTCAGCCTTGAGAAAAGAAGACTGAGAGGGGATCTTATCAATGTCTATAAATACCTTAAGTGTAGGAGACAAAGGGATATGGCCAACCTCTTTTCAGAGGTTTTTAGGGACAGGGCAATGGCCACAAAATGGATTACAGGAAGTTCCACACCAACATGCAAAAGAACTTCACAGTGAGGGTGACAGAGCACTGGAACAGGCTGCCCAGGGAGGTTGTGGAGTCTTCTCTAGAGATATTCCAGGCCCGTCTGGATGTCTACCTGGGCAACCTGCTCTAGGGAACCTGCCTTGGCAGGGGGGTTGGACCCAATGATCTCTCAAGGTCCCTTCCAACCCCTACAATTCTGTGACTCTGTGATTCCTTTGGCCAATCTGGGCTAGCTATCCTGGTTCTGCCATCCTCCCAGCTACTTGTGCTCCCCTAGTCTCCTCACTAGCAGGGCAGTAGAAAAAGCTAAAAAGTCCTTGGCTTAGTGCAAGTACTGCTCTGCAACAACTAAACCATCAGCATGTTATCAGCATTACTCTCATCCTAAATCCAAACCACAGCACAATACCAGCTACCAGGAAGAAAATTAACTCTATCCCAGCTGAAACCAGAACTCTACCATATAATGAAACTAATGAAACCATATCTTTAATTGCTTGAGCATGCTTCTCTTCCCAGAGCTTCATGCTGTCTGGCTGCAGTTACCTACCCACATATCCAGGTGGCCAGTTTGAGTCTCAGTCCTCAAAATCATTCAGGATCCAAAATGCATTCAGGATTCATTTCATTACAGAGTGGGATTTAGAGCTGAGGTCAGTACTGTAAATTCATCTCCCAGGGACAGATCCCAACAGCTCAAATGTGATAGTGCTGAATGCTCTATTTGTTTATTTTATTTTATTTTATTTTATTTTATTTTATTTTATTTTATTTTATTTTATTTTATTTTATTTTATTTTATTTTATTTTATTTTATTTTATTTTATTTTATTTTATATTTATTTTAATTCTAATTTTTAATTTATAAATAAAATAAAATAAAATAATAAAATAAAATAAAGACATAAGAAAAATAAAGTAAATATTATGTAAGCATTATTATCTTTGAATTACTAGTCTTTTTCTTTGTCATTCAGAACAGTAAAAGTTACTCTTGAGTATAAACCTAAGTTATCACAAAGCTGACATTATTTTCTTGTTTGCTTAGTCCCCAATCTCGTTATCACAGCAAGTACAACACGAATAAACCTGAAATTTACCATTACTGAACCTTTCTCAAAGACAGTGTCAAGTCAGCAATATGATACTTTCTTTCCTTATCTATATAAATACTTTCATCATTTGGGTGTTTCTCACAGTATCTCAACTAAATATACTTTGTGACCACTGTGACTATGGTTGGGTGATAACACTGCAAGATTAAGTCACTTAAAACAAGGTGATTGAATACTTTAAGATATGGAAACTCTTATTTCATATGTCATCCCTCTTAATTATTGATTCTAATATATTCCTGAGTTACATTTTACTCCCATATTGAACATGAATATATATATATATATATTTATTTTTTTTTTTAATGAGATCAGGAGCAGGTCTGAATCCAAGTATGTGTTTATTACAAATACATAGTCAGATAAAAACAGATTAAACAGAATCTTGACATTCTTCAAACATTTTTTTAATACCTTTTCATTCCAATAATTTTAGGAAAAATTATTTTTGTGTCTTGTTTTCTATATACATAATTGTAATCTCATTTGTCTTTTAACCCACCATATGAACTTAAGTGTGAGCCAATGTCTGCAGAAAACAGTGGGAACCTTTCCAAAGAATTCTTCCAATGCAGTTGTTTTAAACTATTTCTTCAGACTACGGCAACAAGTCCCAAGAGGTGGAGATACAAAGTATGATCTATAATCTATTTAGAACTTATGTACATTAGGAGCTGCTAAAATTTCTACATACGTAAGACACCATGGTGTCTTCCTTTGTGTAGAGATTAAACTGAAAAATTCATCAATTCAACAATTGTATTGCATATGTAATAGGCCTTGATTTCAGTTTTGTAGAAATCTTTAGCAGTAAGTAGTTGCCAGTTGAATATGTAAGAAAAACTTCAGTGAGGAAAAAATAGTCAATTCTCAGCGCTGGAAAGTTAATTTTCTCATAACTGAAAATCATCCTTAATTCAGAAATGTTGAATCCACAATACTATAGTAAATGAATGATATATTTCTATTTTAAAATCATTATGTTCAGAATTAGGATTGCAAGCTGTTTGTTTTCCTGTGTTAAATTTAATAGCTAGATCCAGAAAATATTAGCAAAATTCAGTTGTTCCACTGAATGCACTAAGAATGCAAATATATGTGAGGTTACTTGCCTGAATATATTCTTGTTGAATTGTGTCCTAACATTTTGATTTTCAGGGTAGAGAGTCTTCATTTAGATACATGATATATTCTAATGGGAGTCTTGCTGTTAAATCTCTGTAAATCCCCATGAAAATTAAGGCAGAAGAAAAGGTATTTAAGTATTTACTTATAGTAGCACCATAGTTATTATGATGGATAAATGGCTAAACCTATTTGACTTTTTTAAAGAATAGAACTAAAGCTACTTTGCTTCTTTGCTATGCAGAAAAAGAAAAAGAAAAAAAAATTGCAAAGGTGTGGTTGTTAAGTTTGTTAAGAATATGCCTTTGTATGGTTCATATTGTTTAATTCTGTACTAAAAAACATTTTAATACGTTTGGATGTGTGCATGTATTTAATAAGGTCTGTAAAATTTCTGTGGTTCCTCTAGCTACCATTGGACATCACTGCTACCTGTTCTTCAACACTGTTTGTGATTTGGATATTTGAAAATGCGGTTAGTAGAGAGACACAGGTCAATGTTACCCATTTTCTTAACTACAACTCAGCTGTTATTATTTATCTCCTTATATTACGACAACTTATTGTCATTTATTTACTTCCCAATCCATACAAAGGCAAATATAAACTATTCTCAAAGGCATTGAAAACGTCATATTTTCAGATATATTGACCATATTTCAACTTCTACCTTGTTTTCTGTTTTTTTTTTTTGTTGTTGCTGTTGTTGTTGTTTTGTTTTCTTTTGTTTTGTTTTGTTTTCTCCTACTGTACAGTCCATTTGCCGTCACTGCAGAAATCTCTCTAGTTTCCACTGTCTGAAGATTACTTTTATTTGTCACTCAGTATGTCTTTATTCCATTCTCATTTGAAATTTCTTACATCTTTCATCTTTTTCTAGAATAATATAGGTTAAATTAAACTTAGTCTAGAAGTATTTATTATCATCCCATAGCAACAAATTGGTGATTGGGTAGGTCACTAAGGTGACTAAGCTGAACTAAGGTTCCCAAGCTGTACTTCTATTAATTATGTAAAATTAATCTTAGGTCTTTCCAAATCAAAATCCAAATACCATGGGGTTTACATGGCGAGGTTTTGGTAGTAGAGGAGAGAGAGCTGTTAGGGGTGGCCTCTGTGAGCAGGGCCCAGCAGCTGCCCCATGTTACAGAAGAGCCAGCTCCAGCCAGCACCAAAAGGGACCTGCTGCTGGCCAGTGCTGAGCCAGTGAGCAACACTGGTTGGGCCTCTGGGAGAGCAGATTTAAGAAAAGGGGGGAAAAAAATGTTGTGCAGCAGCAGCTGGGAGAGAGGAGTGGAAAAATGTAGAAAGAAACAATCCCACAGACACCAAGGTCCATGAAGAAGGAGGGCAGAAGGAGCTCAAGGCCCCAGATCAGAAGTTCCCCTGCAGTTTCTGGAGAGGACCATGGTGGAAAAGGCTGTCCCCCTGCAGTCCATGGAGTACCAGATCAGAGGTCCATGCTGCAGCCTGCAGAGAGTCTACAGAGGAGTAGACTCTGAGCCGGACTTTCAGGCCATGAAGAAAAGCCCACGGTGGAGCAGGAGTTCCTGCAGGAGCTGCTGCTTGTGGGGAACCAATGCTGGAGCAGTCCAAACCTGAACAATGGACTGTGGTATAGACCCATTATGAAGCAGTTCTTGAAGAGCTGCTGCCTTTGGAAATCCATGCAGGATCAGTTCAAGAAGGCTGGCATCCCATGGGAGGGACACCACAATGGAGCAAGGGCAGAGAGTGACCGTGAAAGAGTGGTGGAGACAATGTGTTAGGGACTGACCACAGCCCCCATTCCCCATTCTCCTGTGCCACTCAGGGTGGAGGACATAGTACAGGGTGGGTGGGGAGGGAAAGCTGTTTGTAGTTTACTTTTAGTTTCTCACTGTTCAAGTCTGCTAGTGATAGGCAATAAATTATATTAATCAGAGTCTGTTTTGCCCATGACAATAACTGGTGAATGATCTCACTTTCCTTATCTCAATGCTTGAGTCCTTTTTCATCGTATTTTCTCTACCTCTTCCTTTGAAGATGGGCAGTAAGAAAGCAGTTGTGGTAGAGTTTAGCTACCCATTACTGTGAAACCACTGCAACTCATTGAGTGAAACAGAATTTGATATCCTTATAACATGAGTACATACACAGATATATAAATTTTATTATTATTTGAGAATATGGAAGATAATATTGAATTTATGATTTTCTGGTATATTATTCTCCCAACCTCAGTTGGAGCAAATAAAATACAAATGGGAGAAACAAGGTCTATATCTCTAGTCATTGCACAGGTACATCAGGTTGCAAAGCAGCTTTATATGTGCAAAGCTAAGAAAATCCAAAGATTTTTTCAAAAAGCAGTCACAGAGGAGAAGGATGTCTTTTGGATAAGGCCCTGTTGATCAGGAAGAAAATTGTGCTCTACATTTTTGTACTTCCAAAGACTTTAAGAAGTCAGATCTTGAAAACCTTTTACTTGACATGTCATGATTCCTTAAGTAAATTATAAATTGATTTTGTTAGATTTATTTGACTGTGTCTATACAGTTCCCTTTTCAGAGTCATCACTAATTGAAAATGTGCAATTATCATAAGATATACATTTATCTTGCTGTTTAATAGTGCTTTCTATGTGTTAATAAATTAAATAATAAAATAAATAAAAAGTCTTGCTGTGTTAATAAATTACTACTTTATCACATATATCTACATTACATTCAGATATTGAAATCAAACACCCACATGAAGACATGAATCATTTCTAAAAAAAAAAAAAAAAAAAAAAAAAAAAAAGCACCTATTAAAGTTAAATCACTAAAAAGAAGCTTTGAGAGATTTGAGAAATACAAACCTGAAGACATATATCATATATCAAAATAATATATCTGTTTCCTCTGTACTGTATTTCATTAAATTTTGAAACAGTATACAATTTTTTCTACATAGTTGGAAATATCTCACTTTCTAGAATAGGGATGCACAAAGGGTAATAGTGATGACCTTTAAGGGAAAAACATCTTCAAATATTTACTGTGCTTAAAAAATCTGTCAATAATACATTTTCTTTAAAATTCAAGAGAGAAATAATATCAGAAGAAAAACTATATCATTATAGGAACCTTTTACACAAAATATTTTGTGACAGAAAACTGACTGTAGCACAAAATATTTATTGCAGGATTTACAGTCATTTTCATATGAGGTAAAGAATTTAAAAGTTTCATATACATGGTTTTACCATTCCATGCCCCACCAACTTATATGATAAGTTCTTCAGTCTATGGAAGTGATGTAAATAACTTTTAAGAACAAATAAGGATTATTATGTGTCATTAACAGTGAAGATAGTTAACAAATTAAATGCATTACTTGCCAGCAAATTTAACTGCCTTGATTATTATGATTAATACTGGTATGTGAACTATTCCAATCATCATAATGCAAAAGCAACAATATTGTGTAGGAATGTTAACAGTGTGAATTCATGTTAATGTTTATTCATATTGATATTATCCTCTCTTTGGCTGTACAAAATGCTTTCAGCATCTCCCTGAGTACTTTCCATTGGCTCATTTCTGTTGGATTTGTTCTCCAGTGCTTCCTTGTACACTGGCCTTCTCTAACTTCCACATTGAAACCATTCCTCCCCTGTATTTTGAGTACTCTTATCCATCTCTTGTCTTATCTTGTCCTATCACTACGCTCCCTGTTAAACTGTCACTCCAGTCTGTCAGTCCAGCATCTATCCAGTCTGTATTACTTTAACTTTTCAAAACAACTTATTTATAATGTGTATTCTTGTTTATAATGTTTATTATCTTTTTTTCCTTCTAAAAACATAACTACTATTTGATTCAGTGTTCAATAAGTTATTGAAGCATAGAGAAGAAACAAAGTAGAAAGGCATTTTATTTAACAGATATTTTAAAAGAAAAAAAAAAAAAAAAGTTTTATCTTACTTGTTAAAGGAAGATGAGAAGTTTTCTATTAACTAGGCTGGGAGCCTTAGGGGCCACTGAACATTTTTTAATTGCATATTTAATTAACAATGTGCTAGAGAACTGGTGTTCAGCTTTTCTGAAGCTCATAGCTCCTGACAAATGTCTGCTTTTAAGCCATTTTGTGGCTTGAAATGATTTCTTAAAAGTGTGTTAAACAGAGGAAGCTTTAATTTTGTCTGTTTTCACTTCAAAGGGATGTTATTGTTCTAGCAATCCTGCTGTAAAAGCAAGGTGAAAAGATATGTTCAAAAGTAAGCATTTTCAAGTAAAATAAGGTTACTACAAGAATAACTTTAAAGGAGTCTAACAATTTATGGTTCTGCCTAGTTCAGCAGCAACAATGGAAGATGAAAATGTGAAAGAAGAATGGTATTACATCTGAGTGCTCAGTTCACAGTTTGCAAAAGCTACAGTTTATCCAGTGGCTGCAGCTGAAGAGGATTAAATATGTTTCTCTTGTAGTCTGGGTAGAACAATGTTGACAGCACTGGCTGATGTTGTCAGGATTCTCAGAATTTGCTCTAAACCTGGACAAAATTTGACAAGTCCACTATATCTTCTGCTCACTGCTCAGCCACATTGTTTTTATCAAAAGTTTGTCTACAGAAGTTCGCCTGAAATTTAGGTTGCCTTTATCTTGCCTCTGAGGTAAAGGAGGCAAAATGGGTAAAGGAGGGATGCCACAACACAATCCGATAGCACTTCATTTAAGGTATGAGTACACATAAGTTATATCTGGAAAAAATACTTCTGAAACTTTGGCTAAACCAGCAGAGGTGTTGATTTTTTAATGAAACACAATATTTGAATAAGTACGGTCTCTTTGAAGAAGAATGATAATACTTCTTGTTGTTTTCCATGACAAGCCCAGTTTTCAAGGCAGTTTGCATTAAATAAAATGGTAGAAATGCATGAAAATTTGTTAATTAAACTGCATTTTTTAACACTGGAAAATATGTATGTGCTGAAAGACAAATATTTAATTTAATTATATGTTATATTAGAACTTACAGCTAAATAAAGAGAGTGTACAAATGTCTTTTGATACACACAAAAGAGAAACCTACCAAAATTGACATGTTATATTAAGGGTCACAAAACTTTGTAAGAACAGGAAAATACCAATGCATTGGTGTTCTTGTTTCACACTCTTAATAACATAGTCTTTAGATTCCATGGAGTATGTCTAATCAAATAAATCAATCTGTGCCTTTCATGACTAGTAAAATCCAATAAGTAGTGCCAAGGCCTTGTATTAATAACAGAGCTGATTTTTTTCTATATTCATGTGTGAACCGTATCCATACTTTATGATGGTCCATTTGTTTGATGATAGGAGAAATGTGTATGAAGACAGGAAATAAAGTTTGTCAGAAAAAACTTAACTTGAAATAAGAATAAGCTTGGATACCACCCAAATGAAAGGTCTTCTGAAGCATTTCCATTTCATTTCTCTCATCCACTACTAGTTGTTAAACTTATCCAAAATGCAGACCTATTAAAAGTATTTTATGTTTGAATGCTCAAAAATTGGTCTTCTGATAGCAATATTTATAATTATCTCCTGTTCTGCAATTTTACTTTATTATTGTAATTTAATTTAATATTCAATATTATTTTTACTATTCTTTAATATTTGTTTATACACAAACTGCAACAGTAAAAACTAACCAGATGCTTCAGATTTGGCTGTGGGAAAGAGCTAACTAACATAAACTGGTAGATGACTTCATGCAATGGCCAGAAGTGACATCACTGCTAATACTATGTACAAGAACAGTATTCATGCCTTTACTCATGACTTATATAAACAGAGTTGATACATTTTTATGTAATTGTAGTAGGATAGCTCCATTCACAACTTTTTCAATGGAAACAGAACTGTATAGTTTCATTGATTACTCTTCCAATTTTAAGATTAATACAGGTATCACTGTGCAGAGTTCAGTCTTGTTACTTGCTACACAAACATGTAAATCACAAATGGAAACTGTGAGGTGTGATGAGCTCCACTGTTGTCAGTATTACAGTGATGCTCAGTTCTATGTTTCCACATCAAAACCAAACAGAGCTGATTCTCTAGTAACCTGTTCTTGGCATAAAGAGAGCCCTGAGGGAAAGTTGGCTGTATTAGCCTAAATCCTGTTAAAAAGAGATAATGCTTGCTGGCAAGAGAAGTAGTGGCTGATGTCTAGGACTGCACCTTCTGCTGAAAGCACCTGCCAATGATGTTTCCAGTTTTTGATGTTTCCAGTTTCCAGCCCTAAACTCCTATTGGATTGTTGCTGATTTTGGATGCACAGAGAGCTGCAGTGGCTGAAAAGTTGGTAACACCAAGTAGCCAAAGGCGACTCAAAAAATTTTTGCCATGATATCTTTCCTTTCTCTCTCATGTTCTCAGACAAAGTTAAGCTTCTCAAATACTATACGGGTGGGATGATCCTTTTAGTAACGTATTTGAATATGTGGAGTTCATTATATACTAGATATTACACAAAAAGAAATTGAAAGAAGTCCCTGATGATTCTGTTCATCCTAGAGTTTACTGGGAGAGATCAAAGATGACTGTCTTTGTGGTCCTCCAGTCTAGGGACATCCATTGCATTTACTAAAAAACTATTTTTGAGAATTCTGCAAAGCCTTGTCACCCAACACAATGGAGGACAGGCAGATTCCTAAGGAGTCCTTGGCAGAATGATAATTAGATACTGGGTTGTGGTTATAATTAAAGATTTCTTATTACATCAGAAAAAAAAAAAATAGTAATCAGCGTATCTTATTGTTTACTACCTCTAGCACTTAGTGTAGCTTATAGGTGCACAGATTTTCTAGAATTCTCAGTTACACGGGCTTTACTGTCACCTAAACAGACCCTCGGCAGATCAAGTCAAATTCTTATCAATCAGTGCACAATACATCCATAACCTCATGTAAAAGAACGAGGCACTCACTTGATGAAGAAAATGACAATGGAGGTGTCCCTAGCCACTGGGAAGTGAGGTGAGGTGGGACATAGGGAGAAGAAGGGAAGGGAAAGGAGAGATGAGGTTTTGCTGTCCAATAGCAGTTCTGGTCTAAGTCCCACTTTGGGCTTGCTACTGCCTGGTTTAATAGACAGTGCTCCCTGTGCTGTTATGCTTTCCTGTGCTGTTGTGCTTCCCAGTTCTGGGACAGGTGTCACCAACTCCTGGTAACCCAACTTATTGACAACACTGATGGGCTTAACCACCCTGATGGTGCGTATTCCCCATACCTTCCTGGTGACGCAACACTTGTGTCTTGACCACTCTTGATCACTCTGGCTATGGGTGTCCTCACACCTACAGCCAGAGAGGGGGAAAGAGAAGGGGATAGAATGTGCATTAAGTGTACATTAAGAGCCTGCTAACATATCATAGATATTTGCCTTATTGTTGGTTATGCTAACCATACTGCCAAGGCTCAGGAGCATGCGGTACCAGTCACAAGTGTCCATAGTTAAGGTATGTAATGAAGTTGAAACTATCACCTGTCACTATCATTTCCATTAAAAGATCTAGTGAATGAGTCACCTTGCAAAAGAAAAATCATCTGGGAATTCTGTTGCACCACCACAGAAAATTTAAGAATCAGACTTTTTGTCTTTATCTCAATTATTTTTTATCTCGATTGACATTTTAGAGATGAATAATAGAAAATGAAATACAGTTGAAAGCACTATGAATAAATGATGCTTTACTCATTTCATATTGGTTCCATGTTCTTAAAGCTTTTTAGTAACCAAATTAGTTAACACATCTTCACAGACACCGATAAGGCTTGTACTGAGAAATGTCTTAAATGAAAAAGGATCAAAAAACAGGCTGACCGCACACCATACTGTCTTGGACTACTGAAATATTTTACTTAGAGCCATAACATTCAGTTTTACCGTTTAGAAATGGGCAAAACATGTTGCTTACTAAAAACTACTCTCCTTTCAAATAAGACCTTGCTTATTTCCAAGATTGTAGCATCAAAGCCAGGAGAAAAAAAAAAAAAAAAAATAGAAATCATCTTGCAGTATTGAATAACGTCTTTTAAGGCTCCAAGATTAAATCTTTCTACTTAATTTAGAAAGAAATGTTGTCTTAACATTGGTTAAGATCCTCAGGCAAAATTTCTGCAACATCTTTGATAGATTTTACATCACATATAAATCTACTTTATTTACATGCATTGTTTTTATAAAAGGAAACATATAACCTTTATAAACGATTAAACTGGCAGAACACAGATGCTTCCTATTTTTGTTCTTCCAAACTATTCTGGAAAAAAAAAAAAAAAAAGCTATATGTATTTCCAGTTTTTTAGTTGGTTGGTTGGTTAGTTGGTTGGTTTGCTGCTGTCTGTGAAGAGATGTGAATTATTTTGTGGGCCTTACAAAGGGCTCCAGAGCATGCAGAGCATGCTTCCAGTTTCAAGAGGCCTCAGGGGACTGGCATGTGCTTTTGAATGCCACTTGAAGGAGTGATGTCCTAACATCAACCAGAATAAAAGACATGAAAGGCATAGTTAGTGTGCTACTGGATTTAATCCATAGAGAATTAGAGGACATCAGAAACATGACAAGAGAGAAGTATAGAAATATGCTTCTATATAATATATAAAAATATGGAAAGAAATCTGTAATTAGATATGAAAGACAAAGAAAATCTGAAAGGATTCAGCATAGTAGGTGAAGCAAGATGGTATTGCACTCCACCACATTTTCTAAGAAAGATGTTCATTTTCAATGACAACATCTATATTTTTCCTTGATTTTATTTTCTGACACCACCCAACTTTTGCTTTACAGAAAGTCAGTCTGCTTCATGGAATCTTCAAGAACTCACCTTATAAAAGGAAGCCTTTCCTTTTATAAGAGCAGATGATTGTCTGCATCTAACAAGGCACCTTCTTCTATCTCATGATTTTCATGAAGTTCCTTTTTTTGCACGTATTGAGAGCTAGTGGCATGAAAGGCAGTTTTCTAACAGTTAAGTTCAGCAGGAGTTCTGAAAGGTAAGATATTATCAATTATGTGATCATGTGTCACTAAGTGTCAGAGATGCTGCTTCACACACAGAGCCTAATGTTATCTTTTCATAAAACAGCAGATCCTGAGTCAACAGGAACTGAGTGGCATACTCCCATTTTCACACTTACCTAATTCATTAGAATTGCTAGAGAAATGATCACAAGTTGAACACTTATGCTTATATAAGTGTGTCCATATGTATGCATGTATGTAAGTGTGTATGCTTCAGAATGTGTTCTAATTGTGTTTGTTGTTGTTGTTTGTTTATTTGTTTGTTTTAAATTCACTTAACTTGATATCATAGACGTTGGTTGTAATCTATTGATCTTTTTGTCTGACCATTCCCTCTATGTCTTAAAATCAGATCTGGATTCAGCAGGCATTTGCAAGGAAGAACTCAGAGACCAGACAGTGATTTGTTTTTTCTTTCTACATCAGCATAGTTTTGTCAGTGTTGGATTTCTAACATCTTTGAGACAGTGAGGTGTAATAATTGAGTTTAAATTAATTTTTCATTTTCCTAACTTATAATTAAGAGAGATGCACTGTAGTAGGCTACATACAAAATGTAAATACTTTATTAAGGTTGGTTGCAATATCTACAATTGAAATAAAGGATTTCTGTTTTGTTGTGTCACATTCATTTCTTTCTTCCATCTCTCCGAAGGTCTCTGATTTTGTCATGACATTTTACATTTCAAATTTAGTAACCATTTTTTTCTGTATAATCCCATTTTATATATAGTGTGAAAGATAACTGTCATACACTTTGATTAAGTTAATCTAAATCTAAATAATTTAAGATGATTTTATTAATCTTTCACTTGCTAATTTCCCCCTTGTTATCCTGCCTTTACAAAGAATGAAATCAAAATTGTGTGTGTATGGAAAATTTCCAAATCAGAATGCACTAATTATTTATTTTATGGCAAAAATATTTCCAGAGGGTATTTGTTTGTTTATTTGCTTGTTTGTTTTTGGTTTTGTTTTTTTTTTTAATGAAGAGTAGGATGCTCACCTTGAAAAATAAATATGGTCTATTTTTTTAGGAAATTCCAAAACAGCAGCTAAAGCCCCGGGACTCCTGTTTTTTTCCTGAACAGCAAAGAGCTGACTCATGTAGTTCATGACTTCTTGATTGGCCTCAAATAGCAAAAAGAAATCACACAAAGGGAAAACCACCCTTAAACCTTTCAGCTGTGTAAGTATTTGACATCTGAAATTCAGTTCAAAGGGAAACACCTTTCCCCTTTCCTTCTGTGACTGAATTTCTGGAGCAAATGATGCCTAAGCAGCTTGGCAGTACTAATTAGGGAAAATATAAAAGAACATAAAAAATTTATAACTTGACTACACATGGTGTTGTGCTATGAAGTCTTGCACTTCATGACTGATTCTGCCTGAGACTTGATGCAGAGAATATATGTATTTGCACTTTGAAAAGGAATGAGAGTGATTGCTTAAGCAAAAACTAGTCTATAAAGTTTGCTACTTGGACAAGTCTAAAAGCTGTGGTGTATAATAGAAAATTAATAGTTATATATTCTTCAGACTCCTATGCATACACAGTGGGAAGCAACAACAGTCATTTTTCTTCCTTCTTTTCTCTGTTTTCTCTGAAACATGCATTTAATCCTATTATAATTAATATTATAATATTAATTATAATTTATATTATAATATTAATTATAATTTATATTATAATCCTATTATAATTAATATTATAATCAATTCTGGACTTCCCTTAAGTGTTACTCTTTTCTACTTGATATCTTGTGACTCCCACAAGCACACAATATGTATCAGGGAGCAAAATTTTTGATTTTTGAAAGAGACCACACAAATCTTCGTATGGTGTACATATTAACAAGTAGGAAACCGTATGTGTGATATGTTGTTCATCTTAAATAAAATGAAAGGGATCATTTTATTCCTAAAGCTATATCTACCTCAGGTAAATTAGAGTTGGGCCATATCTGATATCCAAGCAAAGAGAATATAACCTTTTTATTATCATTATTTATTTATTTATTTATTTTGTTAAGGACATCAGTGAATGGATCAGAGAAGAAATAGAGATTGGGAGCTGAAGTTTGCCCATCAAAGTCTTTTGGATATCCTCTATCCTTTTCTTCAATTATTCTTTCGAACACATAATTCCCGACATCATAGTGACCTTCCTCCAACAGTAAAACTGGAGTCTCACTGGATATTCCCTGTTGATGAGAAAAGCACTCTGGGAATGAAAATGTGCAGATTTTAATCCTATCAAGACTATAAGGGGGGAAAAATAGATAGAATCAATCTGTATTTCTGTATGATATTTCTGAGCATAATCATATACTTCAAAGACCTAGAAGGAGGACCCTAGCTTTGTAGATCCCACCAACCTCAGACAGAAGACATTAGACAGATTATTAATTATCTCTGTCAAATTTTTCACCAGAAGTTTTCTCACCTGTCAAAAAAGCTGCAGAGGTTTTTTTGTGTCATCAAGTCTTCTGAATTTAAATCTGGGTGTTCAAAAACTGGTTGGATTTCATCATAAGTGTTAAGATGGTCTTCAAACACAGAAAATTGCTTTGTATTTGTATCTTTTGATTGACTGATTTGTATTTGTATCTTTTGTAGAGAAACGAGATAATTGTGAATGTGTATACTGGGCACTAGATTCAGTGACAAATCTGAGAAAGGAATCCTGATTACTTACTGCAAGTAAGCCATTAGAGATTTATGGGTTACCTTCTTTATAAATGTGTAGGGAAAGATCTTTTAAAATCATATTTCTTATTTTAAGAGAATTTAAATTCAATATATATATATATTTATCCATCTTTGATACCTTATTTTTATGTTTTATATATTCTTTTTAAGATAAAGAATATTTAATAATTTCTATTCACATTTTATTCACAGGTCACAGAATCCTGTGATGTGGATCTAGTAAGTAAAAAGCTTTTCTTTTTACTGCCTCATTTTCTTTTGATTTAAAGCTTAACACACATTGATAGTGATTTCACAATGTCATGAACAATGTCAAAGAAATTTTTAAACTCAATTATGAATTTTATTCAAATCCCACATTAGCCTCTATTAAAATTCAGTTTTATTAGCAGTGGCATTTGGCCACAGTCTAAGAATATTCAGAGTTCTAATCAAGCTTTAGTTTATCCAGGAAGACTAGTCTATAAGGCATGCTTTCAGGACGTTACTCTATGAATCCAATTTAGTGTGTCCAGAAGGGAAGAAATGAACTGTAATATAACAGGGATGCTTCTTTGCTAATCTAGAGCTCATTGCCATATAAAAAACAGGATTGATTAAAATGCATCTTTAAATTCACAAATGCCACAAATATCAGATGGATATAAATGTTATCCTACAAATTACGTGCTATTGGAGAGGGCTCCATCTTAAAAGATGGTGACTGGTGGCAACAAGAGTCTGAGAAACCTCTCTCTCTCCCCTGAAGTTCATCATAAACTGAAGACACCTGGAACCTCAAAGGAAGTTCTCAAAGGAGCAAGCCAAAAGCTTACTAGAAAATTTGTCCAGGTGCCATCCAGGGATGATGGTCACGGGGAAGATTTATTATTGTTCAAATGTGCTTTATGTTTTGCAGTCAGAAACAAGAAAAACTGGTTTTCTTTAAGATCTCTCAGGGTATTTACAAGAAGTTTTCATTGTTATACCTTCTGTTTAAGCCTGCAAGAGAAAAGACCTTTGCATATTATGGAAGAGTCAGAAAATACATAAACTATGTCATCAAAAATGGCAAGAGGAGTTAATATTGTAAATGCTAGAACCCTTCTCTTTTCAGTGAAAGGAAATTAAACATAGGAGGAATTAAATATGGAATCTGATATAAATCACAGAAAGGTAAATAAAAATATTTCACTGCCCTTTCTGAGCTTACACAAGGGCTGCAGTTACTTATTTAATCAAAATGTTATTCATTCTGTTAGTCTCTTTGTCCTCTGGGGAACTGGGAGCAGCTCCACACCTATCAATAGACAACTTCAAATGCTCTTGACTGATTGCTATTTTTCTCAGTGCTCTGGAAATTAAAAAAGCATTTCTCTCATCTTTTTATACAAAAATTTAATACCCTTTTAACCCCTCCAGAAATCAAAGGAAGGACTGAGTGTTGAGAATACCTAAGCTTTCATGTAGTTGATATTAACCTATATAAATAAAGACTACAAAGACATCTTCAGTGTTCATGAACTCACCTGAAAATAGTTTCACATTTCAGCTGTATTAAGAAAAGTTATTGCCAGTGAAGTTAGTGTAGGATTTTAATTTGCTCTAGAAACCTAAAATAATACTAAAAACATATATATGCGCTATAAACTTATATATAAATATATATAATATATATAATATTATATATTATATTATATATAATATATAAAAATATATAATATAATATGATATATATTCTATATTGTATATAGAATATATATTATGTATTACATAATATATATATAATAATATAACATAACTTAACATAACATAACATAATATAATATATATTATATGTATTATATTATATTATATTTTATATATTATATATATGAATATATATATATTATGAATATAAACATATAAACATATATATATATAACTGTTATATTTTAAAGACAGAAATATACTTTTCCTCAGTTATACCATAACAAAATACACGTATTACCATATTTTACTTATTTTTTAAATAGTGTGACACCTATCATCTTCAGTCTATGGATAGAGTAAAAGGTATCCAACATACTGCAAACTATGTCTCTTTGCAGCTTACTATTGCCATATTTCTGGGGAATAAAGAGTTGAGATAACACATTATTTTAATCTGGATAAAATTTTCATCAAAATAGTTTGAATAGTTAGGTGAGGATGACTTTCTTTTTTTTCATTTTCCTTTTGAATCTAAAATGAGGAAACATAAAATGTTTTGCAGTTTTCCCCTAGATAAATCCTTGATAGTTGAGTTCTGTACAAAGATATATTTGAAACTACTTTGTATAACCAGTACTTTTTTTTTGGTCCAGTGAGGGAATTGATAAAATTAAAGTGTGAAACTTAAAACCAAAATTCAAGGTGAAACATTTTTCATCTAGGTTTACATCATGCTTCCATTAAGTTGTGTTCTCAATAAAAAGTTTAGTGTATAATTTCAGTCGTAAGGCATGAGAAGTATTTTGTTATATCAGCCTACTAGGCTTCTGGCATTGTCATCTAGCTCTTTTTTGTTTGTTTAAACATCTCAGTGTTGAAGAACTGACATCCATCAACTTTTTTGTTTTAGATCAGAAGGAAAGTAACAGTAATTGATTCCAAAAGCTTTTAATACTTTATCATGCTACCAGGCAATGCTTACGTGTTCATAATGAAGGCGAGGAATCAGTTAAGTAAAAGGAAAAAGATTCTCAAACCATAAGATCTTTCCTACAGGAGAAATTTAACATCATTATTTTTGAAATATGACCTTCCCGGCAGCATTTGTAATTAGACTTCCAAATTAGAACTAATATACACTCAAAACCAGTCTCTCTATTACTGAATATATCAACTTCATTCTACAGAAAAAGTGAGCTTTCAAAATAATGTTGGAAACTGTATACTACAGAGAAATATAGATATTCTTCAATCTTAAATAATAATATGTATCATATACTTTGTGAGGCACTAGCATTAATATTAAATGCTGATCCATTTTGCTGTCAGACTTGAAAATAAGATGTAAAGTATGATAAAATAAAATTCATTAATATTAGGAATATTTTTTACTCTTCTTTCTACTTCCTTATATTAGTGCATAGTGAAATAAATATACATATACTGCTGATAAGATAATGGACATATGAAGTTGTATCCAGATTTATTTTTGCAGATAACATGATATAATTTGTACAATATTCATGGTTTGGAGCCAAACTCTGAATCATAAGTTAACTGAAACCTTATGATCACAAAATGATGGGAAACAAGTTGGGAAGATAGCAGGGTATTCTAGAAATCATTACAGAACCTCCCATATCCTGTCATAGTGGATCCAGGACTTCAGAGTACAAGAAAAACAGTTCAAACTACAGGGGAAAAAAATTTGCTTTGTGACACCAAAGTTATTGATAACTCCAGGGTGAGAGGGTTGACATTTCTTAAAGGCTTGTAAAGGACTTTCGATCTTCTTTATTTTTATTTCATATTATTAGATTCTGTTTGATTATTAACTTCTAGGAAGATTACATATCTTTAACTTTTGTCAGAAGTGTACAGAAATCAGTCAGAGTTTAGAGGTAAGACATGTCATTTTCTACCTCTGAGACTGACCTGATGCTCAAAAATGTACTTGTACTGGGTAAAAGTATTGCTCCCACACCTAGAGAGAGAAAGAGAGAGAGAAAGGGCATTCTAGAAAAACATATGAAGGATTATAATAAATCCATTTTCCAGACCACTCTAGCTACCAAAGCATTTATCTTACACACAAAGTCACATGCACTGTACACAATCATATTTTGCACGAGTTCTTGTACACCTTTCACGTGACCCCCAAGAGCCTAAATAATTGACTGAACAAAAGGAATACACCTGGAAGCAAGACTCAAAACATATCCCATTGGTTGTGCCTTAACTGCTAGTAATATAGAGCAGTATATCTGATCCCTTGTTCTCATTTTGATGCTAATATTCTTATATTTGAGTCTCTACAATTATTCAGCAAAGAGAAAAAGCAAGAGATGATTTTGTAGTTCACAAAACTGGTCTTTTAACTGCTAAGGAGCTTTTTTGGAGGATGGCAAAAAGTAACATAGGGGTAGAATCAAACCATTGCTCTTTCCAGGATAATGTTTTTACCATGTCAAGAGTCACACAGCAGTATTTTATCCTTCCTTGTTTTGTATTGCAAGTCAACACAGTTGCCAAGTTGCCATGTAATGAACTCCCTGTTACCTGCTGTATGTACACCCACATTAGAGTTTTATTTCCCATAAAGATTATTTTGAAGCAAATCTCCCAGTAGGATTTAGAAGGATACCTAATATGGTACAGTTTCCAACACACATTCAGTTCATGGAACCAGACAACAGCTATTCCAAAAAGAAATGTTAAACACTGTTTGCAAATCAGGCACTCAGCACCAGCAGCTTTATTGTGCAGATTTACACCTATTTCACCACACTATTTGTTACTGCCTATGTATGTTGCCTAAAATCAGAGCAAGCTAGAAAAAGCTGGGGTACGTTTTCAGTCTGAGTCATGACAGAGCTCAAGCAGGAGCCTAGGATCCTGGCTATGCAAATTGGCTAACTTTTGCACATGGACAAATTAAGGGATTTTGAATGGTTAGCATTTAGTGCTTAGCCTGGGTACATCTATACTAGCAAATAAAACAGAATAACTATATGGGTGCAAATACTGGTACACAGTTATCTATAGCTTTTAGTCATTAGCACACTCCAAACTTTTAGACAGTGGGAAGATGTAGTGCAGGGGAGAGTGCAGGTGAAATACTAATGTCAAGATTACCGAAGCTGTGTTTGGAAGGAAAAGTTCACTTCTTCATTCTCAGGTAATACTGTTGTGATAAAAATTCTTGTCTATGACAGCTGGGCTACTCCAGAATAATACGTTGTGAGAGAAGTGGGAGAACTCTTCAAGAAGGGATCTACAAGAAAAGAGTTCATACAGATTTTTAACTCTTCAGTAAATTCCTTTTATGTTAAATTCCTGAGTATGTTACTCTTTATATCTGAAAGCAAATTATCTGATATCTATTAAGAAATTTCCATTTACTATATACTCAGCAATTTAAACTATGGAAACCACATAATCTTCCCAATACAAGTCAGCTTAGCACTGACATAAAGTTAATACGCATCCAAAACTTATCTTTAAAGAATAAAGCTAAGAAAACACTAAAAAATAGCAGTCTTTTGATACCAATGGTTTCACAAAGAAAATAATACCTGTATAAATGAGAAGAAAAAAGATGGCAGAAAGGGGAATATTCCAGATAGACAAAGATGAATAGGAAATAGGAAACCTGGATGGGAAAAAAAAAAAAAAAAAAAAAAAAAAAAAAAGAGAGAGAGAGAGAGAGCAGGGGAGAGAGAGAGAGAGAAAGGGCATTCTAGAAAAAAAAACATATGAAGGTGTATAATAAATCCAGTTTCCATCCAGTTTCCAGAGCGCTATATTTCTTTGGGATTTGTGAGACATTAATAAAACCATTATTACCTAGCGTGTACAGTTTTCAAGTGCTTGTTTTATCTAGGACAAAAAGTTCAAAAGTGTTTTGAAAATGTACTCTGTGCTCCATATATTTTTGAAGAAATAGGTTGTGGTGGTTTTACCATGCTCGGCAGCTAAACCCCACAACCGCTCTCTCACTCCCCCTCCTTTAGATGAGGAGGGGGAGAAGTAAAGCAGAGAACAACTCACGGGTTGAGATAAGGATAATTTAATTAAAGGGAAATAATTATAATAATTAAATAAAGACTACCATGAACTAAACAATTTAACTAAGGGGAAATAAAAGGGAAAGGGGAAAAAAGGGAGGAAAGCAAACAAACGAAATAAATGAAAGCTATATGGAAGTGCAGAGGAAAGAAATTACTCTCTACTTCCCACAAATGAGCGATGATTGACCACGTCCTTGAAGCAAGGCTTCAACGCACGCAGCCGGTGTTCGAGAGGAGGACCAACGTCTTCTCAACGAGAGCCCACCCCTCCCCTCTTCTTCCTGTTTCCACCTTTTATTGCTGAGTGTGACACTACATGGTATGGAATATCCCTTTGATTGGTTTAGGTCAGCTGCCCTAGTGATGTTTCTCTCCTCACTTTTTTTGCCCACCCCCCTAGGAGGGTTAGAGAAAGGCCCAATGCTGTGCCACTGCTGCTCAGCAGCAGACACAACACTGGTGTGATAACACTGCTGTTCCAGCTACAAGTACAGAGTACGGCACTGTATGGGCTGCTGCCGGGAAAGTTAACATTCCAGCCAGACCCAGTACATAGGTTCACAATGTCTACAGTCAATAAATGTAGAACTAGTGCATAATAATATGATTAAAGGTATAGTCCTCAACGGATTCTTTTAAGCACTGTTTGTTGTTGCTTATAGCTTTTCAGAAAATACCACAGAGTCTTTGAGATAAATTTTTCCATGAAGATTTTCAATTTAAAGTTGAATTTCTGAAAGAATTGGAAAACATGAATTAGCTACTTTGGAGTTATTGAATCATGAAAATGTGTCTTTCACACCTAAATATGATTGCTTAGGGTTTTTTTTGTTCTCTGATGATTCAAAAATAGTTTCATTTTCAAACTTGGTATGGATAGTACTACAGGAAAGGTGAGATTTGAAACACACAGTAACAACTAAACATAAATACATTTAGAGATCAAGAATAATTTATATATTAAGTACACTCAGTTCCTAAATTTTCTACTATTGTTGTTCTGCATGGTGGGAATGACCCCACTAAACTGTAACAGTAAAATACTATATTGGTTAAATTTTACTGTTGATCATGTGCATATTCACAAGGAAGAAAAACAACTGCATCTGTTGCAAATTTCACCTGTGCCAAAACTCAATAATGTTAGTATAAAAACCAAGAGAAAACAGTATGTATATGCCAATAAACTAAACTGTATCATTCAGTGCCTTGCCTTATGTATACAATATTACATTGAAGTATTTAATTTTATTGTCGGTATGCTAGACTTTATAAATAATTTTAATTAAGAAATATCTCACAACAAGCAAACCCTTATTTTGATAAATGGACTCATTATATGAACTATACAACAAATTTAATAAGTGGACTTGATTGCAACCAAGAGGTCAAATTTTCATAAAGGGAACAAACAGTGGCAAACAGCAGCACCTAAAGTCACTGTGAAAATGCTGTGAACAAGATAAGGATTAAGCCATACTCTAAAATAGAGAACTGTCGCTGAGGCATTCTCTCTCACTGAATCATGCTGGGGTGTCTCTTTGGCATCAGGTGGCACAGTTTGTTCTTGGCAGAGACTTTGGGAGCTGAATTATTTACATAATGTATGCCTGAATCTCACACAAGAACAGGACTGCACCTGGCAGCAGTATTATGCTGCCACATCTTATGATGATTGTAGTCATAGAGATACCGTCATCGCTACCAGACGGGAATGAAGGCTGTTGGGACATGTATGACACTCCATTATGTGGATAAAACAGTTGGTGGAAAGACAGAAAACAGAGGGTAGGAGTTAAGGATAAGCTGTCATAGTGAAAGGAAGTCATCTAGAGGTCTCCAAAAATATTTTAATTTTTTCATATGTATTTAAACAGCTTTGTGCATGTATGTATCTAGAAAAGTTAGTAAAGGGTGGAAAATGTTCTGATTATATAAAGTTATTCAAGGAAGTAGGGATGGGGCAAATTGTAAAGGACCTTATGAGACTGACCAAACAATAAAATGGAAGATGAAGTTGGTTGCGGATTAATGTAAAATATTACACACATGGAGAAACTATTCCTGCTTCAGATTGTATAACCTTGGGCTTGGAGATGACCATTACTATTCAGAAGCAAGAAAAGAGTTTCATGAAAACATCAGCTCAGTGCCTACCAGAAGTAAGAGGAAAACAAGTGCTGTTTAAAGATCTGGAAATCTGGTCCCCAGAATTTTTCCAAAAATCAAAAATCTACCTTGACACTAGAGGCATGGTATGTGAGTTGCAAGGAAAAACCAACCAGGGACAACGGGGTTCTATGTGAAACTTATTGCTTTAACTTTTAGAGGGCAGTCCCCCATCAGAGATCTGGTCCCCAGAGCTGGTCCTGAGATCTGGTCCCCAGATCTGGTCCCCAGCCTGTCTCTAAAAATTGTTGCTTAGGGCGAAAATCTGAGTTTCCTTTCTGTTACATGAACAGCCAGAGAGACTCCTCCTCCCTTCTCAGTTGATTTTGGTGCTGCCTAGTCTTAAGATTTTCAGTACTCAGTATCATATTTATTGCATAAATGCATTTTTTTTTTTTTATGTGAAAATATATTAAGGAAGTGGTGGCTCAAACTGAGTTGAAAAACTGAAAAAAAAACTGCTTTTTTGTTTTTTTGGTTGATTGTTATTGTTTTGTTTATTTTTTTCTTTTAATTTTAACTCTTCTTTTTAACTCAAGTAAGCTTACCTGATTTGTTCATTTTGTTCTGCTAAAAATCCATGCAATTATAAATTAAATTTTATTTTTTTTAATTGGCATTGAATTGCTTTTGACAATTACAATACCAGATTTGGCTACTTCATGCTTTGTGTTCTTTAGCTTTCAAAGCAGTGCACAGCAGGGCAATCTGTCTCATCATTTAAGCTGAAAACTGAAATATGCATATGATTGTCAAGTGCAAGACCTGTGTTTTGTCTCCCTGTTAGTAGAAAATTGGGCCATGTGTGCTCTTTGATCCCACAGTGACCCCTCAAGTTAGGTTTTAGATTATACTGTAATAATTTAGAAAGCATTTCCTTATTTTGGTTAAAACACAATAATTTCAGTTTTATATATTCCTTTCAGATAACTCTTTTGTTGTTACAAGTATAAAACTGTATACAAAACAGTATGGAGTAGCATGTTTCTCTTAATCGTCCTAATAAAGCACAAAATGATGTTCAGGTAATTCATTGATGCAAGACCAACAATTTCCAAATGTCTATGCTATTGTTTTTTTCTAGCACATACAAATGAAATATGTTACTATGAGATAAAAAGTCAAAAGCTGGAGGATGGAAGCTGCTGCAGGTGTATTGTTTACCATGGTGTTAACTGAAAAGTAGATGAAGAAAAAAACAGATCCCACAAGTGGCATGCAGAAGTCTGTCATGGATAAAAGAGTAGTGCAAATGTGGTGCCTGGACACAATAACAATCTCCATAACAACAAACAACCCCCATAATAACCACCATAATAAAGCAGTTCAGGGATCCTCATCTCAATTCTCCAGACTAGTTGCATTCTGGATCCTTTATATCTTCTCCTTTGCTAATTTTTTTTTTTTTGACTCCGTAATCTTTGACAGGAAGGATGGAAACTGTTCTCTTGGAAAAAATTTAGAACATAAATATTGGAGAACTTAGGTGGGTAAAGCCCACCTAAGGCTTTCCCTTTTCCTCTGAGTTAAATGTCTGCTAGAAAAATTATACTTTGTGTGTGTTTTTAGTGGAATTTAGTTGACCTTCAGGTGGCCTTTCTACTTAAACTTGTTTCATAGAGGCAGGACACCTATCTCTTTAGAATAAATACTTCCAAGTATGTCTGGAAGAGAACAGTAGATCACCTAGTTAGGTTCCAAAAGGAACATGTATAACATTTTTGTTTTACATCCAGGAACACCACTTGGGCTAAAAATCTACAAAAACATGCAAATCTCAAAGCTATCTTTGTTTTTATTGTTTGAACAGAAATCTGGCTTGGTGGAGTTGGCAAGAACCTATTTAATAAAAAATAAAATAAAAAAATAAGAAGAAAAAAAGCCACATGCAACACTACAGTTAAGTTTTGTAAAGACTTACACATCCTCTTGTGTGGAAATTCACACAAGTAGCCTAACTGATGCATAAGAAACTTGCAAATGTTGAAATAATACAAGCAGCTTAATATGAAGAGTCTTAGACCTAAGAAGCGTATGGAAAAGGTAGTAGACAACCTTAGATAGTTGTACAGATCTCATTTTATAGTTCAGGTTCTGAGGGTTAAAATAAATCACTATTATAAAGCCATTGTTTTATTCAACAGGAAGTGTTTTATTACACCATTCAGAATTATTTTCTTGCATTTCTGTATCTTGTAAACCTTCTCCCAGACTTCATTCCAGACTGTGAGAAGAGCTCTTAAACCTGGATGCTTATTATCATCAGTATTTCTTGCATAAGAATGAACAGATATGAGAAAGTTTTAGAATGAGGTCTGTCAAAATGAGTGTCTGTCAAAAGATGACAGAAATAGAAATACATATGGAAATAATATATATATAGAGAGAGAGAAAAATAACATGAAAATTAAAAGCCAGAATGAACAATTAACTTATATACTTTATCAAGAATTAGAGCTTTAACAAAATTTTAGTATGTTCCTGTAAAATTAATCTATTTCACAGAAGGATCATCCTACAGTTGCTTAAAACAATTGTATTCAGTTAAGAATGACTTCCCTGATTTTTGCTCCCTCCATCCTTTAGCAAATAAATAAATAAATAAATAAATAAATAAATAAATAAATACACAGTGAATATTACAAAATATCTCATAAGTTACATTGAAGATTTTTTTTAATGTTCCAAAAGTTAGACTCTAGCCTAACTCCAGTAGCTAACAGTCCACTCACGCCAGCCACCCTAGTAGCTAGTACTTGGGGCACAAAGTCTGAGAGCTATGGCCCCTGCAACTGTTGATGCTAGGACCCCTACTCACTCCAGTAAGCTGACACCACAGTACACAGGGCCTACATCCCTGGACAGACTCCAGTAGATGGCACAAATTCTGCTCACACACACACGTCCCACCAGTGGCTAGGCACTGAGACCCCTGCATTCACTCCAGTAGCGGGCACCATAGGCTGGGGCGCCCATTCCTTGACCTGACTCCAGCAGCAGGTGCTGAGGTTCACTCACCCACTTCCAGGTCTCACCAGTAGCTGGCACTTATTCCTTGCAGTTCACATACACACAAGAGAGAAAGTATAAATACTCAGAAATACCATCAAGAAAAGATGTAATTGCGAGAAAATATAAGATAGATAGATAAACAAAGCTAGCCCCAATACTGCACTGATTAATTGTAGGGTTCATCCAGACAATTATACTGAGCATCCCTGTTTCACATGCAACCAGTCTTCTCATACCTTTTTCTACCTACCTTTGCATCCTGTTCCTCTTGCTCTCCCTTCCCCCAGTGGTTTTGCAGAGATCTGCAGTTTCTTCACCTTCCCATTCCAGCTCCCCATGGTTCACAATCTTGTCAGTTGCAAGATTCATCCTTAAGTGACATGTCACTCATTATCCCACCAATTACAGTGAGCAGGAGGTCTGTTTCTTGTGATTGTCTCCTACCTTACAAGCTCTTAGTCAGATAACCTTGCTGGAATAACTATTCCCACATTCTCACATGCTCTCATAAATGATTGTGACTGACCAGTTGTTCCCATCACTGTCTCCCTTTCTAATTATCCCTTTTAGCCTTGGATAAGGGCCCTTGAACAGAAACCTTTAAAGGAGCAGACACTCTCCTTCTACATACCTTCGTAAGAAGATGATGAGGTTAGTCAGGCAGGACCTGCCTTTTATAATGATGACATTCAAGATGATCTTCTCCATAGCTTTCCTTGTTACCAAGGTCAGACTGACAGGCCTGTAAATCCCTGGACCCTTCCTAACTTTCTTGTAGATTGGAGTCACATCACTAACCTCCAGATGTACAGTTCGGCAACCAGGACTATGTTCAGAAAGATATATGGTTCTTCTGGGTCCTTTTTCGTAACTGCTAGGCTCTGTGGATGCCATAATACTTGGCAGAAGTGGCAGGTATGACACAGGACTAGCCATCTATAGTTCTAGACAACTGCTCTTAAGCAACTGAATAAAACCCCTCAGGTTGTCCCCTAAGACATAGTTAACTTCATATTTCCATCCTAAGATAGCTAACTCTACATATGACCTTACTGATCTGTTAAGAATGGTAGTCTCTCTCTCTACATTCATTCAGAGAAGACCAGACAAATTTTATTACAACTATCTGTCCTTTAATCTGAACAGATAAAAAAGTGCAATGTAGTAACACTAACGGACTTTCCACTAATAAAAATAAAAAATCAAGCCTAGAAGAAAGGTTAGGAAAATTAATTTAGAAACAAAAATTCTACCTCCCAGCTCCCAAACTCAGTATGAAGACTAAAGAAACATTTGACTGAGATGTTGCTTTAAATTCCAGTTCTCTCTAACAGTGACATTTTCTTCTCATCTATATAAATATTCAGATTTCATCTCTCAATGCATGCTGTCATATAAGGTCTCCTGGGTCACTGAACTACTAAAACAGTTACAATGCTTTAGTTGTTCAGAGTTTTCAAAGAAGTGAAAATCACAACAATCACTCACATTCACAACAGGCACGTCGCAAACATACTGAATTTGATTTGTCTTAAGGCTGAAGGTAATGCATAAAAGGAAAGTGTGTACTATAGCAACAGCTTCACGGATCCTGATATGTATGTGAATACCTTCAAAAAATCTTATGCTATGCAAACTCAAGTATGTAAGAAGAGGTACTGGATAACCTTTCAACCATGGAGTTTACATTTCTCATCTGTTAGTGCATTGTTTCCCAATAAAACATTGCATAAAAGAAGTATTTTTATAAGGCTTTATGTATTTACTTATTGATATGTTAATGTGAGCAAAATATAGGTAATTTCAATTTCACATAATGTCAAATTATTCTTTAAAGCAAGCATTATGTGACTGTGTAGGTTTTTAATTTCTAATAAGATTGTTTTATGGAGTTGTAAGACATAAAGATGCAAATTAGTTTTGTCAATAAAATAAACTGTGGACACTGTTTTTGTACATGTTCACTAACAAATCAGGTAATATATTTAAATCAAAGGTCCAATAGAACTAGGAAATCTTCCTTTGCCATTGATAAAACTAATTATTGTCAGCACTGACATGCATCATCCAGTCTGATATTTTTTAGAAAGCATGTTTTGTTGATATTGTTTGCTGAAAGACGTAGATGTAGACAAACAGCATGCATCAGATTAAGTCCTGACAGTAATATATTATTATGTTATTCTTTGGAAATGGCAAGATACTAAAGAAAAGGCATACAGTAACCCAGATACAGAATCCAGTACTAAAACATAATTGAAAACAATATGATTGAATACTGGTGAGAATACTGCTTTGTTACAACTGAAGACAAATGTAGGCATTGAAATAGTAAGATGTTTCCTTCTTATATGCTTAATTTTAAGAAACAGCAATGGAGAACATTGAGTATGGTTATGGGTGCATAGATTTAAGCTCAGATTAATAGTAATGAAATATGCCTACTGAGAATAATGGCCCTTTCAGAAAAGAGTGCATATAATCAGGGGTGTAATGCACCACTGAGTTTTTGTTCAAAGAGCTTGCTGTGTAATAGCTGTTTGGTGGCATTTGGAACTGGATGTAGTTACTGAACATTTTTTTTATATTTTTTTTGATGGGAGCTAGTCCTTTTATTCTCACTCACGTTCAAATACTAAAACCCTCAATTTAACTACAGAGAAAGTAAAACATATGTATGTGATAAGAAAAAAAAAATCATAGCCAATTATTTTATTTCCAATTTTGCAGTATTCTGTTGGAATATTTTTCCAATTTCCATCGGGGGAAAAAAAAAAAAAAAAAAAAAAAAAAGTAGATATATTTGAAAATATTCAGAATCTGAAAGTATTATGAATAAAATAAAGAGAATGGGGGCAGAATCAAGAATATTATTTGTAAAGAAAGTTTTGGTTTTGTCTTTTTTTCATTTCTCTAATGAGAATATACCACAGTATAGCTCATAACAGTACTAACATCTTAGGTATTATAGGATAGCATGATGTTCCTGTCCTGGTCAGTTTGTTCAAAGAAAATCTCTCTGAAATTACTTTACTGTGATATAGGAACAGCATTTATAAAGGAAAGTACAACTGCTTAATTAATTAATGGTTTCAGCAATTGTAGGATTTAATTTGGTTTTCACTTAGCTTTGTAATACCATACTAGAGTTCAAAATCTAGATGCAATGATGCCACTAATGTAATTAGCTTTTTCCAGAGACTTGAAAATAAAGAAATAATTCCCAGTAGCTCATTCTTAAAATAAAATAAAATAAAATAAAATAAAATAAAATAAAATAAAATAAAATAAAATAAAATAAAATAAAATAAAATAAAATAAAATAAAATAAATATTAAAAATTTAATCCTGTGGAAGGAACCACAAGCTGGGGCTGGGGAATAGCTTAAAGGGGTAGAAGTGGAAGAGAAACTGTTATTAGTTGACCACAGTCCCCTCCCCGTCCCCCTGCACTACTCAGGGTGGTGGAGGAGGTAAAAGAATTGAGACTGAAGATGAAGAGGTGCCTGGGATGAATAGGGTTGGAGTGAAGGTGTTTTTAGTTCATTCCTTTAGTTCCCATTGCCTTATTCTGTTATTAATTAGCAGTAAATGAAATTAATCTTTCCCAAGACGAATGTTTTGTCTATGATAGTCATTGGTGAGTGATCTTTCTGTCCTTATCTCAGCCCACAAATTAATTCATCTTATTTTCTCTCCCTGTTCTGTTGAGTAGGGGGAGTGGCAAAGTGGTGTGGTGGGCACCTGGCAGCTAGCCAAGGTCAACCCACCACACTCAGTTATTGAGACAGAGGAATTACTCTCTATATATTCTTCTCTATATATTCTTCCCATGCCCCTCCCCCAGGTTTAATTAAAATGAAAGCTTAACTTACTGCTTTTAACTAGATGCCTGACTTTTAGACAGCTGATATCATCTGAGATTATTTCTATTTACTATGTTGGCTTTATACAGAGAAAATATTTTATATTTTAGGAGAAAAAAGAGGGTTTATAATCTTCGGAAAAGTGGGCAGGCCACTAGGGAGGACTATAAGGATGTAGCGAGGCTGTGCAGGGACAAAATTAGAAAGGCCAAAGCTCATCTGGAGCTCAATCTGGCTACTGCCATTAAAGATAACAAAAAACATTTCTATAAATACATCAACACAAAAAGGAGGACTAAGGAGAATCTCCATCCTTTACTGGATGTGGGGGGAAACTTAGTTACAAGAGATGAGGAAAAGGCGGAGGTGCTCAATGCCTTCTTTGCCTCAGTCTTTAGCGGCAATACTGGTTGTTCTCTGGATACTCAGTACCCTGAGCTGGTGGAAGGGGATGGGGAGCAGGATGTGGCCCTCACTATCCATGAAGAACTGGTTGGTGACCTGCTACGGCACTTGGATGTGCACAAGTCGATGGGGCCGGATGGGATCCACCCAAGGGTACTGAGAGAACTGGCAGAGGAGCTGGCCAAGCCACTGTCCATCATTTATCAGCAGTCCTGGCGATCAGGGGAGGTCCCAGTTGACTGGCGGCTAGCAACTGTGACACCCATCTACAAGAAGGGCCGGAGGGCAGACCCGGGAAACTACAGGCCTGTCAGTTTGACCTCAGTACCAGGGAAGCTCATGGAGCAGATCCTCTTGAGAGTCATCACGCAGCACTTGCAGGGCAAGCAGGCGATCAGGCCCAGTCAGCATGGGTTTATGAAAGGCAGATCCTGCTTGACGAACCTGATCTCCTTCTATGACCAAGTGACGCGCTGGGTGGATGAGGGAAAGGCTGTGGATGTGGTCTACCTTGACTTCAGCAAGGCTTTTGACACCGTCTCCCACAGCATTCTCCTCAAGAAACTGGCTGCTCTTGGCTTGGACTGGCGCACGCTTCGTTGGGTTAGAAACTGGCTGGATAGCCACGCCCAAAGAGTCGTGGTAAATGGAGCCAAGTCCAGTTGGAGGCCAGTCACTAGTGGCGTCCCCCAGGGCTCGGTGCTGGGGCTGGTCCTCTTTAATATCTTCATCTATGATCTGGACGAGGGCATCGAGTGCACCCTCAGTAAGTTCGCAGATGACACCAAGTTAGGTGCGTGTGTCGATCTGCTTGAGGGTAGGAAAGCTCTGCAGGAGGATCTGGATAGGCTGCACCCATGGGATGAGGTCAACTGCATGAAGTTCAACAAGGCCAAGTGCCGGGTCCTGCACCTGGGGCGCAATAACCCCAAGCAGAGCTACAGGCTGGGAGAGGAATGGTTGGAGAGCTGCCAGGCAGAGAAGGACCTGGGAGTGATGGTGGATAGTCAGCTGAATATGAGCCAGCAGTGTGCCCAGGTGGCCAAGAAGGCCAACGGCATCCTGGCTTGTATCAGGAACAGTGTGACCAGCAGGGCTAGGGAGGTGATCGTCCCCCTGTACTCAGCTCTGGTGAGGCCACACCTTGAGTACTGTGTTCAGTTTTGGGCCCCTCGCTACAAGAAGGACATCGAGGTGCTTGAGCGGGTGCAGAGAAGGGCAACGAAGCTGGTGAGGGGTCTGGAGAACAAGTCCTACGAGGAGCGGCTGAGGGAGCTGGGCTTGTTCAGCCTGGAGCTCAGGAGCGACCTTATCACTCTCTATAGGTACCTCAAAGGAGGCTGTAGTGAGGTGGGGGTTGGTCTGTTCTCCCACGTGCCTGGTGACAGGACGAGGGGGAATGGGCTTAAGTTGCGCCAGGGGAGTCTTAGGCTGGATGTTAGGAAGAACTTCTTTACTGAAAGGGTTGTGAGGCATTGGAATGGGCTGCCCAGGGAAGTGGTGGAGTCATCATCCCTGGAAGTCTTTAAAAGACGTTTAGATGTAGAGCTTAGGGATATGGTTTAGTGGGGACTGTTAGCGTTAGGTCAGAGGTTGGACTTGATGATCTTGAGGTCTCTTCCAACCTAGAAATTCTGTGATTCTGTGATTCTATATCTTAACTAAGGAATTAGCAGATCACAGGTAGTGACTGCTGAGAGGAAGTCTTGCAAAACTGGTTAAGAAACTCAGCAGTCATTTATCACATCAATTTGAGATAAATTTTGGATTCATCTGACCAAACAGATACAGCTAAACAATTCATTACTAACACATATCATTCTAATGTGATTATAATTAATATATAAATTGATTTTAATCCAATGTCTAATTTAACATTCAAATCTAGATAGACAAGGTTTTTTTGTTTGTTTGTTTTACTGGAAGGTCACGTTCACTTGCCTAACCTGAGGTATGTGAAGCCAGTTGAGAAATACTAAGAGGTTCCATCTCATCACCATCTGCTAATTCTAAAGGTTACTGCTTGTCACAGACTTCCTTTGATTTACGCCAGCCCTATTCAGATAGACATTCTAAAGCTCTAAAATAATCCAAGATGTCTATGCTTAGACAACTCAGGTAGGCCTACTCAGTGCCTATTCATCTCTACTGCTTACATAAAGATTTAAATGACTAGCTCAGATGTTGCCATCCATATTTGTTAGAGGACTCCCAGCCACAGTTACTGAGTACACAGGGTCTTGCTAATGGTCAGTAAAAATACAAACGGACATTTTAAATTGCTGCTCAAAATTCATCCATTTGGTTTTGCCCTGAAACTGACTAAGAAAATTCACAAGCCTAGACTCTTTCTGTACAACTGTATGTACTTAACTACAGTAGACTCACCTGATCAACTTGTGTGTCATTTATACCAGCCTGTCTTAAGTCTCAATTCAAGATCCAGTCTGCCCTCACTGAAAATGATCTGAAAGTATGTGACTAAAATTGTGTGGAAGGGAAATTATTATGTAATTATTATGTAAACGTGGATACACATATAAGCTTCATCTGAACTCATAACAAGTTAATCAACCATTATATTCACCCCCGTGGTTTATGGACATATTTGTAAACTAAACAAGGACAAAACACTATTTTTAGCACCAGTATATCATTAGTACTGGTATTATATATGCTATACTATAGTATAACATTATATATGTGTCGTGGTTTAACCCGGACGGGTTAAACATTCTAATTAGTTACCTATAGTAGTCATGGTAGTGATAACATACAGTATTATATAGTAATTAACATGGTACAATTCAGTTCATGGGCTATTCTCACCCAGTATTAAATCTCCTTGAGGTACACACCGGACCTCTCCGTTCTTTTGCATCAGCTACCAAGTGTATCCAGGTCCCTGAGCAAAAACAATTCCACGAATGGGTTTGCCTTTTCCTGAGGCAGGAGTAGCCCAGACTGTTTTACCCAGCATATTTCTTACATGCACTACAGGAACTTTATCCCCATCTACAGTACGTAACAGGTTTGATTGGGCAGGTCCAGCTCGGTTGGCAGATCCCCTAGTATTGACTAAACAGGTGGCCTTTGCCAAATGCGTATCCCAATTTTTGAATGTCCCAGCGCCCATTGCTTTCAATGTAGTCTTTAACAGTCCGTGGTATCGTTCAACTTTCCCGGAGGCTGGTGCATGATAGGGGATGTGATACACCCACTCAATACCATGTTCTTTGGCCCAAGTGTCTATAAGGTTGTTTCGGAAACGAGTCCCATTGTCTGACTCTATTCTTTCTGGGGTACCATGTCGCCATAGGACTTGCTTTTCAAGGTCCAGGATAGTGTTCCGGGCGGTGGCATGAGGCACAGGATATGTTTCCAGCCATCCGGTGGTTGCTTCCACCATTGTAAGTACGTGGCGCTTGCCATTGCGAGTTTGAGGGAGTGTGATGTAATCAATCTGCCAGGCCTCTCCATATTTATATTTCAGCCATCGTCCTCCATACCAAAGAGGCTTTGACCGTTTGGCTTGCTTGATTGCAGCACATGTTTCACAGTCATGAATAACCTGTGCTATAGCGTCCATGGTCAGGTCCACCCCTCGATCACGAGCCCATCTGTATGTTGCATCTCTACCTTGATGGCCTGAGGTGTCATGGGCCCATCGGGCTATAAATAATTTACCTTTATGCTGCCAATCCAGGTCCACCTGAGCTACTTCAATCTTAGCAGCCTGATCCACCTGCTGGTTGTTCTGATGTTCTTCAGTAGCCCGATTCTTGGGCACATGAGCATCTACGTGACGTACTTTCACAGCCAGGTTCTCTACCCGAGCAGCAATATCTTGCCACAATGCAGCAGCCCAGATGGGTTTGCCCCTACGCTGCCAGTTGTTTTGCTTCCGTTGCTGTAACCATCCCCACAGGGCATTTGCTACCATCCATGAATCGGTGTAGAGATAGAGAACTGGCCATTTTTCTCGTTCAGCAATGTCTAAAGCCAGCTGAATGGCCTTCACTTCTGCAAACTGACTCGATTCACCTTCTCCCTCAGCAGCTTCTGCAACTCGTCGTGTAGGACTCCATACAGCAGCTTTCCATCTCCGATGCTTCCCCACAATACGACAGGACCCATCAGTGAACAGGGTATATTTCTTTTCATTCTTTGGTAACTGGTTGTACAGTGGGGCTTCTTCAGCACGACCCACCTCCTCCTCTGATGATATCCCAAAGTATTTACTTTCTGGCCAGTCCATAATCACTTCCAATATTCCTGGGCGACTGGGGTTTCCTATTCGAGCCCGCTGAGTAATCAGTGTAACCCACTTGCTCCATGTAGCATCAGTTGCATGATGCGTAGAAGAGACCCTTCCCTTGAACATCCAGCCTAGTACCGGCAATCGGGGTGCTAGGAGGAGCTGCGCTTCAGTACCGACCACCTCTGAAGCAGATCGAACTCCTTCATATGCTGCCAGTATCTCCTTTTCAGTTGGAGTATAGCGGGCCTCAGACCCTCTGTATCCCCGGCTCCAAAACTCCAGGGGCCGACCTCGAGTTTCCCCAGGTTCTTTCTGCCAGAGGCTCCAGGTGGGGCCGTTCTCCCCGGCTGCAGTGTAGAGCACATTCTTTACATCTGGTCCTGTTCGAACTGGCCCAAGGGCTACTGCATGGACTATTTCCTGCTTGATTTGTTCAAAGGCTTGTCGTTGTTCAGGGCCCCATTCAAACTCATTCTTCTTACGGGTTACTTGGTAGAGCGGGTTTACAATCAGACTGTAATTTGGGATGTGCATTCTCCAAAATCCCACAACACCTAGGAAAGTCTGTGTTTCTTTTTTGTTAGTTGGTGGAGACATAGCTGTTATTTTGTTGATCACATCCATTGGGATTTGACGACGTCCATCTTGCCATTTTATTCCTAAAAACTGGATCTCTCGTGCAGGTCCTTTGACTTTATTTTGTTTTATGGCAAAACTGGCTTTCAGAAGGATTTGGACTATTTTCTTCCCTTTCTCGAAAACTTCCTCTGCTGTGTCACCCCACACAATAATGTCATCGATGTACTGCAGGTGTTCAGGAGCTTCCCCCTGCTTTAGCGCAGACTGGATCAGTCCATGGCAAATGGTAGGACTGTGTTTCCACCCTTGGGGCAGCCGATTCCAAGTATATTGGACTCCCCTCCAAGTGAAGGCACATTGTGGCCTGCACTCTGCTGCTAGAGGGATGGAGAAAAATGCATTAGCGATATCAATTGTGGCGTACCACTTGGCTGCCTTCGATTCAAGTTCGTACTGAAGTTCCAGCATGTCCGGCACTGCAGCACTCAGTGGTGGCGTCACTTCGTTCAGGCCACGATAGTCCACTGTTAGTCTCCACTCGCCATTAGACTTTCGCACTGGCCATATGGGACTATTGAAAGGTGAATGAGTCTTGCTGATCACTCCTTGGCTCTCCAATTGACGAATTAGCTTATGGATGGGAATCAGGGAGTCTCGGTTAGTGCGATATTGCCGCCGGTGCACAGTTGTGGTAGCAATTGGCACTTGCTGGTCTTCGACCCTCAGCAACCCCACAACAGAGGGGTCCTCTGAGAGACCAGGCAAGGTAGATAATTGTTTAATGCCCTCTGTCTCTAAGGCAGCTATACCAAAAGCCCACCGGAACCCTTTTGGGTCCTTGCAATATCCTCTTCTAAGATAGTCTATGCCAAGGATACATGGAGCATCCGGGCCAGTCACAATGAGGTGCTTTTCCCACTCATTCCCAGTCAGACTCACTTCAGCCTCCAATACAGTCAACTGCTGAGATCCCCCTGTCACTCCACAAATACGGATGGGCTCTGGTCCTTTATAGCTCGATGGCATTATAGTACATTGTGCACCGGTGTCTACTAAAGCCTTATACTTCTGTGTGTCTGACGTGCCAGGCCATCGAATCCACACAGTCCAATAAACTCGATTGTCCCTTTCCTCCCCCTGGCTGGAGGCAGGGCCTCCCTAATCCTGGTCAGAATCTTCTTCGTTTCTGTGTTTGAAGGACTGTCTGCTGGAAGTTGGAGCAGCAAACTTTTCAGAGAATCCCTTTTTCCTGATTGTTTTCTTTTGCAACTCACGTACCCGTGCCTCTAGGGTCGCGGTAGATTTTCCATCCCATTTTCTCATGTCCTCTCCATGGTCTCGTAAGTAAAACCACAGGGTGGCACAGGGTGAGTACCCACCATATCGTCTTCCTTGTGTGGATGAACGCCTACCCCTGATAGCTGAGACACTGCTTTGTACAGGTGTGGAGGAGAATAATCTCTCTTCAAGTTGGTGAAACTTTTCAGAAAGTTTCTCCCAAATGTTCTCTTTTGGTTGGTGGACACTGGTTGGTTCAGGTGGGGAGGACGATAGATTCTCTTCAAGTTGGTGAACCTTTTCAGAAAGTTTCTCCACAGCTGAGACGCAGGCCTGTAAGGAAGAGGAGAGACTTTCTTCGTACTGCCGGAGTTGTTTAGCCACTTCATCCACTGTGGGTTCCTCATCGTCTTTCCAGGCCATTATTGCCAATGAGCTGGCATATGATGATGGTGCACTCCGTACAAACTTCCGCCACATGGGTCGTGTACACCTGACTTCATCTGGATCTTTGGATGTTTGTCTGAGGTCTGGATCCTCATAAATCACTTCCCGTACGGCTAATTCCCTCAGGTACTGGATTCCCTTCTCCATAGTGGTCCACTTGCCTGGTAGACATAAAAGTTCTCCCTTGAAGGGATACCTTTCCCTCACAGCTGAGAGGAGACGCCTCCAGAGGCTGTGAGATTGTGCTCCATCTGCAATTGCTTTGTCAATGCCTGCGTCTCTAGCAAGGGATCCCAGTCGCTTGGCTTCCCTGCCGTCTAATTCCACACAATTGGCTCCAGAGTCCCAGCATCGGAGCAGCCAGGTGACAAGCTGCTCACCTATACAACGACCAAAATCTTTTCGCACATCTCGTAACTCACGCTCGTTTAGGCTTCAGGTAGTTACTGTTGATTTTTCGGCATCCTCATCTTCCTCCTCCTGAATCCTTGATGGCCCAGCGTCGTCGTCGTCTCCGTCGTCTCTATACCTAGATTTGGCAGAAGACTCTCTGCGTTCTAAACGACCTGAATCTCTATACCATTTTTTCACCTTCTCTACAGGGGCAGCTTGCACTGCTACTGCTTGTTTCTGTGACCTTGTTACAGGGTCTGCCACAGAGGTTGGAATACCCTCTGCAGGGTCAACTTGCACTGCTACAGCTCGTTTCTCTGACCTTGTTACAGGGTCTGCCACAGAGGTTGGAATACCCTCTGCAGGGTCAACTTGCACTGCTACAGCTCGTTTCTCTGACCTTGTTACAGGGTCTGCCACAGAGGTTGGAATACCCTCTGCAGGGTCAACTTGCACTGCTACAGCTCGTTTCTCTGACCCCGTTACAGGGTCTGCCACAGGGGTTGGAATACCCTCTGCAGGATCAACTTGCACTGCTACAGCTCGTTTCTCTGACCCAGCCACAGGAGCTGGAGCAGCTGCAGGAGCTGGGGCAGCTGCAGGAACCGGAGCTGGAGTGGCTGCAGGAACTGGAGTTGGAGCAGTTGCAGGAGCTGGGACTGGAGTAGCGGCAGGAGCTGGAACTGGAGCAGCTGCAGGAACCGGAGCTGGAGCAGCTGCAGGAGCTGGAGCTGGAGCAGCTGCAGGAGCTGGGACTGGAGCAGCTGCAGGAGCTGGGACTGGAGCGGCTGCAGGAGCTGGAACTGGAGCGGCTGCAGGAGCTGGGACTGGAGCGGCTGCAGGAGCTGGAACTGGAGTGGCTGCAGGAGCTGGGACTGGAGTGGCTGCAGAGTCCACCGTAGGGGTCACAGTGGCCGTTGGATCTGTCACAGGGCTTGGAGTGGCCGCAGGGTCTGTCACTAAGTTGATAGCAGTATCCATGGCAGCTCGATAGGCATGAGCCAGGCCCCAGCATGTTACAATGATTTGTGTTACTTTGGAACTGCCAGAATCATGACACCTTTTTCTCAAGCATTCTGCCAGTTTTTGAGGATTTTGCAGTTGTTCAGGGGTGAATTTCCAAAACACTGGGGGTGCCAACTGCTCTAGATGCCTGCCCATATCCTCCCATACTCCCTGCCACCCACAACTATACTGCCTCTGGGCAGATCTCCGGATGAGCTTCCTAAGTAGTTGTTTAACTTTAAGCAGAACCTGAAGTGCATTCAGGAGGCAGAACAACAAGACTATGCTGGTCTGAGTATCCCAAGGATATTCAATATCTTGGAGAGCTATTGTAGCAAGCTCGGAGGGTAAGAGGGTGGTGAAGGAGGAAGGCAGAGTGATCCAGGAGGATATAGGGGTGGTGAAGGAGAAAGGGAGAGTAATCAAGTAAGAAAAAATATCTTCCCCTTTCCCCTCCACAGATTGACTCCCTAATGGAAAAAAACAATAGGTATAATTGCTAATAGTTTCCAAGATACAGTTTCCAAAATACAGAGTCGACGATGTTACTGAGTACAAATACCAAGTTAGAGTCATGACCACATATCTCATCATCTCATAAGCCATTGCTACAACACTCAGTACCATAATGATCTGAAACCAGGGCCCGGAGAGGATAAACAACATGACAGAGAGCACATACGGAAAATAATGTACTATAATATTCAATTTGGAAAACAGGCGCAGCAGAGTTGAGATTAAAGCAATCAGCATTATGACAAGTGACTATTAAGCAGGTCTAATACTTACACCAATTTTAGTTTAACACACTCTGGTCAGATCTGCCGTTATCTCAACCTTTCGGGCCCCACGTTGGGCACCAAAAAGACTGTCGTGGTTTAACCCGGCCGGCAGATAAACACCACGCAGCCATTCGCTCACCCTCCCCCCTCCCTCTCTGGGACAGGGGAGAGAAATGGAAAGTGAAGCCCGTGAGTTGAGATAAAGACAGTTTAATAAGACAGGAAAATAATAATAATAATAATGATAATGATAATGATAATGATAATGATAATAATAATAATAATAATAATAATAATAATACAATGATGATAATAGTACTACTACTAATAATATGTACAAACAAGTGATGCACAATGCAATTGCTCACCACCCGCTGACCGATGCCCAGCTTAACCCCGAGCAGTCCGGCCCCCTCCCCCCGGCTAGCCACCCCTATATATTGTTTAGCATGACGTCAGATGGTATGGAATACCCCTTTGGCTAGTTTGGGTCACCTGTCCTGGGTCTGTCCCCTCCCAGCTCTTACTGCACCCCCAGCCTGCCTGTTGGCAGGACAGAGCGAAAGGCTGAGATGTCCTTGGCTTGGTATAAGCACTGCTCTGCAACAATTAAAACATCGGGGTGTTATCAGCACTCTTCTCATCCTAAGCCAAAACACAGCATTCCACCAGCTACTAGGAAGAAAATTAATTCTGTTCTATCTGAAACTTCTGTTCTAACTGAAACCAGGACAATATGTTATATTATGTCCCACAGAAAACCCATTGACAGGTACTGTAAAGACATGGCTCTAGGGTCATAGTGACATGCTCTGTTATACATAGCTGTTTATCCCAGTTTAGTTATCATTCATCTACAATGATTTATGTTTTTTTCAAATGTGTGGACTGCAACCTCATTATGCTTGGAAATACATGTGATGAGTACTATAAAGAACTTGAGCCAGCGATTTTTTTTTCTATATTTCAATATTAATATTTTGACATTTCTTTTCCTACAGAAAAGATGTCAAAATATTGGTACGACATAAAATTAAAGGTTCCAGAAAAAAAAAAATAAATAAATAAAAAAATAACTTTTGAACAATGTCAAACCATTTCAATTTGATTTTTTAAATCAAATCAAATATCCAGGTAAATAGATAGATAGATATAGAGATATAGAAATAGAGATATAGAGATAGAGATAGATAGAGATATATAGAGATAGAGATAGATAGAGATATATAGAGATAGAGATAGAGATAGAGATATATAGAGATAGAGATAGAGATAGAGATAGAGATAGAGATAGAGATAGAGATAGAGATAGAGATAGAGATAGAGATAGAGATAGAGATAGAGATAGAGATAGAGATAGATAGAGATAGAGATAGAGATAGAGATGATAGAGATAGAGATAGAGATGGAGATAGAGATGGAGATGGAGATGGAGGTGGAGATGGAGATGGAGATGGAGGTGGAGGTGGAGGTGGAGATAGAGATGATAGAGATAGAGATAGAGGGAGATAAAACAATATAGAAAAATATAGAAATTAGATAGGAAAGGCTTCAGTATGTCTTGAAGGAGTTCAGGTATCTATTATCTTTTGTGTGAATTATTTGTCACTTGTACGGCAAAAGTACAGTATTATGTCACACTACTAGTACTGGCCTGGTCAATAACATTTGCAGCATTTTATTTTCTTCAAGAAAAGTTTTAATAAATGTCTCCAAATATTTTTTATTTTTTTTCTGGGATATACATGGCATAAAAGAAATGATTCCACAAGACGGATTCTATCAATCACTATTTAAGAGCTGAATAACAAAAAAATGCCAGGACAGCACACTCAGAAAGCAGATTAATTCCTTATGGGGGACACGTTTGGTGATAAACTGGAGCTGATTGATACGGTGGTGCACTAAGGGTTAAGAAGAAGATTACTCAATGGCATAGAGTGGTAACCAGGCAGAATAAAAGGGAGTGGGAACCAATAAGAAGGAGTTGCTAGGCTCGGACGGGCCTACAGAGGGATAAGCACGATCAAAAGAACCAATCAGAAGTCTGTAACCATGCTTGCTAGCCGTGTGCAGCAGGTGTTGCTGGATCAGAAGCTATATAATATCTGGATTGGAACAATAAAGGGTCTCCAGTTCTCAACTTACATTTTTTCAGGGGCAAAAATCAGAAAGGACAGAGTAGACTGTGCAGTAGGTTTACGTGGCAAGGTTTTGGTAGCAGGGGGCCATAGGGGTGGTTTCTGTGAGAAGGGTCTAGAAGCTGCCCCATGTTTGGTAAGGGCCCCACTGCTGACCCGAGCTGAGCCAATAAGCGATGTTTTGCGCCTCTGTGAGAGCATATTTAAGACAGGGAAAAAAAAAAACGCTGCGCCACACAGCAGCTGGGAGAGTGAGAGGAGTGAGGAACAGCCTTGCAGGTGCTTGCAAGGTCAGTGAAGAAGGAGGGGGAGAGGTGCTCCAGGTGCCGGAGCGGAAGCCCACTGTGGCCTGTGGTGAGCAGGACCATGGTGAAGCAGGATGTCCCCCTGCAGCCCATGGAGTACCACGGTGGAGCAGGGTTCCACGCTGCAGCCCGTGGAGGAGACCACGGTGGAGCAGGTGGCCCTGCACCAATGGAGGCTGCCGCCTGTGGAAGACCCCTGCTGGAGCAGATTCCAGGCCAGACCTGTAGCCCGTGGAGAGGAGACCACGCAGGAGCAGGTGACCTGGCAGGAGCTGCTGCCCGTAGGGGAGCCAGGTTGAAGCAGTTTGCTCCTGAGGGATGGACCCCGTGGTACGGACCCATATCTGGAGCAGTTCTGGAAGAGCTGCTGCCTGTGCGAAGCCCACGCCGGATCAGTTCATCAAGGACTGTATCCCATGGGTGGGACCCCACAGCACAGGGGACGAGAGTGACTGAGAAGGAGTGTCAGAGAAGAAGCGCTGTAGACTTACCATAACCCCCATTCCCCCATTTCCCTGCACCACTCGGGGGGAGGAGGTGGAAGAGGGTGGATGTGGGGAAGGTGCTTTTGATTTCTTTCCTTTGTTTCTCACTTATCTAGCTTGTTAGTAATAAGCAATAAATCTTACTATCTTCCTATGCTGAGTCTGTTTTGCCCGTTACAATAATTACTGTGTGATCTTCTTGTCCTTATCTCAACCTTTGAGTTCTTTTCATCATATTTTCTCCCCGTTCCATTTTGAGGAGGGGGAGTGAGAGAGCGGCTGTGGTGGAGCTTGGCTGCCCACTTGAGCGGAACCACAACAGACTGAAAGGACACGTAGAACAGTCCAAGTGGATTAGAAGAAATCAAGCATACGAAGACCCTGTATGACGTGTTTTTTTATAAGGTTTGACACGTAGGCTATGTTTGAATTTTCTCAGTATTTTCCTGTTTATGTTATGTTTTTGTGTAACGTTTAGAATGTTGTGGTAGTAAAGAAGTAGACTCCTAATTAAATGCTTTATTTGTACTGTTCTTGTTAGAAATATTATTTATGTCCTTATAAAGAATTTAAATTTTGAAGTATGCAACCAAGTTTTCCCATACAAGAAAGCAAGACCTTTCCAAGCTTGTAACCTGTGTTTCAGTACATAAAGGAGTAAAACTGTGAATTTAGTCAACCTGGAAAACACATTTCCTTTTTTTCAGCAAAGTTTTACTGAAAAATATTTTATGATTTACTCAGGAGTTCTTATGTGACTTCCTCCTTTTTCTAGTGTCAGCAGTGAATAAGCAGTTTTAGCAAATCTAAATTTTACAGAATACAAAAAATTGTTCCTTTTTTAAAACATGAATCCTATTGGAAAACAATTTTTAGTACTTGAGCGAAGCTACGTCAATGTGAAATCATCTGAATAGTTCAGAATACTTAAAATATCAAATTCCTTTTGTAATTATTTCAAAATAATATACATATATACTGAAAATGAAATATGCTTGTCAAATAACTACTTATCAGAAAAAATAAAAAGAAGAAAAAAAAAGAAAAAAAATAATCCTGGTAATCACCAATTTGCCATTTCCTGTGTTATCTTTCTCACTTGCATATAAGCACTGTTTTGTGAATCCACTTAATGTGCAAACTAAAATATTAAGTGGATTAGCCATTTCAAAGATTCTGATACGTATAATAGGAATTCAATGCCAGCAAAATATGAATTTGTAATAATTTTAGCTGTCAATTCAAAAGTTTATATTTCCATTTAGAAATACTGTCAATCTACAATTAAGAAAGATAATATATTATCTGATAAAAGTCATACGCATTTAACAGATTATTTTAAGAAGCAATTTGGCACCAAATAACGCAGAATACTGGCTGAGCTCAGCAACCATAAAAGCAATAAATAAATGAGCTTTTGAAGAACTTCATTAGAATACAGTTGGGAAGAGTTTTTTTTTTTTACTATAAATCACAATATTTCAGTCTCTTTTACATCAAGTGGCAGCTAATAACACACCCAGGAAGGAAAAATGGCCTTGACTCTACTTGAATCTCAATTACATTTTTGAATCAAACATAGTCCAGTAGCAATCTTAGTATAACTATTTTTCTTTATGAGTTATGCCCAAAATTAACCACAGACATGGCTTCTTAGGATGCCTACACTAGTTCCCTTATCCATAGTACTTAACCGTCTGTTCAATGTTAGAATCATTTTGGGGCTATATTAAAGAGCTCCTTTCAAAACAAATATTCCATAACAAAGCCCTCTTCTCAGAAGTATGAGTGCAAACCAGTCTGATGTGCTTTGGGTTTGGACTATGGACCATTTCCCAGCCCTCCTTTATTAGCAGTGTAATCACAACTACAGGGTTCTGCTGTCTCCGAGTTATACACAGTATTATGGTTATTACAGCACATACCTATCCCCCCTCCCCCTCTGACCCTAAGGGGACACTCAAGAATCTTTCTTTCTCTTAACTTTATAAGTTCAGTGATTTTGACTTTGTAGAGAGGCATGAAAATGGGATTTTTCTGATGGCAGGTTATAGCCAGAATCCAAACTGAGGAATGCAAAGGTGTTAGAACACAGTGCAGTCTAGGTGAACTACGTTAAGAAGCTTACATATTTCTTTTCATCGGGTCTTGGACCATGTCCTGCCTCTTTATGAACAGTGTCTTCAAAATTAACAATTATTGATGTTTTATGGTGTTTGTGTTTTTTTTGTTTGTTTTGTTGTTGTTGTTTGTTTTTGGTTTTGTTTTGTTTGTTTGTTTTCAAGATAAATATGTCTATCTTGTTAACGGTTGTTCTTTAAGTATCTTCAACTTCTGCTGAAGTAGGGTGAAACTGTTAGTAAGTAACACTCCAAGTATTTTTAAAGGTGACTGAGCCTTCATTGAATCATCACAGAATCATAGAGGGGATCAGGTTGGAAGGGACCTTAAAGATCATCTAGTTTCACCCCCCCGCATCAGATAGAGACACCACCCAGTAGATCAGGTTACCCAGGGTCTTGTCCACCCTGGCCTTGAACAATTCCAGGGATGGAGCATCCAAAACCTCTCTGGTCAAATTGATCCAGTGCCTCACCACACTCTAACTGAAAGAATTTCCTTCTAACATCTAATCTGTCTCCCCTCTTTCAGTTTAAAATCATTCCCCCTTGTCTTGTCATTGTCTGCCCAAGCAAAAAGTTGTTCTCTATCTTTTTTATAAGCCCCCTTTAGATATTGAAAAGCTGCAATGAAGTCACGCCAGCCTTCTTTTCTTCAGGCTGAACAGCCCCAGCTGTCTCGGCCTTTCTTCATAGGAGATGAATTCTACAATGAGAATTGGTATGAGATGTATGAGATGAAATCTCCTATGGTGATTTGTATGAGAGCTGCATGATTGACCAAACAACTTTATTTGGAATAATGGACAATAAACAATAGTAGAAGACAGGCCTATATAAACACTAGAATACTCTTTTAAATGACTCTGACCATTTGAAGGGCAGTGAAAAAGCACATAAAAAGTTGTTACTACTAGAAATTTATTTTTCCTACTGAAAACTACTTTGTACCTATGCACAACTCTTTTGATGACATCATGTTTTTCTACTGTTCCTTGTCAAAAATCATGTAAGAACTGTTGCCCTTTTATTCCAATACCATTTTAAGTTTTTCAAACCCAAAGAATACGAAAAAATGTGGAGTTCCATTTTAAGTGTCTTTGGTCATGTAATAAATGTCCTTTCACTGCCATGAAACATTTTAAAATTGTAGATAGAAGCAATCTATGTAGGGATTTAACTTTTGTCTTGTGTTCATGGTACTGCAAATTATTAATGTGCAATAAACTAAGAAGTATGCAGAGGTATAAAAACTTTGTTCAGGAATGTTGTAGAACAGATAGAATTGTGAGAGCTAACTAGGCCAGGTATATAGAATCAATTATTATAACTTCTATCACATACGTGTAATTCCTATTATATATATATATATTCTACATTAAAAAAAAATCTCACCATTCCTGGAAGAACCAGTCGGTGGAAATTCAGCATTCAGTTTTGTTCTTTCTTGTCCATCAGGTTCCTTTGCAATAGTGCTTCAGTCAAACGTGTTTATTTGATCATTGTGTGCAAAGTAGCCTCATTTGTGAAAATAATTATTAAAAGAAATAAATAAATAAAGTATTATTTTTCTTCTTTTCTCCGTGAGGCATTTTGTAACTTCTAGTGCTTTGTTTTAGGGAGTTGTCAGTCTGACAGTGTTCTTCTTTTTCTCATACTAAAAGGAAAAGTTTTATCCACTAAGGAAAAATATTAATGTTTAAAAGACTCTAAGAGGGACCATGGGCAAAACTCTCACAGTTTATAGAGATAATTGTAACATTGTTACCAAAAATTGTATTAAATATATACAGTTGTTTGGGTTTCTTTGTTTTTCAGAGCTTCACATACACATATATCCCTGAGTAAGTGTACTGACAAATTATGCAACAGAATGTGTTATTTTGGTTAAATATTTCTTGGTCTAGTAAAGCTCTTACATCCTTGCAGTGTAGTACCACAGTATATTCATTTCATCTGAACTAACATTTTTAACAAAAATTTGAATGGCATTTCATTGACATTAGGTCATTTTTCACTTTACTGAAGAGAGAATATTTCCTGTTTTCTGTTTAAAAGCAAAATATTATTAGGAATTACTGGAAATAGAGAACATCCATATGTTTACTGAAAGAATATAAAAAGAAAAAAACAGTTTTATACTGTCAATGATGTTTCGAGACCTTTTTTACCTGCATGTTCACACAAGCACCTGCATGTAACACAGAATTCCTATAGGACCACAGATGGCAACAGAGCTTTTTATTTTTATTCATAGTCTCATAGAATGGTTTGAGTTGGTTGTAGAGTCTCCTTCTCTGGAGATACTCAAGGCCCGTCTGGACGCCTACCTGGACTGCCTGCTCTAAGGAACCTGATTTGGCAGTAGGGTTGGACCCGATGATCTTTTGAGGTCCTTTCCAACCCCTTCAATTCTGTGATTCTGTGATCTTGTTACGCTCCCTCTGTCATGGGCAGGGACACCTGCCACTACAACAGGTTGCTAAAAGCCCCATCCAACCTGGCCTTGAACTCCTCTAGGGGTGGGACACAACTTCCCTGAGCAACCTGTTCCTGTGCCTCACCACCCTCTGAGTAAATGATTTCTTCCTTATATTTAACCTAAACCTACCCTATTTTAGTTAAAAGCCATTCCGCCTTGTCCTATCCTTGACAAAGAGTCCCTCCCCAGCTTTCTTCTAGGCCACCTTTAGGTACTGGAAGGCCATTATAAGGTCTCCCCAAAGGCTTTTCTACTCTAGGCCTGTCTTCATAGGAAACATGCTCCAGCCCCTTGATCATCTTTGTGGCCCTCACCTGGACTCATTCTAATACTTCCATGTCCTTCTTGTGCTGGGGGCCCCAGAGCTGAATACAGTATTCCAGGTGGGGTCTCACAAGGGCAAAATAGAGGGGGAAAATCACATCCCTCAACCTGCTGGCCACGCTTCTTTTGATGCAAACCAGGATGCCTTTGGCTATCTGGGCTGCAAGTGCAGACTCTTGTTGAGCTTCTTGTCAACCAACACCTGCAGGTCTTTCTCCTCAGGGCTGTTTTCAATCCATTCTCCACGCAGCCTGTATTTGTACTTGGAATTGCCCTGACCCAGGTGCAGGACCTTGCGCTTGGCCTTGTTGACCTTCATAAGGTTTGCACAGACCCACCTCTCAAGCCTGTCTAGGTCCCTCTGAATGGCACGCCTTCTCTCCAGCATATCAGCTGCACCACACAGCCTGGTGTCTGATCTTGTTACTTGTTACTGATCTCCACTTGGACATTGAGCTTTTGACCACAACTCTTTGAGTGCAACTATCCAGCCAATTCCTTATCCACCAAGTGGTCTATCCATCAAATACATGTCTCTCCAGTTTAGAGACAAGGATATCATGGGGGACAATGTTGAACGGTTTGCAATTTTCATTCATACATTGCAGTTCAAATTAATGAACTACTAATTTAGGGTTGTCCTATGTCCTGACCACAGTGATCCCTTCTGATTTGTTGGTTTAGGGATACATAAATCTAGAGCAGATGCCCTAGCTTCACATAAAAGAAGAAACCTACCACATATTTATTATAGCCTCAAGAAAGTCCATAAGGAAAAGTCTGAACCATATGCTTCAAGTTGCAAATCAGGTATAATCTGACCTTACAGATATAAATGTGTGCACTAAAAGTCTTAGTATTGTCCTTTTCATTTGCTTTACTTACTTCATATTCAGTATACAAGAATCTCACTGGAGGCTTGAGAGCTGATGGCTGTCACATCTGAAAGGCAATAATAGCTCTCATTACATCTTCCACTGCTACTAAAAATGCAGATTCAGCTGACAAACCATCTAAATTTGGCTGGAAGATGGAAAAGCAATCTGACAGATCAGAAATTAAAATACTATGATCCTCTTTTTTGTTGCTTAAACTTTACACAAATACTGGACTGAATTCAGAAAATGAACACTTGCAGAAAATTGTAGAACAGCAAGTCAGGACTTGCATTTTGTCATGGGAAAGGAAAATTGAATCCCTTAAAATATAATCATGATCTAAGATGAGTGAGTCTTTCTTAGAAATTACTTTTTTTTTTTTTTTTAATACTGCCTTGCCATTATCTGTTGCATAATCTGTACAAAGCAGTATGTATGAATATGGTTAAAAAGGACTCTACATTGCAAGTTCTCATTATCTTAAGGATCCTACAGTGAAGAGTCAGGCTGATAGACAGTGATTCTAAAGACTACAATTTCAGTTCAATGAAAAGGGAACACAACAACCACAGCTCTTAAATTTGCAGATTTTATCATCTCATATATGTAACTGCCAGATGCACTAATCATGTGGAAGACTAATGGCTGAGGTCTAAATTATAGGCAAACCATACCATCCTTCACCCTCATTTCAGAGATCTCCAGAGAAGACTGGAGCCCCAGAAAGGGAGTTGCTTGAGTGACAAGTGGAGGAATGTGAACAATACTAATTGAAGTGGTAGTCTGTAGTAGTAGTAGTCTGTAGTTCAGTGGTAGTCCTCAAACATGGTAGTTTTGATTGTATTGTATCACTGTGTTTAAAAAACATTCCTGAAAAAAAAAAAAAAAAAAAAAAAAGGCATGAAAAAGTTTGTAATTTTAATACTGTATAAAAGTCTAAATTCTCTAACTCTGCTTAAGTGTAGTAAAGGTGTGTGGCCATCCAGCCTAACAAAAAAAACTTACGATATCAGCATGTGAAAATTTAAGATGTAAAGAAAGCAGTAGTTTTTCTGTAAGTCTCCTTCAAGCTAGGAAAAACTGGAATAAGTTGCATATACACCTCCTGTGTGATGGGAAATTCATTTTCTAATTCTGTCTGTGCTTATTTTTCTAAACTAACATGAAAAAAAAATACATTAGCACATCTTTTGGAGTTTTCTAGAGTGGCTGGAAGACTGTAGAGTAGATAAAGCCATGTTGAGAAGACAGAGGAACAGTGTATGGGGTGGGCAGTGGGATCTGTTAGCAGAATAAATAACTTTTAGAATTAGAGCAGAGGAGCTTTTGTAAATGGGGACAGCTAACAAAAACAATTCCCACTACAAGACCTTCTAAACCTTAAAATTAATTGAAGGTTACTTCAGGAAGGGCAAGTCTACTAAATGGTATTCTTTGCCTCTATAGAGGAAAGACTGTAGAACTATTGTTATTATATTTTAAGAATAAGTTATTATTACCCTGTTTATTTTTGAAACTTTTTAGTGTTTCTTGTATGACTTTAACAAAAATATTATTTATTAAACCTTCAGTTCAAGTTTGCATATGCAAGAATTAGTTATCTGAGCACCTGAAATTTTAATTCAATTATCCCGGGTTTTCCGAGGGAAGCTATCTGATTATTCAGAAGCAAGCCCTTAAATTTTATTCTAGAATGTGATGCTGTCTGTTGGGTCCTGGCGGAGGATTATAAAATCTTTTTTTTTTAATTAAAAAGAAACAAACAAAAAAAAAGGATTATATCAAATTACAAAATGAATCCAATTATCAAATTGATATATCTTTTCTAAATTAATCCTCAAGCTCCACGGCACAAATCTGGATTGCTGCCGTTCTGCTTAGCTATCAGTTCTAAGAATAGCAAAGTATAAATTCAGTGATGTTGTTACAGGAAAGTTCCAGCCCTGTAGCTGACACAGGAGGAATAAATTCACTCCCAGGTTAAAGTGAATGTTGAGATCATGGTCTAAAGGTATCCTGCATGAACTGTATTTTGCTTAGAGTCATGGGATAAGCTGATTCCCATCACTGGTGTTTTAAAAATAGAATCACAGAATCACAGAATCGTCTAGGTTGGAAGAGACCTCCAAGATCATCTAGTCCAACCTCTGACCGAACACGAACAAATCCTCCACTAAACCATATCACTAACCTCTAAATCTAAACGTCTTTTAAAGACCTCCAGGGATGGCGACTCCACCACTTCCCTGGGCAGCCCATTCCAATGCCTCACAACCCTTTAGGTAAAGGAAGTTTTTTCTAATATGCAACCTAAACCTCCCCTGGTGCAACTTTAGCCCATTTCCCCTCATCCTGTCACCAGGCATGTGGGAGAACAGACCAACCCCCACCTCTCTACAGCCTCCTTTAAGTTACCTATAGAGTGTGATAAGGTCACCGCTGAGCCTTCTCTTCTCCAGGCTGAACAATCCCAGCTCATTCAGCCGCTCTTCATAAGACTTGATCTCCAGACACCTCATCAGCTTTGTTGCCCTTCTCTGGACTCACTCGAGCACCTCCATGTCCTTCTTGTAGCGATGGGCCCAAAACTGAACACAGTACTCGAGGTGCGGCCTCACCAGAGCCGAGTACAGGAGGACAATCACTTTCCTAGCCCTGCTGGCCACACTGCTCCTTATACAAGCCAGGATGCTCTTGGCATTCTTGGCCACCTGAGCACACTGCTGGCTCATATTCAGCCAACTATGAACCAATACTCCCAGGTCTTTCTCTGCCAGGCAGCTCTCCAACCACTCATCTCCCAGCCTGTAGCTCTGCTTGGGGTTGTTGTGCCCCAGGTGCAGGACCCAGCAATTGGCCTTGTTGAACTTCATGCAATTGACCTCAGCCCATCAGTGCAGCCTCTCCAGATCCTCCTGCAGAGCTTTCCTGCCCTCGAGCATATCGACACACACACCTAACTTGGTGTCATCTGCAAACTTAACTGAGGGTGCACTTGATCCCCTCACCCAGATCATCGATAAAGATATTAAAGAGGACTGGCCCCAGTACTGAGCCCTGGGGGACACCACTAGTGACCAGCCTCCAACTGGATTTGACTCCATTCACTACAACTTTGGGCCTGGCTGTCCAGCCAGTTTTTAACCCAACAAAGCATACACCAGTCCAAGCTGTGAGCAGACAGTTTCTTGAGGAGAATGTTGTGGGGAACAGTGTCAAAGGCCTTACTGAAATCAAGGTAGACCACATCCACAGCCTTACCCTCGTCCACCCAATGTGTCACTTTATCATAGTATTAGATCTGGTTCGTCAAGCAAATGTTTCTAACAAAAATTACTGTAAGGATGTAATAGTTTTAAACTCTGGGATAGAGTTAATTTTCATCATAGAAGCTCACACTATGCTGTGTTTTGGACTTTTTGATATACTGCCCTACCAGTGAGGAGACTGGGCGTGCAGAAAAAGCTGGGAGGGGGCACGGCCGGGACAGGTAACCCAGTTGGCCAAAGAGATATTCTGTGTCGTGTGACATCATGCTCAGCAATAAAAGCAGGAGTAAAGAAAGAGGAAGGGGGATGTTCAGAGTGATAGCATTTGTCTTTCCAATAAACTGTTATATGTGATGAGCCCTGCTTTCCTGGAAGTGGCTGAAAACCTGCCTGCCAATGGGAATTAGCAAATGAATTCCTTGTTTTGCTTCGCTTGCATGTATGGCTTTTGCTTTACCTAGTAAACTGTCTTTATCTCATCCCATGAGTTCTCACACTTTTACTTTTCCAGTTCTCTCTCCCATACCACCTGAGTAGAGTGAGTGAGTAGCTGTGTGGTTCTGAGCTGCCTGCCAGGTTAGACCACAAGGGAATAACTAAATGACAAGTATATATTAAAGAAAGAATCTAACTGTACAATTCCTGTTGAACTGTGGTAGGTGTTTGAAAAAGTTCTGCTTTGCAAAAAATTCCATGCTAAACACAGTTAGAACTCATGGAGTCTTTTGAAGAAAAAGCAGTAAGTAATGAAATAGATAGATCTTTGTACTTTGTACTGGGTGGGTCAGGTGTGGGGAAAACAACACACAGAAAGCTTGGTTCTTTTTGTAGAATATCAGTCATAGCTTGAGGAATACAATAATTTTCTAGAAGTTGATAATTTAGAACTTTAGTTAGTGATTTCAAATACTCCAGGAATAAACGTTGAAAAATCTCCTGACATGTTAGAAGCTACTTTCTTTACAGTATCTAAGTGCAGATGATACTGAAGTGATCAAAGGCCCCTTGGCAATGTAGAATAATCACAAGTCTCTGTATAAGGTATAGTGACATTAAGAGGTTAGAGAGTAGAAGCCTTTGCACAGGAAAATAAATAAATAAATAATAAATAATAAATAAATAATAAATAAATAAATAGAAAGCTAAGGAACCATTTCCAAATAGCAAACTGTGATTCTTCTTGATTGTTGTTGGTTTTTTTTTGTTTTTGTTTTTTTTTTTTAAGACAATGGTTTATTTTATTTATTTCCTTGATAATTTTTTAAGAGCTGGTGTGAACTGGGGACACACTATTCTACCATTAATAATTTCCCAGGATAATACTTCATTATTAAAAAATATAGGTCTTCCCGTTTCAGTCATTTCAGATGAGGAACTGTCTATATTTCCAAAAAATAGAGTCACTGGGTAAACCAGTTCTCAGGGAGATGTTGGAAATCAGAAAGGTTAATGAATTATTGTTTCCTTTAAAGTCCCAATTCAAAATACATAATTCAAGACTGAAAATTTAAAACAGTTTTAAAAATGTAAAACAAATTAAAAAATGCAACCACAGAAATACATCATTCGTTCTACTAAAAATAGAGACTGATAGTTTGTTTGTTTTTATTTTGTTTGTTTGTTTGTTTGTTTTTTGTATATAATGTGCTTTTTAATTCTCTTTTTTATTTTCATATCATAGAAACATAGTTGATCATCTAGTTCCAAACCCCTGCCATGGGCAGGGATGCCACCCACTGGATCAGGTTGTCCAGGGCCTCATCCAACTTGGTCTTGCACACCTCCAGGAATGGGGCATCCACAAATTCTCTGGGCACCCTGTTCCAGTGCTTCACATCCGTCTGAATGTATTTCCTCCTAACCTCTGATCTAAGTCTCCTGTCTTTTAGTTTAAAACAATTCCCCCTTGTCTTGTCATATCTGTCCAAGCAAAAAGTTGCTCTTGAACTTCTTATAAGCCCTCCTTAAGTACTGAAAAGCTGAGTCCTTCATGGAGCCTTCTCCGTGAGTTCTCCATGGATCTTCTCTTCCCAAGCCCTCTCAGTCTCTCTCCATAGGAGAGCCCTCTGACTCTGAGACCCTTTGTGTGCCCTCTGGAGGGCTCCTCTGGAACTACTAACAATCCAAAGGAAGGCCATGGCTCCTCTGGACCCATTTTCATCTATTTATTGTATCCTTGACACACAAATGCAAAAAAACAGCAGAAATGTTAAATACTAAATAAGTAAGTGTGAAAGCTTTTTCTTCTCCTCCTAATATTATATATTGAGAACTTCAACTTTACACACTTCACAGAATCATAGAATCATCTACGTTGGAAGAGACCTCCAAGATCACCAAGTCCACCCTCTGACCTAACACTAACAAGTCCTACACTAAACCATATCACTAAACTCTAAATCTAAACATCTTTTAAAGACGTCCAGGGATGGTGACTGAACTGCTTCCCTGGGCAGCCTACTCCAATGCTTAACAACCCTTTCAGTAAAGTTCTTCTGAATATCCAACCTAAACTTATATGCCTTAAAGTGATGTCTGTTATGTCTCTTGTAAAAATTTGTCTGCAGTCCTCACATGATGATTCTGGTGAAGTTCTTTCATATCTCAAAACTTTATTTAAGAATAAATTTTCATATTTCTCCTTCAGTATTTTTTATCAAACATTATTATGGCTGTGACCCATGAAGCATAATAATTTTTTAGTATTCCCAAAAGGGGGAAAGCAAAATATGAATCTAAATTGCTACCATGATGAATATCTGAGTATAGAAACATATAAAACCACAGTAATGTTATACAGAAAAAAAAAAAAAAAAAAAATCCCTAGTGTATATGTTCAAATAAGAAAGACTGGACAAAACTGTTATCTCAGAGTAAATATGGGAATTGTGAATGGCTTTTCAATTAAATAGTTTCCCTAATCTGCAGCAATTTAAGTTCCCTGATAAAGTCAACTGCTTAGACAATCTCTTCTATGCAAAGTGTGATAGAAGTAAGTTTAAGCTCATAATAAGTGAAAAGATCTTCCCTCCTTTAGAAAGAAGTTTTGACTTTACATTCTGCTGCAGTTCAACCTATCCTCTTACCTATCCTTTCCTTTCTTATTTCATATTTTTATCTGTAACTTGACAAATTTTGAGTCTTAACATTTTCTTCAGACTTCCATTTCTTCAAAGGTCAAGCTGAGGATGCTTGTTAAATTAATTAGTCCCATGTAAAGTTGTTTCTATCATTTTGTTCTCATCTTTATATGCAACAGAAATAGTAGCTTTTGCTATAAGGATTTTGGGTGTATCCTTACATAGATTCCTTTCACTCTACTTTTGATACATCTCTGTCTGAAGCTACCTGATATATTTTATGTATGTATAATTTGTATACAAGCTGAATGTAGAGTAATTTGCTTGCAACAGAAGTATAGTTATTGGCACAAAGTGGGAAGTAAAGGAGAGGCATAAAGTTTGTTTTTAACAGTTAGTTCTTCTCTGAAGGATGCTACAAACTTCATACCATTTGGTGAGAAATGCTGTGACAGTGCATGACCACAATTGCCAACCATGTCCTTCTGGCCCTGGTCAAGTTATCATTAAAAATCATGAGGCTACCAGGATTTAAAATCTGAAAACTAAAATTGTTTTAATTATATTTAAATATATATTAAAAAATAATTATATATATATAAAAAAAAAAAAAAAAAAGAAATTCTTCTAATTCCTGTACCATAGAATTATGACTACTTTCAATGGATTTATAAAGAGGAAAATGACAGACACTTAACAAAAACAAAACAACAACAAAAATCTATAAAGATCTATAAAGATCCTTATACAGGATATATTGGTACATTAATAATAACAGATACGAAGTATGGAAAACTCATAACCCTTATTGAAAACTGATATTTTGGGTCATTTTAATTCTCAAATGCCTGAAAATAGAACTGTAAAATTTTCAGTCTAATTTAAAATCTAATGTTCAGTTTAATTCCACATGAATGGAAATCCATACAATTTGCAATGAAAGAAAGTAGAAGTTTCTTCACCCCTTAGACAAAATATAATTAATACATTATTCAATCAAGTAATTTTATTTGTAAAACATAGTTATTGAAAAAGCCTTAAAGCAGTTGTGAAAGTTTCCTAAAATTATTGAACCAAATTGAGCAGTTAATGAATCTTGAGATGCTTATAAGTATAAAAAACAGATACTGCATAGTTTTCTGAGATGAACTTATAGCAGCCATCATAGAACTGTATATATAAAAATATTTATGGATATTATGAGAAAGCTATGTGAAAATGACTACTTAGGAGCTTGAAACATTTAAGACCTGCTGACATTTTTTGTACCTATAGATTAAAATCATGATATTTTTATCACTAATTTATATATAAGTAAGAAGAATATCACTTTTTAGTTGTTAAATTGAGGGTGGTGAGGCATTGTAACAGGCTGCACAGAGAGACTGTGGATTCCCTATCACTGGAAGTTTTGGATGGGGCTTTGGGCAACCTGGTCTAGTGAAAAGTATTCTTTCTCATGGCAGGGGGGTTAGAACTAGCTGATCCTTAAAGTCCCTTCCAATCCAAACCATTCTACGATTCTATAATAAGTACAGTGAGTCACCTTCAGGCCTGTTTCATTATATCTTTAGCCATTCATTCAGGGCAGACGATGTGAATCCTGTATATTAAGTATTGTCCTGGTTTCAGTTAGAACAGAATTAATTTTCTTCCTAGTAGCTGGTGGAATGCTGTGTTTTGGCTTAGGATGAGAAGAGTGCTGATAACACCCCGATGTTTTAATTGTTGCAGAGCAGTGCTTATACCAAGCCAAGGACATCTCAGCCTTTCGCTCTGTCCTGCCAACAGGCAGGCTGGGGGTGCAGTAAGAGCTGGGAGGGGACAGACCCAGGACAGGTGACCCAAACTAGCCAAAGGGGTATTCCATACCATCTGACGTCATGCTAAACAATATATAGGGGTGGCTAGCCGGGGGAGGGGGCCGGATTGCTCAGGGTTAAGCTGGGCATCGGTCAGCGGGTGGTGAGCAATTGCATTGTGCATCACTTGTTTGTACATATTATTAGTAGTAGTACTATTATCATCATTGTATTATTATTATTATTATTATTATTATTATTATTATTATTATTATTATTATTATTATTATTATCATTATTATTATTATTATTTTCCTGTCTTATTAAACTGTCTTTATCTCAACTCACGGGCTTCACTTTCTATTTCTCTCCCCCGTCCCAGAGAGGGAGGGGGGAGGGTGAGCGAACGGCTGCGTGGTGTTTATCTGCCGGCCGGGTTAAACCACAACAGTCTTTTTGGCGCCCAACGTGGGGCTCGAAAGGTTGAGATAACGGCAGATCTGACCAGAGTGTGTTAAACTAAAATTGGTATAAGTATTAGACCTGCTTAATAGTCACTTGTCATAATGCTGATTGCTTTAATCTCAACTGTGCTGCGCCTGTTTTCCAAATTGAGTATTATAGCACATTATTTTCCGTATGTGCTCTCTGTCATGTTGTTTATCCTCTCCGGGCCCTGGTTTCAGACCATTATTGTACTGTGTGTTGTACCAGTGGCTTATGAGATGATGAAATATCTTGCCATGACTCTAACCTGGTATTTGTACTCAGTAACATCTTCGATTCTATGCTTTGGAAACTGTATTTTGGAAACTATTAGCAATTATATCTGTTGCCTTTTTTCATTAGGGAGTCAATCTGTGGAGGGGAAAGGGGAAGATAATTTTTCTTACTTGATCACTCTCCCTTTCTCCTTCACCACCCCTGTACCCTCCTTGATCACTCTCCCTTCCTCCTTCACCACCCTCTTATCCTCCGAGTTTATTACAATAGCTCTCCAAGATATTGAATATCCTTGGGATACTCAGACCAGCATAGTCCTGTTGTTCTGCCTCCTGAATGCGCTTCAGGTTCTGCTTAAAGTTAAACAACTACTTAGGAAGCTCATCCGGAGATCTGCCCGGAGGCAGTATAGTTGTGGGTGGCAGGGAGTATGGGAGGATATGGGCAGGCATCTAGAGCAGTTGGCACCCCCAGTGTTTTGGAAATTCACCCCTGAACAACTGCAAAATCCTCAAAAACTGGCAGAATGCTTGAAAAAAAGGTGTTGCGATTCGGGAAGTTCCAAAGTAACACAAATCATTGTAACATGCTGGGGCCTGGCTCATGCCTATCGAGCTGCCATGGATACTGCTATCAACTTAGTGACAGACCCTGCGGCCACTCCAAGTCCCGTGACAGATCCAACGGTCACTGTAACCCCTACGGTGGACTCTGCAGCCGCTCCAGTCCCAGCTTCTGCAGATGCTTCAATCCCAGCTCCTGCAGCCACTCCAGTTCCGGTTCCTGAAGCCGCTCCAGTCCCAGCTCCTGCAGTCGCTCCAGTCCCAGCTCCTGCAGCCGCTCCAGTCCCAGCTCCTGAAGCCGCTCCAGTCCCAGCTCCTGCAGCTGCTCCAGTCCCAGTTCCTGCAGCCGCTCCAGTCCCAGCTCCTGAAGCTGCTCCAGTCCCAGCTCCTGCAGCCGCTCCAGTCCCAGCTCCTGCAGCCGCTCCAGCTCCAGTTCCTGCAGCCGCTCCAGTTCCAGCTCCTGCAGCTGCTCCAGCTCCGGTTCCTACAGCTGCTCCATTTCCTGCAGCCACTCCAGCTCCTGTAGCTGGGTCAGAGAAACGAGCTGTAGCAGTGCAAGTTGACCCTGCAGAGGGTATTCCAACCTCTGTGGCAGACCCTGTAACGGGGTCAGAGAAACAAGCAGTAGCAGTGCAAGCTGCCCCTGTAGAGAAGGTGAAAAAAATGGTATAGAGATTCAGGTCGTTTAGAACGCAGAGAATCTTCTGCCAAATCTAGGTATAGAGACGACGGAGACGACGACGACGCTGGGCCATCAAGGGTTCAGGAGGAGGAAGATGAGGATGCCGAAAAATCAACAGTAACTACCCGAAGCCTAAACGAGTGTGAGTTACGAGATGTGCGAAAAGATTTTGGTCGCTGTATAGGTGAGCATCTTGTCACCTGGCTGCTCCGATGCTGGGACTCTGGAGCCAATTGTGTGGAATTAGACGGCAGGGAAGCCAAGCGACTGGGATCCCTTGCTAGAGACGCAGGCATTGACAAAGCAATTGCAGATGGAGCACAATCTCACAGCCTCTGGAGGCGTCTCCTCTCAGCTGTGAGGGAAAGGTATCCCTTCAAGGAAGAACTTTTATGTCTACCAGGCAAGTGGACCACTATGGAGAAGGGAATCCAGTACCTGAGAGAATTAGCCGTACGGGAAGTGATTTATGAGGATCCAGACCTCAGACAAACATCCAAAGATCCAGATGAAGTCAGGTGTACACGACCCATGTGGCGGAAGTTTGTACGGAGTGCACCATCATCATATGCCAGCTCATTGGCAATAATGGCCTGGAAAGACGATGAGGAACCCACAGTGGATGAAGTAGCTAAACAACTCCGGCAGTATGAAGAAAGTCTCTCCTCTTCCTTACAGGCCTGCGTCTCAGCTGTGGAGAAACTTTCTGAAAAGGTTCACCAACTTAAAGAGAATCTATCTTCATCCCCACCTGAACCAACCAGTGTCCACCGACCAAAAGAGAACACTGTGGAGAAACTTTCTGAAAAGTTTCACCAACTTGAAGAGAGATTATTCTCCTCCACACCTGTACAGAGCAGTGTCTCAGCTATCAGGGGTAGTCGTTCATCCACACAAGGAAGACGATATGGTGGGTACTCACCCTGTGCCACCCTGTGGTTTTACTTACGAGACCATGGAGAGGACATGAGAAAATGGGATGGAAAATCTACCGCGACCCTAGAGGCACGGGTACGTGAGTTGCAAAAGAAAACAATCAGGAAAAAGGGGTTCTCTGAAAAGTTTGCTGCTCCAACTTCCAGCAGACAGTCCTTCAAACACAGAAACGAAGAAGATTCCGACCAGGATTAGGGAGGCCCTGCCTCCAGCCAGGGGGAGGAAAGGGATAATCGAGTTTATTGGACTGTGTGGATTCGATGGCCTGGCACGTCAGACACACAGAAGTATAAGGCTTTAGTAGACACCGGTGCACAATGTACTATAATACCATCGAGATATAAAGGACCAGAGCCCATCCGTATTTGTGGAGTGACAGGGGGATCTCAGCAGTTGACTGTATTGGAGGCTGAAGTGAGTCTGACTGGGAATGAGTGGGAAAAGCACCTCATTGTGACTGGCCCGGATGCTCCATGTATCCTTGGCATAGACTATCTTAGAAGAGGATATTGCAAGGACCCAAAAGGGTTCCGGTGGGCTTTTGGTATAGCTGCCTTAGAGACAGAGGGCATTAAACAATTATCTACCTTGCCTGGTCTCTCAGAGGACCCCTCTGTTGTGGGGTTGCTGAGGGTCGAAGACCAGCAAGTGCCAATTGCTACCACAACTGTGCACCGGCGGCAATATCGCACTAACCGAGACTCCCTGATTCCCATCCATAAGCTAATTCGTCAATTGGAGAGCCAAGGAGTGATCAGCAAGACTCATTCACCTTTCAATAGTCCCATATGGCCAGTGCGAAAGTCTAATGGCGAGTGGAGACTAACAGTGGACTATCGTGGCCTGAACGAAGTGACGCCACCACTGAGTGCTGCAGTGCCGGACATGCTGGAACTTCAGTACGAACTTGAATCGAAGGCAGCCAAGTGGTACGCCACAACTGATATCGCTAATGCATTTTTCTCCATCCCTCTAGCAGCAGAGTGCAGGCCACAGTTTGCCTTCACTTGGAGGGGAGTCCAATATACTTGGAATCGACTGCCCCAGGGGTGGAAACACAGCCCTACAATTTGCCATGGACTGATCCAGTCTGCACTGGAGCAGGGGGAAGCTCCTGAACACCTGCAGTACATCGATGACATTATTGTGTGGGGTGACACAGCAGAGGAAGTTTTCGAGAAAGGGAAGAAAATAGTCCAAATCCTTCTGAAAGCCAGTTTTGCCATAAAACAAAATAAAGTCAAAGGACCTGCACGAGAGATCCAGTTTTTAGGAATAAAATGGCAAGATGGACGTCGTCAAATCCCAATGGATGTGATCAACAAAATAACAGCTATGTCTCCACCAACTAACAAAAAAGAAACACAGACTTTCCTAGGTGTTGTGGGATTTTGGAGAATGCACGTCCAAATTACAGTCTGATTGTAAACCCGCTCTACCAAGTAACCCGTAAGAAGAATGAGTTTGAATGGGGCCCTGAACAACGACAAGCCTTTGAACAAATTAAGCAGGAAATAGTCCATGCAGTAGCCCTTGGGCCAGTTCGAACAGGACCAGATGTAAAGAATGTGCTCTACACTGCAGCCGGGGAGAACGGCCCCACCTGGAGCCTCTGGCAGAAAGAACCTGGGGAAACTCGAGGTCGGCCCCTGGGGTTTTGGAGCCGGGGATACAGAGGGTCTGAGGCCCGCTATACTCCAGCTGAAAAGGAGATATTGGCAGCATATGAAGGAGTTCGATCTGCTTCAGAGGTGGTCGGTACTGAAGCGCAGCTTCTCCTAGCACCCCGATTGCCGGTACTAGGCTGGATGTTCAAGGGAAGGGTCTCTTCTACGCATCATGCAACTGATGCTACATGGAGCAAGTGGGTTGCACTGATTACTCAGCGGGCTCGAATAGGAAACCCCAGTCACCCAGGAATATTGGAAGTGATTATGGACTGGCCAGAAGGTAAATACTTTGGGATATCATCAGAGGAGGAGGTGGGTCGTGCTGAAGAAGCCCCACTGTACAACCAGTTACCAAAGAATGAAAAGAAATATGCCCTGTTCACTGATGGGTCCTGTCGTATTGTGGGGAAGCATCGGAGATGGAAAGCTGCTGTATGGAGTCCTACACGACGAGTTGCAGAAGCTGCTGAGGGAGAAGGTGAATCGAGTCAGTTTGCAGAAGTGAAGGCCATTCAGCTGGCTTTAGACATTGCTGAACGAGAAAAATGGCCAGTTCTCTATCTCTACACCGATTCATGGATGGTAGCAAATGCCCTGTGGGGATGGTTACAGCAACGGAAGCAAAACAACTGGCAGCGTAGGGGCAAACCCATCTGGGCTGCTGCATTGTGGCAAGATATTGCTGCTCGGGTAGAGAACCTGGCTGTGAAAGTACGTCACGTAGATGCTCATGTGCCCAAGAATCGGGCTACTGAAGAACATCAGAACAACCAGCAGGTGGATCAGGCTGCTAAGATTGAAGTAGCTCAGGTGGACCTGGATTGGCAGCATAAAGGTAAATTATTTATAGCCCGATGGGCCCATGACACCTCAGGCCATCAAGGTAGAGATGCAACATACAGATGGGCTCGTGATCGAGGGGTGGACCTGACCATGGACGCTATAGCACAGGTTATTCATGACTGTGAAACATGTGCTGCAATCAAGCAAGCCAAACGGTCAAAGCCTCTTTGGTATGGAGGATGATGGCTGAAATATAAATATGGAGAGGCCTGGCAGATTGATTACATCACACTCCCTCAAATTCGCAACGGCAAGTGCCACGTACTTACAATGGTGGAAGCAACCACCGGATGGCTGGAAACATATCCTGTGCCTCATGCCACCGCCCGGAACACTATCCTGGGCCTTGAAAAGCAAGTCCTATGGCGACATGGTACCCCAGAAAGAATAGAGTCAGACAATGGAACTCATTTCCGAAACAACCTTATAGACACTTGGGCCAAAGAACATGGTATTGAGTGGGTGTATCACATCCCCTATCATGCACCAGCCTCCGGGAAAGTGGAACGATACAATGGACTGTTAAAGACTACATTGAAAACAATGGGCGCTGGGACATTCAAAAACTGGGATACGCATTTGGCAAAGGCCACCTGGCTAGTCAATACTAGGGGATCTGCCAACCGAGCTGGACCTGCCCAATCAAACCTGTTACGTACTGTAGATGGGGATAAAGTTCCTGTAGTGCATGTAAGAAATATGCTGGGTAAAACAGTCTGGGCTACTCCTGCCTCAGGAAAAGGCAAACCCATTCGTGGAATTGTTTTCGCTCAGGGACCTGGATACACTTGGTGGGTGATGCAAAAGAACGGAGAGGTCCGGTGTGTACCTCAAGGAGATTTAATACTGGGTGAGAATAGCCCATGAACTGAATTGTACCATGTTAATTACTATATAATACTGTATGTTACCACTACCATGACTACTATAGGTGACTAATTAGAATGTATGGAAAAGAGTGTAACCTGAGCATGACATAAATGGTATGGAATAAGGGGTGGATAGATGTCCTGGTTTCAGTTAGAACAGAACTAATTTTCTTCCTAGTAGCTGGTGGAATGCTGTGTTTTGGCTTAGGATGAGAAGAGTGCTGATAACACCCCGATGTTTTAATTGTTGCAGAGCAGTGCTTATACCAAGCCAAGGACATCTCAGCCTTTCGCTCTGTCCTGCCAACAGGCAGGCTGGGGGTGCAGTAAGAGCTGGGAGGGGACAGACCCAGGACAGGTGACCCAAACTAGCCAAAGGGGTATTCCATACCATCTGACGTCATGCTAAACAATATATAGGGGTGGCTAGCCGGGGGGAGGGGGCCGGACTGCTCGGGGTTAAGCTGGGCATCGGTCAGCGGGTGGTGAGCAATTGCATTGTGCATCACTTGTTTGTACATATTATTAGTAGTAGTACTATTATCATCATTGTATTATTATTATTATTATTATTATTATTATTATTATTATTATTATTATTATTATTATTATTTTCCTGTCTTATTAAACTGTCTTTATCTCAACTCACGGGCTTCACTTTCCATTTCTCTCCCCCGTCCCAGAGAGGGAGGGGGGAGGGTGAGCGAACAGCTGCGTGGTGTTTATCTGCCAGCCGGGTTAAACCACGACAAGTATTCAGCTGTACATCACATTTTGGATAAATATGATAATTAAAAAAAAAAAAAAAAGTGCAGATTAATATTTTTAATACATTTTCATATTGTGTAGTGGAGAAAAACTGATTTTACAGGTCAATTTAATAAATGACCTCTTTAGGACTGTTTTAACCGTAAGACCCTTTTCTTCAGTAAGCTGTTCACAGACAGTTTAAACTAAAAGACTGTCTCATTCTTATCAGTGCTGTTATCTTATCAATCAAGCATAATCAGCCTCTCATAAATTACATTTAATATTAAGAGAAGTCCTATGTACTCTTTTGCATAATTTAAGAGCAACAAATTATGTTAATCTACACATTCTTCACAGAAAGATAACCATTTTCCTTATATTATTTCTAGGCAGTTTCTGAAGAAGTTCTGTAGGATTTTTTCTGTTTGTTGTTGTTTTGTTCTGTTTTGTGTTTTGTTTTGTTTTTGTGAAGAAGAAGACTATGGAAGACAGCAAATAAGAACTTGTTTATAACATAAGATATTGCTTCTACTTGGCAACAACAACTATGTTTGATCAGGAGAGGTGGAGAGAATTGCTGGACTGCTGATTTAAGACTATTACTCATGGCTATGTAACAGCTTTCGTAGTGAAAAAAAAATATTAAAAAAAAAAGAGCTCTATATAAACTTATTTTGTTTTTTTAATGCCAGCTATTCAATAGAATTAACAGACTTGGCCTTATTGAAATAGTTTTAATCAGTGATATTTTTAGTGCAGGTGATTTGTAGCAATCATCTAAACCCACATCTGTTACATCTAAATTCATTTAAAAACAGACACTCTGTTGTTCTAACACGAACATGGTAGTACCTTCTATTGATAATATTTAGGCAGTTTCCTCGGGGGGGGGGGGGGGGGGGGGGAAGGAAAGGAAAGGAAAGAAAAACAAACAAACAAACAAACAAATAAACAAAACTCCCTCTTTGCAGCCTGTAGGAAGCAGAGCAAGTTCCTGAATATTGGTCTATCTGAATAACTATAAACATTACTGATACTCATTTTCAGTTGCCACTGATATTGAGGCCATAAAATTCCCTGTGGAATATATATAGTAGAAACTTCCCTCATAACATGAATAATAAACTCCCTAGATTGAGAGAGAATTCTACTTTGGGTTTCTGGGATTTACACTAAAGTCAAATTTCAGACAGAAGTTTCAAAAGCCAGGTGGCTAACACATGCTCACTGTTATGGTATTTGGATAAATTGGGTGGGATATGTTTCACCTAAACTTAAATAGATTTAATACATGTATCTATCTACATATGAGCTACACATCTGGATTCCACCATATTAGAGATTACCAATACAGTCAATATTTTTTAGTCCCATGATAAAGTAGGCACTTCTATAGACCATACTGTTGGATTCCCAGACTTAAAACTAGATAAATTTAGACATTGTGAGCAGGATTCAGTTCTCTAAAAATTGATGTCTAATGCATTTTCTGTACCTTACTACATCCTGCAAGTTTCTAGCTGTCACAAAGAAAGCCACAGGGCTAAGTTCCACATTATCTTTTAAACATCTGCAGGTGCCTCAGAAACTATTAGGGCATCAATAATGATATCAGACAAATTTGTTGAGGCAAGTGAATCCCATATGAGGCTATCTGGATATGAACTCTATTATTCTGGCTGAAAGTCTCATTCAGTTTTAAATCAGATATTAGAGCATGAGGAGTGTACCCATACTTTTTCGGAGCAGAGGCTGACAACACCTATGTTCTGATGACAGATAATAGGGAGGCTTATAGAAAACTATAGGAAAAAAACATATGATGGAATGAGTAGTGAAGTACTAGTAGAGTCTATTTCAGTCATCTTTCCAAGACACTTTTAAGAGAAAGATTAGGCAAATGTCTCTGACAGTGACTATAAGGTTGTAGAATTAACAAATGGGATTGGATTAAATGATTTATTGAAGTACATTCCTGTGTCTGAGCTGTATGCTTCACAAATGGTAGTTGAGTGGACAGCAGAAATTAAGATTTTGGCTTTATTTAATTTTATTGTATTTTAGGCCCAAATTGAAAAGACTTCATCAGCCATAGTACTTAACAGTCTTGAATAGCAAAAGTATCCCAAGACTATAAACATTTATAAAATTATGATGTTATGAGACCATTTTCATTTAAAAAGAAATGATAAAATCTGCTATAAATTCTTACAGTTTAGAAAAAAAAATGAAGGGTGATTTGTGAAGAAAGAAGAGGAGAGGAGAGGAGAGCAGAGGAGAGGAGAGGAGAGGAGAGGAGAGGAGAGGAGAGGAGAGGAGAGGAGAGGAGAGGAGAGGAGAGGAGAGGAGAGGAGAGGAGAGGAGAGGAGAGGAGAGGAGAGGAGAGGAGAGGAGAGGAGAGGAGAGGAGAGGAGAGGAGAGGAGAGGAGAGGAGAGGAGAGGAGAGGAGAGGAGATTCATTGCAAACTTGTAGGTGAATTTTTTGTTTCTTTGATTCAAATAGATATTTAGGGCATATTTGGGATGTTTTTTATTTATTTATGCAAAACAATTTAAGGCTGAAGCTAAGCCCTTCTGTTCTTAAATCAATTTTTAATTCAAGATGATATCAAGACCTCACAAATATTGAATAGTTTACTGATATTATCAGCTAAATAAATTGCTTTCCTGTCCTTGCCTCAGGGTTCTCAGACCAGTTTGGAATAAATTTACAGTAGACAAATACAGACAGACTGCTCAATTTTGAAATATGCATTAAAATCAACTTCCTTACTTTTTTTTTTTATTGTCCAGACAGTAGGACAAAACTATTCTTTCATCTAGAAAAAGTTATTCTTTTCATCTGGGGTTCACAAGAACTGTGAGGACAAAACCAGAACAGCTGACCCAAACTGACTGAAGGGAGATCCCATACGGTATGAAAATAGAGAGTTGCCTCTATATGGGGAGAGTTGCTTGGGGAGGCTACGGTTGCTCAGGGAATAGATGGGCATTGGTCAGATGTAGTGAGAAATTGTGTTGTGCAACTTGGTTTGTTTTCTTTTTTTTTCCCTTTTTTTTTCTTTTTCTTTTTTTTTTTCTTTTTTTTTTCTTTTTTTTTTTCCTATTTCTTTTTTCTTTATTTTCCTTTATTATAATACTGTTCTTTTCTCAACCCACAAGGTCTTGCACTTTTCTTATCAATTCTTATCAATTTTTGTCTGTTTTCTGAGGTGACTTGTTAGGATGCAATCACAACACCAGTGTACAGAGATACACTGAACTTGATGCTGTTGAATATGAACTTAGTGTAATAAAGGGTATGCTCAGTGAAGGACTTTTTTTGTAGAGGAGACAATATACTGGCATGTCAATGAGAGTCTTCACTGTTTGAAAATTTGTGGTGAGATTCTTCTTCCATGCATCAAGTCCATCCCCGTAGGATGGACTGATCACAAAAAAGCTTTCCCTCTAAGCTTTCATAGAGTTTGCAGTTTTCCTTTATTTAAGTGCGTACTAATAATAAAGCTTATTTTCTAGTGTTCAGGAACTTAATATAGTGGTTTGATTTACCCAAAACACTGAATTAAAAATTCAAACCATTAAGCCACCATTATCTAAATTTATTATCTAAATCTTTAGATTTATTCTTAATTTATCTAAATTATTTTAATTTATTTTAATTTATCTAATTTATTATCTATATTTATTATCTAAATATTATGCTTCTTTCACTCACTCTGACCTCTCCTTCATACAGAAAAAAAAAAAAAAAAAAAAAAAAAAGAAACTACTGTGACCATTTGAGGTTCCACAAATGTCACAAATATAAGTGAATATGTAAGTGAATTAAGTCAAGTAAGAAACTAGGCAGAAAAGAAATTACCAGTGAGAGATGTCCAGCAAACTGAGAGAAAGGTAAGAAAAGTTCAGTCATTACCTGTTGTATTCAATAGCAGGCAAGCAACTGAGTAACTTAACCTGTCCAACTGCCCCAGTAACACTTGCAAAGCTTCAGAATATCTGTACTGTCTGCAGCTTTTTGTCCACCTAAGAGAATAAGTCTCTATCTGGTTAGGTTGTGCAAGGTACTAGAAGGGAAAGAGTAGACAGCAAAAGGTACGTGGTAGGGGCAGGAGGGAAGGATTAGAATACAAACCAGCAACAACAGCTGGACTTGATGAGATAAAGGGAGACTGAAGGAGCAGGAAGGAAGGAAGGAGACCATATTCAAGACAGACAAGGTAATAATTTTAGACATTGAAAAAGGACTGTAGCAAACGGAGTGTCTTGAAGATACTAAGATGTTGGTTTCTAGAGGACACAAAACAGGGATCTGTAGGAAGCTAGGTTCAGTTGATTTTACTCTTGGCAACACGATTTGATTTCTGTAAGAAATCAAACTAGCAAGACACTACATTATCTTACTAGTGCTGAGATGTTATATTCCCTGCTGTCTGTATGACAACACACAGGTAACTGCTAACTAGTAGTTTTATATAACTATTGCTTTTTGTTTGTTTGATTGATTTTATTTGTTTGTTTGTTTGTTTTCTTTAAACCAGAACAGAATGAGTACATCTGGACATTCATTGTGTCAATTTATTTTATCCTGTATCTGTGATCCTGTGATTTTATTCTGTGTCTACTGAACTTTTATTTTGGAAAAAAAGTTCCTATAAACAGAGACTAAGATATGAAAACCACCATCAGAGAGAAAATATCCACCACATATCTTAAAAATATGTAGTTGAAATAAAATCTTACTATTTTCTTGAAAGTAACCTCTCAGAAGATACTGTTTTTGCTCTATGGATTGTGATTTTCTTGTACTCTGTCTAAAATAGTCAGTATCATTCTGGAAAATGGTCTAGAGACTAAAAGGAGTATTTCAGCCAAAGGAGGTAATCTTAGTTCTCTGATAGAAACTGTGCAGTGAAAGGCCACTAAGATGATTAAGGGACTGGAGCATCCCTTATACGAGGAAAGACTGAGAGATGGGACTGCCTCACTGAGTAGGTTGGACAAGTTGATCTCCAAAGATTCCTTTCAGTCTCAACCATTGTTATTTTGTACCTTTATAGAACAAATGCACACTATTATTTTTTTATTACAAATATGTACACTACAGACGTTGAACATTTTTTCTCTATTTTTTGAATATCAATGTTTTAGAATAGATAATACATCTATATACTATATATAATAATATAATAATACTATAATAATAGATAATTACATTCTAACATATTGTTTTCCAGATGAATCTTATGTTTGATTTCTAATCTTCTGAATCTCTTGTTGTTGTTGTTGCTGTTGTATTGCTATTTCATTGACAATAAAATGAAACATTTATAACATTTCTTAAATTATCACCAGCAAGCTTTTATGAGTGTGTTGTACTTCATATTTAAAAACTGGACTCCATTTCTCAGCAACAGATCTTGAGTTTTCCCGAGAGAGATGTTAAAATATGCCTCCAAGAACTACCAGCTGAGACTAGAGGAGGGGTAAGAGACAACAAGTTTTGCATCATTCTTTGTACTTTCCTAATATTTGGTTGTTTCAAGACCTGAATGCCAATGTGCAGACAAAACAATATTTAAATATTTTCCTTCTCAGCTATAAGAAAGATCACATCCACAGCACGAGAGAAAAACATGTTTCTTAGTAATTTGTTACCTTCTTATCTTTAAAATGTAAATAGCTAGTTGACAGATCTGCCAGTTCCGTGTCTTGTCTCTCTTTAACCTTCTTGACATTTAGAATAGGAAGATACCACAAATTCTGTGTACTGTGTATATATTTGAAAAATCTGTAACTCCTTGACATATAATGTTAGTCTTCTTTACGATTTGGTACTTAGCTTCCTGTAATTTATTCTCTTTCCACATTAATCTTCCCCACTAGCATATTGTTTAAATTTTTGGAGTCTTCAGCTTCATATTACTTTTTCTGTTTCTACTGATCTAAATTGGTCTCTGATGTCTTTTTATCTCTTCATACTTCTCTGGGATACATTTCATCTAGAGCCTTTCTATCTTTTTCCTGAATAGAAACTGAAGCCTCCTGGAAAATTTTATAACTTACTCTACTTAAAGTCAGCAACAATTAAAATATTAATGTTTGGAGACTTTTTTAAAAAATCTCATAAAAATCATTTCATTTCATTCTAAAACTATACTTGTTCTTTTTTGCCATATTTCTCTACCTTGCAGAAATAAACCTTGGTATCACCATGAATTGAGGTGTAATTTTGTTCTTTATAGATATGTTTTATTATAGATGTGTTTGTTCATTATAGATACTGACTCCAAAACAGGATAAGATGTTCATGGTCCATGCAAGCCCTTTTGGACTTCCATAGATGAAAACTTAAGACACATTTTTCAGAAAATAGCCATAAAATTGTCCCAAAGACCCTTCACACTCTTTTCAAGCTGGTAGTGCGTCTGTAAGTCACCTGATATACACCATGATATATTCACTTGACACAGTGCTCATGCATTCTCCCTGGCTGATATTTTACCCTTTCTTCTCTAGCTGACCATAAAAGATATCAGCTTAGCTTTCATAGGTAACTATGTTTTGTAGGTTATTATAGATCCAGACAAACTCTACTGGTAGCTATTATTCTTCCTCACTATCGCCTTTCCAATTCTTTCTTTCTTTAATAAACATTTTTATTATATATTTTTGGAGGACTTCTCTTGACATTGCCTTTTTCAGGAGCATCAATAGCTGGTCATATAAAGACAGATACACTTGAGCTTTCTAAGGCATTGACAAGTCTTGTTAGAAAAGATTTACACTTACTTTAAAACTATCTTAATATAAAATTGAAATATACGATATGTCAAACAGATTGAAAGCTGACTGCTAACTCCCAAATAGTCATCAATGAGCATCATCATCAAGAGGTGGTTTCCCTGGACTCCAGAACAGTCCATACATTGTCAGCATTGTCTAGGAAGAAAATAACAGTAAAAATTTCCAGATGACAAAAGACTGATAAAAAGGTAAAGAGAAGTGAGAAGAAAAAATAAAAATAAAAATCAGGCTGAATGAATTGGAACAAGTTATAGCTATTCAAACAAAACTGGTTCTAAAAGATCAGAGACCAAGGAATATGTTCAGGAAAACTAGTGCAAGATAATGGATAATGTGTTCTGGAAATCCCTAAATATCTGCACAAAAGAACATGAATCTCTAGGGCAACACCATAGCGTATGAGTAAATGTTGTACTTACTCTAAAGTAGCGAGAAAGAGAATTGATGAGAGAGAATCAATGTTATAATTATATATATACCTCTGATGGCACAGTATGGAAAGAATGTCACGGGATTGCTATTTTCAAAAGGATGTTAAGAAACAGCAAAGGTGGAGGAAGACTGGGGTAAAGGCTTTATCACAGAAACATAAGATTGCTCAGGTTGGAAGGGACCTTAAAGATCATCTAACTCCAATGCACTTGCCATAGGCAGGGATGCCACCCACCAGATCAGGTTGGCCAAGGTCTTGAATACCTCCAGGGATGGGGCATCCACAACTTCTCTGGGCAACCTGTTCCAGTGTCTCACTACCCTTGCACAGAAGAATTTCCTCCTAATGTCTAGTCTAAATCTATCCTCTTTTAGTTTAAGACCTCTTGTCCTATCATCATCTACTTGAGTAAAGAGTCCTTCTCCATCTTTTTATAACACTCCTTTAAGTACTGAAAGGCTGCAATGAGGTCCCCGTTGAGCCTTCTCTTCTCCAAGCTGAACTTCCCCAGCTCTCTCAGCCTTTCTTCATAGGAGAGGTGCTCCAACCCTCTGATCATCTCTGTAGCCCTCCTCTAGTCTCTCTCTAACAGGTCCACTTCTTTCTTGTGCTGGGAGCCCCAAATCAGGATGTAATACTCCACATGGAGTATTACATGGGCAGAGTAGAGGGAGACAATCACTCCCTTGACCTGCTGGTCACACCTCTTTTGATGCAGTCAGCCTTCTGGGCTGCAAGAACATGCTGCTGGCTCATGTCGAGCCTGTCTTCCTGTAGTGGGTTTACGTGGCAAGGTTTTGGTAGCAGGGAGCCATAGGGGTGGTTTCTGTGAGAAAGATCTAGAAGCTGCCCCATGTTTGGGAAGGGCCCCATTGTTTTCCAGATCTGAGCCAATAAGCGATGTTGTTTTGTGCCTCTGTGAGAGCATATTTAAGACAGGGAAAAAACGCTGCGCCAGACAGCAGCCGGGAGTGAGAGAACAGCCTTGCAGGTGCCAAGGTCAGTGTAGAGGGAGGGGGAGAGGTGCTCCAGGCGCCGGAGCAGAAGTCCCCTGCAGCCTGTGGTGAGGACCATGGTGAAGCAGGATGTCCCCCTGCAGCCCATGGAGTACCACGGTGGAGCAGGGTTCCACGCTGCAGCCCGTGGAGGAGACCACGGTGGAGCAGGTGGCCCTGCACTGATGGAGGCTGCCGCCTGTGGAAGACCCCTGACGGAGCAGATTCCGGGGCGGGCCTGTAGCCCGTGGAGAGGAGCCCACGCAGGAGCAGGTGACCCGGCAGGAGCTGCTGTCCGTAGGGGAGCCAGGTTGGAGCAGTTTGCTCCTGAGGGATGGACCCTGTGGTACGGACCCATATCTGGAGCAGTTCTGGAAGAGCTGCTGCCTGTGCGAAGCCCACGCCGGATCAGTTCATCAAGGACTGCATCCTGTGGGTGGGACCCCACAGCACAGGGGACGAGAGTGACCGAGAAGGAGCAGCGGAGAAGAAGCGCTGTAGACTGACCATAACCTCCATTCCCCTGTTCCCCTGCACTGCTCAGGGGGAGGAGGTGGAAGAGGGTGAATGGGGGGAAAGGTGCTTTTGGTTTCTTTCCTTTGTTTCTCACTTCTCTAGCTTGTTAGTAATAAGCAATAAATCTTACTATCTCCCTATGCGGAGTCTGTTTTACCTGTTACAATAATTACTGTGTGATCTTCTTGTTCTTATCTCAACCTTTGAGCTCCTTTCATTGTATTTTCTCCCCGTTCTTCTTTGAGGAGGGGGAGTGAGAGAGCGGCTGTGGTGGAGCTCGGCTGCCCACTCGAGCGGAACCACGACACTTCCCCCAGAACCCCTAAAGTCCCATACGTAAGTCATTCTGCCTAGTACATTAAAATGTAATTGACAAAATGTTTCATTACATTGTCCAAATGAATCCATGACCAGAAAATTCTAATACTAACAGGTTTTTGCTCAAAATGTGAGAAGTAATAGTGAACACAGAAAACCAAATAGGAAGCAGAAATAATTACTTTGATAATAATAAAACCCTTATTTTTTTCCGTATCTGCAAAATCACCCTCAAGGTTTGTCTATATATATTTTGAAGGAGAGTTTAATGGTCCCATGCTTCTTTTTGGAGAGCAATGAGGTTGGATGTTCACAGTCAGCTGCTCTCATATTGAATGTGATGAGAGAATGAGAATGTACAGTGGTTTATGTTGAAGAGTTAACGAAGGGCAATGCAGACAACATGCAAAGTAATCTCCTGATAGTCACTTATGTCAGTAGTATTGAATTAAGCCATGTGGTTTTGAGATGTATCTTGATAGTACTGTTTACTGTTTATGAGGATATATGTGTATGATTGTGTTTTGTCTATGCTAAGCTTGACTTGCCATGTTGAGGGAATGACAGATACACAGGTATTTCAGCTCTAGGGTAGTCTACTGTCGTGGTTCCGCTCGAGTGGGCAGCCGAGCTCCACCACAGCCGCTCTCTCACTCCCCCTCCTCAAAGAGGAATGGGGAGAAAATATGTGAAAAGGGCTCAAGGATTGAGATAAGGACGAGAAAATCACGCAATAATTATTGTAACGGGCAAAACAGACTCGGCATAAGGAGATAGTAAGATTTATTGCCTACAACTAACAAGCGAGAGAAGTGAGAAAACAAGGGAAAAAAAAACCAAAAGCACCTTCCCCCCCATCCACCCTCTTCCACCTCCTCCCCCCGAGCGGCGCAGGGGAACGGGGAATGGGGGTTATGGTCAGTCTACAGCACTTCTTCTCTGCCGCTCCTTCTCGGTCACTCTCGTCCCCTGTGCTGTGGGGTCCCACCCACGGGATGCAGTCCCTGATGAACTGATCCGGCGTGGGCTTCCCACAGGCAGCAGCTCTTCCAGAACTGCTCCAGATATGGGTCCGTACCACGGGGTCCATCCCTCAGGAGCAAACTGCTCCAACCTGGCTCCCCTACGGGCAGCAGCTCCTGCCGGGTCACCTGCTCCTGCGTGGGCTCCTCTCCACGGGCTACAGGTCCGGCCCGGAATCTGCTCCGGCAGGGGTCTTCCACAGGCGGCAGCCTCCGTCGGTGCAGGGCCACCTGCTCCACCGTGGTCTCCTCCACGGGCTGCAGCGTGGAACCCTGCTCCACCGTGGTACTCCATGGGCTGCAGGGGGACATCCTGCTTCACCATGGTCCTCACCACAGGCCACAGGGGACTTCTGCTCCGGCGCCTGGAGCACCTCTCCCCCTCCTTCTACACTGACCTTGGCGCAAGGCTGTTCCTCACTCCTCTCACTCTCCCGGCTGCTGTGTGGCGCAGCGTTTTTTCCCTGTCTTAAATATGCTCTCACAGAGGCGAAAAACAACATCGCTTATTGGCTCGGATCTGGAAAACAATGGGGCCCTTCCCAAACATGGGGCAGCTTCTAGATCTTTCTCACAGAAACCACCCCTATGGCTCCCTGCTACCAAAACCTTGCCACGTAAACCCACTACATCTACTCATTCTACGACAAGTTTTATTTCTTCTCTCTACCTTCGTTTCCCATTATCTGTGACTGCAATTCTATATGCTTTATATACTTCTATATCTGAAGACTCATATTGCTTTGATACTAATTTTTATATTTTGTGTTTTGTCTCATTTCCAGATTTCACTTTGATTTTTACTCTTTGTTTTCCGTACCTTTTTGAAAATTTAGTCTGTTTATCTGTTTGGATGACTTATAGACTAGCCCACCAGACCCATTTTTGTCACCCCCATCTCTCTTACTGTATCTTTCTACATCTCTGTCTAACATGATACCTCTTATTCAATACAAAACAAAAAAAAATAGAGGGTGTGTTATGTGCCCAAGCAGTGCATAATCTGTCATTCCACACAAAACTTCCAAAGAGAAGAAACTACCATATTTCTAAAACAAGAAACAGATAATCATGTGAAAAAATAAAACAAAAACTAAAATAAATAAATAAACATACTAGTACTATATGGACTATATGGAGATTTATTTATTTATCTACAGCCATGCTGATGAGTGGAGAATGGGACATGAAGAATGCACCTACTTCTGCTCTTTATTGCTTGAATATCACAAATAGCTGTAGGACCTCCAAGACACACAGCATCACTAGACCTATCTGTCTGGTGTAAACAAAAAAAAACAACAAAAAAAAAAACAACAACAACAAAAAAGGAAGTTAGTTGCCAAACCTAGTAGCTAACCACTTAGTTGCAATCAATGCAAAAGGGCGAAACACAAAGTGGAGAGTAAATCTCTAAAGTCATGCTCTAGCCTCAGATATGTTGCATGAGTAAAAAAAGAACCTCAAAACTAATTTCATCTTTTACTCCTTGTGAATAATAGTTAATGCAACAATATCAGATCTAAGTAAGCCTTTCTGCAGGTACGATTCTGTGTTTGTTTGTTTGTTTGTTTTTTGGTAGTTAGTTAACTAACAAAGATATCAGCTGCTAATTTTAGCACTGAGTATGTCAGCTAATTGATGATGACTGAGAATACAACCTGAATTATGACAATGTGCACTCTGGGGCTATTTACTGCCCTTACAAATGTATTTTGTATATATCTACAATGCTAGCTTACAACTGCAGCAGTATATACAGCAGTATTACTCATGGTAATAAAAACTTTAGGGCTTACAAAATGTCATAAAAAGCTCATGGACTATTTCTAGAAATATCATGAATTATTTATGAAGGAACTTTCAGAATTACATTTCCTGTCCTGCTTCCACTTAAATTATATGTCTCAGGGTCATCAATTTCACTTTCTTTTAACTTATGAATGACAACCTTTCACTTTTGCACTGGAAAGTAATAAACTTTGGGCACAGTGTCAAATAAAAGGTAGCCAACCATTTATGGCATACATGTAACACATGCTCATTAATTAAACATAGACATTTAAAAAGAGGAAAAATCTTAAATGTCCACAGTTTCAAGGTAGCTGAAAATTTATGAGGTTTTTACAGAATGATTTATTCCAATTTGATTTAATAATTGAAATCAAATTAACAATTTACAGCTAATCATTTTTTCCTAGAAAATGGGTACTCTTCTTCTGTTTGAAAACTTGTATGTATATATACATTGTTTCCCCAAAATAAATAAATAAATAAATAAATAAATAAATGAAAGATTGTGAGTTAACCACTTCCATCACATCAGCCCATCAAGAGAAACAGCAGAGTTTCTGTGGACTCAAATGCTACTACTTCACATGCTGCATGACAGACCAATCATAGTCCATCCTTGAAGGCTGGGCACATGCTCAAAAAACTATTCTCTTCTTTAGTAGAGAACCAATACAATGGTATTAGTTCACAAAAAAAAAAAAAAAAAAAAAAAAAAAAACATAAGACACAGATGGATCTTTATAGGGTAGTTGATGAACTACATGAACAGGTCTGCGTGTATGTCACAGGAATTTAGCAGTGAGGAAGCCACAAGAATAGAACTGCACCACTCAGTAACATAAATTTTAGATTTCATTTCATTTAATGGGATGTTTATAGCAGGTTGTGGTGGTTTTACTCAGGTGGGCAGCTGAGTTCCACCACAACTGCTCTCTCACTCCCCCTCCTCAAAGAGGAAGGGGGAGAAAATATGACACAAACAGCTCAAGGTTTGAGATAAGGATGGGGAAATCACTCAACAATTATCGTGATGGGCAAAACAGACTCAGCACAGGGAGACAGTAAGATTTATTTCCTATTACTAACAAGCTAGAGAAGTTAGAAACAAAGGAAAGAAACCAAAAGCACCTTCCCCCACATATGCCCTCTTCCACCTCCTCCCCCTGAGCGGTGCAGGAGAATGGCGAATGGGAGTTATGGTAAGTCTATAGTGGTTCTTCTCTGCTGCCCCTTCTCAGTCACTCTTGTCCCCTGTGCTGTGGAGTCCCTCCCACAGGATGCAGTCCTTGCCAAACTGATCCTATGGGGGCTTCCCACAGGCAACAGCCCTTCAAGAACTGCCCCAGATATGGGTCTGTACCATGGGGTCCATCCATCAGAAGCAAACTACTCAAACCTGGATCCCCCAACAGGCAGCAGCTCCTGCCAGGTCACCTGCTCTTGCGTGGTCTCCTCTCCACAGGCTATAGGTCTGGCCCAGAATCTGCTCCAGCAGGGGTCTTCCTCAGGACGCAACCTTTATCAGTACAGGTCCACCTGCTCTACAGGAGTCTCCTCCATGGGCTGCAGCATGGAACCCTGCTCCACCATGGTACTCCATGGACTGCAGGGGAACAGCCTTCTTCACCATGGTCCTCCCCACAGGCCGCAGGGGACTTCTGCTCCAGCACCTGGAGCACCTCTCCCCCTCCTTCTTCACTGGCCTTGGCACCTACAAGGCTGTTTCTCACTCTTCTCACTCTCCCAGCTGCTAAGTATTTTTTTTTTCCTTTCTTAAATATCTTCTCACAGAGGTGCAAAACAACATCGCTTATTGGCTTGGCTCTGCTCAGCAGCAGGACCCTTACCTAACGAGGGGCAGCTTCTAGATTCTCCTCACAGAGGCCACACTTTTGGCCCCCTGCTACCAAAACCTTGCCACATAAACCCACTACACAGATAAATAACTACTTTTGTTTTAAGGATCTATTTTATGATATACATGATTCTTTACAACATGCACATTCACACCAAATACCATTACTGTTCCCTGGCCATTTATGACTGGCACCATACACTTCAGAATACAAGACAGTCAGTTCCAGCTGCTTGAGGCTTACATGTCCTGGTTGACTGTCTGGTTTCCATGTGTAACAGTTGTACCTTGAGCTCAGCTTTCAGTATGATGTTGGACTCTCATTTATTTAATCCTATTGACGTGCTATTGTCTTAACTATTTATTGATTTGTAACTGTGGTATAAAATGCCAATGACTTCATTGGTCACATCACCTCAAGCTAAATTATTTTACTTTTTTCTATATGTAAAGCTAATTAGCAGTTAGTACCTGAACTATGAGCACCTTCCAATTCCCTCTAAAAGCATCATAAGAGTCTACATAACTAACAGCTCAGCTATGTTTGTTTGTTTGTTTGTTTGTTTATTTATTTATTTATTTATTTATTTATTTATTTTTATTGAGAATACCTAAACAATTTGAGAATGTCAGATGTAACCCAGAGTTTTGATAAACTCCCTTATAAAAACTACTGGTGCTTAGTCTGCTTTTACAGAGTATATCAGAATCACTCAATAACTTGCAGCTGTAGAAGTTGTACTGGGTCTGGCTGGAATGTTAACTTTCCCGGCAGCAGCCCATACAGTGCCGTACTCTGTACTTGTAGCTGGAACAGCAGTGTTATCACACCAGTGTTGTGTCTACTGCTGAGCAGCAGTGGCACAGCATTGGGCCTTTCTCTAACCCTCCTAGGGGATGGGCAAAAAAGTGAGGAGAGAAACATCACTAGGGCAGCTGACCTAAACCAATCGAAGGATATTCCATACCATGTGGTGTCACACTCAGCAATAAAAGGTGGAAACAGGAAGAAGGGGGGGGGGGGGGCTCTCGTTGAGAAGACATCGGCCCTCCTCTCGAACACCGGCTGCGTGTGTTGAGGCCTTGCTTCAAGGACGTGGTCAATCATCGCTCATTTGTGGGAAGTAGAGAGTAATTTCTTTCCTCTGCACTTCCATATAGCTTTCATTTATTTTGTTTGTTTGCTTTCCTCCCTTTTTTCCCCTTTCCCTTTTATTTCCCCTTAGTTAAATTGTTTAGTTCATGGTAGTCTTTATTTAATTATTATAATTATTTCCCTTTAATTAAATTATCCTTATCTCAACCCGTGAGTTGTTCTTTGCTTTACTTCTCCCCCTCCTCATCTAAAGGAGGGGGAGTGAGAGAGCGGTTGTGGGGTTTAGCTGCCCAGCACAGTAAAACCACCACAGAAGTGCAGTCAAGATCTCATTTATCTGAATGATGTTTTAGGTAGGCTTCGTCCTGTGGTGGAAGTATTTATATGACAAGTTTGCATAGCCCCAGGAATTAGTATGTAAGCATTTGGATGGACTAGTATATTGTGAGTGATTTTGAATAGACTATATTGGGTCTGATACATCGGGCTTCAGAAGCCCGTGTTATTATTGTAATATGTTATTTACTGTAAGTTTAAGAAACATAAAGTCCATGTAGATCAAGAGGTGGAATGTATTGATCCTGACTGGGAGGCCATTGTACATTTAGGAGCTAGTGATCCACGTAACAGTTAACCTGAGTAGGTGCTGGCCTCTGTTGTGCTGCAAAAATCTGGTAGCCAGAGGCTGAGCTCAGACAGTTCATTGCAACAGAGCTGCCTGCCACTTAGTGTGGTGTGGGAAATTACACCATAGGAAGAGAAAGTTCTAATAATTAAAGTATGAAGTTTATCATAACTGATGATAAATTGTAGGTTTTGGTAACCTAGGCTATAGATGTGGTCAGGGTGGTACATAAGTGGTTTTGTTTGTTTGTTTGTTTATTGTCATTTGTTTGATTGTTTCTTTTCTTATGATGAGAGGAATTTGGTAATAAAGCAAACTTTAAAAGCCTGAACTGGAGGAGAGGTAATGCTTTCTTAGTGTTTATAAGCTGAAAGGAGCTTTGCAGTGGGAGAGGAAGGAAGGATTCTGTTTGCTTTTAGATTTTTTAGTGTAGATATGCATATCTTTAATTGTCTCCCTATACACCCCTTATAGAAAATAGGGAGCAATTAAAACTTCTACACTACAATTCTTCTCATTCTAAGGACATCTACATTTGGTCAGAACAAACATGAAACAGATGTACATATTTCTCTCTGTTGAGCAGAAATCGAGCATAAGGCAACAATCCCAAAATTAGATGTTTAAAGCTAGGTGACATTAATCCTGCCTGGAGTCATTGCCTTCATAATGGATATGTAGTTGTTTTTTTCCGGATTTAATCAAAACTCCTTTCTAATAATCTCCAGCAATTATCAATTGTAACATATAGAAATGATTCATCAGTTGTTGACTTCTATTGAGTCACTGCATATTTAAACAAAGTTTTGCAGTTCTGGACAAGAAATAGTTGAGATCTGTTCAAGTAATAAAACATTGGTAGCAAAATAACACAGATAAATCATTGAAAAACATCTTTTACAGAATGAAAGTAAAATTCTGGTTCTGACTTTGCTAAGAAGAAACCCAGCTCTTCAGAATTACATGTAGATAATCTAATATCACTGGCCAAAATGTGTTTTGGCTATCAAAACATACTCATCTATTTTGGTGAGAATATGTCAGATTATGCAACAATGAATAGAATGCAAGAGGCAGATGAGTTGTCAAGCTCAAACAATGAATTCTCTGACTTCTAGTAAATGTCTGTCATGGTTTAACCCGGCCGGCAGCTAAACACCACGCAGCCGTTCGCTCACCCTCCCCCCGCCCTCTCTGGGACGGGGGAGAGAAATGGAAAGTGAAGCCCGTGAGTTGAGATAAAGACAGTTTAATAAGACAGGAAAATAATAATAACAAAATAATAATAACAATAATAATAATAATAATAATACAATGGTGATAATAGGAAAGTAATAATAATATGTACAAACAAGTGATGCACAATGCAATTGCTCACCACCCGCTGACCGATGCCCAGCCTAACCCCGAGCAGTCCGGCCCCCTCCCCCCAGCTAGCCACCCCTATATATTGTTTAGTATGACGTCAGATGGTATGGAATACCCCTTTGGCTAGTTTGGGTCACCTGTCCTGGGTCTGTCCCCTCCCAGCTCTTACTGCACCCCCAGCCTGCCTGTTGGCAGGACAGAGTGAAAGGCTGAGATGTCCTTGGCTTGGTATAAACACTGCTCTGCAACAATTAAAACATCGGGGTGTTATCAGCACTCTTCCATCCTAAGCCAAAACACAGCATTCCACCAGCTACTAGGAAGAAAATTAATTCTGTTCTAACTGAAACCAGGACAATGTCACAGTAATTTAAATAAATCAAGATAGACAAACCAAAGCTCTTGCCACAAATGAAAGAAAACCAACCAAACAAAACACAAGAGGAGTTAAAATTCTGTTATTAAGCTTAAATTGGTTACCTTTCCAATGGAACCTATTATTGAATTTTTCAAAGTAATAATTCATTCTTAAACAAGAAAAGCAAGTTAAACCTGAGTAGAAGGGGAAGAAAACTTTTTTCTTGATACATATTATTTTAAAAGACGTGCAAAGTAAAATCTTTTGTCCTCTGGTTAAAGGAAAAAATAATAAAGTTAATTTACAAATTTTATTACTGGTGATATACTGTGTTTAAAATTGAATTGGTTGTAATTCACATCTTCTTTTATTTCCGTGTAAACCTGTATGTACATACTATTTAATATTAAAAGTAAAGTTTTTTACTGTGACATTTTTTACTACTGTGAAGGACAGGATAATCAATGTCACAGGTTCTGTTTCAAACAATGGTTACTTTTGTATATTTACATTTGCTGTTGAAATTGGAGATGCAAATAATTCCCTCCAGGGGAGGGAAGCCACTCCCTCAGGGATGTCAGACCAAGATTACTATTCAGTTCCCAAGAAACAAATCTCAGAACAAAATCAAACAGTAATAACCTCTTTGTAAACATAATAACTTGTCCATATAGCCTCTAAAGAAGTTAACTATAATAGTACTAAAAGATAAAGTCTATTAGAAACATATATTCTGACTACAGATTGACAAAGAATATTTCAAATACTGTTTAATTGCATTCTCTTTCAGTCTAACACTGAAAAGGATTGCCTGGTCATAAATATGGGGTAGTACCTGTACATACTATGGTATTACATGGCTTTGCATTAAGACACCAATAAATCTCATTTATAAAAAAATATAGAAATATATCCTAATATTCACGTAGATATACAAACACTGTGATTTCAAAACTAGTTCTTTTTTTGAAACTAGTTCTTTATATATATATATATATATATATATCCCCATAGAATTACAACTATGTTACTAAAACATACTAGATCAAGTACAATCAGAAAATTCTTAAAATTTGATCTATTTTATTGTTTTGAAAAATTTGGCCTTCTTTCCACCCCTCAATGTTTGGAGCCCAAAAAAATCAGATGAGAAGTCTATATTATTTTGATGTTTGAATAGTGTAGGTTCTCTCAAGTTTACTTTGCTCTAAGTCTATTTGATATCCACTACAAGTACAGAATCTGAAATCCATGAACTGCACAAATTTATTCTGTAATTTTGTAACATACAGTAATTATTTTAGTCTATGTAATCAATCAGTTCTCCAGATCAGTTCAGATAGGCAGATCTGTTCAGCAGATCTGATCAGCAGATCAGTTCTCCAAAAATTCCTTTTCTAAGCCCTGGAAGCACGTGGAATTTTGTTTGCCATATAGCTCCTTAAGCTTTAGGGTTTACTGACACCTGCACACTGAATCACAATTACTTCACTCTCTGATATACTACCAAAAGTTCTCTAAGACATCACTAAAGAATTCTAAGGACATTGTCACCCTGTTGCATCTAACTGACAGTTTTAACCTTTGAGAAGCATTTGATAGTTTTCCCCATACCACTTCCCAACAATATCTATTTTCATGGATGACATGTTTCAGACAGCCTCCTGCATGCCAGGTTATTTAAAGCTGCAGCATAACCCTCAGTTAAATAGAGAATTGTATGATAAAGGTCCTACCATCTTGCATAAGAACTCAGTCTTTTTTAGATATTCTAAAATATTTGTCAACCAATATTTCATTAAATACTTGCTATGCAGCCATGATACTCTTCATTGTATGAAAGGATATAAAAATAGCACTAAAGATCTTAAGAAAGACCTGTACAAGTGGGTACAAAGGCACAAGAAGGTACAAAGACACTTGCAATGGTTCAAAAATGCCTATTAGTCCTGTAAATTACGTAGATATATCTGAATATCAAAGGGCTGAAGTTTGTAAGTGCAGTCTAGTGGGAAAGTTTACAAGAATATGGCACAATTTCATGTTCTCAGTAACTACAAATATATTGGTTTCAGACAGGAGATAATCCAGATATTACCGTGCAATGCGATAAATATATATCAGTTCTTCACTAACACAGATTTTTTTTTACTATATTTCACAGTGTTGACATGTCTTCTACATCATTCTGAGTTGACTAGAGTATTTATAAAAATAATATGGTCTCATATGTTTGTTAAGGTAAGGCCCATGTGTCACATAAATAAAATAGCTCCTTGGACTTCAGCAAGGTTGTATCAATTAAGTTCTGTCATTCACTGATTCACTGACAGGAAGAGTAATAAAACTTACCTATTTGGAGGTTTGTCTTAATATCCCTATTAGAAACAGGCTGTCAGTGTTTTTTACTGGCATTACTTGGTTTACTACACTACTTTTTAGAGAATCACAGATTCTGAAATACAAGATGTTTTCAAAATAAATAAATGTCTAAAGTCACAAAGAGATGATAGGATTTTTCAAGATAACATAAACCTTGTAATGTCCAAGAACTGTACAGCAGATCTCAGTGGATGCCCTCTACTGCCACAGGTGCCTTCATTTTTTTAGATCTTCCTGATTGTTCTTATGAACTCCCCTGATCATGTGTACATGTATGCACATCATTCACAGACACACTGTGACAACCTTTTTTAAAAGTAGATTGGAAAAAATATATATATATACCTAGATCTATCATCTTGATGCTTGAGAACTTAATTGAGCTCCACAATAAAGTCAACACATCAGCCAAGCACCCTACTGCTCCAGTGTCATGATACTACCAGATTGGTGGTAGCTCTCAGTAACTGCAGAATTGTGACTTCTAGTTCTGGTGAATCAGAGAAGGATGAAACAAAATCATAAAATAAAATAAAATAAAATAAAATAAAATAAAATAAAATAAAATAAAATAAAATAAAATAAAATAAAATAAAATAAAATAAAATAAAATAAAATAATCTCTATAATAGGGAAAGGAGGGTAAGCTTCAGGCAACAAGGCTTGAGTGGGAAGTTACTTTTGCTCCAGGAACTGGGCATTCTAATGGGCTATCAATGCTCGAACAGCTTACAACTGCTTTTGCACAGAGAAAGTCAAGTCATTTGAATTATGAGTGGACCATCAAGGAAGAAAATCTGAACACAGATATGTTTGGCTGCTAGACGTCAGCACATGGGCTCCTTTAGCTCACCAAGTAACTATAAACACTGTAAACAAATAAGCACTGTAAACAAATGGTACTGAATACAAACATGACAGATTCTTGTTACAAACTCTAATTTAGGCAATTTCTTCAGCTGGCACACAGATTAATCCAATCTGTAGATTTTACCTGAGCCTAAGATCACAGAGACAAAGAGCACAGTAACTGAAACTATAAAATCAACCCCTGCTGCAATTTTTAAATTATCAGGACAATTACCTACACTGTTATCTCTATGTGCAAGTAATTAGTAAGAAGCCAGGAAAAGTGAGGGCAGGAATCCTTCAATTTTATTATTCTTCTACCAGCATGCATATCTTATTTCCATCAAATCATTTATGGAATACTTTCTATTTGTCTACAGAAAACATACAATATTTTTACGTATCATTTCATATTTTTTAAGAATAAAGAATCTAATGATTTATATCCATACATGATGGGAAAGTCCTGTGGGCTCACTTAAAATTCATAACATTACCTACTTTAACTCTAGAAGGCACTTGAACTTAATCTGTTATACTATTGCTTTTGAATACATTATTGAACAAATGCAATCTGGTATTTGACATACTCAAGCGTATGAATGCATCATATAAATGCTGTTTATTTTTTTGGCAGTTGTTCTCTGGGAGGACATGAATACAGTTGAAAGTCATAGTCTGGTGTAGTAGGTCATAGTCATAGAGTGGATTCAGCTACAGCATTTCAGTGTTTGAATAGTTTTCTTTCTATAGTCTGGAATCTTCAAAAAGTTCTCATTTTCCATTCTGAGGCAATTACAATAAATAAGAATCTCAGCATTTGGACCTCAATCCAGATTCTATAGATTCTATTTCCAACTATAAATTTTTGTTAATGGACTTCTTGAAATCCATCTGATGGAAAAACAAACAAACAAACAAACAAACAAAAAAAACACTCAAGAAGCTGAACTCATTCTTCTGGCAAAATGCCTAATGACCCTAATGAAAATGTCTGAGAAAAAAGGAAGAGTGATGAAACTTTTTAGCTAAATACAGCAGAAAACAAAAATAATTCATTGGAAGTATGAAGAATATAGAAGAAAATAAATCACAAAAATAATATTCATAGAATGTCTACTTTCTAATAACAGAATTATTTTCATTTGGATAGGGGAGAGAGACAGATAATGCAATAGCTTGCCTTTATTTTTGTAGATTAGCCACAATTTTTTCAGAGCTTGTTTTCTTCAGCTGAATCATGGTTTTGTCCAGTAACTGTTGTTATTAGACTATATTTCTTTTCTCACTTTCAGATACCAGCTCCCCACAAGCTTTAAGACCTCAGGGAGATCTAAAACTTCTAAGAGCTTTTGCAAAATAGGCGCCTCAAGCCAAACAACACCTCAACAGGTAAGTTATTTGAAGTTGGTTTCTCTCAAAGAGAAAGTCATCTTTCAAGGAGAGCCAGCATTTTAGAAACATGTTTTGATTTCATTGTCAAACTCAAATTCATAAATTCTCTAACATCTTTGTAAAACTAGGATAAATCAAACCCTTTTCTTATTATTTTGTTTTTGAACTGAGAGTCTTGCAAATATTTCTCTTTTTATCATTTTTTTCCTTTTCAATTTTGAAAATATATGCTCTTTTTTGCTTATGTAATATCTCCCAAAATGGATGCAATTTTTTTCATTGCATATATTTCAGAAGCACTTAACTATGACTCAACATCCTTGCTTTCACTCAGCATCACTGAAAATGTCAGCGTTTATCTGGAATAATATTATTCAACTAATACTTCATAAGCAGAAAAGGGAAAACAAGATACATTTTGGTGGTGAGTTTTCTTCCTCTTGAAACAGAAATTAGGTTTAAACTTTTAGGTAAGAAAGTTATTCTGGTTTGGGAGTGGGGGGTGTTTATTTTGGGTTTTTCATAAGTGTACAAAGTAATATGACTAAAACTGGGTGATATATTCTGCCCTAAATATAAGCACAGGACAATCTGAACTAGAAGAAGGCTGTAAAGAGCATTTATTTTCTGCACAAATAGTAAAAGATAGAAAGGGATTACATGCTTAAAATAGACCCATACAAGAAAAAAACTCATCTGATGCTCCAGAGAAGACTTATTCTTCTATGTATATACACAAATTCAAATGAAATACAGGAAATGGCTGGGTTTTTTTGTTTGTTTGTTTGTTTTCCCCCTCTGGCAAAACAACTGTGCCATACAAGAGCCATGGTTTTATTCCTCTAATATAAAAGAGGAGTCAGTTTTGCTCAATTAGTAAGAAATGTTTTATTGAACTCTATTAATTTTGTTGAAAACTGTTATCATTTTCCAAATGTAGAATTCTTCATAATAGGTTAAAGATAATGTTTGCAAAGATCAGAGTAGCATCCCCTATCTGGTTAAAAAAGATTCGTGAAATGAATGTCTTGTTATGTATCAGATTTAATATGTATTAACTAACAGCATCTCACTTTTGTAATTACTTTGTGGAAAGCTAAATTTAAGAAAAAATAATTCTTTCCAATAAACTAAATGAATCATAAGAAGATGACATTTCTTTCCTTCAGAGTAGAATAACCAACATTTCAAACAGCATTATAGAGGAAGAGAAGAGAAGAGAAGAGAAGAGAAGAGAAGAGAAGAGAAGAGAAGAGAAGAGAAGAGAAGAGAAGAGAAGAGAAGAGAAGAGAAGAGAAGAGAAGAGAAGAGAAGAGAAGAGAAGAGAAGAGAAGAGAAGAGAAGAGAAGAGAAGAGAAGAGAAGAGAAGAGAAGAGAAGAAAAGAAAAGAAAAGAAAAGAAAAGAAAAGAAAAGAAAAGAAAAGAAAAGAAAAGAAAAGAAAAGAAAAGAAAAGAAAAGAAAAGAAAAGAAAAACTGTATTTTGTTAGATATCAATAATGCACTAGAAAAGTACTGAAAAGTAAAGCAAGAGAGACCCCTTGTGGGCTGATTCTCATCTGATCTAAACTGTTCAGAAGTTCTAATACTAATGCTAGTATATCATGGATATAATTATATTTTCTACAAGCAAATGTAATAATATTTAAACAATCCTAAATGCTATTATATGCAATATATAGGGTAGGGTTATTTTTTGTTTGTTTGTTTGTTTTTGTTTTTGTTTTGTTTTTCTTTTTCAGAAATCATTGGCTCGTTTTTGTTACTCATTGGGCATCTAGAAATGTATACTTCTCTTCAGTCTCTAAAAATGAGAGTACCATTTCTCAGATAATTCATATTGAAAAAAATATTATCGATGTTGTTAACCAAAAATGAAATCTATTTCCACTCACAGGTTGTTTTCATGAAATGTCTTTTTTTTTTTTTTTTTTCTGGGAGGGGGATTTTTAAATCAGACTGTCTTCTTGAAGATGTAAGTAAATATATTCCTCTCTAAAGCTATCTAAATAAAACTTTCTGCCTTTTCTAGTTAAAATGGTGTGTAATTTTATTGAGATTCCATAATAAACATTGTCCTTCAGAAAGCTTCTGTTTGCAGCATACATATTAATTTAAATAAATAAATAAATAAATAAATAAGAAAAAAGAAAATGTATCATTTGTCTGCCTACTTCTCTGGTGAAGATTTTTTTTTCATCTGTAGAATTTGCTGTAGAGAAGCAGATAACCCATATGGGTTCAGACTACCTCAGGCAGAAAGCATGCCTCTAGTACAGAATGAAGGGAAAAGAGTAAGCAAAAAGATTAAAAAGACTGTCCCACCCAGATGAATTCATAAGCAATGAGGAAAGGAAATTCATGGCTTTATAAGATGAGGTAGTATCTTAGAGATAAAGGAATAGCTAATTTTATTTCAGTTTGGAGGAAAAGTATAAAAACCTGGTGGCAGTCAGAGACAATGACAGAAACTTGCCTTACCAATGCTAGTTAAATTTAGAGCTAAATTTTAGAGCAATGTGATCTTCTCATGGGACAATGAGAGGACCAAGTGAATAAGACACTCCGCTCCTAGCTAAAATGGTCAGTCTGCTTTTCTTTCTTCTGAGGTTTAGTTGCACTTAATTCAATACAGGCACAATACAAGTCGTATCTGAGAAAGACCTGAGAAAGACACAGATAGATCTCTTCTGCCCAAGGTGCCATTAACTGCAGCAGCATTACCCTCAAACCAGCTTGAACAATTTGGGGTATTTTCAAAAGTAAACACTTTGATAAATTACAATGCACTAGATAAATAAATAAATAAATAAATAAATAACAACAAAAGCTTGTTTTCTAATCTAACTGTGCTAATTCTTTGACTCTTCTTTTGCTTTACGTAGTTATTCTGATGAAAGATTTCACAGAATCACAGAATCACCTAGGTTGGAAGAGACCTCCAAGATCATCTAGTCCAACCTCTGACCTAACACTAACAAATCCTCCACTTAAACCATATCACTAAGCTCTAAATCTAAACGTCTTTTAAAGACCTCCAGGGATGGTGACTGAACTACTTCCCTGGGCAGCCTATTCCACTGCCTAACATCCCTTTCAGTAAAGAAGTTCTTCCTAACATCCAGCTTAAACCTCCCCTGGCGCATCTTGAGCCCATTCCCCCTCATCCTGGCACGTGGGAGAATAGACCAACCCCCACCTCGCTACAGCCTCCTTTAATGTACCTGCAGAGTGCAATAAGGTCACCCCGAGCCTCCTCTTCTCCAGGCTGAACAATCCCAGCTTCCTCAGCCACTCCTCGTAGGACTTGTTCTCCAGACCCCTCACCAACTGCTGTTGCCATATAGACCTCCAATAGAAACATATGTAACTTAAACATGAGAATCACCTGTTAAACAATGTCTTCAGCAAAATTCTTCCATGGAGCCCATGAGTATGTTATGACTTTTACTGTTTCAGGGGGAATAGACTGGCTTCGATCTATAATACCAAATGGAAATGGTTACTAGATAAATATATAAAGTCAGTACACAATAAGAAAGGAACCTTTTTTTCAAGACTCTGTTTACTCCTTCTGGGATCTCTACAGAAGAGGGTGTCATGTGCCTCTCTGCACCAGAACACAAAAAGGCTGTTGTTCCCTCTGTTGCACTGTTGGCAAAACATAACTAGTTTGTCCTCCTTAAATTTCATATGTTTATGGAAGCGTATGCGTTTCTTTCTCCCTAAATGTCATGCCTTACTTAGTTTCTTGTAACTCATATATTTAGGACTATACTTATGTTCATGTATGCATGACTATACAGGGTCAGCCCAACACACTATCTCCAAAAGCGGCCCTGAGTGAGCACCTAAGAAAATTGAAAACTAGATAAATGTGTGATGAGTTTCCCAGTACTCTCCTGGTCTCAGATTGGTTTCAGTTCTCAAACACCATACATGGATTGAAGGATGTCTGACATTTGCTACAGTGATTTTTAGTAATTCATAGTAGATCAGTCATTGAACTTGTCCAGGCTTCCTAAATTTTATAAATTTGAATCCACAGTATCCCTTGGCAGAGTCCTACAACAGGCAGGCACTATCTTTCTATACTTCTCTAGTTCTTGTCCTGGAAAAACAGATTATTTTTTATCCACCCTCCTCATGCTACTCATAATTTCATCTCTTTGTCATATGATTATAAAACTAAGCCATTTTTAAAATATTTATATAGATAGAAAATTTCTGGCTATTTAGGATATGTTGTGCATGGAAATTTTACTGAAGAAATCCCACTAGATGTTTTGCTGTATCTTGATAAATCTAAATACTTATAAGAATTTGCTCCAAATGTGTAGATGGAAAACAAAAACATATAGCTATTAGCAGTTCAGATTACTTGAAGTTACTGTATTGAAAACATTGTATTGTATTGTATTGTATTGTATTGTATTGTATTGTATTGAATTGTATTGAATTGAATTGAATTGAATTGAATTGAATTGAATCAGCCTGGCTGAATTTACAATGTCGCTGAATGGTCGGTAGATCCAGGAAGAAAATTCTTTTCAGATTATTGGTAGAGGTTTCTGAGGTCACTTGTAGTACTGGGGCATGTTGTCTCCATTTAGCACCTACAAATAAAACGGAATCTTGACCACTAGATTCTGCCTTTCCTGAAGTCTTATGGTCCGTTGTCCTTCTGATTTACCACGTTGTCTTTGGAACTTTATGAGGTGGAGGAAAAGCACTAATGATACAAACATAAACCCAACAGAACTAACGCAAGACAAACCCGAGACACAGACATGCCCAAATATAACCATCATACAAAATTTCACATGCAAAAAATGAAAAAATAAAAAATATTCCTGTATTTATGAGTCAGTGGTTCCTCACCATAATAGTGTTTTTCTTTAAAATGTAATCAAATCAGTATATTATGGAAAAACACTTTTTACCTTCTGCATTTTCAGATCATTTATGAAAAGTAAGTATCACTTTGAAATTTTAAGAAATGGGAAGGCAGTGCATGCACAAAACATAATTTCAAAAAGAGTAAAATATGTAATTTTATAATGTAACATTCTGAGAAAGCTGAAAAAATGTTCTGTAAGGAAAACAATGTTATAGACCAAGAAAGCTAGCTATTAAAGGGAGCCTAGGAATTCTGATGACTGTGGTGCCATTACAAAATATAAATGGTACTATTGTTTTACTGAGTAAAAATTGTTTTCTTTTTTAAAGTTGTCTGGACAAATACTTGGATTACACATTGCCAATGCTGAGCCAAGGCACTAAGTTTAATATGTTCATCTTTTCAAGAGTTTTAATGGCTAGAGAGCCAGCATGTAACACTCTGGGGCGCTAAATATCTAGAATGTCTTTTGTTCTTGTATGGCCCTTTCTATGGCCTTTTTATGCCCCTGAATTAAGAATGACCTTTAATGACTATTCCTTGTTTTCTTGAGAGTGTAATGTCCCAAGTACCGTATTTTAAAGCTCCATGCACATTACCTGTGCAAGTCTCATTAACCTTTTTTCCCAATAAGCATTTTTTCAGTCACTGTTTTAAAGCCTTTAATGTCATGTTAAAATGCTAACATAATTCACATTAACAGACATTAGTAATTGCCACAGCATTCCACATTACTTAGTTAACTACACTCTGTGGTAGCCCACATATACTATTATATAGAAAACTATATAATATAGTTTTCTGTATCACATATGTAGCTAAAATAAATTTAGAGAATGTTTTAACACAATATTTACTGCAGAAAAAGTGTTAGTGTAATTCCCATAGCTTACCTAGATGAAAAGTATGGCTGTATGTGTCCAGCTGATGTGCTTTACTTTTAATTTTTTATCCTCACACTCCAGCCAACTTTTTATTTGTTTTCACCCTCTGTCTTTTCCATCCAAGCTTTTTGTTCTGAGCCATCAAAGTCTGACTTCCACAAGGCAGAAAGATATATGTTGGATAGGATCAGAACATCCTTTGTTGGTTTACATCGTTTTTCTAGTTGTCTGCTATCATCACCAGTAAAATCAGTAATGGATTGAATTTTGATCTTATTAGGTTCCTGAATTTATGCTCTCAAGGTTAATAGAAGGAAAAAAAAAAAAAAAAAAAAAAAAAAGCTTTGAGCAACAGGAACATAAATAATCCTGTTGAATTCAGTAGAATTACTCAAATATTAAAAGTTAAGAATGTGCATAAATATTTTATTGGATATGAGCTTTCTAATCAAGTTTGAAGTACAAGTATTTATTTATTCAAAAGCCAGCAACTTTTTCATTTTATAACATCAGAGCTCCATATTGTGTACAGGCTGCGTTGTATTTTTTTTTCTTTTTTAAATAGGGAAATATTTTATTTGATCTTGAATTAATATATTTGTAACTTTAGCTCAAGTTGCAAATTTGTTATATCATGTCTCTTGACACTAAAAGAATATTTCAAGAACTAGCAGCATAGATGGCTGAAACGTGAGTGATTCGTATTGCTCTATTGTAAGAATTTTGGAAACAATCATTACTTCATGCTAACATCCAATGAAAACATTTTAGGCCACTTCAACTGGTCAAGACTTACAAGTAAAAGTATTAGCAAAAGTAATTAATCTATATTATATAGATTAAAGCCTATGTATGCCATTTTAGCTTTTGGAAATACTGACTTTTTATATTTCTTATTAATGTTAGTGTTTAGACAGAAAGAATAATACATGTAGGTGTCCATTCCAAATCATAGAAGAGCTGCTGTGAATTATTAGTGACAAATAATTACTCAGGTAGAGTTCTTCTGTCTACTTGGCTTGATGCAAAAGGTGCTTTCATCAACATTAATATTGAAAAATTTTGTTGTTCATAAATGATGAAATAATAAAGCAGTTTTGTTACACAGGCAAATCCAAATTATTCACATTGTATAAATCATTCCTGGAGATTTAACTTCATGGTGGATTATAAACAGGAGATCATAATCAAAGGAACATCAATAGTGACTTCTTTCTCTTATTTATATTTTGTTCACAAAATAGAAAACTTCAGAAATATTTTTGAAAAGCAAAATGGATTGACATCTGTATGTAAGTCAATGTGTTTTGCTATGTTCAGTTTCAGCAAGAAAGGTAGGTCAGAATGCAGAATGAGTAAAAGCAGCTGCAGGCATACCTTTTCTGTCAGTTAATGTGGACACCAGAAGCTGATAGTTCATTATCAGGGAAAAATAAAAAAAAATAAAAATAAAAGTATTTAAAAATAATTATTTTTTTTAAGGAGGAACTCCTTATCTAAAGATGCATAATTAATTTCTGGATGGAGATATTAATGAATGAGATTTGTCTTGCATATAAAGCATAACTAGTCCAAGTTAGTCTCTGTACAATATCAAGACATTTTCTTCCTGTACGGTACTTTTGAAATCAGATGTACTTTGGATTTTTTTGTGATACTCCTGAACAAACGCTAATCTGCCATTCTTTCCAGTTCCAGAATATCCAGAATGGTACATAGAAGAATTTGGCAGAAATAGAATAGTTTATAAATCCTAAAAAATACGTAGCTTCATAATGGTTTGGAGAGTTAGGAACATTCTTCACTGTAGTTACTTTTTATCCTAGTACAAAAAAAAAAAAAAAAAAAAAAAAAAAAAAAAAAAAAACTTGGATCAAATATAAGAACACCCGTTTCTCAGGTAAGTTCCCTACCTACTGTGATATGTACAGGATTTTTCTTGTGTTCTCTCTTCATGGTCCCATGAATTTTGCATGCATACTTGCAACAGAAGTTTAGACAACCCTCAATCTGTTCTTCAATGATCTTCTTTGAATTTCCCATTTTCTAATACTTGGGAGAAAGGTGCAATTTAAGCAGCACTTCATGCTTATATTGATATTAGAGAATGAAAAAAAGTAGAGTCAAGCACAGGACATATCATCTGTACTTTCTGAAAGTGGAGAGAAAACTGTTCCATTCACTGCAAGAATGGTTATAAGTCCTCCTTAATAATAGATTCAAAGTCCCAAACAATTTAAATGTCTATCTCTCTCAGGAGAGATAGGATTTCAAACAAAGCTCCATGTTTTGCTTTTCTTCTTGACTATTTCTAAGCCATCTAGAATGGCTTTGCCACTTTGACGTATCTGAGACATAAACCCCTCCTCATGTACTGAATAAGGCAAATAGGAAGCAGCATTTAGATTCTGGATTATATTTTTGAGGCATAGAAAATGAAGCACCACTTCACTGACTTGGTGGTATCAACCCTCTGTTTTGAATAGAACCTATGTTCTTTCATATATTTTTAACTATATTTCTTTGAATATGCTAAAGAAAACAAAAAAAGCCTACAACAGCAATTTTGTATTTTGATCAAATAATTGAAGGAAATTGAGAAGAAAAACAGAAAGATATTTTAAGTTAATTTTCATGATTTTTCTCTTCCAACTCTATAACCATTAGCTACAATGAATTATGTATAGAACTTCTGAAACAGAAATACTGGCTTTCAAGTTAAATGACATTCAGTATTTGATTCTTCAAAATCTTTCTTTTAGCTTTTTCTATTTATTTGGAAAAAAAGTCGTGTTAACTAAAAAAAAAAAAAATTAAAAATGTAGTGGCACTATGGCCTCTGTCTCACTATTTTTATCTCTCTTTTGAGTATTTCTAGTTCTTTGCAGTTAATTAGGTAAAGCCAGAATTATTTATGCTAGTGAGTGTCAAGTAGTTAAACTGTAATCCTTTTAAGAGCTCTTTCAGCTGCTTTAAAAAGACAGAAATCTCTACACTACTAAAATGGACCAGAGAGAAAGTTTAGTCACTGGAGTCCTTGCCATGTATCTACATACTGTTAGTCCTTGGCTGTTTTAGGCCAGCTCCTCTGCCCAATGCAATAGCTGAACGTGCCTCATATTCATGTCAGGAACAGCTCCCAGCAAGCAGTAGCAAAAGACTCCATTCATGCTGTTCTTAGACAGTTCTCTCACGCTGTCTTAACAGGTTTTCCACTCCTACATGCCTTTATGCCACCCTACTTGCACATATTTTTTGTTTCACACCACAGTGTGTTACAGTACAGTCCTCAAGTCTTTCAATATTTGTAACTGAAAAAAGTACTGACAAAATAATAATTATGTTTCTGGGTCATCTGGCACTTGGAGAAGAGCTACAACTAACTGCTATGAAGTGTGAATGAAACTCCTTTGCCACATGGAGAGTTAGCATTGTCTGGTCTTTTTTGGCTTTGAGGTCCCTCTCTCTCGGTCCCTCTTTTATTTACCAGCATAGATGTAGCCTTGCTACATAATGAAGCAAGTAATGTAATGATACACTGAAGTTAGAATAAAATTTTCAAGCCAAATATCTACCTCTTTATTGTTTAAACATGAAAACCCTATCTTCCTTACAGTTCTGTTAAGTAATTATCTGGATTACCTGCTCATTTTAGTCAAAAGAAGCATAAAAGAAAGCTTGATGGGTACACACACAGACAGAAACAATAGAACATCCAATAACTCAGGAGCAACAGCAAGTAGAATTTCAACTCTTCTGAATTTAGTATTGACACTTGGGAATCAGTAAAATTTACAGTTAAACTCAGCCAACACCATCCCATGATATTCTGTCTGAAAACAGAAACCTAAGTATTTTACATAATATAAGGAATTTTTAAAGTAATTTTAAGATGTTCTGCCCTTCCCTGGATATTTCCCTAGTTTAACCAACTATGTATGATTGATATGTGTGTTCTTATACTTTCTTTTTCCCTCTTTGACAGCTTATGGCAGTCACTAGCCATGGTTCCAGTGATACTGTGATTTTTTTCTCCACCCTAACCTTCCAGAGAGTTTTATTATGATTTATGATTCCTGAAAAGTACTCATATGTACACGTGTTACATTAGTTCTCTGGTGTACCCTTAGAGTAGTTGCACAATTCAAGTCAGTAATTTAAGTCTTTTGTTGTTGTTGTTGTTTTGTTTGTTGTTTTTGTTTTTGTTTTTTAAAGAAGAAAAAAAAAAGCACACCTCCATTTCAAATTGACATAAGTCTTGAGGGTAAGAAGGTGAGAGGAAGAAAAATGACTAAATAAACCCACCAAAAACATTCTGCTAGGATATTTGAACAGAGAAACTCAAAAGAATTTACCTTTTTATTAGTCTTCTTCTGTATTTTTCTTTTTCAAAAAGAGAATACTTTCTTCCCCATCTTCTTAGTGTGTTGGGTGAATAGCCAAGGCCTTTTCAGGCTTAACAGTGTAACTTAGTCTTGGAATAACTTTTGATTCTTTCTTTGATTCTTTGTCAGCTGTTTTCAGCACTGGTTGATATCACTAAGAAGAAAGAGGAAACAAATCACCAGCTGAGATCGACTTCTATCCAGCTGGAACTTAGATTGACCTGGGAAGCTGCCTCTCGAAGAAAAGACAAAAATTTGTCCTGGAGCTGTCACATATCTTCAAATTTACAATGTCTTTTTTCTCTCTCATGTTTTCCTCTGGCCTTTCTTGTTAATATATGTTCTCAGATCATAGATGACTTTGGAAACTGATTTGTGAAGAGAAAAAAAAAAACAAAAAAAAACAAAAACAAACTTGCTTTTTGAGTAGGCTATGAACAGTTTTCTCTAACCCAGTTAACATTTCTGTTATTGAAGAAATTACTAAGAGAAGAATGATAACATCTTAATCAGGATATTTTGCTCCTTTGGTAATATTTTATAGACAGGAACTTTGTGGGGAGGGTTAATATGAATACCAGCTTATACAGAACAAATAGAAAATTCTGGTTGGACAGCTACTATAGGATAGAGACACGAAAATAAAGTGGACTACAGCAAATGCTTCTACTCACTTCCTGCAGTAGCATCCACTTGTGGATTCCCCACTACAAGAGAGACAAGGAACTACTGCAGACAGTCCAATGGAGGGCCACAAAGATGCTTGAGGGGCTGAACCATCCCTCCCATAAAGAGAAGCTGAGAGAGATGGGATTTTTCAGCCTTGAGAAGAGGTTTGTCTGGGGATCAGAGAATCACAGAAAGGTTAAGGTTGGAAGGAACCTCTGGAGATTATCTGTTTCAACCACACAGCTCAAGAATCACAAAATCACAGAATCAAATCACAGAATCACAGAATCACATAACTGTAGGGGTTGGAAGGGACCTCAAAAGATCATCGGGTCTAACCCCCCTGCCAAAGCAGGTTCCTCAGAGCAGGCTGCCCAGGTGGGTGTCCAGATGGGCCTTGAATATCTCCAGAGAAGGAGATTCCACAACCTCCCTAGGCAGCCTGTTCCAATGCTCCATCATCCTCACCATGAAGAAGTTCTTTCGCATGTCAGTGTGGAACTTCCTGTGTTCTAACTTGCAGCCCTTGCCCCTTGTCCTATCCCCACAAACCACTGAGAAGAGGTTGGCTACATCCTTCTGTCCCCCACCCCTCAGATATTTCTATACACTGAGGAGATCCCTTCTCAGTCTTCTCTTCTCCAGGCTGAACAGACCCAGGTCTCTCAGCCTTTCTTCATAGGGAAGATGCTCCAGGCCCCGTATCATCTTTGTGGCCCTCCACTGGACTCTTTCCAGGAGATCCCTGTCTTTCTTGTACCGGGGAGCCCAGAACTGGACACAGTACTCCAGGTGAGGCCTGACCAGGGCAGAGTAGAGGGGGAGGATCACCTCCCTTGACCTGCTGGCCACACTCCTTTTAATGCACACCAGAATCCCATTAGCCCTCTTGGCCACAAGGGCACAGTGCTGGCTCATGGTCAACCTGTCGTCCAGCAGGTCCTTCTCCTCAGAGTTCCTCTCCAGCAGGTCATCCCCCAGCCTGTACTGATACTTCAGGTTGTTCCTTCCCAGGTGCAGGACTCTACACTTGCTCTTATTAAATCTCATTTTGTTTCTTCCTGCCCATCTCTCTAGCCTGTCCAGGTCTCTCTGAATGGTAGCACAGCCTTCTGGCATGTCAGCCACACCTCCCAGCTTTGTGTCATCGGCGTACTTGCTGAGGGCAGACACTATTCCCTCATCAAGGTCGTCGATGAAGATGTTGAACAAGACCGGACCCAGCACCAACGACCCTGGGGAACACTGCTAGTCACAGGCCTCCAGCCAGACTCTGCTCCGCCGATCACCACCCTCTGAGCTCAGCCAGTCAGCCAGTTCTCAGCCCACGTTGCCATCCACTCATCTATCCCACGCTTTCTCAGTTTTGCTACTAGGATGTCATGGGAGACAGTATCAAAAGCCTTGCTAAAGTCAAGGTAGATGACATCCACCACTCTCCCCCATCTACCCAGCTGGTGGTGCCATCATAGAAGGCAATGAGGTTGGTCAAGCACGACTTCCCCTTGGTGAATCCATGCTGACTACTCCTCATAACCTTCTTCTCTCCCAGTTGCTTGGAGATGGCATCCAGAACAAGCTGCTCCAACATATTTCCAAGGACAGAGGTAAGACTGACTGGCCTGTAGTTTCCCAGATCCTCCTTCCTGCCCTTCTTGAAGACCGGAGTGACAATGGCTATCCTGCAGTCTTCAGGCACCTCACCCGTTCTCCAGGACCTTTCAAAGAGAGCAGTTCAGCGATCACATCTGCCAGCTCCCTTAGCACACACAGATGCATCCCATCGGGACCCATGGATTTGTGTGCGTTGAGCCCACTCAGATGCTTGTGAACCACTCTCACATCCACCAAGGGGGAGCCCTCCATTTCCCAGACCCTTTGTCCTATTGCCAGAGGCGAGGGGTCCCGGGGGAGTGTCCTTGAAGCAAAGACTGAAGCAAAGAAAGCATTCAGTATCACAGAATCACAAAATCACAGAATTTCTAGGTTGGAAGAGACCTCAAGATCATCAAGTCCGACCTCTGACCTAACGCTAGCAGTCCCCACTAAACCATATCCCTAAGCTCTACATCTAAACCTCTTTTGAAGACTTCCAGGGATGGTGACTCCACCACTTCCCTGGGCAGCCTGTTCCAATGCCTCACAACCCTTTCAGTGAAGAAGTTCTTCCTAACATCTAACCTAAAACTTCCCTGGCGCAACTTAAGTCCATTCCCCCTCGTCCTGTCATCAGGCACGTGGGAGAATAGACCAACCCCCACCTCGCTACAGCCTCCCTTGAGGTACCTATAGAGAGCGATAAGGTCGCCCCTGAGCCTTCTCTTCTCCAGGCTGAACAAGCCCAGCTCCCTCAGCCGCTCCTCATAGGACTTGTTCTCCAGGCCCCTCACCAGCTTTGTTGCCCTTCTCTGTACCTTCTCAAGCACCTCGATGTTCTTCTTGCAGCGAGGGGCCCAAAACTGAACACAGTACTCTAGGTGTGGCCTCACCAGAGCCGAGTACAGGGGGACGATCACCTCCCTAGCCCTGCTGGTCACACTGTTCCTGATACAAGCCAGGATGCCGTTGGCCTTCTTGGCCACCTGAGCACACTGCTGGCTCATATTCAGCCGACTATCCACCATCACTCCCAGGTCCTTCTCTGCCTGGCAGCTTTCCAACCATTCCTCTCCCAGCCTGTAGCTCTGCTTGGGGTTATTGCGCCCCAGGTGCAGGACCTGGCACCTGGCGTTGTTGAACTTCATGCAGTTGACCTCAGCCCATCGGTGCAGCCTATCCAGATCCTCCTGCAGAGCTTTCCTACCCTCAAGCAGATCGACACACGCACCTAACTTGGTGTCATCTGCAAACTTACTGAGGGTGCACTCGATGCCCTCGTCCAGATCATCGACGAAGATATTAAAGAGGACCGGCCCCAGCACCGAGCTCTGGGGGACGCCACTAGTGACTGGCCTCCAACTGGACTTGGCTCCATTCACCATGACTCTTTGGGCCCGGCTATCCAGCCAGTTTCTAACCCAACAAAGCGTGCGCCAGTCCAAGCCACGAGCAGTCAGTTTCTTGAGGAGAATGCTGTGGGAGACGGTGTCAAAAGCCTTACTGAAGTCAAGGGAGACCACATCCACAGCCTTTCCCTCGTCCACCCAGCGCGTCACTTGGTCATAGAAGGAGATCAGGTTCGTCAAGCAGGACCTGCCTTTCATAAACCCATGCTGACTGGGCCTGATCGCCTGCTTGCCCTGCAAGTGCTGCGTGATGACTCTCAAGAGGATCTGCTCCATGAGCTTCCCTGGTCAAACTGACAGGTTCCCTGGTCAAACTGACAGGCCTGTAGTTTCCCGGGTCTGCCTTCCGGCCCTTCTTGTAGATGGGCGTCACATTTGCTAGCCGCCAGTCAACTGGGACCTCCCCCGATAGCCAGGACTGCTGATAAATGATGGACAGTGGCTTGGCCAGCTCCTCTGCCAGTTCTCTCAGTACCCTTGGGTGGATCCCATCCGGCCCCATCGACTTGTGCACATCCAAGTGCCGTAGCAGGTCACCAAACAGTTCTTCATGGATAGTGAGGGCCACATCCTGCTCCCCATCCCCTTCCACCAGCTCAGGGTACTGAGTATCCAGAGAACAACTGGTATTGCCGCTAAAGACTGAGGCAAAGAAGGCATTGAGCACCTCCGCCTTTTCCTCATCTCTTGTAACTAAGTTTCCCCCCACATCCAGTAAAGGATGGAGATTCTCCTTAGTCCTCCTTTTTGTGTAGATGTATTTATAGAAACGTTTTTTGTTATCTTTAACGGCAGTAGCCAGATTGAGCTCCAGATGAGCTTTGGCCTTCCTAATTTTGTCCCTGCACAGCCTCGCTACATCCTTAAAGTCCTCCCTAGTGGCCTGCCCACTTTTCCAAAGATTATAAACCCTCTTTTTTCTCCTAAGCTCAAGCCACAATTCTCTGTTGAGCCAGGCTGGTCTTCTCACTGCCTTCTCAGTGTCTCCCATGACCAGGACACCCCCTCATTCAACAAGGGACCCACATTATCCCTAGTCTTCCTCTTGCTGTTTACATACTTGAAAAAAACACGTCTTATTATCCTTTATCTCTTTTTTAAGCCACATCTCTAGGTGGGCTTTAGCCTTCCTTGTCACATCCCTGCAGGCCCTGACAACACATCTATACTCCTCCCAAGGGGATAGGCCCTTTTCCCACATTTCATCGACCTTCCTCTTCCTTTTGATCTTATTGATGAGCTCCTTGCTCATCCACGCAGGTTTCCTGCCCCCCTTCCCCAATTTCCTATTCTTTGGGATACACTGATCCTGAGCATGAAAGAAGTCCTGCTTAAATGTAGCCCAGCTCTCACAAGCACCCTTGCCTTCTAGCAACCTATCCCATGAGATACTCCCATGCAGGTCCCGGAAGAGGTCGAAGTTGGCTCCTCAAAAGTCCAGGGTAGCAATCCTGCTTTTAGCCTTACTTCCTTTGCCTAGTTCCATCTGGAATTCCACCATCTCATGGTCTCTGCATCCCAAGCTGCCCCCAACCTTCACATCCCTAACAAGGCCATCCCTGTTGGTAACAACAAGGTCTAGGAGCACCCCCCACCTCATCGGTTCCTCCACCACTTGCATCAGAAAATTGTCCTGAACGCATTGTAGGAACCATTTGGACTGCTCATGCCTGGCCAAGTTGCTTACCCAGCAGATTTTTGGGTAATTGAAGTCCCCCGTGAGAACCAGCGCTTGTGATCGTGAGGCTACTAGCAGCTGCTTGTAGAAGGCCTCATCAACTTCCTCCTCCTGATCTGGAGACCTGTAGTAGACCCCCACCACCGTGTCTCCCATACCAGCCCACCCTTTGATTCTTACCCACAAGCTCTCAACTTGTCCTCCACCCTCCCCCAGGTGGAGCTGGGTACACTCTAATTGCTCCCTCACATAAAGGGCAACCCCACCCCCTTGCTTCCCCAGCCTGTCTTTCCTAAAGAGAACATAGTCCTCAATGACAGCGTTCCAGTCATGCGAGCTGTCCCACCATGTCTCAATGATTGCAACAAGATCGTGGCCCTGCGACCAAACACAGATCTTGAGCTCATCCTGTTTATTTCCCATGCTCCATGCATTGGTGTACAGGCACTTTAGGGACGCAGCAGGTGCAGTTACCCCTGGGGGGATGCAAGAAGAAGATACTGGACGGGGGATCGGGAACACTATCTTCTCTGAGGAGCCCTCAGACAATCCTATGGGAGAGCTCAGAAGCTTTTCCCTGTCTTCAACAGTGACAGTAGTGATGACTTCCCCCAGCCCTTCTCTGTCACTTTTAGCTCCCCTCCCTTCCCCATCAAACCTAGTTTAAAGCCCTGGTAATCAGCCCAGAGAGCTTGCTCCCCAACACACTTGCGCCCCACGTCTGTCTGTAGCCCACATACCTGGCCTCTCAAAGGATGGCCCAAGATCAAAATACCCAAATCCCTGGTCCAGACCCCATCCCCTCAGCCAGTCATTTACCTGTCCTTTTCTTCTCCTTCTATCTGCATCCTAGTCACCCAGCAGGAGGACAGAGGAGAACACTACCTGCACCCCTGATCCCCTCAACACCCTCCCCAAGGATGCAAAGTCCTTTTTAATATTCTTCATTTTTCTAATAGCAGCTTCCCGGGATCCAACCTGAATGACTATGAGAGGATAGTAGTCCTCCAGTTTAATGAGTTGTGGCAGAGCCTTCCTAGCGTCTCTGACACGTGCCCCAGGAAGACAACACACTTCTCTGGCTAGGTTATTTGGCTGGCAGATAGGAGCCTCAGTGCCCCTCAGCAAGGAGTCCCCAGTCACCAGGACTCTCCGCTCTTTGTTTCTGGCACAGGTTACAATGCGGTGCTCCATCCGGCCCTGATCCTTATGTTTTGCACTTCCCCCAATCTTGACTCTCCTCTCAGGGTGGCTTCCCAGGTTCGGACTAATATCCAGACCCTCAGCTTCTTCTGCAAACTCCCTGAGAGCCTCAGAAAGAAGGACCACCAAGAGCCCCTTGTCCAGGACCATGTCCAGTGGCCTTTGAATATCTCCAAGGAGGTGGACTGCACAATGTCTCTGGGCAACTTGTGCCAGTGCTCAGCCACCTGCACAGTAAATTGTTTCCTGATATTGAGAAGGAATCTCATGTGTTTCAGTTTGTTCTCCTTGCCTCTTGTCCCATTACTGAATACAACTAAATTATTGTATATAAATCAATGGGAGCCATCAGAAGACCTGCTCCAGCTAAGGACTCCACTAAATAACCTCTAGATGTCCCTTCCAATCACAGCTATCCTTTGATTCTTTGATTCTCTTTAGTGTTGATTTTCATTACTTTTCCTTTTTTAAAAAAAATCTTTCCAGCAGTTTAGACATATGCGCTGAACTAAAATTCTTTTTAAACCAGAGCTGACTAACAGTAACTTCAGAGGCTAGATACAGCTATGGAAAATAATATATATGGCCCTGAGAGATGTGTATTTCTCAGTTAGTTACACCCAGAGATAGCTCCCCAAAAATGGGAATATAGAATTTCAGCACGTTACTAACTATACCTTTTATTTAAAGTGATCATACAAAGATAGGCCAAAAAACTTTGCTAGGAGGTATATAAGGTAGGTATAGCTTAGGAGGTATAAAAGCTAGGAGGTATATAAGACAATATATATTTATATTCATTTAAAACAACTATGTATAAAAGTATATATTTATTCTCTAATTATAAGATAATAGTTCTGTTATTGAACATGAATTGGAACAAGATACTGCAGCTGAATATATGTGTGTATATACCAATTTAGGAGTAAGAGATCATTCTTATGGAATTGTTTAGAAGACAATGAATCAGGCAAGTTTTAAATGCCTAAACAAAACTTTCCTTAGCAACACACTTTATGCTTTCAGTCTGTTTTTACACATTGTTAATGATCACCTATAAAACTGTTATATATATCACATATAAAACTGTTAGTCTTTTTGTTAGTCTTATTCTAAATTAGATGTGAGTATACAATACCATGGAGTTAATGCTACACAGCTAGCATTGATAGCTACAGTTCTTGGTGGATCTTAGTAAGAGGAGTCAAAGTGATTAGGCCAGAGAACTCCTCAGTGAGATAATTTCAAATTGAAACAGGCTTGTCTTTCTTCCTTTCTGATTTCCTTGTGTCATCATTAATGCTGTATACTGTATACTTCTCAACTACTGCCTCACCCCCCCCCCCCCAAAAAAAAAAAAAAAAAAAAAGTGGTGCGTCAACTGATTATTGTACTGTTTATCTTGTTTTTGCCTTTGGCAGTCATCCTTCTTGTTTTCAGTGGGATGTCCTGAGTTTTTGCAGTCCCTTGTGCTTTTGCTGTCATCTGTCTTGCAACTTTTGTTACTTGGATGTCTCCCACAGGTAACTATGCCTTTCCATTGTTCCATTGTTTGCCTCTTTTGTGGTCACATTGCTCACAAGTTTATCTAAAATGTGTATTGATTGTGTCTGGTTATGGCAATATATTGTCACAAAATACTATTGGTGGTTATACGTATATTATATATATATGTATTATGTATATGTATTTTATATATTATATGTATTGTATTTACTATCCATATAGTACATGGTTATGTATTCAACATGAACTTAATTACATAATGAGTAGTATACTTTTAATTTGTCAGAGGCATCTGGTTTTGCTAAAAAGAAACTCATTAAAACTAAGACAACTCATCTTCTAAATGAGGTAAAATAAAAGGTTGGACAACAAAGAACTTCCTGCATACAGCATCTTCTAAGAATGGATTTAGCTCATCCATCTAGCAGTTTCCATAGCTTTTTTAAAGCTACCTAGAATCCGTATATTCTTTTCCTGGTCCCTGAGTCTTTTTCATTGTCATGTTTGAGACACATTTCTTGACTCCATCTGTACTTCCTAAAGTAAGCAGGTGCCTGGGAACATTAAAGAGATGATCTCTGCTTCTGTTACAGTCTTCTTGCCTGTTCTCTTATTTATAGAATCATAGAATAGTTCGGATTGGAAGGTACTTTAAAGATCATCTAAATCCGCCCTCCCTGCCACGGGCAGGGACATACATGTATTCTACTAGACCAGGTTGCTCAAAGCCTCATCCAACCTGATCTTAAATACTTATAGAAATGGGGTATCCATAGCTTCTCTGGGCAACCTGTTAATCACATTTCAACCTGTCCTGAAGACCAGAAGGTTCCTCAAGCACAATAAACAGTTTATCTCAGTTGAACCAGAAGTGGTTCAGTTAAACATAAGTTCAGTTTCATAATTCAACCAACCAAAGCCTGTGATGTACTTTGCTGTCCACCTCCCTTACACTGGCACCAGCAGTTATATAGCTGTGAAATCCAGGAGCTGATCCAGTTTAAAACAAGACCTCTAAAAATATATAAATAAATAAATTTAAAATAAATAAATAAATAAATAAATAAAAAAGGATTTATTTCAGTGATGTATACCTCATGATTCATCTACCTTGCACCAACAGAAACATTACTGACTGAAGAAAAATGTCAGGGGCTAAGTAAGGGGAAGAGGAAAGAACCACTTCTTAACAACACGGTTGGTAACCAACCATGGAACACATATGATGCTATTATAGCCAAAAAGGGACAAAATAGGCAGCCTTATTTTCTACCATCCAGGTATTCCTGTAAGGAAATGTGCTCTACAATGAGTATGCAATAAGCCATGAGTAGCAATAAAACTATTATACAATCCATCACCGTAAGGAAGACAATTGTATTACATTACTTGACCTGAAAGAAACAAGGTGTGAAGTGTAGAGATATCCTAATACATACAGTTAGCTTAGTTTCATCAAGGCTTATTGGTTCTGCCTCAGTACCAGTTTTGCAGTCTCAGACAGATTTCTGTAGAGCAACTCAACTGTTTCTTCTAAGCTCCAGAGTCAGAAAGGGTCATTACCTGGGACAGTGCAAAAATACACAGAGCCAGCTCTTGCATAGCACTGCAACTGACCTAATCGGCTTGCTCAGAACTTGGTACTCTCGAGACCATGGATGAGTACAGCTAACGTTGAACCAGAGTTAATAAGCTATACAACTCTGAAACTGGTGGTGTCTTTGTATCTCTTTCTGCTATGCTATTCTCTTTCATGCTCCTCATTCTGGGAACACATTGGAGTGGAATAAGAGCAACTTGTAGACCTGAGCTGTCTCTGGAAGAGATAAACTAATGAGCAATAAGCACCTGATGTTTTATAGCTCCTTTGGTAAAGAGGGTTAGCATTCATTCCTGTCACTGAATAAAAAAATACTATGAGCTTGTTTGGTTTGTACACATGGATGGGGGGCTTCTGCACCCCTCCATCATACTCTGCATCCACACACTGTTGTAGTAACACAGTGTGCAGGGATACTCTAGATGCTTCTTCATTTTACAGTTTAGATAAGGGAGGGATTATGTGTCAGTATTTTAGCATATACAATTTCCAGTAACTAAAGTTTCTGTTGTCTTCCTTTCTACTTTCTTTAAACCCCAGAAAATGTTTCTTGCAATGACTCCTACCACATTTCTGTTAGCTCTCTCACAGACAAGGACAGAGAGACAGATTGATTCAGTGGCAAAAGAAGAAGCATAAAAAGTTTCAAGAGATAGAAAGGGGAAAATACATAACAAAAGAGGAAGCTGAGCAGACAAATAATTGTAAGTAGAGTGAGAGACGCTGAAATTGGCATCAGTCACAACACAAATATGCTAAAAAGATGGTATTGAATGAATGTGAGAGACAAGTTAATCTTATATAATATCTGTATTTCAGCTACTGCAAGAAGTTCTCATGAAGAAGATAATGCAATTACCAGATATCATTAGTTGCATAGATTGTTTTCATTTTGTCTAAATAATATTTTTAAAATTTGTACTTTCTGCATAAAATCTTTTCTTGGTTCTCAGAGATTTTTTCTTCCTTTGGTGTTCTATAATCTTTCTTATTTATTTTTAAACATACTTGTTTTTACTCTGGAAATACTATGTTGTGGTCATTTTAATTTTGTCCTTTTTAAAATAAATGAATTTCATGTTTCTCTATATTGGTTTATACTTTTCCTCCTTTCTCAACAGTCACCTCTTTTGTTCATCTGCCACATCCTTTGACCTGTACTTCATTCAACTTGTTGCTTAAAAATTCTTTTTTCCTACTCTTTTTCATAGAATAAGGTTCAGTAATGAGCAAGGAAGTCTGTCCACAAGGACTGAGCATTACACATCAAAGAACAAGGTGTTGAAACTGATACAGACATCTAATGTGACAAAGAGTTTGACCTAAAACCAGGAGTCAAAAGTATGATATCTCTGTATTCAGTATGCTGCACGAAAAAGATGGATCCCGAATGGATTACTGAATGCAGTAAATTCCCTAAATAGGAGAATATAAATGAAAAGTTGTCATGTGAAAATGTCTGCATCTCTGCTTTCTTTGTCTGCCATTCCTGAGCCACTGCAACATCCAGACTCCTTACAGGGTGTAAAGATTATATCCCAGCGTCTATCAGTTTCACTTCCACATTCTTGCTACCACATAGCCAGAGTAACTAACCAGTTAATTAAGTTTCAAGGCTGAAATTCAGAGACTTCTGACTTAATATAAATGTACATAACCCCAAATTGACTGGAAAGGCTGTGCTTATGAACTAACATTGGTGGGAGTGAACTTTACGTTTAAACATGTCAGTGAAATTTTGTGGATCTAACAGTCCTGTCAGAAACCTTCCCTCTATGCATTTTAAGCCAGTCCTCAAAGTCAATCTACTAAAATTAGAGGGAGGGAAAAAAAAATAGCTAGAAGTTCTAGAAGATAAAAGCATAGCCAGATCCTGTAGTCTGGTAGTCTGGTGTCACTATTGAACATGTTTGTCCTTGACATGAGATATTTCCAGCTTAAACTTTGCAATTGGTTCCATCAGGAGGGTGAAAGCTGTTGGGTATCTTCCTGGGAAGGGAATGTGCTCATGGAAGCATCTAATGAGAATAGACAGGAAGAAACAATGTAACAGGAACACTACATGGATACATGCATGACTACACAGTAGATTACAGTATGTGAACATTTGAATTCTGGAGTGAGGGAACATCATTCAATGTTAACACATGTGGATACAGTATACCCCTGGTGAGTCATTAAATTCCAGGAGGATGCTTATTTTCTGGAAGTAACTCAGAGAAAGCATCAAATAATGCTCTTCAATATTCCCAGCAAATATATTGTTTTCCTTTAGATTATTGTATACTTCCTATTATAGATACCAAAAAAAAAAAAAAAAAAAAAAAAAAAAGAAGCATATCTCACTGTATATTGCTTAATAGAAAATTACATGTCATTTATACATTCCTGATTAAGTTGAATTTAATGACGTAATTTTCCAATTTTAAAAAAAGTACAGTAAAACAACTAAGTTTAAGAAGAAAACATCAATTTCAAAAAACATGTGCCTATTATTTAAGTGTGTGTCATAGCATTAACCTAATATTATAGGCATCATAGCATTAAATATAAAAAAATGTGGGAAAGTAGAAATATATAGTAACAAAAACTGTAATATACAATCTAGACCCCTGAAACAATCAAAAACCATCTCAGGAAACAATAAAAATATATTCACCAATAAAATATATTTATATTTTAAAATATATTTATATTATAAAATATATTTATAGTAATTAATTTACATCATTACAACTAAGTTAGATAAAGACATCAGCCAGGATAAAACTGTGCCAGTGTGACTTATAAGGTGCTTAAGATGATGTGAAATGATGCCAGGGTCAATGGTATCTGGAGATGTTAAACTGAGTAAAATGAGCCATGAAAGGACATTGTTAATAGCCTGAAGATGAAGGACATTACAAACATTTTCAAGGGCAATGTTGGCAGAGCACTTCCATTGAAAATTTGAGCTATTATCAGGAGATAGAAGTGAATATATAACTGTGTAGTGTTAAGTAGTTATATAACTGTAAGTGAATATATAACTGTGTTGTGAACATTTTTTCAGCACCTCTGCAGAAATATGAATCAGTTCTTACTGATAAGTCTTGAAATTATTATACAGATTATAAAACTTAAATTTCAAAGTTTATTGTAACTGGAACTATAAGTCTATGATGTATTGCATCCACCAATAAGAAAACAAAAATTAACACTTTAAAGCATAAATATAAAACAAAATAGAGACAACACGAGAACATTGCATATAAATAGAGGACAAACTTTCTCCATCTGTAAAATGGCTTAAATAACTACTAGAGATTGGTGTTAAAAAAAAAAATAATAATAATAATTTACACTAGAAATGTAAAAGTGTCACAGTACATGTATATGTCACAACATTACTGGAAGCTTTTTGGAATGATAAAAAATTATATGGGGTACAATCTACCGAATGGTGAATGAAATAGAAAGTGTTCTACTTGTTTTACTTTTAACTGTTTATAGCAACACAAATTATGTTTCCGCAAAAGTCAAAAATACTACCAATATTTTTGCACAGTAATTTAAAAGATCAAGCAGCTTTACGCTAGGGAGGTCAGCCTAGATTTGTCTTAATTTAAATGGTTTCTGTGTTGTCTCTGTTGGTGTTTAGTATTAGGAACTTCCACTGGACTTGAGCCCTCCCAGTGGAAAATGAAGAACAAAGGATTTTAATAGAATTGCAGTCATCTTAGTTGACTACGCAGGAAGCATAGCATTTCTGCACAATATAGGCACTTCACTCAGATGGTAAAATTTAATGTCATTAGTCTTATCTTGTCTGTTCAGACCTATATTACAATCTGCAAACAGTATTTAAATGAGAATACACTTTGTCTAGAGAAGCACTGCTGAAATTATATCAATACAATTTTTAAAGTATGTATGAATATATGCTATTCAATTGAGAAACTGATGAAGCATGGAATTCTAAAGATTGCATAGATTGTAAAAAAAGCAGAAAAATCTTTTTTAAAGTATAGTTATTTTTGACAATTCAGTTTATATGTACTCAATATGAATATTTTAAAGAACTTTAAGGAAACATTGAAATCTGGCTTTTAAAAATTAGATCCTGTCTGAGTTAATTGATTGAAATACTAAAAATCGTTATTGATTTTGTAAATTTTAATCATTATGTTTATTTGTGAAACAATTAAATGTAAGTGTCTAGGTAAAATAAAAAGGTCATCCAGAACCTAATCTACATACATAAGTCTGAAAGCTTCAGTCTTTCCCTAATAGTATTGTCTCAGCTACAATGTTTTAAAGAAAAAAATGTTTTGTTTTGTTTTGTTTTGTTTTGTTTTCTGAAAGCAAACAGAAACTAAGTAAATTACAGTTCAAAGGAAGAATTGTTTAGTAACAGTGTCCTATTGGCCCAATCAAACTCAAAACTCTAAGAAAGTTACAAAATGTCATATGAGACAATCAATGAAATTACATCAAAAGTATTATAAAAATATATACTGTCTTGATGTGCCCATCTGTCTCCTCCTGGCGATCACTTGCCAATTACCATCATGGACAAAACAGGGAAAATTTAATTTAATTTAATTAGGTTTAGATAATTAAAACAAATCAGGAATGCCAAAGCCCAGTATGAGCTCAACCTGACCACTATGGTGAAGAATAATAAAAAATGTTTTTATAAATATATTAATGGCAAGAGAAGGGCCAAGGAGAATCTCCTTCTTTTACTGGAGGCAGGGTAGAACATAACTACTGAGGATAAGGAACAGACAGAGGTTCTTAATGCCTTCTTTACATCGGTCTTTACTAGATAGACCACTTATCCTTGAGGTACTCAGCATCCCGACCTGGAAGCATGGGATGGGTAGCAGAATACACACACACGTGCGTGCACGCACACACGCACACACACAGTTTAGGTGGAAAACAGTGGAAAACATTAGAGACCTCCCCTGCCTGGGAGCAGAGGGGAGAGGGGGTGGGGGGGGAAAGGAGTGAAAAGAGAAGAAAGAAGAAAGAGAGAGAGAGAGAGAGAGAGAGAGAGAGAGAGAGAGAGAGGGAGGGAGGGAGGGAGAAAGGAAGGAAGGAAAGAGAAAGAAAGAAAGAAAGAAAGAAAGAAAGAAAGAAAGAAAGAAAGAAAGAAAGAAAGAAAGAAAGAAAGAAAGAAAGAAAGAAAGAAAGAAAGAAAGAAATACAAGTTGAACACTTTCATATTCTTACTGTTTAATATTTTCAATCATAGTTAAATGCATCTCAACTGCAAAACTAAACTTTGGGTATATTCATTAAAAGTTCAAAATATGGGCACATTATCTTTTTTTTTTTCTTTTTTTTTTTTTTTTTTTTCTGCCAATACAGGCCCCCAAGGGACACTGCTCAACACCAGCCCCAACCTGGACATAGAACCATTGACCAATACTCTCTGGCTGTGGCCATCGAGCCAGTTCCTTATCCAACAGATGGTCCACCCTTCAAATCCATATCTTTCCAATTTAGAGATTAGGATGTGACTGTTTCAAAAGCCTTACAGAAGTCCAGGATAGATGACATCAGTTGGTCTTCTCTTGTCAACCGATGCAGTTACTCCATCACAGAAGGCCAGCAGATTGGTCAGGCATGATTTACCCTTGGTGATGTCATGCTGGTTGTCCCAGATCACCTACTTGTCCTTTTATGTCTTTTCTACCCTTTCTAAAAACTGAAATGACATTTCCTTTTTTCCACTCACCAGGGTCTTCACCTGACTGCCAAGATTTTCCAAATATGATGCAGAGAGGCTTGGGAACTCCATCAGACAATTCCCTCAGGACCCTGGGATGCATGTCAGGAGGGCCCACAGACTCATAGTTGTTAAGTTGCATCAGGAGGTCCTGAAACTTCTCTTCACTTACAATGGAAGTGACACTGCTCCCCCAGCCCCCACCTACAGGCTCAGGGAATCGAGTGATATGGAAGCCTGTTCACTAGTGAAGATCAAGGCAAAGAAGTTGTTAAGAACCTCTCCTTTCTCCACAACTGTCATTACTAGTTATCCCTCTTCATTTGTCAGAGGTACCACACAAGGGTGTCATTGCAGCCAATGTACCTGTAGAACCCCTTCTTGTTATTTTTCACATCCTTCACCAAGTTTAGCTTTATCAGTGCCATGGCTTTCCTGATCCCATTCCTGCGCATTCCGACAATGTTTCTGTGCTCTTCCCAGGGCACATGGTCGTCTTTCCACCATCTGTGCATTTTCTTGTTTTATTTAAGTTTGGCCAGCAGATTCTACCATGCTGGTTTCCTACCTTCCCTGCTTGATTTATTACATATGGGAATAGAAAGCTCTTGAACTCAGCAGAAACTATCCTTAAAGAGCTGCCAGCTCTGATCAGATCTTCTGTCCCCAAGGACCATGTCCCATGGGATTTCATCCACTAATTCTTTGAACATCTGGAATCTTCCTCTTCTGAATTTCAGGGCCCTGACTTTGGTCTTAGCCAGGCCCGTATCCCTTCAGATCACAAACTCAGTGTGGTCACTGCAAGCCAGGCATCCTGCAGTCTTAACCTCTTTAATGAGCTCTTCTGCATTGGTGAGAACCAGGTCCAGTAACACTTCTCCTCTGGTTGGTTTGTCTAATACCTGGATGAGGAAGTTGTCCTCAATAGCCTTCAGGAATCTCCTGGATTGCTTACTGCCTGACACATGGCTCTCCCAGCAAATATCCATGTGATTGAAATCCCCTAGGAGGATGAGAGCCTGTGAGCGCAATACTTCCTGTAGTTGGAGCAAGAAGGCATCATCTACAGGCTTCTCTTGATCAGGCAGCCTGTAGTAGACCTCAACCACAAGATGCCTTTTGTTGGTCTCGTCCTTAATTTTTATCCACTGGCTCTTAACCTGCTCTAGGCTGTTTCTTAGAGGGAACTCTTCACAATCTTTTCTTGACATAGAGGGCAACACCGCCACACTTCCCTCCCTGCCTGTCTCTTCTGTAAAGCTTGTAGCCCTCTATTCCAATGTTCCAGACATGTGATTCATCCCACCACATTTCTGTGATAGCAGTTAGGTCACAGTTTTCTAATTGCACCATGGCTTCCAACTGGTCCTGCTTGTTTCCCATGCTGCATGCATTCGCGTAAAGACACTTCAGCTGGGCTTTGGACCTCATCACCTTTTTAGAGGAGTCTTTCCTAATTCCCATGGGGTGATTCATAGGTTTTTCCCTGCTGTTTTTTAAAGTATTGGCATTCAGTGGTTCCTTTGAGTTATTTACAGGTACATCCCCTTTCCCAACTGAATCTAGTTTAAAGCCCTGCTAATGAGTCCGGCCAGCTTACTGCCCAAAATGCTCTTGCCTCACTTAATCAGATGTGCTCCATCCCATGTCAGCAGGCCTGATCTGTCAAAAGCATGTCCAAGATCATAGAACCTGAAACTTTGATCATGGTACCAGCTATATAGGCAGCCATTCACCTGATCCATATGCCACCTCCTCCTCAGGCCACAGTCTCTGACTGGGAGGATTGAGGAGAACGCTACTTGTGCTCCTGATCCCTTCAGCAACTTTCCAAGGGATATAAAGTCTCTGTTGATGTTTCTGAGACTCCTTGCCGTAGTATCAATTGTCCCTTCATGAAAGAGCAGGTGTGGGTGACAGTCCAAGGCTTGACCAAGCTCAGGAGCCTCTTTGTGATGTCAAGAATACAAGCCCCAGGCAGGCATCAAACTTCTCTCAAGAGACTGTCTGGGTGTCTCAGTGTCTATCAGAATCTCCAACTACCAACATCCTCTGTGCTCTTTTGTGGAACTGGTTCTTAAACAGGTGGTTCACTGCTCTACCTTTTTGCAGTAGTCCTTTCCTGGGTCATGTTGTTCATGAATTGTTTACTTTTTTTTTTTTTTTTAATATATTTTCAGAAAAAAAAATATATTACACTGAAATGGTAATTAATATTTAATTATTTCCCTTTAATTAGGAACTACAATGAAAGTCAATTATACATATCTGCACTAATATCAGATAAGATCATTATGATAAGTACTGTTACATCACATAGCTCATGAAGGTAGAATTAGAAGACAGGATGTAATTCTTTTGAAATTTTCTTTCTACTTTCAAAGCAAATAGAACAGTCCTCAGGAAGCTTTCGTATCTCCATAACTAATGTTAGTACAGAACCGATAAGAAGTATTCAGCTACTATTCTAGGACAGGAAGGTGGCAGAGTAAAGCAGCTTTTCTCCTATCTCACAAAATATATCCTAGTCCCTAAATCTGTCCATTCCTAAAAACTCTCCAGTCATGTGATAAATATGCAATTCAGTATAGGTAGGAAAGTTCAGTCAGGATATGGTTGCCTATAGCACACTTAGTATCAAATTGAAATCAGTCTGCTTGCTTTTCCAGGGCAGATAACTTTGTTAAATTCCCCTTTTTAACTAAAAGTGTCACCAAGGTATGATCAGACCTGCTTGCTTGGAGGAGATGGATGCCTGCTTCTTGAAAATTACACTAAAATGCAGGTTTAGGAAAACATACCCTATTTTGTGGATGGTTATAGAAAAATAGCCTCATAGTAAGAATGCTGATCCACAATGTGGGAAAACAGTTTTCTCCCTGAGCTTGAGCATGCTTGAAGATGTGAGATATGTTCATCTGATTCGTGTCAGTATGGAACAGTGGTAGATGAATGGTATGATGAATGTGACCTTCTGTCTTACATACCCTTGTATAACCACAAGTCTAAGAAAAAGAGTGGTTAATGTATATAGTTCTTGTATCTTGCAAAGGAATGTTTTAGCAACTTGTGTCAATAGAGAGCTTGAAGGGAAATGTATTTGTAGTCTTTTCCTTGAAGTCTCTGATATCTGGGGGGGGGGGGTCAGAATAACTGCTAACTATTATGACTATTGCATGGGACACTATGCAAGTTTCTGATATCTGGCCAGGAGATTAAGGAGATGGGGAGAGCTGAAGAACAACTAAAAGACAAAGCTTGCAGGGGACGTTGCACAAGTCTCTGACATACAGCCAAGTTGGACAAAGGAGAAGGAAAAGAGGGAGGAAGACTATGAGCCTTCAGCATTAGAGACCCCCAGAGGAACCACCGGAGACTGATACGCATGCTCCAGTAGGAGGGTTTGGATTCCGGAAACTAATTATAATAACCCTGTTTTTTTTTATAAGTAGTAATGAATATGTATCAGCCTAGGAGCATAAAAATCAGCTGTTTGATGTAACTGGTGTGTGTCTTGGTGGAGCAGAGACTCCCGGCGCACCCAGCGCTGTTTGCTTACCTCTGTTCCTTTAATAAATTGTAAACTTTGATTATAGTCCTATTTTGAAGGCTGAGCCATTTATTACAAAGACACACAATGGGAAAAGTGACCTGAAGCTCCCAACAGCACTCCTATGAATGTATTTTACATTAGATGAACATTGAATAAGGAGCAAAAACATTCTCAGGAGTGAAAGTTATTTAGGCGTCTTTGGCCACCCAAATGACTGACCTATGTACTACATAAAAAGCATGTTCTTCTTTACTGCTTTTGTTATTGATTATGATGATTTTTTTTTCTTTTGTTTTGACTTGATAATACCTGGTTACAGCAAAGACTTTGATTCAGTGTCAGGTTAAAAAGAGCACAGAATTGAATTTTTCCTCTTTCAGGATAAATGTTTAAATGAATTAGTTTATTATATGAAAGGTGAACAGTGCTGCCACTATGGTCCTTTATTATACTGATTTATTTGATGTCCATCCTCAGAGGAGAACTCATTTAAACCTGCCTGCAGGAACATCCTGATATGTCTGTGTTCCCAGTAATCAGTAGAGACTGGATGCCTGAAGAACAATTACTGTCTGCTTTTAGAGCTATCTTCTTCTTTCCTTGGACATTACAGGGACTTTAGGTAGCTTTTTTAGGTAGAATGGATCAAACCCAAATAAATAGTAACTGCAAAATCTACACACAGACACAGTAGAATCACTGGAAATACTGCTGAGCTAAGTTTGGAAAATCTTATAAAACACTTTTTTATTTTAATTTTTAAAAATATTTACACTTCACCTCCTCCTCAATACTGTTGGCTATTGATTTATCTATTGATTACAGAATATTGACATCACACTAAAAAGTCCTAGTGTGAAACTTCTATGTGAAACTAACCTAAAAGTCAAATACCTATATTTGTCTGTCTGTTTTGTGTGGTTGATATTATTATGCATATTTTAGTTGTCAGCTGACTAAATGCTCAAAAATGGCTGATATTCTTTTGTAAATAATGTAAAACTCAAAATGGAATTTTGCATTAACATGTCTTTGCTAAACATCTTTTTTCAGTTCAATTTTCATGAGACCAAGGTTGGATTAAAATATGTGTGTATATATATATATAAACAGTTGTGAAATTCTTTCATAAAAATGTTCTGGGAAAAAAAAAAAAAAAGAAAAATCAGGGTTTTTGTGGTGGTTTTACTCAGGTGGGCAGCCGAGCTCCACCACAACTGCTCTCTCACTCCCCCTCTCCTCAAAGAGGAAGGGGGAGAAAATACAACACAGAGAACTCGAGGTTTGAGATGAAAAAGGTTTAATTAAAGGGAAAGGGAATAGGGAGGAAAAAAAGAAACAAAAGAAACAATCATTCCACGCGGAAGCACAGAGAGAGGGAAAAAAAAAATTATTCTCTACTTCCCATCAATGAGCGATGTTCGGCCACGTCCTGGGAAGCAGGGCCTCAAAACGTGTAGTGGTTGTTCAGGAGGAACAGCCCCCTCCCCCACGAGAGCCCCCCTTTTTATTGCTGCGTGTAACATCAGGTGTTATGGAATATCCCTTTGGTTGGTTTAGGTCAGCTGCCCCGGCAATGTCCCCTCCCCATCACTTGCCCACCCCCCAGCCTGCTGGCTCTTGGGGGCTTGGAAGGAGTCCTGATGCTGTGCCAGCACTACGCAGCTATAGACACAACACTGGAGTGATATCAGTGCTGTTCCAGCTACGAATGCAGAGTACAGCACTGTGTGGGCTGCTGCCGGGAAAAGGTGACTCCAGCTCAGACAGACCCAACACAGTTTTCTATTCTGATTTAACAGGCTTAGTCAACATGGGAGATTCCTGCCTCTGTAGTTTGATCTCCTGATCTCCTGTGATAAGGTCACCTTGGTGGATGAAGGGAAAGCAGCAGACAAAAACTTTCTGGATTTCAGTAAGGCCTTTGATACTGTCCCTCATGGCATCCTTCTGGACAAACTTTCCAACTCTGAGATAAACAGGTTCATGCTGTTAGGTGATGGACTGGCTGAATGATCAAAGTGTTGTAGTGAATGAGTCTAAACCTGGCTGGTGGCTGGTCACTAGCAGTGTTCCCCAGGGCTCAATTCTTGAGCCAATTCTCTTCAACATTTTTATCAGTTATCTAGATACAGAGGTAGAATGCATCCACAACAAGTTTAGTATTAATGCTAAACTGGGTTTAATGGCTTTAAACTAAATGAGGGGATATTTAGATTAAAATTTAGGAGGAAATTCTTTACTCAGAGGGTGGTGAAGCACAGGTACAGGTTGCCCAGAGAAGTTGTGGATGCTCCATCCCTGGAGCTGTTGAAGGCCAGGTTGGATGGGGCCCTGGGCAATCTGATCTAGTGGTGGCATCCCTGTCCATAGCAGGGGGGTTGGAAGGAGGCGATCTTTAAGGTCACTTCCAACCTAAGCAGTTCTATGATCCTGTGGTTCTCTGGGAGGTGCTGTTGACTTGCTGGAGGAATGAGAGGCCTTGCAAAGGGATCTAGATACATGGATACATGTGTGACTTGAGAGCAGCTCAGCAGAAAGGGACCTGGCGGTACAGCAGGCTCAACACGAGTAAGCAGTGTGCCCTGGTAGACAAGAGGGCAAACACCACTTTGGGATTGTTTAAACACAGCATAGGCAGCTGGTCAGAAGAGGTGATTGTCCCACTATATTTAGCATTGATGCAGCTTCAACTTGAATATTGAGAATATTCTGGGCTCCACAATATAAAAAGAATGTTAAGGTCCTGGAAAGCACTCGGGAGCATGGCAACAAAGCAGGTAAAAGGGCTGGAAGACATGTCCTATGAAGAGAGGCTGAGGATAATTGGTTTGTGTAGTCTAGAGAAAAGAAAGCTAAGAGGCCACTTCATTGCTCTCTAAAACTTCCTGAGAGGGAGCTGCTGGTTTCCTCCCCACCAGCTGCAGAAGACAGGTTGTGCAGGAATGACACGAATCTGTGCCAAGTGTGGTTTGGACTGGACATTAGGAAAAAATTATTTATTGTTAGGGTGGTCAAAGAGTGGAACAGGCTTTCTAGAGGGTGGTTGTGTTGCAGATAAAATTATATATTGCACTCTTAAGGGGCAAGCAGCAATAGATTTGTTGATACAATGCAGTGATCTAACAAAGCTTAATTGCAAATAAGACAGTGACTTAAGATTTGAGATGACAAAGTACACTTGATTTACTGCATAAAGAACAGGGTAAGTCAGATGCATCAGGGAGACGTCTTGTTGAGTCACAAGGTTCAGAGCAAACCTCCTTGCTTTCTAAATTCCTTGAACTGAAACAGTTAGGAGTCCAGGTGCAAATGAATACACTCCAATCCCAGACTTTGTCAATGCTTTATGTCTAAGTATCATATGTGCACAATCAATCAAAGATGTAATCTTATCAAAGCTTACAAAGTTTAGCAAGATATTAATCACTTAGTGAAGATCTGTTGTGGAAAGGAACCTCATGTGAGGAATAAGAGCAGCAGGCATGACCGTGAGAGACTTCCCTACTGAAAGGGAGATCCTGTCATGCAGGCAGCTGCAGTGCAGAAGAGCTCAAAGGTCTCTTGGCTTACTCACTATTTATGAGGTAAGATGATAGACTAATATTCATATTGTTTCTTGGTGCATGCACCATTGGCCCTTAGTTGTTGAGCAAGATGTATGTCTGTCAGTTTCTCTAGCACCCAGTTTAAGCCAATATTGTGGTCACAATATGCATGAGCAAGGCCTCAGGTATAATGGTCAGTGTTTAAGCAAGGCAATGGCCAGACCAAAGGTGTGGGGGGAAGAGCACACTGTCATAGGTTGATGCCCCATGCCTGTCAGTGTTCAAGAGACATTTGGACAATGCCTTCATTAATATTCATAATTTTTGGTTAGCTCTGAAATGGCCAGGCATTTTGACTCAATGATCTTGGATGATCCCTTCCAACCGAACTACTCCTATTCTATTCTATTCTATTCTATTCTATTCTATTCTATTCTATTCTATTCTATTCTATTCTATTCTATTCCACAATCTGGTCAAATCATTTAAGGAATTAAATGTGCATTAACTATTAATATTAGTACAGCTATAGGTTCTACACGAGAGTACTTTTCAAAACACCAGTAGAAAAAAGTGCTGTTGCACAACACATTACTAAGCAGCCTCTCAGTTCCGTATACTGCTAATTTGTTACACATTATATTTTTGAAGTAAGTAATCTGTTACAGCTTATTTCTTGTATTATTTCAAAAAACTTGAGTCCTTTGTTGCTGTGAATTTTACAGCATCAGTAAATTTCTGCTAGTAGTTTTTGTAGAGGATGCTGTTTTAGTTAGTACTTAAAAGTAAAAACTAAAGTAACGGAAATGTTTTACACTATTGTAGATTAGTGAATCCAATTATGTAAATATAAAAACTGACAAAAGGAAATTGCAACCAAATATCTCCCTGTCAAACTACTACTCAAAAGTCATTATAAATGGACGTTCAAAATTACATGATTGTACCTATATCACAAGAATACTATCTTCAACAAGTGTCAGGCCCTGGAATTTTCTCTTCTTTAGACTGTATTTCTTAGACAAGTTAGCGAAATAATTTTATTCCGTTGAGAACTGATGATCAGAACCAACACACGAAAAATGTCCTCTATAGAGTCAAAGAGAGCTACTATTTTTATTTATGAAATTAATCTTTCTCAGCACTAGGGTGCTTATGGCATGTGCCCTTTATCATTGACAGAAAACCTCTGCACAGACTTTTTACTTGAAAATGTTAGATGAGAAGCAGGATGAGAATAGATTTCCTTGAAAGGACTGCATAGTAGCGTCTTTTGAATATAAGTATATCAATTATGAAAGGACAAAGCTGTTATCTAAAAATAGCCTTAAATGAAGCCACAGAAGAAAACTAACTTAAAATGTGTTTTTCAAAATGGACTGTCCCAAAGGGAAACCTATAGAATACAGAACATCTTTGGCTTCACTTTGTTCATTCAAAATAATGGTAATGATCACATGATAAGTCACAAGAGAAATCCCTGTGCCTATGAATTTCTAGGCAAACTAGATTGTCTTATACTAGTTTTGAGTGGCAAAGTGATAAAACCACAGATGGGCCAGGAGTTGAATACAGCTAACTCAAATTGGTCTATAATTAGTGGGATACAAAATGATCCCAGAAAACATAGAGGTCATATAAAATGTATACTTAGTTATCTCTCTTTCTCTCTTTCTCTAATCCATTCCTGTCCTAGTTACTATATAGCCTCTGGCACTTTAAGTACATGTATTGCATCTAGCTTGGTATACAGATTAAGACACTATTTTCCATTAAAGCACGTAGCTTCAGAGTTTATTGGAAGTAGTCATTGTTTCTTTTCTAGCACAAGTGCAGGTTGCACAGACTCACCTGGCATGCCATTCTCCAGTATTACAGAGTATCCAAGCTATGCCCCTCATAGCCTTTTAAACATTTCTTTCCAATCCTTGGTTTTCTCCTTTCTAACACGAAAACTCAGTTAGCTCAAGGGACTGGTTCTGGAATATAGGATCATTTATTTTCAAATGGCCTTCTGGCTGTTCAGTGATCTGTGTGAAACAAAACAGTGGTTGAAATTCAATTCATGCAGCACAGTTGCTCCGCAAAAAGTAAAACTATCAGCTTCCTCAGAGGGATTGGGGTGAGCTGGCATACCCTTACAGCCACTGAGATATCTTTGTGTTAAGCAAATTGTATCATTTCTTCTTTCTATTACTCTGTAAACATGTGGAATACTACATTCATTAATATTGCAAAACTGGAAATCTACAAATGCACTACATTAACTTTTTAATCTGTATAGTCCAATATTAATCAACAGACAGTCCCAGGTCTCAGAATCACAAAATGATTGAGGTTGGGAAGGATCTCTAGAGATCATCTGTTCCAACCACCCAGACTCAAGAACAACCTTCCTGAGTTGTCCACTTGTCCAGAACTGTGGTCAGATAGCCTTTGAATATTTCCAGGAAGAGAAACTCCGCAACCTGTCTGGGCAACCTGTGCCAATGCTCTGTCACCCTCACTGTAAAGTGTTTCCTGATGCTGAGAGGGAACTTCTTGTATTTCATTTTGTTTCTACCACCTCTTGTCTTGTCACTGGGCATGACCTGTCTCCATACTCTTTTCACCCTCCCTTTAGGTATTTATAGACATTGGTGAGATCCCCCTTGAGCTTTCCCCTCTCTAAGCTAAACAATGCCACCTCTCTCAGCCTTTCTTCATAACAGAGATGCTCCAGTCCCTTGATCATCTTGATAGCTCTCTCCATTATGTCCAAAACACTCTTGTACTGCGGAGCCCAGAACTGGACACAGAACTCCAGGTGCGGCCTCACTGAGTGCTGAGTAGAGAAGAATCACTTCCCTCAACCTATTTGCAATACTTTGCCTGATGCCAAGATAGCATTAACCTTATTTGCTGTAAAGGTGCATTGCTGGGTCATTTTCAACTTGATGTCCACTGGGACCCCCAGGTCCATTTCTTCAGAGATGCTTTCCAGTCAGTTCTGATGTTCCCAGCATGTTCTGATGCCTGGGGCTGTCCCTCCTCAGATGCAAGACTTAGCACTTCTTGTTGATCTCCATGAGGTACATTTCAGCCCATATCTCCAGCCTCTACAGATCACTCTGAAAGGCAGAAAAAAACCCTGGTGTATCAACCTCTCCTCTCAGTTTTGTGTCATCTACAGATTTGCTGAGGGTACTTTCTCATCATGCAGGCACACCCCTCTGTACAGATCACTAATGAAGATATTAAACAGGACTAGACCGAATACAGAGCACTGGAGTACATCACTAATTACTGGCCTCCAACTAGACTTTATGCTGCTGATCACCACCTTCTGGTTTTTGGCCATGCAGTCAGTTTTTGATCCACCTCACTGTCTACTTATCCATCCTCCAACAGCTTCTTTGTGATAATCTTATCAGGAACAGTGTCAATGGCCTTACTGAAGTCCAAGAAGACAACATCCACTGCTTCCCTCTCATCTACCAAACCACATATTTCATCATACAAGTTTATCAAATCAGTCGAGCATGATTTCCTCTTGGTGAATCCATTCTGACTACTGATGATTTTCTTGTACTTCTTGTTCCTGGAAATGGTACCCAGGATCAGCTGTTCTATTACCTTCCCGAGGATCAAGGTGAAGGGTAGTGGTCTGTAGTTCCCTGGATCCCCCCTTGTTGTCCTTCTTGAAGATTAGAGACATTTGCTTTCCTGCAGTCTTCAGGAACCTTTCCCAGTCACCACCATTGATCAAAAATTATTGAAAGTGTCATCAGTCATGCTGTTAGCACCCTCAGCACCCATGGATACTTTCCATCAGGGCTCATGGAACTTATTTATGTTCATTTTTCTGAAGTACTGCCTGACCTGACATCTTCCACCAAGGGTACATCTTCCTTGTTTCTTTGCCTTTCAGTTCGGCCTCTGGGACCTGGGATTCCTGAAAGCTGGCCTTACTGGTAAAGACTGAGGCAAAGAAGACATTCAGTACCTCAGTTTTTACCATGTCCTGTGTAACAAGGTTCTGTGTAACCAGGTCTACCATTTCATTCAGCAGTGGGCCCATAGTTTCCCTAGTCTTCATTTTGTCACTAATATATTTACAGATGCCCTTGTTATTTATTTGGTCAGAATCAATTCTAGTTGAGCTTTAGCTTTCCTATCTTGATCTCTGGCTGCTCAGACAATGTCTCTGTACTCCTCCCAGTTTACCTGTCCTTTCTTTGAACCTCTATATGTTTCCTTTTGGGGTTGAGTTTGGACAGGAACATCTTGTTCATCCATGAAGGTCTATGTTGCGATGGACTTCTCTTGAGCTTGGAGAAGGTGATCTGTGAATACTAACCAGCTGTTTTGGACTCCTTTTTCTTCAAGCGATTTATTTAATGGGACTCTTCCAAGTGGATCTTTGAAGAGGCAAATATCTGCTCTCCTGAAATCCCAGGTTGTGAGCTTTCCATTCATCCTCCTCCTTGTCATAAGAACACTGAACTTTACAATCTCATGGTCACCGTGGCCAAGGCTTCCTTTGACCTTCACATTACCAACAAGCCCCTCATTATTGGTAAGCATGAAGTCCAGCAGGACACCTCTCCTAGTCGGCTCCTCTGTCACTTGGAGAAGGAATTTATCATCAATGCACTCCAAGAACCTCCTGGATCATTTATGTCCTGCTGTGTTGTCCCTCCAGCTTGCTTGAAGTTCCCCAAGTAGACCAGGCCCAGTGAATGTGAGGCTGCTCCAATATGTCTGTAGAGCACCTCATCTGTTTGTTCTTCCCAGTCAGGTGGCCTGCAGCAGATACCCACTGTAATTTCACCTTCCCTTGTCCTCTCTTTAATCTCAATCAATAAGATATCAGTCATCTTTTCATCTATCCCCAGGCAGAGGTCTATGTAATCCTGCTGCTCTCTTGTGTAAAGAGCAACCCTCGCCTTCTAGTCTTCCAGCTTGTCCTTCCTGTATCACTTCATTGCAATACTGCAGTCATGAGATACATCCCACCATGCCTACATGATCATAGCCCTGCAACCACAGTAAAATCTCTAACTCAACGTGTTTATTTCCCATACCGTATGCTTTAGTATATAGGCACTTAAGAGAGGCACCCCAACATATCAAGTTCCTGTGTTACAAATTATAAGGTATAGTTTATATTTATTTGAAAAGCAAAATCTATTGTCACATTGTTTGTGATCAATTTACATTATAGTATTTTATTAATATTTGCATGCCAATTCTTTAATCTATTTTAATGAGTTATAATGAAACATAATTAATAAAAAGAAAAAGAAAAAGAAAAGATATACCAGTAGTATTTTTCTAGCAAACAAACTACTTAAACATTTTATCTCTGTTCTCTAAGGAATTTGTTTGCAAACAGATGATTTCTAATATATTCACAGCAGAATTACTGAAAAGCCTGGGTAAAATAATATATAATTTATGTTTTGGCTAGTATGGTGTGCTAGCACATAAAAATATGACTAGTAGTTTATGAATCAAGGATATATTACAAAAGAAAATAATCTTTCCATTAAACAGGAGTGTCATTACAGCAATAATTTAGTGTCCTTGTGTTTTTAATGGTATGCTGACACAAATGCAAATGCACTGATGTTTTGAAAGCTATGTTTTTCTGCCCTTCATTTAAACCTGTGATCCTGTTTCCTGTTTATAACCATGAATTTGAGGCATCACTAATCTCAGAAACTCTGAGTTGAATTTAAAATTTCACTATAGAAGGGATAAACTGAAAGAGGCTTTCTGTATGTATTCTGTTGTGATAATCTCTTTACTCTCTAATTGTCATAAACTATACACAGGAATTTAAAATACATAAGGTTAAGCTCAAAACTTGGAACTGAACATGGAAGGATTAAAGTTTCTCATTTGAACCTGATAGAAGTGATATTTAACTCCTCATCTTTAAGGAGCTAATGCAATACTCTGCTTGAACATCTTCAATTAATGTATTGCTGACCACTTAAAAAAATTTTGATTTAGCTCTCACATTGTTGAGCAATTAATGGGGATAAGTCAATAGAGAAATATGAGCATTTCCTCAGGGTAATTCAGCCAAGGGTCATTCTTAATAAACATCTCTGTGTTGGATTTCCCCTTTATGAAACTGTTCCAGAAAATGGAACAGAAACCAAAAGAATTCTGTATGACTTGGTAGTAACATTATTCTTCCTTAGGAAATTATGTTGGTACATTTAGAAAACATTTTCTCTATAATTTTCTCAATATTTCAAATAATTTTCCAGGAAGGTTTTATCAAGTAGGAAAGTTTCTTGTTTAAAGGTTTCCTCCAGCCTTCCTTATCTAGTAACAGAATCATTGTTTTCCATGCCTGGATTTCCACAAATCATTTGCACCTAAACTGATGAGCAATTTCAGCAAGGTACTAAGACCCTTAGTGACTGGAAACATGTGACTGGAAACATGAATCCTTTTGCTTAAAGTTTTGTTTACTTTTCTGCAAAGCTTGTTAAGTAGCCTATATATATACTATACTATATATACAATATACTATACTATACTATATACTAATCCTTTAGTATCTACTTTTGACAATTCCTGTCAGGGAAAGGATAAGGATGAACATAATCAGTGGTAACACTGGAACCCCCCATGAATAACATTCTGTTTCTTCTCTGCTACTCTGAAGGGAAAATTGCTGAAACTTTTACTGAATCCATACTAAATGTTAACGTAGGTAAACAGTGAAGATCATGGCTGCCACCTCCAGCTGCTCCAGCCCAAGACCACTCTTGCCTGGCCACCAGAGCCCAGCCCAGCTTCTCTGCCCAGGCTAGCGGACATGGCCACCACTTTCTAATTTTTGTGTTAATCTGGTAGCAAAGCTGAGCACATATCCCAGAGACACAGACAGAGACAGGACACTGACATGACTGGTCACACAGGCTGCCCTAGCCAAGGGCTGCCTTCAACAGCACCCACACAAAGGACTCATGTAACACATAGACATAGACAGCTTTTCTTCAGCTGGTAGAGATGTAAGTGAAGGCACACACAGAGGACTCTGTAGGTTCACAAGCACACACAAGTTCAGGGATCCTTTGAGTACTGGCACAGTCCTTTTGTACTTCCAACACCCCTGCATATATACCAGGCCTAACCTGTAGTGCAGGCACACATAGGAGAGTGCAAATACACATAAGTTAAGAAAAAAATAATGAGGAAATATAAGAAGATAAGACAGACTACAATGAACACTCAGGGATCAGACAGATATTCACTCCCATGGACTCTCAAAACATGGTAATACACTGAGAAGCAAATAAACGCAAAATTCTTTAGAACTACCTGACATAGCATGACCAAATATTTAAGGACAGAACAAGTCAGGTTATCATGTGACTAGTTCACTTTTCATGGGACTTATAGAGAGAAGGGGCAAAAAAGGGACAAGCCTCTAGAGTTTTATTTTAAGAAATTTAGTAACCGTGTGGATCATGGTATAGGAAGGAAGGAAGGAAGGAAGGAAGGAAGGAAGGAAGGAAGGAAGGAAGGAAGGAAGGAAGGAAGGAAGGAAGGAAGGAAGGAAGGAAGGAAGGAAGGAAAGAAGGAAGGAAGGAAGGAAGGAAGGAAGGAAGGAAAGAAGGAAGGAAGGAAGGAAGGAAGGAAGGAAGGAAGGAAGGAAGGAAGGAAGGAAGGAAGGAAGGAAGGGAGGGAGGGAGGAAGGAAGGAAGGAAGGAAGGAAGGAAGGAAGGAAGGAAGGAAGGAAGGAAGGAAGGAAGGAAGGAAGGAAGGAAGGAAGGAAGAGAAAGAGAAATGGTATTCTCTAATGAGGAATTAACTTCTTATTTTTAGTAGGAAATAATGATGCATATTAACCTGATGTGTAGCATACTATTAACCAGGTAGCATATAATCCTGTCAATCTGATGAAAATGCATTGTACATTTTAAAGCACGAGAAAAACTTTTATACATCATCCATCAAAAGTTACATTTAATTTATTCAGTAGGATGCCATGGTTAATAAAAAACAAATTATTTTTTAATATCCTACAGCTTTGAGATGTGCCTAAAGCGTCAGCAGAGATATTCGCCTGATAATATGAAGTTCATGGTTTATTCAACCACAGCAGCTGTTGTAAACCCTAGGTTGTCATTTATTTTCCAACTCTTGAAAAAGATTTATCATCTGATTTTAAATGCAACACATATTTAGCCCTCAGATCGCCAGGAAAAACAGCCACACTGATACTTTATAGACACAGAAAAAGAAGGAAGAAAATGTTAATAAAACAACAAACTGAAAATAACTGGATTTTGTCTTTTTTTTTTTTTTTTTTTTTACTTTTAAACACTTCTTCTAAAGTCTTGAGCAAAAAGAGGAAAAAAAAATCTTTACATGTCTTCTCAGGTTAGAATTTTCATGTATTTTCAGGAGTGAAGAAACATCTGTCTAAGCCTATGGCAAGAGGGCAGTCTTTCTTTAAGGTGGAAGGAAAGATTTAGTCTTACAAACAAAATGCCTTGTCTAAAATAATAAATTTTTGTGCATGACTACTGTTAGAGGTCAAAATTTGGAACCAGTAAAACAAGTAGTATACCATGAGCAGAAATTACAGTGGTTATGCATATCCATCACTGTGTACTACATACTAGAAAATTTATCATTCTTTCAAGTCATGGTACTGAGGTTTTAAAAGACCAGACACACTAATTTAAAAATAATAAAGTTTTACATATTTATTGACTGATCTATTCCATTAAAACCTTCTATTGAATCTAAATAAAAATAATAATAATAATAATAATTAAAAAATATAGCATGCACAAACAAGGTTTTCTTTAAAGGAGTAAATTTGTCCTCTTGAAATGCTAGACAATGTGTAGAAACTGCAGTGTTCTCCATGCGGAGAAAAGTTCAGTGCCAGGATCTCAGTATTTACTTCTGCACTATTAGCGTATATAAAACTCTAGCTGACATAAATGAAATCAAACGAAATTTGGAAGACTGGAATTGCAAAGGAAATTTCTAATGAGAAGGAATATGGCAGGACACTGAGGTCACCACCAGGCCTTGCTGTCCTGGCCTAGCTCCCCAGAGCCTCCCCAGACTCTTCTCAGAGTGCAGAACTCCAAGTCAGCCCCTGGGGCCATCAGGCCCTGCACCAGCGAGGCTACAACAGGGACAGTCTCCACCTCCCCACAGACCTTCCCTGCCCAGCCATGGGTCCCACTAGCCTGGACCCACCTGCCAATGTTCCAGCACAACCTCAGCCCATCCCCATCCCTAGGGAGGTGCCTGATACCCAGGGCTGGGCTCTTTGCCTACTCATCTGCCCTGCTCCTGGCTGGGGTGGTAGGATGGGTCCTGGCTGCCAGGCCTTGCAATGGGGAACTCCCCCTGCTCCTGGCACCCCAGCAATCAGCCAGGCCACAAGGTACCCTGAAAGAATAATAATTACCCTGACAGAGCATAATCTGTATATTCTCTAGAGATTTTAATTAAAGGATTCATAAACCTACAGCACAGAACAAAATAAATGCAAATTTTCTTGTGTTTCTGTTTTAAAAAGATAAATGACAAGAAAGTCATCATATCAAAATTTCACAAAACTCTGCTTTTTGTTAATATAACTATGTATGCTGCTATAAGAAAAGCCATGTGAATACTGACAGCAACTGTCACATTTAATTTTGATTCACACATAAAATCAAGGTATTTTAACATGAAGAGCATGAAAACATTTAAATACCCTTTCTATGTCTTCCAAGATCCACAAATGTATATTTTTCTGCTAATGCTCTAATCAGTCACTCAAAGCCAAACGTCAGATCTGACCATGCAGGTTAGTATCTCTCCACTGATCTCCTTCCTAAGGCCAACAGAAAATTGATACATACCAGAATACTCTCTACAAATATATGCAGTCACATTTCTACTTTCCCGTCTTTTGCCTTCTGTCGTGGTTTAATCCGGCTGGCAGCTAAACACCACGCAGCTGTTCGCTCACCCTCCCCCCTCCCTCTCTGGGACGGGGGAGAGAAATGGAAAGTGAAGCCCATGAGTTGAGATAAAGACAGTTTAATAAGACATGAAAATAATAATAACAAAATAATAATAACAATAATAATAATAATAATGATACAATGGTGATAATAGGAAAGTAATAATAATATGTACAAACAAGTGATGCACAATGCAATTGCTCACCACCCGCTGACCGATGCCCAGCCTAACCCCGAGCAGTCTGGCCCCCGCCCCCCGGCTAGCCACCCCTATATATTGTTTAGCATGACATCAGATGGTATGGAATACCCCTTTGACTAGTTTGGGTCACCTGTCCTGAGTCTGTCCCCTCCCAGCTCTTACTGCACCCCCAGCCTGCCTGTTGGCAGGACAGAGCGAAAGGCTGAGATGTCCTTGGCTTGGTATAAGCACTGCTCTGCAACAATTAAAACATCGGGGTGTTATCAGCACTCTTCTCATCCTAAGCCAAAACACAGCATTCCACCAGCTACTAGGAAGAAAATTAGTTCTGTTCTAACTGAAACCAGGACACCTTCCTATGCATTCTCAGAATTGGTGCAGTTTAATTAATACTTGTTATTTAATCACATTTGTCCTCTGTGAAGCAGTAGCACAATAAACACATAAGTTACTTCAATATGTATTCATTTTCAAGAGGTAGAGGTTTGATATGTTGAAGGAGCAATATACAGCACACATCACAATATCTCACTATGACTCTAATGTGGATGCTTGCATTTGAGCTTTTCAAACCATATTCAAGGTCCCTACACAAACTGCCCACTTTCCAAAAGCAAAGCAACTGGAGATTCCAGTTATGTTGCAATATTAGAAAAATCAGAACACACATTTATTTCCAGTATTTTTCACATGTGCCAGTGGAATATGTTCAGCAGGACAAGAGACAGTGACAATGACACCTTCTTATGGTTCTTTCTCCAATATTGTCTATATGGACATTTATATTTTACTTACAGCATCAGAATAAGAACTCTTTTTGAAGCATTTATTGAAAATGTTTGGAGTCTAACAGACAAGTTTCTATTTTGTAAATTTGATCATTGTTATTCTCAGCTTTGGGGTTTTTAGTAAACATAATACTTCTATACTTTAGTAAACATAATACTTCTATAATACTTTAGTAAACATAATACTTCTTCCTTGTCTCTATATCTCTGAATGAAGACAACAAAGGAGTTACAGGAATTAAGATGTGCTTTGATGGAGCACAAATATTCATCTAAGTACATAGCAAGTAGTAGTGCGCATCCTACTGTATGAAATAATGCAAACATGGTTTGTATTAGTTGCATGGAGTTTCTACAGGAGATACTATTTAATCCTGTTTCAAAGACCACTCCAGCAAAGATGTCAGTATTGGGGTTAGATCATTGGGATTTTAATCTATATGTAGCATAGAACTAAAATTCTGAAAACCTCAGTCTTTCAGTTGATGAAGCATGAAAGCCTTTGGGTGGATTTCAGTATATGCACAATACCAGGACCTAACATGTCACAGCAGCAGCTACAATCAGTTGACGATTTAGAGATGCATCTACTCCCCAGATTTCCAAAATATCAAAGATGTCTATGGATCACAGGTTCTCTATCGTCTTTCTTACTGTACAAAATAATAATCAAACCAGCCCCGTTCTTCAGTAAAAAATATGCACTTTCTGATGAAGTCTATTCTTATCCCTGAACAAATGTGTTCTGAAACACATTTAGAAGTTAGCTGTTCTGAAAGTTTAAAATTAATAGCAAGCCTTAGTATGTATTAGTATGAGAATGTATTAGTTCTTATCTCTTGCTTGTCCAGTTTTGATTATATGACGGCATTGCACAAGGCATCTTTTCCATTGTCTTAATCAGTACATATATATATAGCTGACTTTAATGCAGCTGAGTTTAGTATTATCCTTTGCCTTGGACTATACTTACTTACTTATTTCCTAGGAGGGCTATTCTGCATCTTTTATACTATTTTTCTAAGACATTATGGTTCATATTACTATTCAATACATGATCCTCCTCATTTTCTAATGAGTGTGGACTGGAAGTGATTAACAGATGTAAATTAAAAATAAATAAATAAATAAATAAAATAAAGTTAGCCTTCCCATACCTACTATGTTTTCCCCGATAACCAGATGTATTTTTATGCTTAGCTTTAAAGTGAATGAATCTCCATGTTCTGATCCATGTTAAACCATATATTGTTAAATCAATATAATTGTCATATATTATATGACAATTGACAATATTGTCACATACTATATAATATATAATACTTTATATATATGTTATATATATAATACATAAACCGTATATTGTTAAATCCATATAATTCTATTCTTTGTCTTAATTAATCCTCAGTATGTCTTTTTTTCAGGATTGCTCTGCTTCATGAATACCACAAGATCATTTTTGCTATTTTATATTCATTAATGTTATCAGAAGGTTTTCTGTCTATTCAGCCTTTGATCTACATGAATCCCACAAAAATTTAGTTATTTAGTGCCATCCCCAGACTAAAGCCATAAAGTTATTGAGTTTAACCCCCCTTTATAGCCAGCATAAGAAGGGAACCAGGACCAGTCTTGCTCACTTAGCATCTGAGTAGCCTGTTGTGTGCTGGTGCTTCTTTTTGTTGACTGTACAAGAAAAGTATTAACTAAATTTTAACTTAGAATACTTAGGTAGAATTTAACTAGAATTTATCTAGAATAAGTTAGGTACCTCCTTCAGGTCCCTGAATTTAGAGGGGCTAAAGCTTGTTCAGCTCAATGACAATTTTACACGATAATTACACATGGAATTTTTTTTTCATTCCTTTTAGATAAGGTCAGGAATATATATAAATGCAGAACATTTTTAATTAAAAGGAGGGGTATGAATACTACGGTTTCCATTAGAGTAACTAAACTGGTTTTAAAACTATTCAGAGGAAATCAATGCAAATTCCATGTTCAAGAGTTCCACAGTATCCCACTTCTAAATGGAACACTGTTATGCACTTTCCCAGCTTCTTTCATAACTTCCAGCGTGTCATTATTCTTTTCCACAATAGCAAAGAATTACTTTTTAAACTCATATTTAATTTGTTATAAAATTTGAAGTTCAGTATTATTTAATACAAATGGAAAAGTGGTGATGACATTACATTGGAAAAATAAGATTTTGTCAAAATCAATAGAAAAATAGTGAGTGATGGGATATTTATGTGCTTAATTAGAATTCCTCACCTTTTATGGTTTCATAACATGCAGGGATGTAAAAATAACAAAGGGAGATAGAAGCATTACTGTAAGAAATTAAAGTATTGCCTTACTATTCAAATGAGAGTAAGAAATCTTTTCTCTTGTAATCACTTGGAATACAGAAGCCTACAGAGTAAAGTTAATACAGAACATCAAAACTGTGCAAATATACATGTCATAGAATACAGTGAAAAATAATGAGGAGTAAAAAGAAGTGCACTCTAAATTTAATGCTGGTCTACATTCACCTTTACCACTCTTTACCACCTTTGTTTCCTTCTTTGTAAAATTGATGGTCTTAGTCTGTTTTATTTTGTTTCTTTCCTCTGTAATGCCTAAATTTGATGTTTTTTTTCACTTAGGTTTTGTTCCACACTCATTCTGTCCAGGCTTCTGCCTACCACATATTGCATAGTTTTGTTTTGTTCTCTTAAGGGTTATGCTCCAATACCCAAGTTTATTTTCATGGATTTCTTCTCTTTTTGTGGAGATTGCGTTGTCATCTAGAACAAGTAGAATAATATAGGAAACAGTAGGAAATTTAAGCACATTATGTAACTCTTTAACCAAGAATTTCATATGCATTATTTATTCTAATTCAAATGAATATATTTGCAAATAAATCACTATAGGTGCTGAATTATTTTAAAATGTACTTTAATTTCTTTATGACACTGATATTTCATTTACCTTTTCCTCACATTTTACAATATTTGAGGATCTGTTTACAAAGTTTTTCTGTGCTTTTCCAGTGATTGGTCCCTGACATTATTGTCCTGCTCAATAATTAACCTTTTGTTTAGTAAGAGCCATTATAATTGAATTATCACACTTAGCTATATAACATGCTAATCCTAAAGCTGTTGGCTTTATTTAGTTCAAATATAGCCAAGTAGATTTTCCCCCATATCCTCTTATTAAAATAATTATAAGTGTATTTTAAAAGGTACAAACTTAATGAACATAAATTAATTTATAAATTGAACAACTGATATTGTCAATATATTACAGATGTTATGGTTCATAATGAAACAGCAAAAATCTAAGGAATTAAAAGGAATACAATTTTAATTAATTCCTACATATTGAGTAGATATTCAGTTGACTCAGCTTTAAAACATTGGTAAAGTATGCTGTTTGTTTCTTCTCTATTCCCTTATAATTTATTCTTTCTTTTTCCCTTGTAGGTTTCATGACACTTACTTATTTAAGTGTCTCTTTTTAAGACTGTGTTCCTTAACTGTCTATCAAGTTAATCTCTTAAATAATCTATTATATTGAATTAGGTAACAGTTCTTGCTTCATAAAGGAGTATTTAGTTCCAATCTTTTCATCTGTTTTATCCTGTAACACTTAAGCTGTCATTCACAATCCACACATGACTTCATGTCCTCCAGTAATCTCCTTCTACTTACATGATTTTCCCCATTCCAGTATTATGAATGAAATATCTTGTTCGAATGAGCCTATTAATTCAAATTTTAAAAATACAAATTGTTATCACACCCACAAGAGGATACTGTAATCCCTTCCAGCATTAGTTTGACAGTCACATACCAGGAAACTAAGAAATATGTTAGATTAATGCTAATTACAAAACACATGTTCCCAAATGGAACCTTCTTCTGGTGTGTAATAAAATTATCTTTTCAGTTCTCTGAGCCAATCCCAGTCATCCGAGTTACTTACATTGCTCTTTTTGCCATGATAAACTTCTTATATATAAGTTTCTTGCTTAACTGAACCTCCACTGAGACCAGTTCTTATTTACTGACACAAAGCATGGGATTCATCTGACTAAACATAAAGAAACAAACATTTGGAAAGGTTACTTTATCTCGTCTTAGTCTAGAAATCTGAATTAGGTCAGATGTCTCATAATCTATTTCTCCCATTCAATACGAAGGGATTATGAAGTGACCAGCTTTTAAATAGGCTTGTTAGATGTAGAAATCTAGGGTCAAATGACATTAATCTCATGCAAAGTAACAAATGATATATAAAAAAATTAACGGCAAACAACTTGATGGAAACATACATCATTCTACAGCCACAGTTTTGGTTGTATTTGAATGACAAAGGAGATAAACAGATTAGAGGAAGGGTAGAGACTGAGAGAGGAGGAGGACGAGACAGAGAATGAGGTTGAGAAGGGCAAGGATGTGGAAAAAGGGGCACACATACTGGTTGAAAGGAAGGTGAAAATGTGAAGGAAATGACAGGAAAAAAAATAAATATATATATATATATAATCAAGAGCAAATCTAAGACAGTACATGTTACTTGAATTACTCAAAAGTATTCTGCTTTGGCTAATTCCACTGTAGTATTTATCTGCTGGAATCTTTTCCAATGTGGTGTGTGCTGACCCCAGCCAGCAACTAAGAATCCACACAGCAACTCACTCACTGTTCAGCAGGTAGGAACTCTACCTGTTCAGCAATAGCCAAAACACTCATGTGTTATAACACTATTTTAGTTAGAAATGTGAAACACAGCACTAGACTAGTTGCTGCAAAGAGAGCTATCCACATCTCTGAAAGACCAAATACACACAGAGATCTCCATAATATATTACTTTAGCCCTTACTTCCACTCACACCATTTTGCAATGTAGGGAGGGGTGAAGCATTACCTTACAAGCTTATGTGTCCACAGAGAAAGCAGGGAACAGTTTTTGCCCTATCTATGTCATGTTGTCTGCCTTCTCCCATACAGAACACTTTTGACTGTGCACTTGCCTCTACTAGCAAGAGTTATGTTTTTAAGCAAACTACTATTTTCATCTCCTCTACCCTTCCCTGAATCAAATATAGCTATGGCAGTAATGATCAACCAGTTTCCATCAAATACAAAGAAAGCCTTTATTGCTTCAAATATAACTGTCATTATGTAGTTATTGTTAACTGGGTATGCTTTCTATGTAAACTTGGCTATAAACCAGGTACAATTTCATAGTTGAGTTATAAACCTTAGAAATTAAAAGCAGGTGTATCAGGTGCCTACAGATGAAACTTTTCAGACTTGCACTTCCTCTCTCTATTTGCTACGCAATGCTCTATGAAGGTCCTCAGCAATGCATCTCTTCTCCTAAACAATTCACTAATATCACAGCACTCCAAAAAAATATTGTGCTCCACAATATTTTTTTTCAGTAGAAATGTAGTCTACTTTGGAGCATGGGCATTGTACTACCAATTGAATAAAAAGATACTGACTGTTCCAATCTCCTTTTCTAGCTCTTTAAATCTCCATTGATCTTTGATGACCACCCTAAAACAAACAAACTAAAAATACACTTCCAATAGGTTTTCCTTCTCTGCAAAAGTTTCATATCTGCCTTCTTTGCATGTAAGTTACCCATTTTTTTCCTCAAGATTTCTTTGGGTATTTAATATATGCCATATTTTTAGACATCTGCCATCTACATGGCATACTGCCATATGCCATCTACTTTTTAGACATTGGGGAAGAAGACCAGCCTGGCTCAACAGAGAATAGTGGCTTGAGCTTAGGAGAAAAAAGAGGGTTTATAATCTTTGGAAAAGTGGGCAGGCCACTAGGGAGGACTTTAAGGATGTAGCGAGGCTGTGCAGGGACAAAATTAGAAAGGCCAAAGCTCATCTGGAGCTCAATCTGGCTACTGCCGTTAAAGATAACAAAAAACGTTTCTATAAATACATCTACACAAAAAGGAGGACTAAGGAGAATCTCCATCCTTTACTGGATGTGGGGGGAAACTTAGTTACAAGAGATGAGGAAAAGGCGGAGGTGCTCAATGCCTTCTTTGCCTCAGTCTTTAGCGGCAATACCGGTTGTTCTCTGGATACTCAGTACCCTGAGCTGGTGGAAGGGGATGGGGAGCAGAATGTGGCCCTCACTATCCATGAAGAACTGTTTGGTGACCTGCTACGGCACTTGGATGTGCACAAGTCGATGGGGCCGGATGGGATCCACCCAAGGGTACTGAGAGAACTGGCAGAGGAGCTGGCCAAGCCGCTGTCCATCATTTATCAGCAGTCCTGGCTATCGGGGGAGGTCCCAGTTGACTGGCGGCTAGCAAATGTGACGCCCATCTACAAGAAGGGCCGGAAGGCAGACCCGGGAAACTACAGGCCTGTCAGTTTGACCAGGGAACCTGTCAGTTTGACCAGGGAAGCTCATGGAGCAGATCCTCTTGAGAGTCATCACGCAGCACTTGCAGGGCAAGCAGGCGATCAGGCCCAGTCAGCATGGGTTTATGAAAGACAGGTCCTGCTTGACGAACCTGATCTCCTTCTATGACCAAGTGACGCGCTGGGTGGACGAGGGAAAGGCTGTGGATGTGGTCTCCCTTGACTTCAGTAAGGCTTTTGACACCGTCTCCCACAGCATTCTCCTCAAGAAACTGACTGCTCGTGGCTTGGACTGGCGCACGCTTCGTTGGGTTAGAAACTGGCTGGATAGTCAGGCCCAAAGAGTCGTGGTGAATGGAGTCAAATCCAGTTGGAGGCCGGTCACTAGTGCCATTCCCCAGAGCTCGGTGCTGGGGCCGGTCCTCTTTAATATCTTCATCGATGATCTGGACGAGGGCATCGAGTGCACCCTCAGTAAGTTCGCAGATGACACCAAGTTAGGTGCGTGTGTCGATCTGCTTGAGGGTAGGAAAGCTCTGCAGGAGGATCTGGATAGGCTGCACCGATGGGCTGAGGTCAACTGCATGAAGTTCAACAAGGCCAAGTGCCGGGTCTTGCACCTGGGGCGCAATAACCCCAAGCAGAGCTACAGGCTGGGAGATGAGTGGTTCGAAAGCTGCCAGGCAGAGAAGGACCTGGGAGTATTGGTGGATAGTCGGCTGAATATGAGCCAGCAGTGTGCTCAGGTGGCCAAGAAGGCCAAAGGCATCCTGGCTTGTATCAGGAACAGTGTGACCAGCAGGGCTAGGGAGGTGATCGTCCCCCTGTACTCAGCTCTGGTGAGGCCGCACCTTGAGTACTGTGTTCAGTTTTGGGCCCCTCGCTACAAGAAGGACATCGAGGTGCTTGAGCGGGTCCAGAGAAGGGTGACGAAGCTGGTGAGGGGCCTGGAGAACAAGTCCTATGAGGAGCAGCTGAGGGAGCTGGGCTTGTTCAGCCTGGAGAAGAGGAGGCTTAGGGGCGACCTTAGGTACCTCAAGGGAGGCTGTAGCGAGGTGGGGGTTGGTCTGTTCTCCCACGTGCCTGGTAACAGGACGAGGGGGAATGGGCTTAAGTTGCGCCAGGGAAGTTTTAGGTTAGATGTTAGGAAGAACTTCTTTACCAAAAGGGTTGTGAGGCATTGGAACAGGCTGCCCAGGGAAGTGGTGGAGTCACCATCCCTAGAAGTCTTCAAAAGATGTTTAGATGTAGAGCTTAGGGATATGGTTTAGTGGGTACTGCTAGCGTTAGGTCAGAGGTTGGACTCGATGATCTTGAGGTCTCTTCCAACCTAGAAATTCTGTGATTCTGTGATTCTGTGATCTATATGTCTAGTGGACTTTGATATATCACAGTTAACATTCAGGCTCTGCATCCAGTGCATAAAGAGTTAAGTTAGTAACAAAGAGTTCACAAGACGCCGCATATTATGAGAGTCACCTAAATGGGACAGTAGGGGTGGAATTCATCTGCCTTACGCCCAAGATATCCACCCATTATAATCACTAGAGAGAAATAGATGTGTTCAGAGGCTAATTCACCTGTCTTGTCTCAGTTGTTTGACTTATGAGGATATGTATAACCCCCTAAAGATGACAGTTTTTCTCTTCTGAATTTAAAGGATGACTGGAACGACCAGCTAGCTTTTCAACAGTGAATCAGAGCAGAAGACTCTTGGAGTTAAGAACATACCTTACAGTACTCTCTGTTTATACGCAGAACTCACAGCTTTAAGAGCAGGACCACAAGTGATTAGTACCTCAATCCTTCCTTCTAAAAGGTGATTTATTTCATCCGGAATATTACAGGAGCAACTAGAAGTAATATTTTAATTGCTTAATCCTCTAAATATTTTGTCTTTTCATTTACATACACACACATATATACTGATCTGTCATTAAATATATTATGTGGCATGAAATCAAGAACTTGAATCCTGATATCACACTCAGATTAAGAAAATGCTTCTTGAAAAGTAAAATAACCTTACCAAGATGAATCATAATATATTTATAACAGAATATCTTATAACAGATTGCATATTCCGGTGGATAAAGTATTTTCAATCAAACAGTCCAAATTGGAAACTGGACTCCAAGTTCTGCAATTTTAAGTGGAAGCATTCCTTTTGCTGTGGCACATTTTGTATCAAACAAACCACTGGCCCAGAATAAAGAAATTTGAATGGGAAAAAGACTCTTTAGTAGTTGATCCCATTACTGGAATCTCCACTTGGCTCTTTTCATTGGCTGTCTTTCACCAAAAGTCTTATTAGTCATCAGAAGTTTTATTAGTATCTGAGAGCATGGGATAGATCTGACTTGGCAGACAAGATATGCAAATGAGCAGGCTGTAAATGTTACAGTAGAGACAGACCTTCTCTGCACTTCTAGAAGTAAAATGTTTCTGGCACACTGAGATTCTGATATTAAAGAAGTGTTCTGAAGCAATAAATATTTTCAGAGTCGGAATTTAATGGGCATTGGGATGGAAGGGATAGTAATTTTGGACTAGAAAACCATGTAGAAATAATCTCATACAAGTCTCTTATTTATACTTAAATCCCATACAATTGCCTAGGTGGATTTAGCCAGTAGGCCTTTTGTAAGATTAGACACATAGAGGCTTTGATGTGTACTGACTAACAGTTTATCCATTTCCACCTATAATATTCCTCAGAAGGAATAATTCCTTTTGAAGACAGGCAGAAATAATTGTTCAGCCAAACTTTGACTAACAGCTAGGTTGGTCAGGAGAGCTTGGTCAGGAGAACTTTGACTAACAGCCAGGTTTCTGTAAGTTCTTTCTAAAAACATTTAAACAACTCAGGCCTCCAACTAGACACCTGGGAAATTGAGTACATGACTACACTGTCACATCTGTCACACCATAACAGAAAAATTTGTTGCACCACACTCTTCCTGCCTTGTTTTTTTCCTTCCACACTTAAGGGTGTCATTGCATCTGGCATATAAGAAGGGACAATTCATCTTTGTATTCAGACTTCATTGGCAAGCCCCCCACAACCAGACTTTCTAGAGATCACATCACATGATTTACATATATCTCACTGAAAAATAAGAACATACTTTTTGAAATACTTTATTCTACAGCTTCCTGTCATTACTCTATTCATTAATATATATTAAATGTCATCCTTAAATCAAGCAGATTGCTCCAGTTAGACTATTAAATTGCATTTAGAAAAACTGGACTAGTAGCTCAAGTGACTTCATGTAATTATTCCTGTTTGACATCAGGATGACTGAAATTAAAGCCAGTCTAGTACACCAACTTTTAAAGGATGGTTTTCCAGGAGGGCAAAACTCTATTGTTGGCAAGTTCTTCAAAATAAAAACAATAAATAAATAAATAAATAAATAAAAAGAACAATGCTATTTGGGGGAAATTTCTTTACTAGCTAGTTTAAAGCATAATTAGATAATATAAGTAATAGGGACTGCTGTTTATATAAATACTTGAGATTAAAATAGCATTTCACACTAATTATCTGCAGTTCTGACTAAGAAATATCTTGGAAAAGAAACAGTTAGCTTTTCAGATGGTATAAGCTGTCATGGTCCATTAATATCAGTACAGATAACTCTGTATAGATTTCCAGATTCATAGCACTAAGAAGCTTAATTCATTTTTTCTCAGTTCTCTAGCATGGATGGGTAGATTTAAGGTCACTAACTAGCATTGCCATGTATTCTGTGTGAAGATGAGTTACACTGTACAATGAAATTATGCTGATAAAGAAGAGACATCACATAGCCCTTTGGGAAATTGTTTTGTCATGTCACCCAGATTTAATTAGGCAAAACTAGAAGAAGAAGAAGAAGGAAAAAAGAAAAAAAAAAAAAAAAACAGCTGACATTGAAAACCATTCACGCATTTCTAAGATTAGAATCCCCTGCGACTTTGTACTGAAGAAACTAGGAAGTCATCTCATACTTGATTATGATTCAATTTTAAGAAAACATTTTATTTTTTCACTTTAATTAATTGAATAATTAAAGAGATATGAATCAATTCCTTGGTGTAATTGTGCAGCTCTCCTATGATTCAGACTGTTCTGGTTTTGCAGTATATGTTACCAGTCATGGGGTTCTTTTTCTGCTGTTTTTCCCCTTCTTTTTATGATTTAGATAAAACAACTGCAGATATAAGTGGCTAGCACCTTTTTTTTTTTTTTTTTTTTTTCCCTTATGGAAAAAGGATATCACTGAGAACTTTATTTCAGTTCAGAACATTTGCATTTGTACTTAACTTTGGTTTCACATAACAGCCTGATTTCATTCACGTTAGCACTGAAATTTAGTGTAGATAAACCTTTAGTGATGATAGCTATATGCAAGAAAATCATTATATAGTGATGGACTCTGAGGTGACTGCTGCCATACAGAGTCAAGATCCCAAGGCATGGTTCTCTGAAATGATCAGCCTAGTATTCAGTAAGAAACAAAAATTCAACTAAATCTTAGGAGCTACAAGGAAAGACAACAGACAAGAAAAAAAATAAGTGCCACTAAAAATTCATGTTCCATTTGCTCATTCATGCTTTTTAATACCAGATGGAGTTCTTGTTCTTCTGTCTCAAAAAGGACATAATAAAATGGGAAAATGTTCAGATAGGATCTTGGAACTAAAAATCTGGGCTTTTATCTAGAAAAATAAAAAATGGGCAAAGACAGAGGGACAAGTGATGGTAATGATGATTGATGATGATGAAATCTGTGAAGTAATGAATGACACAAAGAAGGTGAACTGTGAATGTGTGTTCATTGCCTTTATCCATCAAGAACTAGAGGGTTATTTGACATGACTTTGCTAAGTTACACTCTCATGCAGAATCCTGAACCTTTATATTAAAGAAAAAGAAAAAGAATTAAAAGAAACACAGGAAAACAATTTCAGAGGGAGTGATCTTCACTTATAAACTGTACACTCTAGACAGAATTATCACCATATAGTCAATGTCCTAGTAATAATGGAATTTGACTTGTTTGAGAGCTATAATTCCTGAGTTCCTTCAAACATCTGTGAGATCCTCACTTTTTCTGTTGAATTTATGGAATCCAGACAGATTCAGATCCAGATTTCAGATACTAAAGGGAATATGGAAATCTCATACATTAGGACTAAATTTTAGTGGAAATTATTTGCAAGATCTTAATTCCATTTCTTTATTCTACTTCTGAAGGAAAACATTTTTTTTTTTTAGTCAAACTTTGTGAAATTAAAATAAAATAAAATAAAATAAAATAAAATAAAATAAAATAAAATAAAATAAAATAAAATAAAATAAAATAAAATAAAATTGTGTTGTTTGGCATAAGGTGCCAGAAGCGAGAACATACTGGAAGAACAGTAAGATAAGGATATTCTGAAATGGCAAATTTTGGAAAATAGGCCATAACTTTGTAAGTGTTTTGCCTACCTTTTTTTTATTCTTTTACTGCTATTTCACAAGCAGTACATAGCGTCATGATTATGGTTCCATGGCCAGTTGTCCATGCCACTGGGACAGATGCTGAGAGTACTCAGTTTTACTCAAATCACAAAAATACAGTTTCCAACAGAGAACAGTCTTTTTAATAATATAATACATTTCATGTTATATGACTGCTATACAAGCTATGAAGCCTTTTAGGAAATACTTTTTTTTTTTTTTTCATTTAAATATTTTCAAGAGGAAAGACAATTAAATAAAATTTCCTAATCCTAAATGGAGTTGTTTCTGCCGTAAGCTACAGTAGTTACTGTTACAGGTAATGCAATAAAAACCACTCTCAGCTACAAACTGAAAAATAAACACTGCAGAGTGGTTCTGTTATAGGAGCTGTCAGATCTTATTCATACTCAAACACTCTTGTGTTTTGTGTTTGTCAGAGTAAATGATCTGTGCTGAGTATCCAATGAAATTCACATACATAACTAAAGTTTCTAAAAAGACAAATTAACAATATTAAATAATATATTATTTAAGAACATACCCTTCTTATTTTTCAACATTTTTTTTTATGGGAATCAATTTGTATAGCT